>NC_066580.1:126121008-126870931 GCF_024323335.1 Lathyrus oleraceus
AATGTTGTTATTTTACTTTTCTGTTTTGTTTGCATAAACGTCCATTGATTTAATTTGAATTGATATATGCATTTGAATATGATCAATGTTTATCAAAAATACATGCCTAAAATGGAAATTGCAATTACTACGAGACTTCAGGACCAAGGAGAAGGTCTAACCATGCTTTCCAATGAATCCGTTGCTAATTCGATTCCCCGGCAACGCCAATTATTCCCCAGAAGAGAGTGGCATTACTAGACAAATGGGTCATCTTTTCCATCCCCAGCCAGGCTCTGTTAAATATTTCTACCCTCAGACAGAATCAAGTATCCCCAGCTAAGAAAGGATCGCCGACACCAGTATCTCCAACCAGAAGATTGAGATTTGTTTTCCCCAGTAGTGTTCCCTGGAAGAATGTTCAGACGCCTAATGCATTCATTACATCATTTCATATTACACACCTACATACAATTTTCATTCCGCATCATTTCATAACATATACATGCATACAATGCCCGCATTTATTCCGGACGCATAATTCATCCATCACATCATATCACAGCACACACATGCATCATGACATTGCATGAAACTAACTTTATTTTTCAGGCTGATTATCCTTCTGATCGCATTCAAGATTCGAATACAGCTCTCAGATATAATCCATCTGACGAACGTTCTGACATCTTCCCAATGGTGGCATCTCTAAGCCCACCCCAGATATTCACTGCAAATACAACAAATATTATCAGATACAGCCTAACATACGGTTCATTCTGATTCAGCCCAACATATGACTCCTTCAGCTCAGATACGATCTAACGTACGATCCATTCTGGCTTTTAGCAACTCCAATACGGTCTAACGTACGACCCATTTGGATCTTCAAATCCTCGGATGCTGCCTAGCGTACGGTATATTCCGGGGTGTAGTCTAGCGTACGACTACTTTCTTCTTCAGATACAGCCTAACGTACGGCTCATTCTGCAACTCCAATACGGTCTAACGTACGACCCATTTGGACCTCCAGCTCAGATACGATCTAACGTACGATCCACTCTGATCTTCAACAACTCAAGTAAGGTTTAATGTACGACCAAGTTAGACCTTTATCTCCTCAGATGCTACCTTCGGACAGGTACATTTCTGAATGGTAGTCTAGTATACGGCTACTCCCTTACTCAGATGCTACCTTCGGACAGGTACATTTCTGAATGGTGGTCTAGTATACGGCTACTCCCTTACTCAGATGCTACCTTCAGACAGGTACATTTCTGAATGGTGGTCTAGTATACGGCTACTCCCTTACTCAGATGCTACCTTCGGACAGGTACATTTCTGAATGGTAGTTTAGTATACGACTACTCCCTTTTCAGCAGATTCAGCCTAACGGACGGCTCATGCTGCTCAGATATGGTTTAATGTACGACCAAGTTAAACTTTCATCTCCTCAGATGCTACCTTCGGACAGGTACATTTCTGAATGGTAGTCTAGTATACGACTACTCCCTTTTCAGCAGATTCAGCCTAACGGACGGCTCATTCTGCTCAGATATGGTTTAATGTACGACCAAGTTAAACTTTCATCTCCTCAGATGCTACCTTCGGACAGGTACATTTCTGAATGGTAGTCTAGTATACGACTACTCCCTTTTCAGCAGATTCAGCCTAACGGACGGCTCATTCTGCTCAGATATGGTTTAATGTACGACCAAGTTAAACTTTCATCTCCTCAGATGCTACCTTCGGACAGGTACATTTCTGAATGGTAGTCTAGTATACGACTACTCCCTTTTCAGCAGATTCAGCCTAACGGACGGCTCATTCTGCTCAGATATGGTTTAATGTACGACCAAGTTAGACCTTCATCCCCTCAGATGCTACCTTCGGACAGGTACATTTCTGAATGGTAGTCTAGTATGCGACTACTCCCTTTAAAGCAGGTACAGCCTAACGGACGGCTCATTCTGTTACTCAGATGCTACCTTCGGACAGGTTCATTTCTGAATGGTAGTCTAGTATACGACTACTCCCTTTTAAAGCAGATTCAGCCTAACGAACGGCGCATTCTGTTACTCAGATGCTACCTTCGGACAGGTACATTTCTGATCCCTCATCCCCAGCAGTATATAGCACACGCTGACTCCCCAGCGAAGGTAACAACATGATGGATGATTCATTATACGGTCTAGCGTATGACCCGGTATGACATCCATGTCTTCAGACATCGTCTAATGTACGACACAATCGGAAGCTCGTCATCAAACTTCCTGGATGGCATCTCTAAGCCCATCCCCATCAAGACTAATGGATAGGCGCAAATTTTTGGGGCATTCTAGTGTTCAATAATCTTCCAAAATTTGCCCGTCGATATTTCAAAGTATTCCTCAAGACCCTCTGACTTGCTCTGCAAGGCACTGATATCAAATGGACAAAAGCCCAGCTCACAACAGGCCCAATCCAAAGGCGGCCCAAAATAGCTTGCTCGCTAGGCGAGCAGTCCCTTCGCCTAGTGAACATTTCATCATGACACTCGCCCAGCGAAGCATCAGATCCAGGAAAAAGCCCAGAACTAGCTTGCTCGCTAGGCGAGCAATTCCTTCGCCTAGCGAAGCTTGCGAAAATCTGAAGTTTTGGACCTCATTTTAAGCCCATTAGGTCACCACCACTACTACTATAAATACCAGCTCCTCAGCCACGAAAATAACACACAGACCCAGAGGGAGAAACACAGAAACCCTGCTGATCCAGAGAATTCGGAAGACGGAAACCCTGAAGGCCGCTCACCCGCCTCGAAGCTACCACCGCCCAGCTCAATCCGATACCTAGAGTGATCAGTTCAACATAGCAATTGCAAACAGGTTTGCGTATTATCGCTGTTATATGCTCCCAATTGATAACCGTTACCTACATAATGCATCATGATTAAATTTTGATATGTAACCTGATTTCACATGCAAATTTAAGTATGCTTGAACATCATGAATGCTATCCCTGCTGTGCCTGTAATTTAAGGTTCCGGAGACGGTACGATTTCCAAAATTCAAAATCTGTGGCCGCTCGCTAGCACATCGCTAAGCGAGCCTGGAGCGAATATTCGCTAAGCCTTCGCTAGGCGAAGCAGAGGCGAACGTACCAGTAGCTGTTCTCATGTTTCGTTTTATGTTTGTCTTATTGTAATCATTCATTATTTGGCCTTGTGACTATTGTGTTCATTCTGTAGTGCAATTTTCAATTGCACTTTAACTTGGTATTCTCACCCGTGTGTTTAATTTGTGTTAAAGCTCGCATATTCTCAAGGAAGTGGCTGGCTAGGTACTCCACTTTATGTGTGGAAGACTTTCATGGAGATGGATTCTAAATTATTTCACTTTAACGTGAAAATTCATATTGATTGCCTAACCAATTTTAATGTATTGATTCTTAATGTATTGATTTTAATGTAACGATTTAATGAGGAATCATCATAATTACCTAATGAACTTAAAATATGGACTTTAAATAAACCATACCGGACCTCTCTTTATTACCCCACGATTTCGTAATACGGTCATGTCCCGCGAATGTGGGGATACACTTAGCAATGGCCCTTCGATTAAATCATCATAAAATAAATCATGGTCCCTCGGATGTTGCCTTCGGAAATACGATTTTGTCCCTCGATGACCCTTCGGTGTAGCCTACGGTTAAATGATGATAGTCCCTTCGAATGCTAAGGTATCCTCACAACTGTTGCCTTCAATGACCAATCGATGACCCTACGATGACCCTTTAACATCCAAAGGATAAACTACTTACTTCTCAATAGTAAGGACAGTTTTACCCTCATAAGGATAGGAAATGCCCGGAAAGACCTCGGACAGGTATAACCTTAATTGCTCATTCATAACCTAAAAAATACTTTTCACACCTCACACCTTTCAAACATCCTTTTGGAAAATCACCACTTAGCATACATCCGTACTAGGATCATTGCCGAGTTATATTTCTCTAAACTACTTTCAAAACACTAAACGAGATAACCACTTTGTATACATTCATGCAAGAATCATTACAAAGTTAAATTCTCCCTTTTCAAAACATCCTTCACACATTTCTCAACCACCTTATTCAAACTAGAAAACATAAATGATTGAGCAATTAAGAGCCCATGGATAACCATGCATATAAAGGGTGCTAATACCTTCCCTTTGTATAAAGTACCTCCCGAACCTAAGAATCTAAATTAAGGTCTTTCCTGTTCTTTTCCACCTTTCCTTATGGGATAAAAGAAAAGTCGGTGGCGACTCTTGCTAACCGCGACATCGCGATTAAAAAACAAAAAGTCCAGTTCACCGTATGACACCTGTCTTTATTAATTATATTCTATTTCAATACTTTACTTTTTATTGCACACTACAAAAACACTTATTGTGATTGCCTTTGATAAACACCATAACAACAGATAACAATAGATTGACACTTGGTCTCTGTGGTTCGATAATCTTTTATATTACTCTGACGCGTTCGTACACTTGTGAACATCAAGTTTTCCAACGCATCAGACCTACAGGGGCTCCCTCAGCTAACTTGCCTTGAAAAAGGGCTTTTGAAACTTCAAACGTTTCATGCCTTGCTTGCTCTTGATAGAGCATCTTCAGGTGTTCGATCATATCGAACGCTGCCATGTTCTCATGTTGTTTTTGCAACTTTGAGTTCATGGTAGCTAGCATGAGACAAACAGTTTCATTGGTATCATCGACATGCTTCTTATAAGCATCTCTTTCTGCCTTAGGTGCAGAACTAGGAGGTTCCTCTTCAGGAACAGGTTTCTCCAAGACATACAACTTTCTATCATGTTTAAGGATAATCCTCAGATTTCAGTGCCAATCCAGAAAATTTGTCCCAGACAATTTTTCCTTGTCAAGGATTGATCGCAAAATGTTGTTAGAGGTGTTTGTTGTCATGGTAATCTACATGAAATTAATGAAAATATAAGTATCAATAACATATTTAATTAGGCCTTTAATTAAATATGCTCCCACTATTTTACTCAAAACAAATGACCCTCACCATTTGATTCGGAAAATTCCGTTGGAAGATTTTCTAGTGGGTCGAGATCCACATTTCACTTTGTTTTAAGTCCGCGTAGGCAGATTACACAAAACTAGGTTATTTAGGTAGGAACTTCTTCCAATTGTATCTAATACAACTCTCGAATATTTTAGTTGGGTGAATAACTCCTTATTCCAATCCACACATGAATCATTTCCAACTCTTGCTTCTAAACACATATAATCTTATTATAATTTGTTTAGTTAAGTTTGACCCATTGTTTTAGCAATTGGATATTACAATTATTCCATCGCACCTTACTAATATAAAACATGCACCTCGCGTAGGCGAAACCTACATTATCCGATACTAGTCTTGATGAGTGCTACAACTTGGAAAGCATAAACTTAATATTTAATTTGAGGGAATTTGCAATTATTCTGATCTCACCGGCTTATTTATCATATAAATCGTCTCTCACATGCATCAATATTCATTCACATGCATCAACATATATAATGAAACAGTTATGGCCCCCTAGCGCAATTGTTCTCCCAAGCCAATGAGAGAACCTAAGCTAACCTAATAACGATCTAAGCTTCTCCAAACAAGATCTTCAAGGTTGTCCTCCTTTGATATTGAATTATTCTCTTTCTTCATAACATTACATTACATAAAAGAAACTCGTTTTACATACGAGGGAGTTAGATGAGAAAATAAGTTACATTAAGAGATTAAAAGAGAGGCACGACACGCAGGTCGTATTTTAAAATCCCAAAACAAAATAAAGGAAACCTAAGGCCATAACCGATCACCACAAGACAATAATAATAAACGCATTATTATTATTAATTTTAATTCTTTTAATTAATTAAAACCAAATTAAATTTCGGCGACCGATCATACTACACAGAGTTAGCCGGGGTCCGCTGTCCGGTCACAAAATAGAAAAACAGAGAATACATACTTTGTGAATGTGACGACTGTCACAAAGCATGTCACGACCGTCACGTCCAGCTTGTTACGACCGTCACATGCCCATGACGAACGTCACGCGGCCAAAATCAGCACTTTGAAACAGTCAACATACGTGATCCAACAAGCCCTCAATTCATAACTCTTTGACAGCACAACCCTTGTACCGTCACTAACCCTAATGCACCAATTTCATACCGTCAAACACACCTCGATTGTTGATTTCATATGATTGATCAATAGGTCATTGCTTCACCATACTAATGTCGGATCAAGAAGCATATGACCATTGATCGCTCAAAGGAAAACAACCATAAGTGTTTGAATGAACGAAACAGAAACAATATATCATATATACCGTATTTTGCATTAGGATTACTTATATCATATATATATAACTTGATCGATCTCAATTGCGTAACCTATGGACGATCGATGTATCGCTGCTTCACCATACTAATGTCAGATTCCGAAGCATAGTCAACATCAATCATCCAAATCGTACACACATGATGCCAAATTTAATTACTCGTTTATTCTTTGATTCATTATGTCTTTTAATAGTATTAATACAGAAAATAAACAGCTATCAGATGCATGGTTTTGGAAGTGGCTCTGATACCACTGAAGGAGAATAGCGATCCAAAACGCAGCGGAATTTAAAATTTTCTCCTTTAGTGATCCTTACGAATGGGCATGATCAGTGATAGAATCGTTACCTCTTGTGACGATTGAAACCTTTGATGCAAAGATACGGAGCGATCACGAACGTTGAACGATGACAACGCCTCTACTCAGTCCACACGAACGGATTCCTTCAATCTCAGTGCTAGCTGCTACGAATGAAGGCTTTGAGTGAGAGAGAGAGAAACGAAATTGCAACTACTCAAATGCTTCTGCACAAGGGTTCTATTTATAGAACCACTCGTGTGGGCTGCAAGCTAAAAAGCCCACTTAAGTGTATGTGGCCCATATCTTATAATATGCCAAAATAACTTAAGCGCGTGGTACCTTATCATATTTCGTATTCTACTTAAGTACACCGTATCTTACGATGTTCTACAATTCACTTAAGTGCACCGTACCTTACGGTGTTCCTTAGTTACTTTATCTCTCATCAATCCGTCCTTTTGTGTGTGACCCTGTAGGTTTTTGCGACATTGGCAATTATATTAAATCATGCATTTAACATAATAAACAGTGAGCGGTATCTAGCAACACATCACTGCTACCCAAGACACGAAAATGTCATGTGATTTGAAAAATCCTTTTGTGATAATACTTATGTGTATAATTACCCTTTTACCCTTATGTCTATATTGAACACAAGGCATAGACCGTGTCATCCTTGTCCAGTTCAATATTGGGCCCATAGACATTTATCCTGTTACGCAGGATGGGCAAATTCCATCTAGGTCACTCATGTCCCTTAGCATGCTTCATGGAGTACCCATCAACTGTCTTTATGGTCATCCATGTTCCGCACAATGTTTGATCAGCAACAAGGCACTCGACTCTACATCTAGGGTCCATAGTGGTTTCAGGTCGAAGGGTGGTATACACCATTATCACCATGAGAATAACTTATGACACTTTACATAATATTCTATATAGTATTCTCATAGCAGGTCAATCCAGTATAAGTATTACTCTTAATATTCATACCTATGTTTAAGACTTGATAACTCCTTATCCATGATCCATGAGATGTGATCATCAGTCTATATACATAATAGTCTTTATGCTTTAATGTTATCCCACTTCACAATAAAGCTCGACTACGAATACTTTAAGAATAGTGTCCTTATGTTTAATGTGATCTCATGATTAAGTCACACTTGATACATTAAACGGACTAGCTATTCTAGGGACTTTATTAAACAAACATAATAAAGAAAAAGCCTTTTATTATTAATAAATAATTCGATACAAGTACCAAAAGTATTGGCCTCTAGGGCTTACACCAACAGTTTGTTCTAAGTTTCTAAGAAGAGAAAGTATGCATTTTATCTTGTCGGATTTCTTGCAATGAATATTAGGGATTTTTATTAAAACAACTATGTTCTAAAGATAATCTGACAAACTGATTTCGACTCTGTCGAGATTAGTCTTTGAATATAATAAGAAATAAGTGAAAAAATGACTTTAAATAGAAAAAGGATTTGCTTGCATAAATATAAAAGTGGTAGGCAAGTACATTTTCTTTAGGAAAAACTCATTTCTCTCTTGTGCGCGGGTACTTTGAGTGTATATCGAAGTGACAATGTTTTTCCACCCCTAATCCTAACACTAGAATCTCTATTTATAATACTGTGAACTAACAATATTCCAACATTCAAATGATCTTATGTCCGACACATCATCTTTGCATGTGTTACTGATATTCGATTAATTTCCACACGTCTATAGAAACTTGGATAAGATCAAAAAGCAGTTACTTCAGTTAGAAATTTGAATCATCCTCCAATCGAACCCTTCGACCTCTCGAACTTCACGCCTCACTGAACTTCTTGAAATTTTACTAAGTCCTTAACTATACTTTTTGACGTCAAACATTGTTGTTCCCTTTGGTAAGTTTTTTGGTCGATACACTTTGACCTTACCCTGTGTTTTGAGAAGTTCCCATCTGGTTCTTTGTCGAATTTCCTCTTTTGGAAATTCTTGGCTAACAAGACTATGGTGAAAGGTATTTTAATTTTAACATAAATATATGATTATAAGTGACACACTCATTTTGTAGTAAAAAAGGAAAATAACCGGTGTTGGGATTCGAAGCCTGTCACTACAGGTACTTTTCATTATGGTTGTTAGGTTTGACCATGCTGAAATATATTTTAGTAAATAACAAAAAAAAGCGCCTAAAAATAAGTTATTACTACGGTTAACTAAATGGTCGTAGTAAGATGATGTTGCGAAATATATATTTTGTAGTAGTGTGAAGGTCAGCCAATAAATTCTCCACAACATTTCTTGAACTCAACCCAGTTAAAAGCTCTATCAATACAAGATCAACCCGCTTAAAATCTCTTTTGGTTCTTTAGTTCAGCTTGGTATAAAATCTCATTTGATTCGAGAACGGTCCCATTCAAATCTTATTTTGGTTCGTGATCAACCTATATAAAACTCTAGTTCGGTTCAGATGGTAGCCAACTCAAAACTTCGTATTGGTTCGAGATCATCCCATGGAAAATCTCTATTTGGTTTGGAGATTAACCTCTAAGAGTCTTGTTCGTTGTTTGCCTAGAAGTTAGTTTGAAAACTTCATTTCTTTGTATAAAGAGGTTTGTGGCCAAATCCTTCTAAAAGCTCTCAAGTTTAGTGGATGAATACTCTCAAGAATAATTCTTGGGAACATGAGTAGGTCATCTTAGGGAAAACCTATACAATTATGTCGTGTTCTCTCTTCTCCCTCATCACTTTTATTTCCAGACATTTTATTTCCTTTGATTTTATGCTGCTTATTTACTCGCTTAATTTACAAAATATTTTCAAACTCTTATTTTTCAAATAATTTTGTTTTAAATCAAGGTTTTTCAAACCTCTATAATTCAACATATTCTGTGTATAGAGTCACGTATGCAACATTCACTATATACTACAACTAGTATTCACTAGATACTAGGACTAGTTGCTTTCCACCATCGGATGATCTTTGAGCCATCAAATATTGTATTTCTAGTCCGATTATATATCGTGCAAATAGTATTTGTACACTATAGAACTGAGCTATTTTATCCTGGAGGTGACGTGGTTGATCATCTACCTTACACAATTTTGGGTTGGGCCACAAATCATCTTAAAGTGAGTGACCTAGTCAATGACTTGCCCCAATAATTTCTTCAGCATAAATATTTTTTTAAATTGTAAGACAATAATTTTAAGACGTTTACAAACTGCCACGACTAGCGATAAAATTAGCGGTAGTTGTCTTGACAAAACCATACAGTTTTCATGGAAGTCACTTCAAACTCTAGCAACAAAAATGCAATTTTTCTTAACTTTAAAAAGGGTGCTAATTGTATAGAAATTGTGTTGAGCCATTTTTATTGACTTGTGAAGTTTGACTGTGTTTGGGCCTTGGTCAAGGTTGATTTGACTTTTGTTGGATTAAAATCATTGGATTTAAGGGATTGATGAAATGTACATTTCATCTCCCAAAATGAATGAATGATTTTAATTTGATAAAATTCCTCTCATGAACAATTTGTGTTTGTCTCATCTCCCCTCCCTCTTCATCTTCAATCCCATTCTATCCCATCTTTTCCATTGGCCAATGACATCTCATTATCCTAAGGCTAATCGGTTCATGAACCAATACAAGTATGGATGAGATTAGGTCCATCCTTTGATTATTTTCTTTTTGAGTGTGATATGTTTTAGGTGTATGGTTCATTATACCATATCTCTAACATGCATTAGCACCTAAATTTCTATTGCCCTGCCTCAGATAGTTGTGACTTCTACATAAGTCCAATTATGATTGCTTAACATAGCGCTAAATTTTAACCCAAAAGGCATAACATTCTAGTAAGTGGGATTGTAAGTCTCCCCCCTTTCATGGTATTGTGTGGAAACTTGACCTTTTTTCCTTCCTTTGGAAGATGTCTTGGTTCAAGGATCAATGCTTGTGCATAGAGGGTTGAGTGTTCTCCAAAGAATGACTTAATCAATTGAAAAGCAAAACAATACTAACATCTAATCAACTAACATTTAACTAACTTTTATTCTTATTGCTTTTAATTCCAAGTTATTTACTTTATGTCATTTAAATTCAAGCCATTTATCATTTCATTTTCCATTTACATATCATTTAACTTGTTTTATGTTTATGTCATTTTTACTTTGCTCACGTGAGTCATATATTGTGATTGTATATATTTGTTTGAGTATCTTGTTTGTGTTTGTGGTCTTAGGACCTTAAAATACCTAATAAACAACAAAAACCCTAAAAAATGTTTGTGTGGACTGTTGGATGTGATCTGAGCTTTGGACTTAGAATTAGGCAACATCCCCTATGCAAAAGGACTTGGCCAATGCGAACATTTCTGAAACCAAGTTATTGTGATTTGAGCTCTCATATGATGCAAGTATTGGGATCCACTTGAGTTAATCTGCCACATGGTCTTCATGCAAATGTTACTTTGAACCTGTGTCTAATGCCTTATTCTGAGCTATTCAAGGAGTATGTCATCTGATACATGGGAAGATCAAGAAGAAGACTATAAAGTTGCTAGCTTGGATGTGGCTATCTTTATTTGATGCCTCACTCTTCACTTTGCTACTTGATTATTGATATTGCTTGATTCTAAAGTCCAAAGGAAAAGTGGGTTTCTATATGACATTTTTATCTATTGGATTGCCATCTCATTGGTCAGATCTTTTCAACTCTCAACTTTTTAATTTTATGCTTAGGATTAGTCTCTTCATCTCCTCCCATTTTCTTAAATTTCAAATCTCTCTCCCCTTTCAAAATATTCTTTGCTTGTGATTTCTAAACTTAGACTTTATTGCAAATTAGAAACTTTGGCCTTAGGCCATTGCATTTTTAAACTCTTTTCTTAAATCAAACTTGTAAATGAATTTAACCATACTTTACTTAAAATTTCAAAAAGACAAAAAGAACTAACACTTATTTAAACTCTTTTAGGCCCTTTGTGCCTCTTTTAAATTCGATTTTTTGTTAAAAGCAATCCACTCATTTTGATCCCTCATTTTTATGTTGGTACATAGGCACAAGTCCGAAGGTCTTGTCAAACACAAAAATATAATCAATGAATTTTTTTCTCATCCCTACAATCTATTTTTTCTCAAATATCATTTTATACCAAAACACATACACACATAGAAAAGGGCTCCCTAGGAGTACCTAGGACACTTTGGATGCTAACACCTTCCCTCTATATAACCAACCCCCTTACCTATAATCTCTGGCATTTTATTAGTTTTGATTTGAAAACTTATTATCTTTGGATTTTGTTCGTACTTTTCCCTTTTCCTTTGGAAACAATAAAAGCGCGGTGGCGACTCTGGTTTTATTGATGCTAAGTTTATCCATAGCTTAATGGTCATGAATTTACCGCTACAAAGACGTTTACAAACTGCGACGTTTAGCGACAAAATTATCGGTAGCTGTCCCGACAAAACCGCCCAGTTTTCATGGAAGACATTTCAAACTCTAGCAAAAAAAATGCGATTTTTACTAACTTAAAAAAAGTGTCAATGTTCATACCAATGAGATTCGTGTTGTTCCTTCTGGATCAACCGAACAAACTAACAGTATGAAATTTGTATATTTAGAAGCAACACTTACTACAACTGATTCTGAAATTGCTGTACAAATTAAAGCAACTGATTCCCATATAAAATTGCTCATGGAATACCCTCTCTAACTGATTCCAACTATTTATGGAATGAGGAGGGAGTTCCGTGAACCATGTGAAAGCATTTTTCATTAGAGAATTTGGAAAGAATCTCATTTTTAAATTCTCATTGTTTGCTATATCTCCCGCCTTAGTTTGGTATGAAGCGATATGTTTGACAGTTGACTCACTTCTGTGAACTTAATGAATTTAGGAACTTTCCATCCCTTGGGAAGTTCTGTTTGCAGAACATACTAAGTCAAGGGAGAAACAAAATTTGGCCTATGTAACCCTCTATTATGGCCATCCTGAGCAAGGATATTTTTGACTATGTGGGCTAGATTATTCTTGCCTCTCAGGTTCTCTTGTCGAACATTCTTTACTAACTCTTCAGCATCTTGGTCCCTACCTACCATGACTACCCCTGGGTTAGCATGAACTACTCATTCTTCCCCCCATAACTATAGGGGGTCAGACAGGTCGAGGTATCTCTTGTTGTTGTTGCCCCTAATCAAAAGGAGCACATATATTGTCGAGTATCCCAATTGGCCTAACTGGTGCCATTTGAGGGATTGGGTGCGCTTGGGCCTAAGGGGCGCCAAAGAAATCGGTTATTCGACTCATTTGATTTTCCAACAACTGGTAAATCTAGTTAGTGTTATGAATTTGGGGGTTGAACACCATACCAATTTTCTGAGTAAGCATGTTAACCATCTCGTAGTTACTCTCATCCATTTTTTGTCTTATAGACAACATGGGGTTTGTCGTAAGAGAAGACACATTTGAGGGAGAAAATGTAGTCCCTTCATATTGTGTTTCTCGACTAGGGTGACTAATCCAGTATTTTTGGTAAACAGTCACTTAGTTTTGAGTTAATTACTTGAAGGACCAAACTAGTAAATCCCAGGAAAACTTTTTTCTAAGTTTCTAAGAGAAAGTATGCATTTTATCTTGTCGGATAGTTTGCAATGAATATTGGGGATTTTTAGTAAAAAAAACTATGTTATGAAGATAAACTGACAAACTGATTTTGAATGTGTCGAAATTAGTCTTTGAATCTAAAAAGAAATAAGTGAAAAAATGACTTTAAATAGAAAAATGATTTGTTTGCATAAATATAAAAGTGGTAGGCATATACATTTTCTTCAGGAAAAACTCATTTCTCTCTTGTGCGCGGGTGCTTTGAGTGTATATCGAAGTGACAATGTTTTGTCACCCCTGATCCTAACACTAGAATCTCTATTTATAATACTATGAACTAACGCTATTCCAACGTTCAAATGATCTTTCGTCCGACACGTCATCTTTGCATGTGTGATTGATATTCCATTGATTTCCACGTGTCTCTAGAAATTTGGATAAGACCAAAAAGCAAATAATTCAATTTGAAATTTGAATCAGCCTCGAATCGAACCCTTCGACCTGTCGAACTTCACGCCTCACTGAACTTCTTGAAATTTTACTAAGTCCTTAACAAGACTTTTCGACATCGAACATTATTGTTCCCTTGGTAGGTCTTTTGGTTGATACACTTTGACCTTACCCTATGTTTTGAGAAGTTCCCATCTGGTTCTTAGTCGAATTTCCTCTTCTGGAAATTCTTGGCTAACAAGACTGTGGTGAAAGGTATTTTAATTTTAATATAAATATAAGATTATAAGTGACACACTCATTTTGTAATAAAAAAGGAAAATAGAGGATGTTAGGATTCGAAGCCTGTCACTACAGGTGCTTTTCACTATGATTGTTAGGTTTGACCGTGCTGAAATGTCATTTAGTAAATAACAAAAAAAACGCCTAAAATGAGTTATTACTACGGTTAACTAAATGGTCGTAGTAAGATGATGTTACAAAATGTATATTTTGTAGTAGTGTGAAAATCAGCCAATAAAATCTCTGCAATAGTTCTTGAGCTCAAACCATTTAAAAGCTCTATCAATTTAAGAACAGCTCGATTAATATCTCATTTGGTTCTTTAGTTCAGCTTGGTACAAAATCTCGGTTGGTTCGAGAACGGTCCAGTTCAAATCTTATTTTAGTTCGTGATCAGCTTATATAAAACTCTGGTTCGGTTCAGATGGTAGCCAACTCAAAACTCCATATTGGTTCGAGATCATCCCATAGTAAATCTCTATTTGGTTTGGAGATTAACCGCTCTGAGCCTTGTTCGTTGTTTGGCTAGAAGTTAGTCTGAAAACTTCATTTCTTTGTATGAAGAGGTTTGTGGCCAAATCCTTCTAAAAGCTCTCAAGTTTAGTGGATGAATAATCTCAAGAATAATTCTTGTGGACATGAGTAGGTCATCTTAGGGAGAACCTATATAGTTTTGTGGTGTTCTCTCTTCTCCCTTATCGCTTTTATTTCTAGAATTTTATTTCCTTTGATTTTATGTTGCTTATTTACTCGTTTAATTTACAAAATATTTTCAAACTCTTATTTTTCAAATGATTTTGTGTATAGAGTCACGTATGCAACATTCACTAGATACTACAACTAGTATTCACTAGATACTAGGACTAGTTGTTTTCCACCATCAGATGATCTTTGAGCCATCAGATATTGTATTTCTAGTCTGATTATATATCGTGCAAATAGTATTTGTACATTATAGAACTGAGTTATTTTATCCTTGATGTGACGTGGTTGATCATCTACCTTACACAATTTTGGGTTGTGCCGCAAATCATCTTAAAGTGAGTGGCCTAATCTGTGACTTGCCCCAATAATTTCTTCAGCGTAAATATTTTTCAAAATCATAAGACAACAATTTTAAGACGTTTACAAACTACGATGGCTAGCGACAAAATTATCGGTAGCTGTCCCGACAAAACCACCCAGTTTTCATGGAAGACACTTCAAACTCTAGCAACAAAAATGCGACTTTTCTTAACTTTAAAAAGGTGTCCGTGTTCACGCATATGACATTCCTGTTGTTCCTTCTGGATCAACGGAACAATATAACAATATTTTTTTTTTATAGATTTAGAAGAAACACTTGCTACAACTAATTCTGAATTTGCTGCACAAATTAAAGTAACTGATTTACAGTTCCTTACAGAAAGAGAACGACTATCTCTGCAAAAATCACATTTTTAATGGACTCGTTAGTTTCTTTTGATAAAAAATAATACATTCAAGAGAGAGGACTAGAGGTATTCAAACTCAAATACAATAGATAAATACAGAAAAAAGAAGAAAGTAAATGTTGTTTGAGACAATCAAAAGGGTTTTGACACCACCCATAAAAATTTACATTTAATCTTTCTTTTTAGGCCAATGGCTAGCCATCTCCATGTGAACATCTTCACTTGGAAAACCAACTCTCCTACATCACCTACAACTCTATTGAAGATGATTTCGTTTCAACCTTTCCAAACGCACTAGCAAGGAGTCGACCAAATGTCCCCCACTCTTTTATTTGATCTGAACATTTTCATATTTTGGACTACCTTCATAAAATGACTATATCAATCTTCTCCCTCTATCATATCTATTTGTAACCAGTTCTGAATATTCTCCCAAACTTTCTTCACCAAAGGACACTGAATATTGTCCTTTGATCGAAGTCCACACCTTCCATTTCCTGCATAAATTTTGCATAATAAGACCTGACATAAAATTCATGGTCATAGGGCCATACCACCACATCAACTTGATATATGATGGGATTAATTCCTAATAATAATTCTAGTAAAGTTTCTTTTTATGCATAATGATCTTCGAGACTACTAAACAACTACAAGAAGTTTTGAAAAAGAAATATGATATAGAAGAGATTGGAATAAAAAAATATATTTTAATATGATGGAATGGATTATAATCTTTGTTTTAGTTTTTGTTACAGTTTTCTTTTTCAATATGATTTTTATAATATTATATTTTAAAAATAAAATATTTTTAAATTAAAAGTTAGTTTAAATGAAATTTCATAAAACAAATATTTTGTTTTTGAATATTTAAAATGCTAACAATACTTAAGTAATAAAATATTTGTTAAATTGTTAAAAAATTATTTTTAAAGTATAAATGTGTTAAAATTTCTTATAAATATTATACAAGTTTTAGAATGTTAAAAAATTTCTTTAGTTTATAAAAAATAAATTTGAAATATTGTTTCTATAATTCTTTTCAAAACTCTTATAAAAGTCATTTAAAAACTATAAAAGAAATATTATTTATTACTTTCCTAATATTAGTTTGATTTTATTATAGTTTTGGTTTTGTATTTTTACTATTTATAAACTATTCATTTCATTTCAAATTCAAATGATAACTGTGTACAAGCGGATTCAAATTTTATGATATTCCATTCACTTTTAGATATTTAAAAAAAAAACTGTTTTAATTTTTCACACATTCTTATAATTAAAATTGATGCATGTGTATTTTTTTTATCTTTTAAGTTGTCATTTAAAATTGATGATGTGTAACTTTTTGTGTTATTTTTAATTTTTTATCATTAATTTAAAAAAAATTATAGATGATCTGTCATATATAACCAGAGACACATCATTTAAAAAGATATTAATAGTTTTATATAAAAAAATATATGAGAAAGAGCATAGTTTAAATTTTAAATAGAAAGATTAATTTTTCGATAACTTTTTTAAAGATAAAACAAATATTAATAAGATAGAGTAAAAAATCCAACAAAATACACAAAGTAGCGGATCTAAAAAAAATATGAAAATTAAGATTATAATTTAAATTTATAAAACTATTAGTAGTCTATTTTCTTATCACATTAAAAAAGTGCAACATACTATTATCAATGTATAAATTATATAAAAAAAATAGATTAATTAAAATATAATGTGTCAGTATAAAACCATTTTATATTTTTATCTAATTAAAATTAATTATTTTGACACATAAATAAGATAAGGGAGAAAAATGTGAAAAAATTGTTATTAAAATAATTTAAATATAATATATTTTTATTTTTAATGCAATACTTATGTGTCAAAAGAATTAATTTTAATTCAATGAAGGTGTAAAATGGTTTTACAAGTATTCTAATTAATCTATAAAAAAAAAATAGGTAGTTAAGTAGTTAGTGCAATGAAAATTTAGCCACATATAAAATATACAAACCGTCCCACGCAACTCCACACGATACTTTTATATATAAAAAAAAGTTTGACTTTGTGTTTAATTTTTTTATTCAAAATTTAAAATTGAATTGTTTAGTGTTAGTATTATTTTATGACCATATTCATGCAAGGTAATTGGTTTTTTTAATACTAAGATAGTACAATCCTAATGAATTTTATTAAATTTTATATATAACCTTTTTAGATTCCATATTTAATGCCCTTTCTTTATAAATAGGACTAAGCAAACCATATATATATATATATATATATATATATATATATATATATATATATATATATAATATATATATATATATATATATATATATATATATATATATATATATATATATATATATATATATATAATATATATATATATATATATATATATATATATATATATATATATTCCTAATTTAAAATTTTCTTATAAAAAAATATTTGATTCAATGTTTTGATGTAAAATAAATAATTGAAGAGATATTTTTGAAAGTAATTAAAAAATGGGATGATGGAGTATGCATTGTATAAAATAAATTGGTATAAAATTCTTCTTATATTAAATTCTATGAAACAAATGAAAAAACAAGCGAGAGTCAAACTAGAAAACCAGTGGCAGAGGGTAACGTTATAAAATTGAGTGTATTGAAGAACAGAAAAAGAAGAGACAGAAAAAAAGCTGAAAAAAATAAGGTAAACGGAGTTATATTATGGTGTTTCGAGAAACAATAATAATGACTATTGAATTGTTATGCATGCATTTTGCACTATCGTTATCTATATGCGTGCGTGTATTGTGTTTGTGTTTGTGCATTTTGCATGCACTTTCTCTCTCTATAAAAACCTCTCTCTCTCTCTCTCCTCACTATTTACGGTTACCATGTTGTTTCATTCCATTCGTATTCAACTTTTCATATTTTCTTCTTCTTCTTCTTCGATTCAGTGTTAGTGTCGAAGTTAAACATCAATTGACGTCGACACGATTGTCTATGTGCATGGTTTATGGTTACAACAGCATATAGAAAACACTACACAGTTGTTTTTGTTTTTTTTAAGGTTGGTTCTGTTTTTTGTTTGTTCTGTTTATGTTAATCCTTTTGCTGTTTTACTCTTGAATTTTGAAACTTATAATCTAATCTGTGTTTTTCTTTTCTTTTTTCTTGTAGTGTGTGGTTTTGTCTTGCTGAAATTTGAGTTGTTGGTTTTGGAATTTTAGGGTTTTGAGTTTGATTTGTTCTGGATTCTGTTCAATATGGGGGTTGAAGTTTGCATGAATAGACTGTGTAAGGATGGTTCGAGTGGTGAATGGAAGAAAGGGTGGTCTTTGATGTCCGGTGGATTCGCAAAACTCTGCAACAAGTGCGGGTAAATTTCATTCCTTTGTCTCTTTTACTTGAACTCAGATTTTTTTCATGAATTTGATTCTGCAATGCTGTGGTTTTGGGGTTTTGACTTTACTGCTACTACTTTGTGTTATTGACTGTGGAGTTTGAATGGCCTGTGGTAGTTAATTTGACGCATCTGCGTAGTCAGGACACATCTACGATCGTTGGATCGATTCCAAGCTTGAAATTTAGACGTATGGATCGATCTAACAGTCAGATGTGTGCTGACTACGTAATTGGGCTAGATTGCCGAATGCGTTGGGTTGTGTTTCTTGTAAATGATTTTGGGATTTGACTTGAGTCTTTTTGTGAGATGAAATTGATTTAGTCAATAGTTTCAACCATTTTTCTTTTCTGGGTTTTCAAGGATTTGGATTCCTTGTATCCTCGCCTTCGCGAACGTCACTCTTTCGATGAAATGAAGATTAAACGACTAATATTTTGAGCTTTTTTTAAAGTTGAAGACAAAATATGAAAGACTCGGTCTTCATCTTCATCTGACGAATGAGATTGTTTGAGAGCGTGCCTGCCTAATACTCCATCCGAAGTGAAATATAAGCAAAAAGAATTTGAAAAGTCAAATGTATTGTTCTAAAATTTAGACAAAATTCATTTGACTTTTAGATTTTTTTGCTCATTAGACTTTTAAGGTTTTTGCTGTCAACTAGTCTCTAGACATGGAATATTAATGTACATTTGCTCTTATCTTCCCTCTACTACTTTCTGCTTACAAATTCTTAACTTGTCATGTTTAGACTTGCCTATGAGAATTCAGTTTTCTGTGATGTATTCCACCGTCACGAAGCCGGTTGGAGGGAATGCAGCAATTGCAACAAGGTGAAAAAATGCTATTTGAATTATACTTGAGTCTCTTTTGTCTCTTTGGAACACTGAAGTTTATTATTTGATTTGATTTGATTTGGTTTGGTTTGCAGCCGATCCACTGTGGATGTATAGTATCAAGGTCTTTGTTCGAGTGCCTTGATTACGGTGGTATAGGCTGTATTAGTTGCATCAAGATTTCCCATTTTTGTCCGGTAAGGTTACGTTGAATATTCATCTCTGCCATTGTGACGCATAAATTTTACCTATTCGTATTCTTGAATGTTTTCTATGGATACAGGATACTGAAAAATCTAATAGGTTCACTCTATCGACCAAAAACAATGCGAGTGATCGATATGCTGAACGTGCTGGCAAAGGAAACCTTTTGCAGTTGTGTAGAAGTGCTGAAGTTGGTGAGTCAAGCCGTTGGCCACACGCTCAAAGAGACGGCAAGGTTTCATGCAATGGTCCAAAAAGCGGAGAAGTTAAGTGTCGATTCAACAAAGAGGATCGAGGATACTTAAATGTGACGAAACATTCTAGTCATTTATCGAGGCTTACTACATCGGAAAGTAATCGACCAACATGGGAGACTAAAAATAATATAGATGAACTACTTTCGCTCAAGATTTCTCTTTTTCAGCAAGAGCAAAAATCTCACCCTTTATTGGCTAAACAGACGAAGAATGGGGTTTCCATGAATGTTGAAGCAAATAAAGGTTTGATTTCTCATGAACGCGTTGGCCGGCCACATGCTGATCTGAAAGGAAAAAGTCAGTTACTTTCTCGATACTGGCCAAGGATTAGTAATCAAGAATTGGAGAAGTTGTCTGGAGAGTATCCTTTATTAAGTGCTTATGTATAAGCAATTTTTTTAACTAACAATTAAATGAAGTCAAACTATTTTCATAAGCTATTCTGAAGTACTTACGAAAATAAGCTGAAAACAGCGTATGAAATGCCATACACTGTTTCTATAAACTCTCTCAAATAGTCTCTCAGAAGTACTTATGCCATTAGAAAGGCTCAAATAAGTCATTTCAAACAAGCCTTTATTATTTTGGTCTATTACACACATCTACACTAAACTTGCAAAGTTGATGCATTAATAGTTTCCCTTAACATTATTATCTCAGTTTGAAGTCTACTATAGTGCCCTTATTTGAGAAGGTGTTAAGTCCGAGTGATGCAGGTCGAATCGGCCGCCTTGTTCTCCCAAAAGCGTGTGCTGAGGTATTCATATGTGACTCTATTTTAACGTTATTTTATTAAAGAAATACATATTCTCCTGTAATTGAAACACATGACGAATCCGCGTATGAGTTTCAGGCTTTTCTTCCTCCTATTTCGCAATCGGAAGGTGTTCCATTACAGTTCCAAGATTTGAAGGGGAACGAGTGGACTTTTCAGTTCCGGTTTTGGCCTAATAACAACAGTAGGATGTATGTATTGGAGGGCGTGATTCCTTGCATACAGTCGTTGCAATTAAACGCCGGTGATACTGGTATACATCAATCTAAGCCATGATTACTGCACCTACTATCGTGTTTTCGTTTCGCACGGTTATTTTATTCAGTTACTTGGTGTTTTGTTTCATGTCATTAATACGATCTTTTTGCTGTAGTGACATTTAGTCGGATAGAACCTGGAGAAAAATTTGTACTCGGTTTTAGAAGGGCTACGAATTCTATTGATACACAGGTTATGACATGATTCTCTACTATACTATCTTAACCTTCTTTAGATAATTCATCTATGTTCTTCGAATTACTTTTGAAAATATGATTAAAAGGACTATTATTTAACAGGATGCCTCTGCATCAGCTCATTCAAACGGAGTTTTGTCGAAGGATACAAATTTTTCTGGTGCAACTAAGATTCTGAACTCGTTAGGTAGTTTCTCTGATCTTTTTCAAAAAATGAAAGGTAACGGGGAACCGAACTTAAATGGACATTCAGAACGTCTGCGTTTGGGTAATGGAAGTTATGATTGGCTTAAAACCTCACATAAGGAGGCGGTGATAAACAGCGATCCATTGCAACAACTGGTTTCTGTTTCAGAAAAGAAACGGACTCGTAATATTGGGCCGAAAACTAAGAGGTTGCACATTCGTAGTGAAGATTCTATAGAGTTGAGACTTACATGGGAAGAAGCACAAGACTTTCTTTGTCCTCCGCCATTTGTCAAGCCAAATCTCGTGACAATCGAGGACCAAATATTCGAAGAATATGATGTAAGTCAGAAACTGTGAACGATATAGTTTTGACTTTGGAGAGTCGTGCTCAAGTATTGCTACCTCGATTATTTTTTGACTTCTAGTTAATTTTATTTAGGAACCACCGGTGTTTGGGAGGAGAACTATAACCAATACTTGTCAATCTTCTGCATCAGAGCAGCTCAGTCCAAAGGAAAAAGAAAATCTTCCGCGAACCAGAAAAGGTACGACGATTCTCTTATCTATTTTATATATAAGTTCTGTAGTAGTCTTGTTTATCGAAACACCGTTAGTGGTTGTTGATAATTAGTACTGTACATAATTAGTTCTTATATTTTCTGTCTGCGCGCTGTCTTTCGCAGTTTCTAAAAAGAGAAAAACTGGCGAAAAGAGTAAGTCATTTGAACTCGACAACCTTTCAAGCCTAGAAGCTCTTGCAAGCGCAGCAATTTTCGGAGACAATCATGCTGAACTCGGAGAATCATCATCAGCCGGAGCCACCACCAAACATCCGAGGCATCGTCCTGGATGCAGTTGCATCGTATGCAATCAACCACCAAGCGGACAAGGAAAACATAAGCCAACATGCACTTGCGTCCCCTGCGAGACTGTGAAGCGCCGGTTCAATACCTATATGATGCGTAGGAAGAAAAACCGATCAGAATCTTCTGAAGCAGCTGCTTTCCAAAACGATCAAATGAATCGTATAGACGAAGCAGATACAAGTAGCAGTGCATCAGGACAAGATACAAGCCACTCATCGGACGAAGGAAGCCTAAATGAAGATCAGCTCGAGGCCATTGAGCCGAATGCGGCGGGACAGTTAGATCTGAATTGTCATCCGAATCACGACGATATGGAAACGGATACATATAACAAGCCAGATTATGACTAACTAGTCATCATGAAAGAACTGCAAGGGAATATATGAAATTAGTCTTAAACTTAATTCTCAACCGAAGTTTAGATTACATTCATTTTCATCTTCTTTAGGTAGTTTCATACCAATTTTATATTTCTCCTTACTTGCACAGTCTAGTTTTTTCTTTCCTTTTCAAAAGGATGGTTAAGATAGATTTTTTCTTATAGTTAAAATAAAGTTATAGCTTTTCTAGTTTAGGCCGGACATGTCATGTTCAACTTGTTATATCTATCGTTTTTCATGTTTGATTGGTGGAAAATATGTTACTTTTATATAGTACTTTTTCAAACAATTGACTTAATGTCTCTTACAAAGCAACAACCCTTTACTAAAAAAAAAGTATATTTATCAGAAAAACAAAGACAAGAGCCAATTGGTATCTATGAATTGAATCTAATGTATTCTTAGCTAGACATTTTAATTTTCGACCGGCCTTATAACAGGCAAAGTTTGTCAATATATGATCGTCTTTGTTTCCAATGTAACCAAAACCACACGTCTAAAAAACATCCTTTTGTGTCACCCTTTACCTTAAAAATTCCAAACCTGTCATCGTCGATTCATCATCCTATATAATATAGTTGTGGTCTTATCTATAACCATATAACATAAGGCCTAAAGTTCTATATTATATAACACACAGTTATAGCCTAATCAAATGTACTTGTGCTTAACATAGAATTTCTATATGGATGAAAAACCAATTTTGCTTGATCTTGAAACATTGTACCTAGGAATCCCAGATGAATCCGTTAACCTTACTTTTCAAGACCTTGCTAATGTGAAGACAACAACCACTAATCAACATGTTTCTGAAGTTTCTAGCAATATTCCAACAAGGGGGAATTCGTCTTCGTCATCGTCATCGCCTTTACCCTCACTAGCCAAAATACCTAGTCTTGATTTTAGCAAAGGCTTAGAAGCTTCCATTCAACACAACCAACATCATCATCATGACATTGGCCGCGGTGGCTCGCCGTGGGGTCATTTTGGGCAAATACTAGAGGAGAATCGTGGACATGTCCATGTACACGATCCTCCTCAATTTAGTCATACAAGTGGAGGTAGAAAAAGTCCTCAGGATACAAAGAGTCCTCGATCGATGACCGGTGGAGATGATCGTTCGATGTATAGTATGAGCTATGATGATGTGAGTATGGCGTCCGGAAGAGGTGGTGGTGGACGACGAAGACCCGGAATTCCTCACTCTAAGATTTGCACCATTTGTAGTACCTATGTTTACGTCTTCCGCACTAGATGTTTGGTATGTCCACAAGATCTCTCATGCTTTCTTTTCTTTTCGATTTTTTTTCTAAAAATTGGACGGAATATATCTATACATATATTTCTTACAAACTATTGATTTATAAATACAAATAAATATTATCGTCAGAGACTGAATCCTAGACCAACAGCGTAGTTATAGCCAGATAACCTGATTTAGTAACTATACGGATGCAGGTATGTGGTCGAGTTTATTGCTGCAGATGTGTGAAGCTAGGAATGGGAGAGATGGTAGAAGGAAGAAAATGCATAGAATGCCTTGGATTGAAATTCAGCCAAAGGTACATAGAAAGAGCAGGGAAGGTAGGGTGTTGCAATTGGAGGTATCCAATAACAATGAAGCAAGTTGAGCTCATTTGTGCAGAAAAAGGACCAAGAAAGAGTAGAAGATCACATACTCAAAGTGGAGTTGCAACTCCAAGATCAAAAAGTCCTATAACACCTAGAAGTCCTCATGCTATTGGTAATAGCAATGAACACTCTTTTGTCTTGTCCTCCTCATTTTCTCCATTCTCTCCTCATCATATCCTATAGAGTTTCTCATGAGACATGAGATAGTTTTTCAAAATAATTATTATTTGTGTTTCACTTTATTGGATGTTGTTTAATTTAATTTGTTCTTAGTAGCTTATTACTTGTAAGATTATTCATTAATATTTTAATTCTATGATATTTTATTTTGCAAAACTTCATTAATATTATACTCACATGTTGTTACTTGGTAGCATCTATTGCATATGCGTTTTTTAAATCTAAACGACAAAGGAAAGTTGTCGTAACAAAGGACAAAGAAAAAATGTTAAATTGTATGGCTAATATATATAGTTGAAAGAGTTCAAGCTCCGGCAAATAAACGACGATTCCTAATTAAAGTTTTATATTAATGAGGTGTCATTAATTAGAATAAGATCTTGCATTTGAATAAAAATGAGTAGTAAGTGTTTTTGTATTCTATGTGACCAAAGACATTTAAGAGAGGAAGATGGATTGGCCGAGGACATTTATTACTCATGAAATAAGAACATCAAAACTAAGGATTATCTATAATATTTTAAAATTAAGAAGACAATAAAAATTAACTAATAAAATTAGACTTTTATTTAATTTTTATAAGTGTCAAAGACACTACATATATGATATATAATATTATTAATAAATAATAAATAAATAAAAATCACACACTAAAAAAGTTCAACTCAAAAACAATTAAAATAAAATATCAACTAATATAATATTTTAAACCATTTTAATATCTAACTCATCTATTTGATTATAATTTTTAACTCTATCAAATTTCGTGTTAGTATCTAACATTTCATACTTTATTAAATTATGTCTTAAAATCTTAAGTGATGAAAAGAAATAAAATATATTTTGAGATTGTAGAAATGTTATGGTATGTGTTTTGGATCAGAATGAAGTGAAACAAACAAGATCTTTGTACTTGGGCGAATTAAAATTGGCTCGTACATTTTGAAAGAAACTTAGGCCAATTGAACTTTTCCATAACCTTAACAAGTTGCAAAAAGAACCTGGTCAAAAGGAATTAAGATGTGCAAATGGAATTGGTGTAAAATGGAGGTCATGGACATGTTTCTAGGCCTGACTAGGCAACTTGACCAGCTTGGCCAATCCACAAATCGACGTCCTTACCCAATGAATTAGGTATTGGGTCTTGAAACAAAGTTGAAGAGAGAGTTAATTAGGATATTTGGCTCAAAGAAGATCCTTAAAAGGTTGAAAGATGAAAAGGTTATGGGGTTTTGACCAAATGGTAGGTCAAACTTGCCAAAACATGACCAACCAACATGCCCTAAAAATGTAATTTTGAGTTTTCTTGAATTCCAAGGCACCATGATGAATGTTTGAAGCTCAAAAGATTGTATCTTGACGAAAAACAAGCCTTGATGCTTGGTGGGATGATTATAGGTCATGTTCATGGATGAAACCAATGGTTCTCAAGTTCAAAGTTCAAAACCAAACCTTCACTTGTACCATGGATGAAATGGATGTATGTTTGGTGAATGGTGATTGAAATTAACTTGAATTGGATGTAAATGGACGAAAGGATGGTGTTGTGGTCAAGAAAGGTATGGCGTAGAAGCAAAGGGGGCACAAATTAGGGTTTCTTGGATCACAAGATTCCTCAAAGGACAAAGTCAAAAAAATAGGGTCTGGGGTACAAGAAGTGTCTTGGAGTATGCTGACAAGGTTGATGCATGATCCATGTTTGGATATTAGGGTTTCTCAAGAACAAGGTCAAGGCACAGAGTCAAATGATTACTTGTACAAGCCACAAAGAAACAAAGGTCTGGGGTTAAGGTCCTTGGATGACCAGATGAACAAACAAGGCTCCCAATCAAGGCTCACCACCCGAAGTAAGGTTCTAGAGATGAATGAAATGACTTGTCTAGTTTCACAAGGTCAAAGGAGTGCTTGAAGAAGCAATTAGGGTTTATGGTGGTTTGGGCACACCCCACACAAGATCAAGAAATCTTAGTGATCCTAGGATATGAACAATATGCCTTGAGTTTGTGTATCCTTTTGTTATGGGTGTAAATACAAATGAGATGATTAATGTATGAATGTATGCTTATACATTAGGGTTATGAAGGTAGGGTGAATTTTGGGGTATGACACTCCCCTATATTTTTCAACCGACTTTAAGCTTTTTATTTTCAGTTCGCATCTAACAACGTCCTCAGAGGCTGGATAAAATCACTAAAGGCTTCCCCGACTCTCTCAGTGCTCGACTAAGCCTTGAGGGCAACTGTTCTGGGTCAGCCAAAGGCCGAAATAACTAAGGCCCAATTCATCTCAAATCCACTTCACTTGGCTCAAGGTATAAAGTTAGTTCACACGGAAAGTAAGATACATTTTTTGATCTCTATTTTCCACTACACCCATCTTGAATCTTTGAATTGACTTAGGCATTGGATTGATAACCTTAGAGGTCCACCTCACGCCACTGTACCATAGATCAGTACCACCAGTTCAGGATCCTTTATTCATCAACTGCTTCTATTTCTGGTTCCAGCACGAAACACTCCTCAATCATTGGATTAGGGGAACTTACCAATGGTGCCAATACAAATTATTCTCCCTTGTGGCTATCACCATAGGAGACACAACCTCCTTTCTTGGGAGAGAAAGAGGATAACAAATTCTTGTCTCCGGTAATGTGTTTTGAACAATCGTTATCGAGATACCACTTAGTGTTTGATACTGTAAATCACTTCTACAAGAGCTCAGATCTTAACTTTAGGTACTCAAATTATTTTGGGTCATTTAATATGACAAGTATTCCCATTGGGTTTTTTATGAGGATCATATTTGCATAAATATGCAATAGAAATGTTTTTCATTTGGCATTCATGATGTTTTCTATAAAAATATGAGAGAGGATGACCATATTTACTTTCATGACTTTTCTTAATAAAGCATAAAAAGGGCAATGTGGCCATTTATGTTGTAGTAGTTGCATTTAAGATTCTTACATTTAGGGGTTTTATAATCATGGAAAATTTTATCAAACTTTTTAACATTATTAGCAGGTTTATAACCTAAGTCGGTCTTATTGTACAATGCTCTTCCTTTAGTGAATATTTCAAGCGTGTTTTGTAAGTATTTATTTTCATTCTTCAAAATGTCAAATTGATTGCACTTGTCAAATTTAACTAATACTTCGTGAGAAGGGGAAAAGTCTTGAGCTGAAACATTTTGTATTTCTTTAAGAGTTTCCACGTCTTCCATAAGGTTTTTATTTTCAAATTTCAATGAATGAAATGGTACTCTGGAATCGGAGACAATTTATTTCAACTTACTTGTTTCTTTATTTAACTTCTTGAAAATATGAAACAAGTCATGACAATAAAAATGGGAGGTTATCTCGTTATCTTCATGATCTTCCATGTGATAAACATTGGCTTCTTCATCTAAGAAGTCCATGCCATTGTCGTCCCAGACAATTTAAGCTTTATTTTCTTCATTATAAGGTTTTTCGACTTTCTTTTATATCGATTTTTCTCATAAATTAGATGGTAGTTTGGCCTTATATGCTCTTTCTTCCTAAATTGAAAGCATGTAGGAGTGAATGAAGATTTTTCTTCATTTTTTTATTTGTATTTCTTGTTGTATTTCACATTTAATGATTTAAGACCCCAATTTTGACCCTAAGATTCCTCATGATATCTCATCATATGCATTAGCTTTGGGATCACACCTTGGCATCCTCCTCACCCCCTCATTCACTGGGATTGCATTGGGAGAGGTCACCAAGCACATTTTATTGTATCATACTTTGTTTTTCATTGTTTTACTAACCAAAACACCAAAAATATGTCAATGTATAGTTTAACTCTTTTGTAGGTAGTGAGTGTGCTCATCAATGTATCATCAAGTTCATATCTAGGGTTTAAGACCCTCAATGCCAGGAAATAAATCAAGAGATGGTTCACATTGACTCTAGACATCAGATATGGATCCCCATGATCTTCACATATCATTTTGATCAAGAAATCATCAAGAGTTTGAAGCTTGTTTGCCTTGGAAGCCCTAATTCATCTGGGTATCTTATGTGACTTCCTCAGCAAGTTTCTTCATCAATTGATCAAATATTTCAAGGGATACTTCATATTACATCATATTACACACATATGATCCTCCATGAGTCCAAGACATTAAGATAATGTCAAGTTTGCAAGTTGGTTCATGATGGTTGACCAGAGAAAGTCAACTAGTCAAAACTGGGGTTCCCTAGACCCTATCTCCTACAATGTTTGTCATATGAAAATCATTCCAAGAGCAAAGTTACTCATAATGACATTACAAACAACTTTCAACTTGAAGTCTATAGCTAGTTTTGCTTGGAAAGTCATTTTTTATGGTGAAAGATTATAGGTCATTTTGTATGAACCCTAGTTAGGAGGTCAACTTCCCAAGACTATAACTTGCTCAAGTTTTAAGAGATAGAAGCCACTCAAGTTCCATGATCAAATTTAAGATGTCCTCTTCAACTTTGATGTTTGGAGGAAGTTGAAATTCAACTTGCAAATGCATGTGCTAAGAGGAAACATTATAGGTCATTTTGGGCCATTACCATTGAACAGGTGATTTTCCTCAACTTCTAAAATGCATAACTCCTTCATGACAAATCCAAATGAGGTCAAATTTGTTACCAAATTAAATAGTTTTGAAATAGCTACAACTTTAATATAGGAAGTGTTTCCATTTGAATTCCATAACAAAAGTTATTCCAAGTGGAAGAAGTAAACATTTGACTTGATACTTAGAAAATTTTCATTTATGTTTGATTTTCCAAACTTCCGCCTCAAAATTCATAATGATCCAAGCTTCAAATAGAAAAGTGTTCAACATGAAAGTTGTTTCCCTTGATCTCACCTTTCCAAAAAGTCTAAGATCATCTCATTTGGATCAATATTGAAGGACTTGCTTATGGGTGCAATGCATGGTACCATTTGGAGGATTCTCATGTTCAATTCCATCTCAACATTGCATGGCTTAATGCATTACTTTCAGCATCACATGTGAACGATTTTGGACCTTTTCCAATCATTCTTTGAGCTTTGTACACGCCCATGCAAGCTTGCATGATGCAATTGCTATTTTTGGATCTTTAAGGGAAGTGTGCAAAGAGCATTTGATTTGGCTATAAATACAAGTGCTATGAGCTCAAAACTTCATCAACACCTTGCCCAAGCTTTTCCAGAACAATTCAAACCCTTCATTCCATAGAATTCTTGAAGTTTTCAATTGAAATCGAGTTTGAATTTCACCTTCTGTTTTGAAATTCAAACTCCAAGAATTCATTGCCCTTTTCATCTTAATTGATCACTACAAGCAAGAGGAAGAGGAATCAAGCAAATCCAGATCAAGATCAAGTGAATTTGAAGCAACTCGAATGTGAAATTTCAGAAACTTCATCTCTTCGATTCTCTCTCAATTCTCCACTATTCTTTGTGATTTTTGGTTTGCTGAAGTCCTACCAATGTAGGCAACAAGATTGAGTTGCTTTTAGGTCAAATCGAAGCAACTCAGTTCATGATCCTCAAAATTCAAATCCCTGTATCTTTTTATATACTTGGAATTGGAGAAAATTGAGGCCAAATTCGAGCTCCTGAGCATTTTTTCTTTGAATCCATGTCCTTGTTTTTTATTTTGGTGATGGTTGATGGTGGACCAGTCTGGTGAGGTCCACCGGAGAAAAAGACCGAAGCCCTATCTCCGGTGGTGTGTTGTCACGCCTCATAACCATCAGATCTTGTTTAAATGTTCTAATCCTGCCTGCTTCTTGTGATTACCATCCCTATGACGCGTTGACTGAGGTGTATGATGTGAAGCGTGCGCTTGGCCATCAGATATGCCACCTCAATTAATGAGAGAGATCTGATGGGCCTTGTTTTTTTGAATTTCTTTTTTATTTCTGATTTTTCATTTAATTGCTTTATTTTGTTTAATTCATATTCATTTCATTTTTAATCCAAAAAATATGAGACTTTCACCAAAAATCTTTAAATATTTTTCCCTTTCATTTTCTGAATTAAAATTATTTTTTGGATTAATCTTGATATTTTTCATGAATTAAATGTTTTTGTGCATATTTTTAATTATTTAAAAATACTTCTGACTTTCTAAAAATCATGAAATTTTTTGTCTAAGGTCCTTTGACCTTGTTTGACCTAGGATAAATCTCTTGGCCCTTTATTTGGTGTTTTGAAAAGATTTTAGGTTTTGACCAAATTAAATTGAATTTTAATGCATTTTTAATTTGATTTTTAATTGATTAATTGTGTAAAAATTATGTTGAGTCATTTTTATGGTATTGTGATGTTTGACTATTTGTTTGGATCTTGCTCAATGTTGATTTGACTTTTATTGGATTAAAATCATTGGATTTAGGGGATTGATGAAATATACATTTCATCTCCCAAAATGAATGAATGATTTTAATTTGATAAAATTCCTCCCATTACCAATTTGTGTTTCTCTTATCTCCCCCCCCCCCCCCCCCCCCCCCCCCCCCCTCTTCATCTTAATTCCCATTATTTTCCATCATTTTCATTGACCAATGAAATCTCAATATCCTAAGGCTAATTGGTTCATCAATGACCTTGTGTCAGATGAACCAATACAAGTATGGATGAGATAGGTCCATCCCTTGTGATATTTTCTTTTAGTGTGTGGTATGTTTTAGGAGTTTGGTTCATTATACCAAATCTCTAACATGCATTAACACCTAAATTGGTATTTCCCGGCCTCAGATAGTTGTGACTTCTACATAAGTCCAATTACGATTGTTTAACATAGAGCTAAATTTGACCCTAAAGGCATAACATTCTAGTAAGTGAGATTGTAAGTCTCCCATATTTCATGGTATTGTGTGGAAACTTGGCCTTTTTTCCTTCCTTTGGAAGATGTCTTGGTTCAAGGATCCATACTTGTGAATAGATGGTTGAGTGTTCTCCAAAGAATGACTTAATCAATTAAAAAGCAAAACACCACAAACATATAATTAACCTTGACTAACACTTGACTAATTCTTATTAATATTGCTTTACTTTCAAGTCATTTACTTTATGCAATTTAATTTCAAGTCATTTACCATTCATTGTCATTTACATATCATTTAACTTGTTTATGTTTATGCCATTTTCACTTTGCTCATTTGAGCCATATATTGTGATTGTATATATTTGTTTGTGTTTATGGTCTTAGGACCTTAAAATACCTAATAAACAACAAAAACCCAAAAAATTGTTTGGTGGACTGTTGGGTTTGATCTAAACTTTTGGACTTAGGATTAGGCAACATTCCCTATGTAAAAAGGACTTGGCCAATGCCAACATTTTTTAGACCAAGTTATTGTGATTTGAGCCTTCATCTGATGCAAGTATTGGGATCCACATGAACTTATCTGCTACATGGTCTTGATGCAACTGTTATTTTGATCTTATGTCTGATGCATTATTCTGAGTCAATCAAGGAGTATTTCATCTGATACATGAGAAGACAAAGAAGACTGCTAGCTATGGAGTTGCTTGCTTGGATGTGGCTATCTTTATTTGATGCCTTGATCTTCATGATGTCTAATATTTCTAATTGCTTGCTGATTATTGTTTAATTCAAAGTCCAAAGGGAAAGTGGGTTTTCTATATGACACTCTTGTCTGTTGGATTGCTTCTCATTGGTAATATCTTTTCAACTCTTAACTTTTAATTTTATGCTTTAGGATTAGTCTCTTCATCTTCTCCCACTTCTTAAATTTCAAAATCCCTCCCCCCTTTTTAAAAACTTTCTTTGCTTGTGCTTTCAAACTAAGACCTTATTTCAAATAGAAACTTTGACCTTATGTCATTGAATTTTCAAACTCTTTTCTTAAATCAAACTTGTAAATGAACTTAACCATGTTTGACTTAAAATTTCAAAATACAAAAAGAACTGACACCCATTCAAACTTGTAGGCCCTTTGTGCCTCTTTCAACTTAAACTTTGATTAAAAGCAACTCACTTACTTTGAAATTGTTACTACGAACTACGAGGTTTTAATCCCTCATTTTTATGTTGGTACGTAGGCACAAGTCCGAAGGTCTTGCCAAACACAAAATATAACTAATAAATTCTTTTCTCATCCCCACACTCTATTTTTCTCAAACATATTTTATACCAAAACACATACACACATAAAAAGGGCTCCCTTGGAGTACCTAGGACACTTTGGGTGCTAACACCTTCCCTTTGTGTAACCAACCCCCTTACTTATAATCTCTGGAATTTTATTAGTTTTGATTTAAAAACTTCTTATCTTTAGGTTTTGTTCAAGTTTCTTGCTGCATTATCTTTGACTTTAGAACTTCTCTGGAACCTTGAATCTTCTCTCTGATCAAGTTTTAGATAACTATAAAATGATCGTCATCATCAGAGATGATTGGAAAGATATCACAAGAGACTTCATCGAATGTCCAAAACCATCATGATCAAGCATCAAGATTCCACTGAACGGCAATATCATCATCAAAACAACCATGATTAAAACATTAACTGCAATATATTGTACTTGTAGGAACATAGATCCATATATAAATCATTTATGTCATTTTTCCATTTATGATGATCATAATATCATAACTTTGAAAGTTTTTCAAACCTGAGTGAACATTCAAAGTACACTTTTTCACAATTTTTGATTGCATCAAAAATCATCTACAACCTCTAGTAAGATTACCATGAGTTTGTTGTTTCTCAATTATTATGAGTGTGAGATTTATCGTAGAGGAAGTTCATTCATAGTTAATGTTTGTGAAGTGTGAGATTTATCGTAGAGGATTGACATTTCAGTAGAAGAAAAAAGAGATGATTTCTTCTCCATTGAAGACTTCGATAGAACTAAAAAAAGGTTGTTGTAGAACAAAGTTGAGAGTTTTTGCTCATTTATATAGGCAAATAGCTCAGACAAGAGACCGGTATGATCAAATAAAGATCGTCGTAAAACTGATACTTACAGCGGATCTTGGACTTAAGTAAGAGGACAATTAAGACTGGTTGAAGGTCTTGGAGATTTTACCTGACTGGATTGGGTCCAACAGAAAAAGGAAAGATTCATATTGAAGCTCTTATTTTTGTTTTTAAAACGTACGATGTAAAAAAAATTCAAAATAGTGGAAGATTACAAAATTTCAATGACTTGTCATTGAATACTGGATTAGACGCAAAGCGGGGACGAACGCGATGAACCAACATAAACTATAAACTATGATGCATTCTTCTCTTTCCCTTTCGGGTAAGGTCTATTAAACCAAACATTGAATTTTATTGTAAAATATTTAATTTTCATTTTAAAAATTTTAAAATAACATTTGTGAATAATTTGATGGTTAACGGTTTAAAACATTTTAAATTGAGAATTGTTCCTATGTGAAACTCGATTGTGAATTTTGTTAAAACCAAACAACTTTAAAAATAAGGATCCTCCATAGATTCTCACTTTAAGTTAAATAAGAATGATATCTGCAAATACTCTTACATTTAAGTCAGTGATCATCGGATATAAGAGATATTTATATTAAAAATTTATGTGTATCTTGATTCCACATTGTGAACCGAGTTGTAACATAAATCCATAAAAATTAGATTTTTTTAGGGAAGTTCAAGATTGATTTATTCTTGGACTTTCTATGGAATGATCTATTGTTGCTTTAACTTTTGGATTTTCTATGGAATGATCTATTGTTAGGTTTAACTTTTGGATCTACTACACATTTAAATATAAGACAGAAAAACCTTTCACATAGTCAAAACACCAATACATGCAATGGATCGTGACATATCACTGGGCCTTTTCAACCGAATCACATGTGGTGCTACATGGTGATTGAAAATGACGTGCATGATTATATATTCATAAATTACACTCGAATTTGATCACAAAAAACAAAATGGATTCACACTATTTTTTAAGTAAGAGGGTATCACGAAAACCAAAATTTACGAGATTATAATACAGTACTTATCAGCAGAAGAATTTTTTCTTTACCATTATAAAAGTTTATTATAAATAATAAATTACATATGCATCCAATATATTAGAATTTAATTTTAATACTTTTTATTATAAAAGTTAAACGCTGCATGTAAGACTTTTAAAATACAATTACAATCCGGTAAGGAAGGTGCGCACATGCTCTCTGAATTTTTGAAAAATATAATTACTATTCCAATTGAAAATTGCAAGGCTATCTTTGAATATTAAAGGTTGAACTCTGAATACAAGGGTGATAGACAAGATCCATGCAAATGGTTTAGACATGCATCTTTTAATATATTTTTTTCACTCTATCTCATTTTTAATAGGTTTTTGTGGCCGCAAATATTAATATAAATTTTTATAATTTTTAAATTTTAAATGTGTGATGTCCGCGAATCCGTCTAACTTTCACTTTCTTGCGAGTTAGACCACAATTCTAGCCCCGTACTCGACACAATGCATATTTTGCCCCACTTACCTCATTCTTTTCAGGTTTTTGCGAGACATGCATTGCCCATTTGCCATTAATAGAACATGCAGAATAATAAAGTTCAAAGTTAGAGGAGATTAGATATGATCACCTCAATATAAAATGATGACTTAGTCTGTAATCTACCATTAAGGTAATCCTAAAAAACTAAGGCAATTGCAAAAGAGACATCTAGAATTACTAATGTGATTCCACGATTCAAATTATGTGGAACATGTTAGATAAATCGTTAAAGTTGAATGAATCTAGGTCTGAATCGTGAACGATGTCACTTTTTTTAAAAGTATTTCAAGCACTCTCTATATAATCTTAGAGCTGAAACGGAAAAATATCCAAGATAATTAATAATGTATTTATAGGTCATGCATGTGTTGTTTCACAAGGTTGCAACTCTTGATTTAACAACACATTTTCAGCAGAAGTTTGCAATAGTTCGCATATGGTTACATTAAGCACCACTTCATGAAGTGCTCAAGTGTCCCCTACAAGCCGCCACTAGTGCCTCTACACCCACACCCTCGAATTCAATCCCGGAGGCGGAGTCGGTGCCACCGGTGACGACATCGACGAGGGATTGTTTGGATGAGACATGTGACACAATGCTTAAGACCACCACATTTGTCCATGTGGCACTTTATCATCTTTAGCTCTTTTGTTGAGGTTAATGTTTTTAAGTCTTTATAAATACTTTTAAAATGAGTATCGTTTTCTATGTGGGACTATTGACAATATATTTAATGTCATTAACTCAATTACACATTTCTTATTATATTGGAACACTCTCATAGGCATTAATTGTCCATAATTTCCAACAAAACATACTCAGGTTAGATAGGTGTCACCACTTATCTCAAAATACGTCAGGAGTACAAAGTCATACTTATTTATTAATTATTTTTAAAAAATTTACAATGGAAATAACAATTGCATGACAATACCAAAAAAAACATGAATCGGTGACAAAAGTTAGGGAGAAAACAAAATCTCTTACTAATTATGACAAAATTAGAGACAAAAATGTTATGTCTTTATGACGGAAAACATCGTCACCAACTTTCCATTAAAAAATGATTATTTTAGGTTTGGTTAGGGATTTTGCAACATACTCCCTCCACTTTTTTATTATAAGTCATTTTTTACTTTTCACATGTATTAAGAAATGTAATAATTATGGTATGGAGAAGAGAAATTACGAAGGGTTTTACAAAATTGTCCTTCATTAATAGTATTGAAAAGATAAATTGACATAATTGAAAGGAGAGAGAATAATAAACATTTAAGGATATAATAGGAAAAGTAACATTAATGAATCATTGATATTATAAAACGACTTATATTGTGGTACAAAATATTTTTTCAAGGCGACTTATAATAAAAAACGGAGATAGTAATGTATTTTGTTCTATGGTAGTTATGGTGGAGTTAATGTATATAAGTATAGTCTCTAACTAATTATAACCATCATTAATAACTTTAACTACCTAGTTGTTTGGCTAATAAGTTAGTTATCATATTTCTACTAAACTTGTGAATACATGAGAATTGGTTATGTACGAATTGTTATTTATATGGTGTGATATTCCCCCGCAAGTTGGAGGATAGATTTCAATCATCCCTAACTTGGATAATAGAAGATGAAATGGATGAGGAAGAAAGGATTTTGTGAAGAAGTATGCAAATTGGTCTTTCTAAGAGACATGAAGGAGCTTGAACACATTAGCATGTAATTTCTCACGAACAATGTGGCACTTAATCTCAAGATTCATTTTTGTTTTATGAAAGATAAGATTGGGTGCAATGTGAATAGCACTGAGATTGTCACAATACAAGACACCTGGTTTATACCAAGAAGCTTGGAGATCTTGAATGAGATAAACTAGTCATTGCATTTCACATTTTGTTGCAGCAAAAACTCGATACTCAGCCTCAATAGAAGATCTTGAAATAGTTAATTGATTCTTTGTGCACCATGAAATTAGTGACTTGCCAATGAAAAACATTGGCCTACAATGGATCTTTGTGTCTATGCATAACCTACCAAATCAACATCAAAGAAACCAATGATTTACAGTGGTGAATTTCTTGGAAAGAAAATGCCTTGAGCAAGGCATCCTTTGAGGTATTTTAATATTCTAGTGGCAACTTTATAATTGTTGGTGGTGGAATTTGTGTGGAATTGACTTGATCGTTGTGTTATGAAATTAATGTCATATCTTGTGGTTGTGAGGTAGAGAAGTTTTCCAATGAGGCACATATATGAAGATCTTTGTAAATGTAGGGCTCTCTATAAGACCCCAATTTTGACCCCTAAGATCCCTCATGCCATCTCATCATATTTACATTGGCATTGTGATCACATCTTGGTATCCTCCTCACATATCATTCATTGGGTTTGCATTACGAGAGATCACCAAGCATATTTGATTGTATCATACTTTATTTTTCTTGTTTACTAACTAAAATATAAAAATATGTCTAGTGTAGCTTTGTTTCTTTTGTAGGTAGTGTGTGTGTCCACCTATGCCTCATCAAGCTCACAACTAGGGTTTGAGACCCTCGGTGCAAGGGATCAAGTTAGAAAAGGTCCACATTGGTTCAAAGCATCATATATGGATCCCGATATTCTCTATTTTTCATTTTTGATCAAGAATTCATCAAGAGTTTGAAGCTTATTTTGTCAAGGAAGTCCTAATTCATCTAGGTATCTTGTGCACCTTCCTTAGAAATTTTCTTTAACATTTGGTCAAATATATCATAGGATGCTTCATTTAACTTCACCATAATCATATATGATCCTTCATGACCCCCAAAGAGCAAAAGAACTTCAAGTTTGCAAGTTGGTTCAAGGAGGTTGGCCAGAAAAGTCAACTGATCAAATCTAGGGTTCCCTATACTATATCTCCTACAATTTGTGTCATATGAAAATGATTCGAAGAGAAAAGTTACTCTTTATGAAATTCTAGACAACTTTAATGTTGGCATCAACAGCTAATTTTGCTTGGAAAGTCATTTTTTATGGTGAAAGATTATAGGTCATTTTGTTTGTGCCCTAGATAGAAGGTCAACTTCCAAGAACCATAACTTGCTCAATTTTTATTATATGAAGATTATCCAAGTTTCATGATTAATTTCAAGATGTCTTCTTAAACTTTTCCTCTTTGAGAAATGTCAAATACCACTTGCAAGGGCATGTTCCATGAGGAAACATTATAGGTCTATTTTGGTCCTCATCATTGAACAAGCAATTTTCCTCAACTTCTAAAACCCATAACTCCATCATGCAAGATCCATATGGTATCAAATTTGTGACCAAATTTAATATAATTGAAAGGGATACAACTTTTAAGAAGGAACCAAAGTCATTTGAAGCTCATAGCAAAAGTTATTAAAGGTGGAAAAAGGGGTCATTTGACTTTTAACTTAAAAAAATTTCAAGTATGTTTGATTCCTCCAACTTCAAGGTCAGAATTCATCATGTTCCAAGCTTCAAATTTAAAAAGTCCCAAATTGTTCCCCTTTATAGTAGATTTCCAAAGAGTCCAAGATCATTCCATTTGGATCAAAATTGAGGGACTTGCGCATGGTTTCTTTGGATGGCTTGATTTGTCAACTTTTGATTCCAATTATCATACAACTTTGTATGGATCCATGTTATGATCTCGGCATCATTTGTGCATGAATTTGGACTAATTGCAATGATCATTTGGGCCTAAACACATGCCCATGCACCCATGCACATCAACTTGCTATTTTTGGCCAAATTTTGAATTGGTGTGAAAATCATATTGCATTGCCTATAAATTTAACTCCATGGCCTCAGAATTGAGGAGAACCCTTTCCCAAGTTGTGCCAGGCAATCTCAGAACCCCACTGCATAGAATAGCTTGAGGATTTCAATGGAATCGAGCTTCTAGTTCAACTTTTGTTTCTGAACTAGAACTCCAAGGATTCAATACATTTTTCATTCTAATCATCTCCTGCAAGCAAGAGGAAGCAAAACCAGTCGAATTGCATCAAGATCGAGCCTCATCACTGCAACCCAAAGATGAATTTTCCAAAATTTCAACTCTTTGATTCTCTCTCATTTCTTAATATTTTTTATTGACTTGTGGTTTGCTGAAGTCATACTAATGTAGGCATTGATATTGAGTTACTTTGAGGTTGAATCGAAGCAACTCAGTTATGGAACCTCAATTTTCAACTCCACATTTCTCATTATAGAGTGAGAGTTGGAAAATTTGGAGGTCATATTTGAAATCCTCGTGATTTTCTCTTCAAATTGATGTATGATCCATTTATTTTGGTGACATTTTGGTTGGACCAGTCCGGTGAGTGTGGCCGGAGAAGATGACCGGAGCTAGGGCTCCGGTGGTGTGATGGCGCAGTCCAGGCCATCTGATCATGTGGCCACGTTCTAATCTGGTCCATCCATTATGAATACCAATTGTACATGCGCGTTGATTGTGGACTATGATGGATAGCGCACGTTGGTCATCAGATATGTTACCTTAATTAATGAGGGAGATTTGATGGCCCTTGTGTTTTTGATTTAATTAATTTTCCAATTTAATTTTTTAAAATAGCATTTTCTCATTTAATTCATTATAATTTCAATTTTAATCCAAAAAATATGGGACTTTCAACAAAGTTTCACAAATAATTTCCTCATCCGAATTAAAATTATTTTTTGGGTTGAGTTTGATATTTTTAGTGAATTTTGTGATTTTTGACTTGTTTTTAATTGATTTTAAATACTTCTGACTTTTCAAAAATGCGAAAAAAATTATTCATTGGTCCTTTGACCTTGTTTGGCCTATGATAAATCCCTTGGCCATTTCTTTGGTGATTTAAAGGGATTTTAGGCTTTTCCCCTTTTAAAAATTGATTTTAATTGTTTTAATTGTCTTCATATTTTGTTGAGCTATCTTCTTGACTTTGTGTTGACTCAACTTCTGTTTGGCCTTGATCTTAGTTGAATTGGACATTAATTTGATCAACACCATTGGATTTAGGGGGTTGATGAAGTTTGAACTTCATCCCTCAAGATGAATTGATGGTATTGATCAAGTGAGGTTCATCCCTTGATTAATTTGGGATTCCCTCTCACTTCATCTCTCTTCTTTCCACCAATCCATTCATGGCCAATGATTTCTCATATATCAAAATGCTAGTTGATTCATCAATGACTTTATGTCAGATGAATCAACATGAGCTTGATTGAGATAGGTCTATCCCCTTTTTTGTGGTATGCTTTAGGATCTTGGTCTTGATACATTGTCTATAGCATGCATTAACACCAATATTATTATTGCCCGAGCTCAGATAGTTGTGACTTCTACATAAATCCAATTACGATTACTTAACATAGCGCTAAATTTATCCCGAAAGCAATAGCATTTTTGTAAGTGAGATTGTAAGTCTCCCATTCCTCATAGTATTGTGTGAAGATTGTTCCTCTTTTCCATTTATGAGAGCTAGTGGCATACTTATTGATTCATCCAAGTTGGATCCCTTCTCATGATTGATGTTTAGGTTCATATCTTCATGCTTGTGAGTGGATGGTTGAGTGTTATCCAAAAAATGACTTAAAAACAATTTTCTTCTTCCACTAAATCTAACTAACATCTTTTGTATTGACTTTATTTTAATGTCATTTACTTTAATGAAATTTAAATTCTTGCACTTTATCATTCATTGTCATTTAGATTCCTGCAATCTGTTTTTGTTTCAGTCATTTTCACTTTGCTCACGTGAGCCATATTTTGTGCTTGTATTATATTGTGTGCTTGTGATTTGGTTTTGTTTGTGGTCTTAGGACCTTAAAATACTTAATAAAAAATAAAAAACCTAAAAATACATTGGTGGACTATTGGACCTCTGTCTGTGATTTGATTTGGATCCTTGGACTTAGAGTAGGCAACATCCCTGTACTTTGGAAGGAAACTTGGCCAATGCCAGTAATTTGAGATTGAGATTTCTTTGCCAATGCCATTCATCTGATACAAGCTTGAGAAACTCCCTTTGGTTCATCTGATGCTTTCTATCTCTGTGTTTAAGCTGTTATTTTGACTTATTGATACTATCTAATGGTTTCTCTTTGAGTATGTTTCAAGGGATAATTCATCTGATACATTTGAAGGACATTGAAGACTGCTTGCTTTGGAGTGCTTGCTTGGATGTCTTGGTTATCTTTATTTGATACCATTGGTCTTCTTACTAATTGCTTGGATAACTATGCTTTGTTGCTTGCTTGACAATCCAAAGGAAATGGGTTTCTATCTGACACTTTTGTCTTGTGGATGCTTCCCATTGGTTGGATATTTTCAACTCTAAACTTTTAAATCTTGTCTAGGATAGTCCCTTCATATCCTCCTACTTCTTTAATTTCAAAATCTCTCCCTCATTTTCAAAACTTATTTGCTTGTGTTTTCAACTTAGACTTGTTTTAATAAGTAGAAACCTTGGCCTTATGCCATTGATTTTTCAAAATATTTTCGTAATCAAATTTGTAAATGAACTTAATCATATTGACCTTATTCTCAAAAAGACAAAAAGAACCAACAACTTCATCTAATCATTTTGGCCACTTTGTGCCTTTTCTTTTGAACTTTTCAAAAAAGAAGCATTAGATTTGAGTTATCTTTGGTTGAGATATAATTCTCCCATTCCATGATATGTTGATTGTAAGTCTTTCCATTTATTAGGGGTTAGTGGCATACTTGTTGAATGAATCCAACTTGGATCCCTCCCTCTTAAATGTTGTAAAGCCCTCATTATCAGTGGATGTTTGGTTGAGTATTCTCTCATTGATAACAAAATATTTTTAACCTTTTGTTAAAACCAATCCACCCATCTTTGAAATTTTTACCATGAAATACGAAGTTTTGATCCCTCATTTTTATGTTGGTACGTAGGCATAAGACCGAAGGTCTTGTCAAACACAAAAATTGTAAATAATGAATTCTTTTCTTATCCTCTCATTCTATTTTTTTAGCAAACATCTTTTTCAACCAAAACACTTGCACACAAAAAGGGCTCCCTAGAAGTACTTAGGACACTTTGGGTGTTAATACCTTCCCTCTGTGTAACCAACCCCCTTACATGTAATCTCTGACATTTTATTAGTTTTGATTTTAAAACTTCTTATCTTTGGGTTTTGTTCGTACTTTTTCCCTTTTCCTTTGTAAAAAATGAAAGCGCGATGGTCACAAATTTACTCGATGGTCACAAATTTACTCGATGACGACTCTTATTTTATTGATGTTGAGCTAACCAATAGCTCGATGGTCACAAATTTACCACTACACTCGTGTCATTCATCAATTTGTTGGCACGACCTGTAAGAATTGTGACAGGTTTTGATCCAATTAATCATGTATATGAGGTTAAGTCTAGGAAGTATTCAAACAACTTTTCACATGACAATGCCTTTGATCCAAACATCTAGTTAGTTTTTTCCTTCTAAATAGACCAATAACATGTCAATCAAATCGTATGAAAACACTTCCTAGTCTCTTTTCATAGTAAGTGAGACCCACATAATTGAATAGTATGAGAGCTTCCATTATTAGAGCAGGCATAAGTAACACATAACCATTTATTGTTGTTGTCCATACATCTCCAAAAAATAAATTCTGAAAATATATGACTAGGGTTTTCTTTTGACCAACATCATTTGAACATGTTGAAGAGTTAAGAGCTAAATACCACACTGACTTAAATTATCCTACATCAGAAGCCTAATATTAAAAAAAAATCTTAAAGTAAAGAGAGAGAAATTCAAGGAAACAAAGTTATTACAAATAAACTCTTTAGACACCAAAGGATATTTTTGGGACATGGTAGATAACAACCGATAAGTTTATGTTTTGTCCATGAACCATAAATAGCTGAAGTAAGTGGTGAGAAATCCTGAGTTGGCGGTGTTGATCTCTGATACGGTTGTCCATGGTGGACCTGCAAGTTAACACTCCAACGCCTAAGTCAGTTCAAGATACAAAATGATTATAGTGAAAACGAAGATCAAAATGTGTACATTACTTTTCGTATGAGATGCATGTTATACCTTGGGTCATGTGGAGTGAATTTGAGTTGATTTAGGCCTTAGCCATTTGGGCCTTTAGCCGGCTAGAATAATTTCCTCAAGGCTTGTCGGGAACTTGGTGAGCTGATAAATTCTTAAGCGGTTGTGGTCGGCCTCCAAGCATGTTGTTTGATCCGAACTAGTAGTGAAACATTTGGAGTTAGTTGAAAAAGTAGTGGGGAACAAGCGCATTAAATGAATTTCTATCATTGAAACATTCCATTCCTTGCTCCTATTGCGTAACCTCAGAAGTACATGTTAGGGGATGATTTCCCTACTTAGGACACTTTAGTGTTTTCGTCTCTTTGTTCTTCCTGAGGGGATGGTTGTGTTGTTGCCCGTGGACCTTTCCCTTGTCTTTAATCTGGATCGTTGAATATCAAATGAATTCTTTATAAAAGGTAGATTTTCCCCCTAAATTTTCTATTCACCTTCCTATTGTTCTTTACTTACCTCTTCTTTTAGGGTCTAGATACCGACTATCTTGCTCTAGCATTTGAACCTTCTATTATTCCTCTCTGATATCTCACATATCTCCTTTTTCCCTTTATAGGTACACCATTTTCATTGTTCCGCACATAATCATGGTTGACCCACGGAATGTTCCCATGAACGATGCTCTTGAGCCCACCAGTAAAGAGTCTGCGAGAGTGGAAAATCTTGAAGTTGTGGAAATTCTTTACAATCAGAATTTTCCTATCCCCTTCCCAAATATGTCTCCAAGCGACTCTAGGTCGGGGCTAGACTCCTCCAAAGATGATGGAGTTTCACACATAAGTGACACCACCACCTATGCCACTTCCTTGGATCGTGCTAAGTATGATTGGGTCTTGTTTGTTCTGACATATCAGCGCGAGAAACGGGTTGCTCCATTCAATCTCCTAGGGAAATACCTTCTTACTAAGGTCTTATTGATGCTAATTTGTATGAGTTACTTTTTAATGCAAACAGAGGATTCGACCATCCAGAGGATCCTATGGAAACAACGAACATGAACGATTACTCTTTGGTGGACCCTAAGTATCTGAGAACACTTTCCCCTTATACACGAGAGGATTTTATGGAGATGGCTCCATTTGAGGTGGGATCACCTGCAGATTGGAATATCTCTGTAATTCATGCCAATAAACAGATGCGCAACAAGTTTGAAGGATGTTCCATCCCTTTCTACAACTACATCTTTCAGAAGGTTGGTGTCAGAATTTCGTTAACTACATTTGAAGAATAAGTATTTGATCATCTTCACATGCCTCCCTCGCAGCTTCATCCACACACTTGGGGATTCGAGAGGATTTTCTAATACTTGTATGAGTATCATGGAAACATGGGTTTGGTTCCAAGAACCCCTTTGCGATTAACCTTGTCTTAAAGGGTGATGAGGGTTATGGACTTGTCTCTCTTTGTCGTTCAAAAAAATTAAGTCTTTTGTGTTTAAACATAGAGCTGGAAAAAGTTCAAGACTGGTTATTTTTTCACTCCCATTTCCCTCTTGCTCATGACGAATTCTACGTCGTTTTGACCCCTTCTGCAGGGTCGTCCATTTGTGTCTACCGGAGGAGACAGTTCTGGTTTTCGAATCATTTCTCAAACAAGGCTAAATCTTAATATGTTTTGCATGACTCTCTTACCATTATGGAGAAGGTCATGAAGGCGGGTTTTCTTTTCTTCTTTGACGCTGAGATACATTTTGGGGATATCTCTGAGGTGAGATCTATTGAGGAGAAAGAACTCTTTGTTATCTACATTATTTCTGCTTTATTTTTGGTAATTGAGCTTGTACTACATGTCATTTGTTGATTTTTATTTTATTTTCCCAAATGCACTGAAAAGGAAGGGAACCTCGGTCGCTAGTGGCGTGCCTACACAAGACCCCAAATCCCTCTTAATTGCATTGACACCATCAAATGGTTGGAGCAAGAAGAACCATGACAGAGTTTCCACGAATAAGGATAAAAAGGATTGAGGTAAGGCAATCATCCGGGGGATTCCTACTAAAAAGTTGAATAAGAATGGCTTTACTCCTACTATCCACTTGTTAGGAAGTTCCAACTTCCCCCGACTCGGTCACTAGTGGTGTGCCTACGTAGGATGTCGGTTGCCTTGGACTGCGACAAAGATAAAGGATTATGTGTTTGTCGAGGACTAAGTTCATGTTCTCCCTCTCTCCAAAATTGGTTAGTCTAGCTTATGTATGGAGTTGCCCTTCTAGTTATTGTAGTCGGGTGCTTCTTCTCAAGAGGTCGAGGGTTCGAAGGATTGCTATACTCTTATTGAGGCGAAATTTTTCAGCTTCGAAACGGATTATTTTGGGCTACATAGTTGTCTCAATCAAGTGTCTCCTTTTATGGAGGAAGTCAATCTGCATGGATCTCCTATGACTTTTGTTAGCCGTATAGTGGAACTTGAAGACCTACTCAAAACAAAAGAAACGGGGTTCTCGTTATACTAATTGGAGGCATCATCTTCTAGTGCTCAGGAATTCATGACAGAGCTTAAGGAAAAGAGGGTCGACCAATCTAAGTAGTTAGAGGCTCTCCGAGAGGAGTGGGCCGATGTAACCAAACAATTGTTGGATCTCTCTGATTGTGATAAAAAAGAAGACACCTTCCATAATGTTGCGCTTTATTTTAATTCGATTGTGCTTAAGCTCTGGGAATTTTATGGATCCTTCAAATTTGTTGCTGACAATGACTTGTTGTAATTTGACTAGTTTAGTGCATTGGTGTTTATTACAGTGTTTATTTACCATATTTAGCTTTTCATTGTATTTATAGTTCATTGTTTCAATGTGTGTGTTTGTTTTGTTGTATTTAGAATTCACTATTTCAGTGTGTTATATATGTTTCTTGCGGTGGGGCTTGAGCTCGGCGAGATATGGTCATATTTTTTTTATGTGTTCTGCGTTAGAGAGGGTTGTCGCCAACCAAAGGTAGGATCCTCTTCCATGCCCCCAAGGTATGACTTAGATCGAGGTTTACGTCTCTAGGCTCTATCGCCTAACTCCCTTGGAGTCACTAGTTCCGAAGGGGGTGTGCCTACTATGCAAAAATGCATGTAATATTCATCTTTTTCGCCCTTAGTGTCGTAAAAGAGATAATGACAAAAAAGAGATCAACAAAGAAAAAATGACAGATAAATATTTGCATTCATAGTTATGTCAATTTGTTATATTAAAAACTAGCAATATACTCGTGCAAATTTCTACGGTTCTTCGGTATTCAATCCCTGTTTACCCTGAAAGTCTGACAGTCGTTGCTCTCATCCGTTCGGGTTCCCAGTTGATTGAATAGGGGCAGCTGTAGCACCTCAAATTTGCACCTACCATCTTGTACATACATTTTCATGTTTAGGTCATTAGCATTGCATTGTCCACTGCATAGCATTGCATTGTCCATTGCCTAGTGCAAGATCAGTCAAGACTGGTCAGGAGATCCAGTTATGCAAGCAAGCAAGGGCATTTCCCATTGAAGCAAAGCCCTAGGGTTGGTTTCATGAGTTCACATGACCTAGGGATCATTTTGAAGTGGTTTGGCCAAAGATTGAAGGCTCAAAGCTCATCAGTCAATGATCAATTCATCTGAAACCCTAGAGGGTCAACAAAAGTCAACTGTCAGTTCAACCATGGATTTGAAGGTGGGAGATGGTTAGAGATGCCTCATTCATGTCCATACAAGTCTCATTTTACATTTCAAACATCAACATTGAAGAATTTGAGGTCAGATGAAAAGTTTCCAAAAATAGTAAGTGACCTGTAATTTGAAATTGCCAAAAATGGAAAGGTTTTCTCCTCAAGATTACATGACCAAGAAAGCTTCAAATGAGATTTTGTCCAACATGAAAGTTGAAGATCTTGTTCTCCCATTTCCAAAAAGTCCAAGAACATGAATTTCTCATGTATGGTTGAAAATATATGGATCAATCATTGCCAAGCTAATTTGAACTTCAAACATGCATAACTTTTTAACCATAAGGCCAAATGGAGTGGTTCTTTTTGCAACATTTCTCTCTTGACATGCACTATCCAATTCATGAATCATAAGCCATGCATTTTGATCACAAAAATATGTGCATTTTCATTTGAATTTTGGAGGGAAATTCCAAATTCAAAAATTATGCATTGTCCATACATTCTAACACATGCATTTGGCTCCAAATTGGTTTTTGAAGTGATTTCCAAGCAGAAACGTGTACTGTTGCATTGCCATTTCATACATAAGGGTGCATTGGCAAATTGGCATAAACACTTGTTTTCACTAATTCCACTGGCATTAGCTTAATTGGGATTAAGAGCTTCATTAACAGATCATATATATAGATAATCCTAACAGAAAATTGCAAAAAAAAAACACATCATAATTCTCAGATCTGAAAATTTTCTTCACTTTGTTCTCTCACTTTTTCTTCAATTTTCTCTACATACATTGCCTTGGTCTCGATTGGTTCATGATCCATAAGCATTGTGGAGGTAGATTGAAGCAAGATCCATCAAGTTTCATCAAGATTCGAAGCTGTTGAAGTTCAAACTCATCCATGGCAGTTGGAGATTCAAGCAAGATCCAGCACGATTGAGCTATTGTTCTTCATCCATTCATCCACCTAAGCCTTGAGGAGCATCTGTTTCTACATTACAAGACCTGATTCGAGCAATTTCACTTCTGTAGCTTCATTAAGGTCAAAATTCGACTCTCATAATTCATGAAATTGATGTATGCATGTTGTAGATCCTTTAATGTTGATCACACTGGACTTTAGATCATTGATTTTCATGAAGAAATGAGTTAGTTATGTTAGATTTAAGTTTGACATGTGAACTTCTTGTGCTCGAATCTTTTGATACATGTGGAATTAGGTTAAATTAAGCTTGGATTATGGATGTATGATGTGAAAGGAACATGAGGATATGCTTATTGTTAATTTCTGTGAACATGTGTTCTTGAGGATGATGAACATGATGAATGCGCATGAAGATTGTTAGGTTTTCGTTTTCCAGAATGCATTTGATCCTCCCTCGCCTGTTTTGCTTGCGTTTTCATGTTAGTGGACATGTATTGGTCCAAGTCAGCGCGTGTGTGGCAATTTGAGTGGACGAGAGCGCTTGGCCGTGCCACCTCAGTTAAGTGAAACGGTGCGTTTCACTTAACTGGCGCCCAATTCAAATATCAACTCAGTTCGATTCTCTCATGCAGCATAATTTCCAAAGCCTTTTGCATTTTATTCCATCCATTCATGTGCTTCATTATGTGATTTTTTTATTTTTCTCTCCACTTCCAAAATTCATAACTCAATGAATATTGCTCCGAATGACCTGGGAATTTTTGCATTGTTCTCTTCATTGTGTCTAGTATTTTTTGGCTATTTTTCCACAATTTGTGCCTGGATGGATTTTAATCTTGCTTAGGGATTGTTCACATGTGTGCCATCTTGTACCTTGCTTGCCATTTGCTTTGTGAAATGATGAGTTTTCATCCAATACTCTTGAAATTTGGTGTGCTTAAACTAGACATCTTGCTGGTCATTTTGGTGTTGAGTTTGCAATTTTAGCATTTATGGTTGTTGAGATATAATCTGTTTAATGTAGGTGTGACAATGTGTGTCACACCTTTGCTTGCTCAACTTGATGATTTTCTTTACCATGCCAAATAAATGCCAAATGATGTGATTTTTTGCATGATGCTTCTTCTCAATGTTAGGATTGCTCATGATTTTTTGTGGAAATTTTAGATTCATTTCTGATTTGTTTGAGATTTTTCTTTCTGGATTGCCATTTGTGGACTTTTGAATAGTCTTGAACTTCAATGATTTGTGAAATGCTGGTTGTGTATCATATGAACTTGAAATTTTGCACATTGATTCTAGACACGTTGAAGTTTATTGTGGCTTTGGTTTGAGGTCTTTATCATTTGTCATTTCTGTTTTAGGCTTGTGCTAAGTTGATGTAGCATTTTGTGCCCTATTTGAGCTTGTTTGTGTTTACCTTGCCTTATGGAATTTAATTAACATTCTTAAACTTGTCCAAATGCCTTGATTTTTGGTGTGTTGATCATGTTATGTGTTCTGTGTAGCCATGATTTTTCTTGAGATTTATTGAATCATTTTTGAATTGATGTGGATTTGTTCATTCTGTTGCTTCAATGAGCTTTGAACTTGCATGCTTTGCCTTATTTGATTTGTGAAATGAATTTGGTTGATACTATTGACATGAGACCTTTTGGATTGTGTTCTCATTTGATTGAAGTTGGTTCATGTCAATTTTCATGTTCTGTTTTGAATTATTTCTCCATCTTTGACCCTAGGCCTTGTCCTAGTGGTTTGTGCTTATGTTTGAGCTTTGTTTTCAGGTTAAGAAGCATATGGCCATAAGAGGATTGATTCACTTGCTTGAGTTGACTAATTGGTTAATGTTGGCTAATCTTGAGTTGTTTTGTAGGTGGCTTTTAGCTCCTTTGAGTTGAGCTTGTGCCTTGCACATTGGTTGCTTTGCTTGTTTGACTTTGCTTGTCTGTTGACTAATAACTGTCTGTTTGATTTTTTGAGTTGTGTACTGATTGAGTTGGATTGTTTTCAGGTACATTAGTTGTTTAAGTTCATTTTGAACTTGCTTTTGCTTTGCTTGGTTGCTTAACCATTAGAGGTATAACTCACTGACTTCATGTAGTCTGGAAGACCTGCCCTGTTACTTGGGCAGGCACCTGTCTGAAGTCCTCCTTAAGAGACAATGCTTGTGTTTGTTTAAGTTTGTGCCAAGCAGGAAAAGACCTCTATGAGGCAATTGGCAGACAAAAGAGATGTGTAATCCATCTCCTGCTATTCAGTGAGTCATTCAGTTTGCTCACACCATTGTGTTGATGCATTGTGGATATTAACCCAAGATCATTGTTGAGTCAGTCATATGTGGAGAAGAGTTCCAACTTTCTGAACTCCCACACCTTTTATTTGAGTCAAGCTCTCCCAGGCCAGGGATAAGAGCTATGAGGCACACCCCTCATCTCCATTTCATCTGCTTCACCCTAACTCTCAATGTTAGGGTTAAGAGCTAACTACACCCGATTCCAGTCGGCTTGTGTTTCACAGCCTAACCTTGTGTGAGCCCGCTTTGCTTGTATATAGTGTGCGCTAATTGTGTGTATGATTGCTTTGCTCGTGCTGTTTAGGTTTAGCTTGCTCCCTGTGCAAGTTAGATAGAAACCTCAACCTAGGACCATGGTGAATTTGCATGATAACTATTAGGCTCGAGTTAGTCTCCCTTCTAGTTTGTCATTTCCCAGTCTCTGGTTAGGCTAGTCCTTTGTCCCTGCGTAGGGGAACTACGTCGCCCTGATCCTCATACCAGATGAGGTACGTAGGCAGGAGATGAGCTGATCTCTCCGGGCGCCCTTTTTTGTTTTGTCTTATGTGTGTTAGGAGATGGATGTACGACCAGCGATTGGCATTCCGTATCCTGTTGTTGTGTGCTTGGAGTCCGATGTAAGTCCAGCGATTGGCATTCGGTTTCCAGTTTCTTTGTGTGGAGTCCGACGTAAGTCCAGCGATTGGCAGTCGGTTTCCTGTTTGTGTTTTGTTTGGCGTGCGTTAGTCGAGCTACGAGTGCTCTGATTCTTCTTTAGTCCGAGAAGATACGTATGCATAGGATGCGACATCCTAGCGAGCACGTTTCCCCTGTCCCGAACTACGTCGACTCTGATGTTTGTGCCTGACAGACTACGTAGGCCCAGGATGCGATATCCTGCCGAGTTAGTTTCTTTTGTTTTCCTGTGTCTCTTTCAGCCAGTGTTTGTTTGTTTGTGTTCAGTTTTTAGCAACCTTTATCCTTCCTTTTGTGCGTGGATCCCGTCGAGTACGACGGATGCGTAGGGGTGCTAATACCTTCCCTTCGCATAACCGACTCCCGATCCCATCTCTCTTTGGTCGCGAGACCATGTCTTTTCCAGGTTTACTTCGAGCGTTTCCTTTCCCTCTTTTGGGATAAATAACGCACGGTGGCGGCTCTGTTGTTTTGTTTTCCCGCCGGTTTTTCGCGTAATGCGACAGCTGGCGACTCTGCTGGGGACATTCGAAGTTGACCTCTTGCTGGTCCATCTTCCCTAAGCGAGCCTCTCCTAGCGCTCTCTAGGTTAGGGTTTGGTTGCTTTTTGTTGTTTCATTTATTGCATTCATTTATTTATTGTTTGCATTTATGTTTGCATTTATGTTTGCATTTATGTTTGCATTCATTCATATTCATCTGTTCATCTGGCTGTGCTGTGTTGTTTCTCTGTTGGGGTGGGAGTTACTTGAGGTAAAAGGCCCAATACCCAGGCTATGAGTGAAATCTAGGAAACCTAGGAATAGAGTGATTCATGGGAAGCGGGTGGTATTGCGCCACTTAGCGGAACATTGATATCACGAGCAGTTCAGACTCGGATGGGGTATTATCGGTGCATACATCGGGTGTGCACAGGATGATATTCTTGAAAGGGTTGTTTATCCTGCGTTTCTCTCAACCTTACCCTGGCCTAGATGACACCCGTGAGTGGGGAGGGAATGATCATTACAGGTACCGTTGGTGACTTGTTGGTGACTCTGGTTACTGGAGGTGACTTTGGTTCAGATGAACTTATGGGTACTTACTTATGACATGTCGGAGTTCTGTCCGTGATATCTATCAGCGGGTTCCGTTTATTTCGGACCCCCGGGTTGAATTTGAGAGTACTTGTTCAGAGGATCTGGCTGTCGTCCATTCAGTGGATGTTCCTGTGATGATAGTGATATAATCCCTCGGTTCCGTTTATTTCGGAACTCCCCAAGGTGGATTTATGGTGACTTAGTCCCTCAGATGACTGTGACTGGTTCAGAGACTTAATGGGTCTTCAGATGACTTGGTGGCACAGTGACCTGGCCTGCATGCATTTGCATCATTCCCATTTCGCATCCATCTGCATTTAACCCATGTCTATCCGTACTCAGGGTCCGTTTTTGATTGAGATTCTGGTCGAGGGACATCCTGATGTCAGAATGTTGTTGTTGAAATATTATCCGTCTCGATGAAATCGGAATCGAAGGACAGAATATACCTCATACGGATAGACATTGCATGTGTGAGTCATACTAACCCATTTGCTGTTTTGTAGGTGTCAACCGGTGCGCCTAGCTCGTCTGTTCAGATATCCTGCTAGGGTCAACAAATCCAAGCTGATGGATCCACTCAACGCCGACATTCTCGAACTGAAAGAGATGGTGAGGGAGTTGTTCAATATCGTGCAAGGGCTTGCCTTGGGGCAGAAAGCAATGGTCGAGAGATTGGAAAGGATTGAAGGCTGGATGATCAAGGAGAAAGTTTAGGGAAAGGCTCTGTCATCTGAAGTAAACAACCCCTCTGGCACTGTGGTAAAGAAGCCCTCTTGCAGTGGTCCGCTCAAGAAGGAGGTTGAGTCAAGTGGTGTGCCGGTAAAAAAGGAACGCGGTCAGGATCGTTACCACCCTTATGCTGCCACTGTAACCATTCCTGTTGGTAATCCACCTGTACAACCGCAACAACCACCACCTCAACAGAAAGCGCAGAAAGCTAAGAGCCAAGAGAAGAAGGGGACGGATCGTCAGTTTGATAAGCCACCCGTGACTTATACCCTTCTGTTCAAAAGGCTGAGGGACCTTGGGTTAGTTCGGCCGAGGATATTGATTCCTGTAGAACCGCATCGGAGGCCTGCACATTACGATGAGAATGCCAAGTGCGAGTTCCATTCTGAGATACCCGGACACAGCATTGAGGGTTGTAGGGATTTTAAACATGTCATCCAGGACATGGTGGACTCCAAGGCCATCAGCTTGGCACAAATAATGAATGAGGATGTTAACCCCGTACCAAGGCATGGTCCGGTAAAAGTGAAAGTGATGTCCAAGGACAAGAGAGGAATAAGGGCGCCTGAGGGGGATCAGTTAAAAATTCCAATGACTGCGGTCCAGAAACATCTGATGAAGAGTGGAGCGTTCCCTAGTGTTGATAATTGTTGTGCAGCTGTCGCCACAAGCGGGGGAGTGGTGTTGAGGGAGACGACTCAGAAGATATTGGAAGTAGAAATGGATGGTGGACAATTTGAAACACCAAGTCTGGCAGTTGAAACCGCCAGGGTGGAAAATGCCCTCGTTGCTGAGAAAGAGAAGAAGTTGTCCATTTCTTCTTATAAACAAGCCCTAGAAGTGGTGAAGAACAGAGAGGCCCAAGGCTGGGGAAAGATCATAGACATTGTGGTGAAAGCGGATATGTTCGGGGTCGGCTATCAACCAGACCAAGACTCGTCTAGACAAAACAGAGGACGTCGTCAACCGTTCACCTTTGTTAGTGCAGGAATGCTAGATCCTGGTCATGCCTGTACAGTGGGTGAAGAGACCGACAGTGACCGCGAGCTTGAGTTGTGGATAAAATCGTGCGTACCAGGGAACTAGAAGACCTCAAAGATCGCCACTGTCACTCATCCTGAAGTGTAGTATTTCTGTTTTTCAATTTTTGTTTGCATGAAAGCCATACGTTTTGCCCGAAACGTAATGGTCCATTGTAAGGGCCATCTCATGTGTTTCATTGTGCAACATTTTGCATCAGTAATAAATGGATGTTTTTGTGATTAAAAGCGGTGTTCCTTGTTTTTCATTTATTTTTGCAGTTTAAAAATAAAAAAATAAAAATGGCAATGTTTATTTTCATTTTTCTTTCCTTTTGATTCGTCTTGTTCCGACCTCAAAAGTGACTATCCTCCTGATCTCATTGATAACAATTCGGTTACACCTCTGTATGACTTCGACAATCCGATCTATCATGCCGAATAATAAGGCGAAGAAGATTGTGATCTGCTGGAATTAGCCAGGTTGTTGAAATAAGAGGAGAAGGTGATTTAACCGCACGAGGAGCGATTCAAGATTGTTATTCCAAGCACCACCAAGGTTAGAAAGGAAGTGAAAATTGGGGCCAATTCGAAGGCGAGTCGAGAGCAGAATGGTAGCCCTGTTGAAAGAGCATGTGGATACCTTCGCCTGGTCGTGTCAGGATATGCCAGGGTCGGATACTGATGTCGTTGTGCACAAGCTACCAATAAGAGAAGACTGCCCTCTAGTGAAGCAGAACGCCGGTGCCACGTATCAGAGTGACTTTGTTGCATGATATGATTCATCGTGGAATCAAATGCTATGTTGATGACATGATAGCAAAGTCCCAAGCAGAAGAGGGGCATCCGGTGGATCTGGCCCAGTTGGTTGCCTGGTCGAGACAACTCGGGCTAAGGTTGAGTCCGAATCAGTGCATTTATAGAAGTGTTGTCCAGTAAATTGCCGAGGCTTATCGTGAGCGAATAAGAGGAGTCGAGGTCGATCCTGCAAAAAACAAAAAAACAAAAAAAAAAAGAAAGAAAGAAAGAAAAGAAAAGAAAAGGAAAAAGCAATGCAAGAAATGCCTGAGCCGAAAACAAAAAAGATCAAACGGTCAGGTGGATAATGGTTGCCAAGGGGCATTGAAAGATAAAAGAATAAGTTGCAGGAACCTCTGATTCTGATGTCTCCTGTGGAAAGAATAACTGTTAATCTGGTACTTGACGGCCCTCGAGGGGTCTATGAGGTGCGTATTGTATCAGCATGACGAGTCTGGTCGAAAAGAGCATGCAATTTACCTTAGCAAAAAGTTTATCGACTGTGAAACAATACATTCACTGCTCGAGAAAACTTGCTGTACTTTGGCATAGGTTGCTCGCCGACTGAGACAGTATATGCTGGTTCATACCACTTTGTGGATTTCTAAGATGAATCTGATCAAGTATGTGTTTGAGAAGCTAGCATTGACCGGACGGGTTGCGAGATGGAAAATAATTCTAACTGATTCGTGATATACAGTGACCCGTTGAGGATTATCAACCAAGGAAGTTTGAGTTCCCTGATGAGGACATCTCGAGGTCCTCAAATCGAAAGATTGTGAGGAACCGATCCCGGAGGAGGGGCCTGACCCTGAATCTGAACGGATTCGGATGTCTGATAGGGTTAAGGTGGATGAGTTAGTGATGCTTTGGTTACGCCAAAAAGATCCCACATTCCTTTTGTTGCCCGGATAACATTTGAATGCACCAAAAATGGTGGCTGAGTACGAAGCTTGTATCCTGGGTATTGATCTTCGGAGCGTACGTCTACTGGGGCAACGCCGCGCTCGCTCGTGTATAGGATTGAAGTGGTATTACTTACTGAGGTTTAGATCCCATTGTGGGGAGTCCTGATGCATGAGAAATCAGAGAAGTTTGAGTGGATAAGGACTCGGTATGACGCGTTGAGCCTGATTGAGGAAAAGAGGCTGGCAGTTATTTATCGTGGGGCAGTTGTACCCTATGAATAAAGCGTGTTGTTAACCGAGAAGTGCGACCTCGTGCGTACCACGTGGGATAGGCGGTGTTGAAAAAGGATCCTTCCTTCTCAAAACGATCGTAGGGGCAAGTGGACACCCAATCATGAATCCCCAGCATGGTCAAGAAAGTTTTCTCTGACAGAGCCTTGTTGCTGACGACCATGAGTGGCGAGGATTTTCCATCCCTTGGGAATGCGGACGCAGTTAAAAGATACTTCGTAAAAAAATAGACCCGCTGGACGAAAAGAACAAAAGAGTCCAGGCAAAAATGGGCATCCCGGCGAACCAAAGAGAAAAAAAGAAAAGGTTCGGGCAAAAATTAGGGATAAAAAGAGAAAAATTGTACACCCGGCAAGTCGAAAACCCCACAAGGGCGACTTGGGCAAAAAAGGGTATCCCGGTGGACTGAAAACCCGAAAGGGCGGTCCAGGCAAAAGAGGGAATGAACGAACAACTGCGTCTGGCATGATCGTTTGAGATTTGGATGACTTGGATAATCTCCGACAGAGATCGATCGGAAGTGTCTTGTTCAGAAGACAGAAAGCGAGGAAAGTTTTGAGGACATATGAGGTGTAACCGAGTTGGAACCCGATGAGATCACGGTTTCACATTGCCATTAGGATAGATTTTTCCTTTTGTGCGCATTCACCTCTTTTCAGGGTTTGCTTCCTGTGTGTTGCTCGGTTTTGAGCCACCTTTTTTCAGTCAATAAATGCGTGTTCAGTCAAATAATTTTTGTTTTTGTCTTCATTACCGCTTTGATTGCGAAAACATCCGTTTATTTTGATAAAGAATATTTGCATTTTTGAAACATGGAGGTCCCTTCCGATGCATGCTTATAAGATTGAAATCTGGAAATCTTATTCGGAAGTTTGAGTGACCTAGGTGTTGAAATGTTGGCACGCCCGGGGCACGCTTTTATCTAACGATCTCTTGTGCAGGTGCTGTTAGCTATGTTCACGCACTTGCAGGTCGTGATGTGAAATACTTTGACAAAGAGGTCCCCGCAGAGTCCAACCAGGGGCAAGGGATAGAAGAACGGTGGAAAAACGACGAAAGAAGGACGACGATCCTGGAGGATTAATCAAGAAGACTCTTCAAAGTATGAGGACTGGAAAGTTTGTATGAATCCCAGGAGTTCGATCTCCGTGGAGTACGGAATACAAGGTGATGAATCAGAAAAGTCCAGATGAGTCTGGGAGTTCTCAAAAATGGAAAGTCAACACTGTGGTGGGATAGTGAACACCAATGTTCGACGAGTCGAAGGGCGGTCCGTGTCCAGTAGGCCGTATTTCCCCAGTGGGTTTGAAAGTGTTATTCCCAGCGGATTCGAGATCTGTGCCTCCTCGGCAGCCAGGCCTAAGGTTGATTGTCTCCCCTAGCAGAGTAATCCCCAAGCAGTTCGGGTTCGATGGAGGTATCCCCAGCAAGGGTTGTCTTCCCTAGCAGGTTGGAAATTGACGTGGTATTGAAATCCTCAGCATAGTTCCTGGAGCTCCCCGGTGTTGTCTCTGGAGAAGATGTGTTTTTATGCATTCATCATTTAGACAAGCATAGCATATTGCATCATTAGTGCGTAGCATTTCCATGATCATGGGGCATTGCGCTAAAAAAAAACTCATGCATCAGCATTGCAAACATATCCATTAGCCCTAGGCCGCGGTAACCATCCGAAATTGGGTTGTTGGAAAGAGTTTAGCATCACGCCATTGGATCGATTTCAGAATTGGGTTCCCCAGCAGGGTAGAGAGGTGTTTTCCCAACAAGTGACTCCTTAGTGGAGCGGGTATCCCCAGCAGTGTTACTCCCCGCAAAACTGGTAGCATCTTGCAAGCTTGGATCAATTCCACGAGCAGATATGGGTGTGTCTGATCTCTCCATATAGAATCGACCCCTTAAGCAGAAAGTGTCTATCATTTCCTTTTGCACTCCCCACTGAGTTGTATCCTCGTGGATGACGGTTGTTTTCGTTCCCTCCCTACACACATAACGGGATGGGTTTTCCCTATTGAGTTCTGTCCTCATTAGGATGAGTCTTGATTCAGTCTGCCTGTTTGGATCGATCCTAAGCTGGCTTCCTTGTGGTTGTCTCTTGTGCTTCCCTGTGGTATAAATGAATAGTTGCTCACTAACCGGCACTCATTCATCTTATCCTCAGCAGAATTTGTTGGCTTCTACCTACTACCCGGTAGTTGTAAATCCCATTTTCTCCCATTCTGTTCCTCAGCAGATTGTTGTGGTCTACCTACTAACCGGTAGATGTGAATCCTCTGTTCTCCTCTTTGTGGAGTCAACCCTTTGTGCTCGTCCTAGTCGATGACGGTTACTGTTCCGTGGTTTTCTACCTACTATCCGGTAGATGTAATCCCCTCTTGGTGGTTATCATTATCCAGTTTCGGTATTGATAGTCCTGTTCTTTTTTTGGATAATTGATTTGATTAAGCAATCTTATCCCCACTGTTACCTCTCCGTTGGTTTCGATAAACGTCGAGTTTTTCCTAGTCGTCCGTTGACGTCTAGTTGTTCCTTCCCCAGTAGGGTTACCTCTCCGTTGGTGTCGATAAACGTTGAGTTTTTCCCATTCGTTCGTTGACGTCTGGTTGTATCCTTTTCTTTCCAGTCATTCATTAACGTCTGTTACCTCTCCGTTGGTTTCGATAAACGTTGAGTTTTTCCTATACGTCCGTTGACGTATAGTGATACCCTTCCCCTCAGAGTCACCTCTCCGTTGGTTTCGATAAACGTCGAGTTTTTCCTAGTTGTCCGTTGACATCTAGATGTATTTCTCTCTTCCCCAGTAGGGTCTCCTTCTCTGTTGGTGTTGATAAACGTCGAGCTTCTCCCGTTCGTCCGTTGACGTCTGGTCGAGTCCTCCCCATTCATCCGATGATGTCTGGTTACCTCTCCGTTGGTTTCGATAAACGTCGAGTTTTTCCTAGTTATCCGTTGATATCTAGTTGCATCTCCTTTCCAGATCATCCGATGATGTCTGGTTACCTCTCCGTTGGTTTCGATAAACGTCGAGTTTTTCCTAGTTATCCGTTGATATCTAGTTGTATCTCCTTTCCAGATCATCCGTTGATGTCCGTTCACCTCTCCGTTGGTTTCGATAAACGTCGAGTTTTTCCTAGTTATCCGTTGATATCTAGTTGCATCTCCTTTCCAGGTCATCCGTTGATGTCCGTTCACCTCTCCGTTGGTTTCGATAAACGTCGAGCTTCTCCTTCTCCGTTGGTGTCGATAAACGTCGAGCTTCTCCTTCTCCGTTGGTGACGATAAACGTCGAGCTTCTCCTTCTCCGTTGGTGTCGATAAATGTCGAGCTTCTCCCTTTCGTCCGTTGACGTCTGGTCGAGTCTTCCCAGTCATCCGTTGATGTCTGGTTACCTCTCCGTTGGTTTTGGTAAACGTTGAGTTTTTCCCATTCGTCCGTTGACGTCTGGTTGTATCCCTTTCTTTCCAGTCATCCGTTGATGTCTGGTTACCTCTCCGTTGGTTTCGATAAACGTTGAGTTTTTCCTATGCGTCCGTTGACGTTTAGTTGTATTATCCCCACAGGTCATCCTTTGATGTCTGTTTACCTCTCCGTTGGTTTCGATAAACGTCGAGCTTCTCCTTCTCCGTTGGTGTCGATAAACGTCGAGCTTCTCCCGTTCGTCCGTTGACGTCTGGTCGAGTCCTCCCCATTCATCCGATGATGTCTGGTTACCTCTCCGTTGGTTTCGATAAACGTTGAGTTTTTCCCATTTCGTCCGTTGACGTATGGTAGTATCTTTCCCATTCATCAGTTGATGTCTGGTTACCTCTCCGTTGGTTTCGATAAACGTCGAGTTTTTCCTAGTTGTCCGCTGACATCTAGTTGTATTTTCCCCAGTCATCCGCTGATGTCTGTTACCTCTCTGTTGGTTTCGGTAAACGTCGAGTTTTCCCTGGTCGTCCGTTGACGTCTAGTTGTGATTTCTATTCCCATTCATCGTCTTTCGAGATCTGGATGTGGCTGTACCTTTGAAAGAGAAAAATCAAAATCCCCAGTAATAAATATCAGATCCAGTTGAAGTTACTGTTGGATCCCCGCAGAGTGCAAATTTCTACGGTTCTTCGGTATTCAATCCCTGTTTACCCTGAAAGTCTGACAACCGTTGCTCTCATCCGTTCGGGTTCCCAGTTGATTGAATAGGGGCAGCTGTAGCACCTCAAATTTGCACCTACCATCTTGTACATACATTTTCATGTTTAGGTCATTAGCATTGCATTGTCCACTGCATAGCATTGCATTGTCCATTGCCTAGTGCAAGATCAGTCAAGACTGGTCAGGAGATCCAGTTATGCAAGCAAGCAAGGGCATTTCCCATTGAAGTAAAACCCTAGGGTTGGTTTCATGATTTCACATGACCTATGGATCATTTTGAAGTGGTTTGGCCAAAGATTGAAGGCTCAAAGCTCATCAGTCAATGATCAATTCATCTGAAACCCTAGAAGGTCAACAAAAGTCAACTGTCAGTTCAACCATGGATTTGAAGGTGGGAGATGGTTAGAGATGCCTCATTCATGTCCATACAAGTCTCATTTGACATTTCAAACATCAACATTGAAGAATTTGAGGTCAAATGAAAAGTTTCCAAAAATAGTAAGTGACCTGTAATTTGAAATTGCCAAAAATGGAAAGGTTTTCTCCTCAATATTACATGACCAAGAAAGCTTCAAATGAGATTTTGTCCAACATGAAAGTTGAAGCTCTTGTTCTCCCATTTCCAAAAAGTCCAAGAACATGAATTTCTCATGTATGGTTGAAAAGATATGGATCAATCATTGCCAAGCTAATTTGAACTTCAAACATGCATAACTTTTTAACCATAAGGCCAAATGGAGTGGTTCTTTTTGCAACATTTCTCTCTTGACATGCACTATCCAATTCATGCATTATAAGCCATGCATTTTGATCACAAAAATATGTGCATTTTCATTTGAATTTTGGAGGGAAATTCCAAATTCAAAAATTATGCATTGTCCATACATTCTAACACATGCATTTGGCTCCAAATTGGTTTTTGAAGTGATTTCCAAGCAGAAACGTGTACTGTTGCATTGCCATTTCATACATAAGGGTGCATTGGCAAATTGGCATAAACACTTGTTTTCACTAATTCCACTGGCATTAGCTTAATTGGGATTAAGAGCTTCATTAACAGATCATATATATAGATAATCCTAACAGAAAATTGCAAAAAAAAAAACACATAATAATTCTCAGATCTGAAAATTTTCTTCACTTTGTTCTCTCACTTTTTCTTCAATTTTCTCTACATACATTGCCTTGGTCTCGATTGTTTTATGATCCATAAGCATTGTGGAGGTAGATTGAAGCAAGATCCATCAAGTTTCATCAAGATTCGAAGCTGTTGAAGTTCAAACTCATCCATGGCAGTTGGAGATTCAAGCAAGATCCAGCACGATTGAGCTATTGTTCTTCATCCATTCATCCACCTAAGCCTTGAGGAGCATCTGTTTCTACATTACAAGACCTGATTCGAGCAATTTCACTTCTGTAGCTTCATTAAGGTCAGAATTCGACTCTCATAATTCATGAAATTGATGTATGCATGTTGTAGATCCTTTAATGCTGATCACACTGGACTTTAGATCATTGATTTTCATGAAGAAATGAGTTAGTTATGTTAGATTTAAGTTTGATATGTGAACTTCTTGTGCTCGAATCTTTTGATACATGTGGAATTAGGTTAAATTAAGCTTGGATTATGGATGTATGATGTGAAAGGAACATGAGGATATGCTTATTGTTAATTTCTGTGAACATGTGTTCTTGAGGATGATGAACATGATGAATGCGCATGAAGATTGTTAGGTTTTCGTTTTCCAGAATGCATTTGATCCTCCCTCGCCTGTTTTGCATGCGTTTTCATGTTAGTGGACATGTATTGGTCCAAGTCAGCGCGTGTGTGGCAATTTGAGTGGACGAGAGCGCTTGGCCGTGCCACCTCAGTTAAGTGAAACGGTGCGTTTCACTTAACTGGCGCCTAATTCAAATATCAACTCAGTTCGATTCTCTCATGCAGCATAATTTCCAAAGCCTTTTGCATTTTATTCCATCCATTCATGTGCTTCATTATGTGATTTGTTTATTTTTCTCTCCACTTCCAAAATTCATAACTCAATGAATATTGCTCCGAATGACCTGGGAATTTTTGCATTGTTCTCTTCATTGTGTCTAGTATTTTTTGGCTATTTTTCCACAATTTGTGCCTGGATGGATTTTAATCTTGCTTAGGGATTGTTCACATGTGTGCCATCTTGTACCTTGCTTGCCATTTGCTTTGTGAAATGATGAGTTTTCATCCAATACTCTTGAAATTTGGTGTGCTTAAACTAGACATCTTGCTGGTCATTTTGGTATTGAGTTTGCAATTTTAGCATTTATGGTTGTTGAGATATGATCTGTTTAATGTAGGTGTGACAATGTGTGTCACACCTTTGCTTGCTCAACTTGATGATTTTCTTTATCATGCCAATTAAATGCCAAATGATGTGATTTTCTGCATGATACTTGTTCTCAATGTTAGGATTGCTCATGATTTTTTGTGGAATTTTTAGATTCATTTCTGATTTGTTTGAGATTTTTCTTTCTGGATTGCCATTTGTGGACTTTTGAATAGTCTTGAACTTCAATGATTTGTGAAATGCTGGTTGTGTATCATATGAACTTGAAATTTTGCACATTGATTCTAGACACATTGAAGTTTATTGTGGCTTTGGTTTGAGGTCTTTATCATTTGTCATTTCTGTTTTAGGCTTGTGCTAAGTTGATGTAGCATTTTGTGCCCTATTTGAGCTTGTTTGTGTTTACCTTGCCTTATGGAATTTAATTACCATGCTTAAACTTATCCAAATGCCTTGATTTTTGGTGTGTTGATCATGTTATGTGTTCTGTGTAGCCATGATTTTTCTTGAGATTTATTGAATCATTTTTGAATTGATGTGGATTTGTTCATTCTGTTGCTTCAATGAGCTTTGAACTTGCATGCTTTGCCTTATTTGATTTGTGAAATGAATTTGGTTGATACTATTGAAATGAGACCTTTTGGATTGTGTTCTCATTTGATTGAAGTTGGTTCATGTCAATTTTCATGTTTTGTTTTGAATTATTTATCCATCTTTGACCCTAGGCCTTGTCCTAGTGGTTTGTGCTTATGTTTGAGCTTTGTTTTCAGGTTAAGAAGCATATGGCCATAAGAGGATTGATTCACTTGCTTGAGTTGACTAATTGGTTAATGTTGGCTAATATTGAGTTGTTTTGTAGGTGGCTTTTAGCTCCTTTGAGTTGAGCTTGTGCCTTGCACATTGGTTGCTTTGCTTGTTTGACTTTGCTTGTCTGTTGACTAATAACTGTCTGTTTGATTTTTTTAGTTGCGTACTGATTGAGTTGGATTGTTTTCAGGTACATTAGTTGTTTAAGTTCATTTTGAACTTGCTTTTGCTTTGCTTGGTTGCTTAACCATTAGAGGTATAACTCACTGACTTCATGTAGTCTGGAAGACCTGCCATGTTACTTGGGCAGGCACCTGTCTGAAGTCCTCCTTAAGAGGCAATGCTTGTGTTTGTTTAAGTTTGTGCCAAGCAGGAAAAGACCTCTATGAGGCAATTGGCAGACAAAAGAGATGTGTAATCCATCTCCTGCTATTCAGTGAGTCATTCACTTTGCTCACACCATTGTGTTGATGCATTGTGGATATTAACCCAAGATCATTGTTGAGTCAGTCATATGTGGAGAAGAGTTCCAACTTTCTGAACTCCCACACCTTCTATTTGAGTCAAGCTCTCCCAGGCCAGGGATAAGAGCTATGAGGCACACCCCTTATCTCTATTTCATCTGCTTCACCCTAACTCTCAATGTTAGGGTTAAGAGCTAACTACACCCGATTCCAGTCGGCTTGTGTTTCACAGCCTAACCTTGTGTGAGCCCGCTTTGCTTGTATATAGTGTGCGCTAATTATGTGTATGATTGCTTTGCCCGTGCTGTTTAGGTTTAGCTTGCTCCCTGTGCAAGTTAGATAGAAACCTCAACCTAGGACCATGGTGAATTTGCATGATAACTATTAGGCTCGAGTTAGTCTCCCTTCTAGTTTGTCATTTCCCAGTCTCTGGTTAGGCTAGTCCTTTGTCCCTGCGTAGGGGAACTACGTCGCCCTGATCCTCATACCAGATGAGGTACGTAGGCAGGAGATGAGCTGATCTCTCCGGGCGCCCTTTTTTGTTTTGTCTTGTGTGTGTTAGGAGATGGATGTAAGACCAGCGATTGGCATTCTGTATCCTGTTGTTGTGTGCTTGGAGTCCGATGTAAGTCCAGCGATTGGCATTCGGTTTCCAGTTTCTTTGTGTGGAGTCTGACGTAGGTCCAGCGATTGGCAGTCGGTTTCCTGTTTGTGTTTTGTTTGGCGTGCGTTAGCCGAGCTACGAGTGCTCTGATTCTTCTTTAGTCCGAGAAGATACGTATGCATAGGATGCGACATCCTAGCGAGCACGTTTCCCCTGTCCTGAACTACGTCGACTCTGATGTCTGTGCCTGACAGACTACGTAGGCCCAGGATGCGATATCCTGCCGAGTTAGTTTCTTTTGTTTTCCTGTGTCTCTTTCAGCCAGTGTTTGTTTGTTTGTGTTCAGTTTTTAGCAACCTTTATCCTTCCTTTTGTGCGTGGATCCCGTCGAGTACGACGGATGCGTAGGGGTGCTAATACCTTCCCTTCGCATAACCGACTCCCGATCCCATCTCTCTTTGGTCGCGAGACCATGTCTTTTCCAGGTTTACTTCGAGCGTTTCCTTTCCCTCTTTTGGGATAAATAACGCACGGTGGCGGCTCTGTTGTTTTGTTTTCCCGCCGGTTTTTCGCGTAATGCGACACTATGCTCTTGGCCTTCTTTTCAGCTCCATCATATATTCCCATCTCAAATGTTTGGAGGGATCCAATTAGCTCATCAACTCTCATATTTGAGATGTCTTAAGATTCTTCTATGGCTGTTACTTTCATAGTAAATCTCTTGGGGAGTGACCTGAGTATTTTTCTTACTAACTTTTCATCAGACATCTTCTCACCCAAAGCTCCAGAGGCATTGGCAATTTCAAGGATACTCATGTAAAACTCATGAATGGTTTCATCTTCTTTCATCCTTAAGTTTTCAAACTTGGTGGTGAGCAGCTGTAGTCTAGACATTTTCACTCTAGAGGTGCCTTCATGAGTGGTCTTGAGAATGTCCCAAGCATCTTTGTCCACTTCACAGTTGTTTACCAGCCTGAAAATATTCTTGTCTACCCCATTGAATATTGCATTCAAGGCTTTAGAGTTTCCAAGAGCAAGATCATCCTCCTCCTTGGACCATTGTTCTTCAGGCTTCTTCTCAGCAGTGGCTTCTCCTTCTTTAGTAACTACAGGGTGTACCCAGCCTGTTAACACAGCTTTCCAAGCCTTATTATCAAGAGATTTCAGAAAAGCTACCATTCGAGGTTTCCAATAGTCATAGTTAGAACCATCCAAAATTGGTGGCCTATGAACAAATCCTCCATCTCTCTCCATTGTACCAGAAAGTATTGTCCCTAGATCTCACCCAGAACCAGAGCAGGATGTCTGCTCTGATACCAATTGAAATTCTGGTATCAGATATAAGATGTCGAAGGTAATGTCACGACACTAATATCTGTTAATACACAATGGATAAAAAATACAGAATGGTAAAGCAAATAACACAAGCAATTGTTAACCCAGTTCGGTGCAACTCACCTACGTCTGGGGGCTACCAAGCCAGGAAGGAAATTCATTAAAATAGAATTAGTTCAAAGACTCTCCGTACACTTCAACAAGTTACAGTCTTTCTCACCTAATCTCTACCCGTGCAATTTCTACCTAAGCACTCTTAGACATGAGAACCCACTCACTTCCCTACACTCACACACCAGTGATTTTAAACAACAATCCCTTGTGAAAACAAAATACTTTTCAATTACACACTCTTGATTTTACTTCACAGTTTCAATCAAGAAGACACACTCTTGATCTTGCTTCACAGCTTTGATCAAGAAGACACACACTCTTGCTTAACAGCTTTAGAGTGACAAATTACAACCACAAATCAGTCCAATTCAATCATCAATGGATGACTTGAATGACCTACAAGTCTTACAACTAAACAGACACAAACCCTAGCTCTCTCTCTGTATTTCGCTCAGTCTTGGTTGTGTGTACAAACAGGTTTTCTAAGTCCCTTTTTATAGAAGCTTTCAGCTGGGCTTGGACATCTTGAAAACCCTAAATCTATTTTCCAATCAAATCTTTTTATAACAGCTGGTTAGATCTCCTTGGAAAATAAGTAAATCTGGTTGTAATCCATGATTGAATGCGCCAGCTAATCAGATCTTCAATCATACAAAGATTGCATTTAATTGTGCAATCACAAAACACCAGACATTCATACTGAATGTTCTGTGTACAGGATGTCATGACATCGGGTCTGACATCCTGGAAAAATCCTGCATAATCCAATAATTCCTTTTATAACTTCCAGCAGGTACAGCCATATCAGATGCCATGACCTTGTGTATGTCATCTGAAACAATCCTGCATGAACATGTCTTTCATTTAAGCTCCAGCAGGTACATCCAATATCAGAAGCCATGGTAATGTATGTGGCATTCTGAAACAACCCTGCATGAACATGTTCTTGAACTCCAACAGGTACATAGGATATCTCATGTTAAGACATCACACATAACATCTTGTGAACACTCTTTGTTTTACCAAAATTGCTGCCAACACTTAGAATCAACATGCCTTAACCTTACAATTAAGAACAATTTTCTCTTACTCACACTTAGGGTTTCAGTTTCAATCTTCTTAAACTTCTCCTAGTGTTGGGGGAGTTTTTCAATAGGGAGAATTGAGCATTGTGGGACTTCTTCTTTTAGAGCAATACCTTTGTGAGAGAAACACCACATATTCACCCAAAACCTTAAGGTGATAGGTCTTATAAATGCTCAAGTCTCCATATTTCCAACCAATGTGAGACTATTATCCACACTACTCACACTTGATACATTTTCAACACTCCCCCTCAAGTGTGAGTTTACAATGCTCCCTCTCAAGTGGAAGTTCTTCTTACTTCCACAAACTATTGTACCGCATGTAACATTTCTTATTCACCACCCTGGCGCCGTTGACACTCTTTAACGAAATGTTTTCTTATTCACCACCCTTGTGGCAGCGTTGACTTTCTATACAAGTAAGTCGGTTCCTTTTTTGAACCAGGCTCTGATACCATTTGTTAGGGGATTCACTAGAGAACATTGAACATTGTGAGACTTCTTCTTTTAGAGCAACACCTTTGTGAGAGACACACCACATACTCACCAAAAACCTTAAGGTGATAGATGTGTGGGTTCTCTCACTTATAAATGTTCAAGTCTCCATATTTCCAACCAATGTGAGACTATTATCCACACTACTCACACTTGATACATTCTCAACACCTAGCAGTATTGCACATTCTTCTCATCTTCTTTGCCATGTACGTCCTGCCTTTTCTACTATAATATCTCATTTATAGTGTTCTTTCTTTTTCATCTTCTCATTTTTATGTTATTGTTTTCTCTTCCAATTACGTTTTTATCGCACATTTCTTCTCAATCTCGCATCTCTTATGTTCTTTTTTCCATCTTCTCAAATCTCTCATCTCATATGTTTTTTTTTATGTTTTATTATAATATTTTTATTTTATTTTATGCTACTATTTTATTCCATTTTTGTCTAATCTGATTTTTTTTATATTGAATGAGAAGTTTTTGTCTAAATATGATGAGTTTTTATGTTATTTAGTCATGCATAAATGATTAAACACAAAGTTATGTTGTTTTCTATAAGTGTATGTATGACTCATAAAAAATCTTGTAAAAAATCGAGCCAAAAAAATCAATTCAAACCGCATTGGTTTGATTTGATTTAGTTTGATTTTATTTCTAAAAATCAACCGAATCAAACAAAATCGTATGTTTTTTTTCCTTGCAGTTCAGATGATTTTATCGTTCAAAACTGACCAATCTGCGCACTGCAAACACCCATGCTTTCCATAGTCTTCTAAACAAGATCTAATTATAGTAAATTCTTAACACTATACAATAAATATTAATTAAATCATTTAAAAATTGTATAACTATATACAATTTCTTTTGTTATTTAATAATTATACTTTTTTAACTCAAAAAATTATAATAAATAACATTCATATTTTACAACTTTATATTTGTGAAAATAATTTAGAAAATATTATAATATACTTAAAAAATAAAATATAATTGATAGTCTATTTTTTTATTGTGTCAATACATACAAATTAAAGTCATACTAAGTCACGTATTGTTTTAAAGAATTCAATACAACTTGACTCGGAATTTTTACCAATATACCCCAGTTTTTCAATTAATTTCCCAAAATAACCCACATTTCAAAAAAATTCCCAATCTACCCCACATGCATAAGGGAGGCGCCAATTGGATTGGCGCCCCCTTTAAAAAATTACAAGGAGGCGCCAATTGGATTGGCTAGGGCACCTGCCCTAGCCAATCCAATTGGCGCCTATGTGTTATTTTTAAGAGGGGGCGCCAATCCAATTGGCGCCTCCCTTAAAAAAGCCTCAAATGGAAAAACTTTCAACATGAAAGTTGTAGATCTTTTCAAGACAATGAATTTGGATATAAATTTTGCAACATTTGGATTTTTTTTGAGAAAGTTATGGCCAGTTGAAGTTGGACTTCTGAGTTTTTCAACTGTTATCTGACCTATAATGTTTTGTATTATTGCATGTGTTTCTTTTAGGAATATGAATTTTTGTCCAACATAACATTTGAAGTAGACATCCTAAATTTTGCAATGCACTTGGTCCCACCTCAAAATAATTAAAAATGAGTGAGTTAGGTCCCTGCGAACTTGACCCAAAATTAGGGTTTCTGTCAAAACAAGTGTATGTGAACTTTGCCAAAAGGGACCAACTTCAAGCCCTTTAGTTTGAATGATAAAAGCCTCAAATGACAAAACCTTCAACATAAAAGTTGTATATCTTTTCAAGATAATGAATTTGGACTAAAGTTTTGCATCATTTGCAGCTTTTATGAGAAAGGTATGGGCACCTGAACTTGGACTCTTTGACATTATAACTGTTATCTGAGTCATAATGTTTTGTATTATTGCATGTGTTTCTTTTAGGAATATGAATTTTTGTCCAACATAACATTTGAAGTAGACATCTTAAATTTTGCAATGCACTTGGTCCCACCTCAAAATAATTAAAAATGAGTGAGTTAGGTCCCTGCGAACTTGACCCAAAATTAGGGTTTCTGTCAAAACAAGTGTATGTGAACTTTGCCAAAAGGGACCAAATTCAAGCCCTTCAACATAACAATAACAAGTCCTTGAATTAGGGTTTTTGACCTATAAATTTTTGTTTTATGATATGTGTTAATTTTAGAATTATGAAAGAAACTTAATGTTTGGAGAATACACAAAGATAAATTTGACATAATACGAATTGATATTAATAAAATTTGGATTTTACACAATGAATCCTAATGGTGATGACCGGGATCACCTAACCGACCTCCGGTCCCACATCCCCTAGCTATCCTAACCCTTGGCCCTAACCCACGTTGACGATTCTGAACCGGTGTTTGTTCATCTAATGGTCCAGGAGCGTCATTACCGCCTACAGGAGAAGATCCGTTGAGGTATTCAGCCAACTCAGCATAGTCTTCAGTATTCAATGATGGTGTACCGGCGTAGCTGAGCTCATGACCCATGCCAGAGAAGTTGGGGTGTGGTTGACTCATGGATGGGCGACCAGGACGGTTGAAGGGGGACATGGGTGACAATGATGGGTCTAGGAAAGGTTGGAAAGGTTGTTGGGGTGTTTGGAAGAGATATGGTTGTGGGATGTTTTGGTATTGTGATGTTTGGGGTTCTTGGCTACGGTAGGTGATGGGGCGGTTAGTGTTTTGGGTAAGGCGACTTTGGTAGGGTGATGGTGTGGGTGCGAAGCGATGTTCGGTCGAAGGTTGATGGTCCATTTGTTGGTGGTGGTATGGGGGATGTTCTTGGTTTTGGGGTTGGGTGAATGGCATGTTTTGGTTGTATGTTTGTGTGTTTGTGGAACGGAAAGCTTGTCGGATAGGTGGTTGTGAGTAATTGGGCTGAGAATGTTGTTGGGGGTTAGATGTTGAGGCTTCTTGTGTGTAAGTTGTCTGGCGTGGGTCGTAGAGGTACATATCATCGGCGATGAATTGAAATCCAACTGATCTATACCAAGCCATATAAGTACGACTTGGTTTTACCTCATTTGGCATGACTGCGTCAGTTAAGACATGGTCATGACGGTGCTTCCACTTGCGACACTCGGTTCTTGCGAATTGTTGCCAAGGGTTGAAGTTCCATTGGTCGTTCACTTTACGCATATGCCATTCTCCTAAGCTAGCTGGGGGATCTGGGATATTCTGGACCATACCAAACTGCAGCTTCACACGATCGGTGTTGTGCAGCTCCACTGTTGTGAACCGTATTATTGGTGTGCATGTTGTCCATACGGCTGCGTCTTCAGGGTTGATCTGATGCTCATGATCCATATTAAGGTATGGACGCCAGATGAACTGAAATGTTAAAGACAATAGGATTTAAATGAATGTAGAAAAAGTCAATATAATATGAAGAAATAATGTAATTATTTTGCTTACGTCTGCCGGTCGAAGGTGATCCAACAGGTTGCGATATTGAGTAATACAGTGTCTCGGACATCTTCTGTAATTCATACCGCGTGCCGACCATCTACACCAAAAAGTTAAAATAAATTAGTTATGGGTAATAAACTGTAAGGAAGGAAGTAAAGATATAGCAATTTAAACAACTTACTTTTTTGCATATGGAAAAGTGAAGGGGTTGCTATTGACCGGTGCTAGAGACGGTAGTCTTGACCATCCCCATGCTTGTAGCAAAACAGCACATCCAGAAAATGTAGAAGTATCTTTGTGGCAGTTTTTGCACAAAGAACTATAGAGATAGGCTAGACATGCGGATCCCCAACTATAACTACCTATTCTATCTATATGTCTAAGTAAAGGTAAGTACATAATATGCATGCTAGAACCACTACCTTCGGGAAATAAAAAGGATCCTAGTAACAACATAATGTAACACCTAGTTTTAATGATTCGAGCTTCTTCGGTAGAATGCTCATCTAAATAAAAACTATTATAATATGACTTTAGGCGTGAAAGTAGTATACCTTGTCCCCTAGCATTATCATCTAACAAATCAACGTTTAAAAGCTCCATGCAAATTGAATTTGGAAAGTTGGTCTTACCATTAACAGCCTTGCCTTCAATTGGTAGTCCTAAAAGCATGTAGACGTCTTCTAACGTCACGGTACACTCACCGGTTGGAAACCAAAATGTGTGTGTCTCTGGCCTCCATCTTTCGCATAAGGCGAGAATGAATTTGTTATCTATAGACCAAGACATAATTTTGCTAAGGTGACCAAAACCGGCAAGTTCAACATAAGGTTGAATCATCGGATCCATGTGGACAAATTCGTGGACTCGAGTGCGAAACCTTGAGACATCCTATAATAGAAATAATGTAACACTTGACTAAGTCGGTATTTCAAAATAAAATGGGGTTGGTGGAGATGAAACATAAAAAAGAAGTATAAGAAAAAACTTACGTATGTCGCGATGTTTGCAACTGTTCCTCTGTGTGCCTCGCCCATTGTGAGTAAAGACATATTGTTGGGGAGTTGGTGTAGATGAAAATGGAAGATTTTGTTGAAGATGAAATTGTAAAAGAAGTAATGGAGATAAAGTAGTGAGAAATGTAGATGAGGTAGTGAGAATGTTGGTGTGGAAGAATTGTTGAAGGAGTGGATCAATTTATAGGCAAATGGATGAGTGCATGAAAAAATGTGTTTGCATGGTGTCTCCACCTTATTTGGCGCCCATGTACAAGCCCTAAAGGTAGGCGCCATTCAAATTGGCGACACCATAGGGTACATGCATGCAAGGCTAGTTCTGAATGCATGGTTTCGAGGACTGACTACATGGGGGCGCCCTTCAAATTGGCGACCATGTACAAGCCCTAAAGGTAGGCGCCAAACCAATTGGCGCCACCTTCTGCATGTCTGACACTTGGCATTGTTGTCTCCTGCATGCTGAACAAAACACTTATGGTTGGCTTGCATGATTGACATGTCATCTCTGACCATCTTAGGTGTCCGACACGTGTCTGTCTTGTCTCCTGTATGCTGATGACTACCTTCTTGATAGCTTGCCTGGCTGACACATCAACTCACACTGTCTTGCAGGATTGACACATCATCTCAGACACGTGGCTCTCTACTATCCTGCATGCTGAATACTCACTTCTGTCTTGCATGACAAACACATCAACTCTTGACTACCTTGCCTGGCTGACACATCAACTCACACTGTCTTGCAGGATTGACACATCATCTCAGACACGTGGCTCTCTACTATCCTGCATGCTGAATACTCACTTCTGTCTTGCATGACAAACACATCAACTCTTGACTACCTAGCATGCTTGACACATCAACTCACACTGTATTGCATGACAGACACCTCATCTCTGAAATTACTTGCATGCTTGACACGGTATCTCAGAGTAGCTTCAATGTGAGACACTGATACCATCTATTTAAGTGTCTTACTATCACATTCATCTGCACTTGCAAAATTTCATCTCCAAAATACTTTTCATCTTCACTCACATTCCTCTGCATTTGCAAAATACTTTTCATCTCCAAAATGTCATCTTCATCATTATACAGTATCAACGTTCACTGCAACGGTGAAACTTTTGAGTCTGAGCTTCATGGTTTTGGTTTTAGAAACACTGATACCATTAGAGTTTCGATGAAGAGAAATGCAACATTTTTGCATTTCAAAAAAAGAATACAATCCTTTATAGCATCAGGTATTGTGTCAAAGATGACATATCAGAATCCTATATTTTTTGAGAATGGTCAATGCAAGTTTTTCCCCCTAAAGATACGAGACGATGAAGATGTACAAAGCATGTTTCTTAGTCATGAACATTCAGGCATGGATTGTATCGAGTTGTACATTACTCTACAACCATGTATACCGTCTCAACAGTCTCAACTAACAGATCAGGATCCAGCTGGTGGAGATGCTGTAGATGATGCACAATGGTCAGATGAACTCAACCCAGAAGCAGAAGTAGAGGTCGACGTTGTTGATGAAGAAGAAGAGGAGACTGAGATACAGGTTGATCACATCCTGAATAACGACGATGAAGATGAGGCTCAACCACCACCAATACCTCCTACTCATGCCTATATTCCTCCTCAACATATGACAAATATGGATCTTCACGACGATGAAATGTCCGACAGTGTCTTCTACAATCCGTATCCGAGACCAGTAGGCGAATTAAAGGTGGGAGACATGTTTCGTACCAAAGAGGAATGTGTCTTGGCAATCAAAAAATACCACATGAACAACTTTGTTGACTTTACGGTAAAACGCACTGATTCAAGAAGGTATGTTATCGAATGTCGTAACATGCTTTGTAAGTTTCGTTTGGCTGCATCTTACAAGAAGAAAAATGACTCTTGGGAGATCGCTTCAATAGACCCACCACACAATTGCGTCGCAACAACCGTTGAACAAGATCACCGTAAACTGAGCACAGCATTGATATGTCGAGACATTCTACCATTGGTAAATAAAGACCCATCAGTGAAGGTGAGTATAATTATATCACATATCCGAACAACATATAATTATACTCCATCTTACAAGAAAGCATGGATTGCGAGGACAAAGGCTGTTGAGCAGGTTTTCGGCAACTGGGAGGACTCATTCAAGGAATTACCCCGGTTTTTATGGGCACTAAAAACTTATGTCCCAGGAACTGTGGCAATTCTGGAGACAGTGCAAGCAATGATGCCAGACGGAACCTGTGCTACAGGTAATAGAATATTTCACCGTCTCTTTTGGGCATTTGACCCTTGCATCAAAGGTTTCGCATTCTGCAAACCTCTCCTGCAAATTGATGGCACTTGGTTATACGGAAAATACAAGGGTACGTTGCTCATGGCAGTTGCACAAGACGGTAACAACAATGTATTTCCCGTTGCCTTTGCTCTTGTTGAAGGTGAAACGGCTGCTGGATGGGGTTTCTTTCTTCGACATCTCAGAACGCATGTCGCACCACAAGCCAATCTATGTCTGATTTCTGATAGACATGCTGCCATCGAAAGTGCCTACAACAACCATGACAACGGATGGCATGATCCTCCTTCTACACATGTCTACTGTATCAGACACATAGCACAAAACTTCATGCGTGCTATAAAAGATAAGAATCTTCGCAAGAAGGTGGTGAATGCTGGGTATGCGTTAACTCAACCGTCTTTTCAATATTATCGTGATGAGATTCGACTGTCTAATGAAGACGCGGGGAGATGGATAAATAACATCCCAGTAGAGCAGTGGACAAGAGCATTTGACGGTGGTTGTCGATGGGGCCACATGACAACAAACATTGTGGAATGCATGAACGGGGTTTTTAAAGGAATACGAAACCTGCCGATAACAGCCTTGGTAAGATCAACCTATTATAGGTTGGCTTCTATGTTCGCAAGCAGAGGTGAAAGATGGAGTGCAGTGTTAATGTCCGGACAAGTATTTAGTGAATGTTGCATGAAGGTCATGAAAGAGGAGAGCATCAAAGCTACGACACACGCTGTAACAGTGTTTGACCGTCATAGACAAAATTTCAGCGTCCAGGAAACAATGGGCAACAGCGAGGGGAGACCAAATTTAGCCTACGCTGTTAGACTAAACAGAAGTTGGTGCGATTGTGGAAAATTTCAGGCCTTCCGCATACCTTGCTCCCATGTCATTGCAGCATGCGCTTATACTCGTCAAGACGCTTACACCCATTTATCTGATGTGTACAAGGCCAGCACCATCATGAATGTATATAGTCAAAGCTTTTCAGTACTACCAATGGAGGATTATTGGCCTCCATATGAAGGAGATATTGTTTGGCACAATGAAGAGATGCGTAGAAAGAAGAAAGGAAGGCCAAACAGCACACGTATAAGAACAGAGATGGATTCCACAGATAAAATGATAAGATTATGTAGTATCTGTCGTCAACCAGGACACAACAAAAACAACTGTCCCAATCAAGGAGCATCATCTACATCTTAAGCTTATTGTAACATTATATCTAGATCTTAAGCTATTTGTAACATTGTATCTACATCTTATGCTTGTTGTAACATTGTATTTCTGTAACAATCAATCATTATATATCATTAAGTTCTTGTTACAACGAGTTTCATAACCAACATCAGTACAAAACATCTGAAAACATAAATAATTCTAACTGATTACAACAATCAAATTAATGTCGTCTCGACCGAACATCATTTCCCTAGCATCCTTATCAGTCCTCATTCGCACCCAACCAAAGATACTGTCAAGTCTCTCAATACTTCTGATTTTTTCCCCTTCTGGTATTTTCCCGTCTAACCATCGAACCAGCTCCCTCTTCAGTTGATCTAACGTGGTGATGTTCCAAAACAGCATCAGCAATTGCGGTTTGTCTCTCGCATAAATCACCTTACCGTATCGGCGACGAACACCAAACATGATAGCCAAATGATTATATGAGTTGTGGAACAATAGGTCACACAACGCATCTATTTATAAGACAAAAAAGGCATTTTATGAGGGACTCGCCAATTGAGTTGGCGCCTCCTTTTAAAACATACACATAGGCGCCAATTGGATTGGCTAGGGCACCTACCCTAGCCTAGGGCAGCTGCCCTAGCCTAGGGCAGCTGCCCTAGCCTAGGGCAGCTGCCCTAGCCAATCCAATTGGCGCCTCCATTCAAGTTTTAACAACAGTCGCCATATGAACAACTTTCATGTTCATCAAAAATCCATTTGAAACTTGGAAGCTCATCATTCATTTCAAAACATTTCAAAACCCTAATTTTAGGTCAACCACGCAGGGACCTAGCTCACTCATTTTTAATTATTTTGAGGTGGGACCAAGTGCATTAGAAAATTTAAGATGTCTACTTCAAATGTTATGTTGGACAAAATTTCATAACTCTAAAAGAAACACATGAAATAATGCAAGACATTATAGGTCAAATTACAGTTGAAACCCTAATTTTGGGTCAAGTTCGCAGGGACCTAACTCACTCATTTTTAATTATTTTGAGGTGGGACCAAGTGCATTGCAAAATTTAGGATGTCTACTTCAAATGTTATGTTGGACAAAAATTCATATTCCTAAAAGAAACACATGCAATAATACAAAACATTATGGGTCAGATAACAGTTGAAAAACTCAGAAGTCCAACTTCAACTGGCCATAACTTTCTCAAAAAAAATCCAAATGTTGCAAAATTTATATCCAAATTCATTGTCTTGAAAAGATCTACAACTTTCATGTTGAAAGTTTTTCCATTTGAGGCTTTTTTAAGGGAGGCGCCAATTGGATTGGCGCCCCCTCTTAAAAATAACACATAGGCGCCAATTGGATTGGCTAGGGCAGGTGCCCTAGCCAATCCAATTGGCGCCTCCTTGTAATTTTTAAGAGGGGGCGCCAATCCAATTGGCGCCTCCCTTATGCATGTGGGGTAGATTGGGAATTTTTTTGAAATGTGGGTTATTTAAGGAAATTAATTGAAAAACTGGGGTATATTGGTAAAAATTCCACTTGACTCAATTCAATACAATTTCTTATTTTTATATTATTATATTTTTATTTTTCACAATTATTGATTTTTTAAAATTAAATATCTAGAACTTTATTTTGTTCAATAATCTTCAGAGTTCTTAGAACTTAGAACCAGAGAAAAGAAAGGAAGAAAATAGAATTCCATTTGTGTTATGTGACAAAAACAACACAAATTCGGAACAAATGCAACATCCATCTTCAAACCCTAATTCTGGTTCAATTCCCAATCCTCACAATGCAAACACCGCATCCAAATTTCCACCACCGCCACCTCCATCAACGGCGGCGACAACCGCCGCCTGCAAGGCCTCCATGCTCCCACGCTCCGGCGGAAACGGTGGGTCCCTCCACCGGAGAGCTCACTCGGAGGTCAGTTTCCGGTTGCCTGACGACATGATGGACTTGTCTCCGTCGGATCCGTTCACCGGCGGATCGTCGACGGCGAGCTTAGATGAGATCGGATCCGAGGATGACCTGTTCTCGACGTACATTGACATGGATAAGCTCGGAGGTTCTAACGATATGGGAGACGCCGGAGCAGATCCGGGAAGGAATGATGAGGCGGAGAAGAACCAAGGGAGGTCGAGGCATAGGCATAGTAGTTCGGTGGATGGTTCTTCGTCGTTTGGGGAGATTATGGATGGGAAGAAAGCTATGCCTCCTGATAAGCTAGCTGAGCTATGGTCTATTGATCCCAAGCGTGCAAAAAGGTTCGAAATTTTGATAGTGAAATGCATAATTGTTCTTACTTCAATTGTGTAAACTACTGAATACTTGTTTTGAGTTTTGATTAGTTGATTTGAAGTTCCAAATTGATTTTTTTTATTAGTTTATGAAATAAAAAGTAAAATGAAATTGAGGCTTTTGTACCTATGCTTGAGATTCAAATTTTCAGTTGTGCGGTTTTGATGATTTTTGCTTAGATTCAGTTTGTTTTGTGTTCATCGCGATTTTTCAACTGGGATGAATTGGTGATAGTGTGAAAGTCAACTTTTTTTGTGATTCTAGATTGTGGCACAAGCAACTTTGTAAGTTCTAGCAGTAACGAAGGCGTTGTTGAAACTGTGTACCTGTCTTGTGAGTGCTGAGGTGATGTGTGATTGTAATGGACATGTCAATTGATGACTTGTAATTTATGATTAGAGCTAGAGATCATTTAGAATTTTGTTTAGTGTAAATCTTTTGAATTTTGAGCTATGAACGTATAACTATGAAGCCCAAATACTTCAAAAAATGGAAAAGTAGTTGTGTCCGACATATAAACGATATTGATATGGGTCTGATACTTACCACACAAATGATATTGATATGGGTCTAGTACTTACCACACAAACACATATTTGGTAATGTATCTTGGGTGTGTTATTATTTATTGTTTTTAAATTTCTTGTGTCATATCATATGTATTGTAATTGTACTATATGTCTGAGCTTAGATTTAAAATTTTAGGGGGTGGGGGAATGTGAGAGGGGTTTATGCAAGAGATACTGCTCTCTAGTTTCATCTAATTTTCAATTTTAATAATTGTTGTGGATTTGTTTTATTCATTATTCTCACTTTTCTGTTATTATGAATAGAATACTTGCGAATCGACAATCTGCTGCTCGTTCAAAAGAGAGAAAGGCCCGCTATATTCATGAACTAGAGCGCAAAGTTCAGACCCTACAGACTGAAGCTACCACTCTTTCTGCCCAACTGACATTATACCAGGTTTGTATTGACATTTATCTAAAACTACAACACTTTTAGAAGTTGCATTTTGTATAGTAGCTCTGCTTTGCTTATTGGATTTCTGAGTGTAGCTTAGTGCAATAAAATCAACTGCATTGTTCATCACTTTCCTTGAACCGTAGATATATCCTTGTTGCAATTATAGCTAAAAACAAAATATTAGTTTTGTATGCATTCTCTTTGTATAATCACTTTGGTGTTTTGGATTTCAGTGTTATAACATAATGTTGCATTGTTTGTGAATGCTTTTCACTATGGTTGTTTCCAGTTTTTACTCATACTTAATTTGTTTCTAAATTAACTCAATGACTTCTTGATTTTTTATTTCTTTATAGAGAGACACTACTGGTCTGAGTAATGAGAATACTGAGCTTAAGCTCCGTCTGCAAGCCATGGAGCAACAGGCACATCTCCGTGATGGTAAAATTTACCACATTCTTACAATGTGTTCTAAATATTCGCTGCTTTACAATCTTTTCTGCCTCAAAAACTTTTGAAGTGTGTTAATAAAGTCAATTAATTAAATGGAATTAGTTTATGTTTTTCTGTAGCTCTTAATGATGCATTGAAGAAAGAAGTTGAGAGACTGAAGGTTGCTACCGGAGATATAAGGAGCCACACTGAATCTTTCAATCTTGGTATGCACCAGATGCCATTTACAGAATCAAATTACCTTCCCATTTCACCACAATCAGGTCATCCTGGTCACCGTAACATCCAGTTGCCACTATTTGGTCACTCCCCATCTAGCATGGCAACTCATCAACTGCAACAAACAAATTCTCATTCATTTTCAGAATTACTGCAAAGTGATCAGATTGGTCGTTTTCAAGGACTTGATATTAGCAGCAAAGGAACAACCATTGTTAAGTCTGAAGATCCTTCTCTTTCTGCAAGTGAGAGTAGCACTACATTTTGAATTCGATATTACCCGCTTGACCTGCTAACTTATCCTTGCCATTCATTGTCCGTTGCGTTGACCTCCAGTCAACTTATGTCCTTCATGAAGTATTATTCCATTCAGATTGAGGATTAAATTAATTATTTGTTCTTTGGGTGCTCACCGGAAAGGGGAAGCACGCTTAGGGTTTTACTTGAAGATCACATAATCACGTTTCAGCATGTGTTTCTGGGTGCTAGAATATTGGGAAGGGAAAAGTCATTCTCACTGTATCATTGTATTTTGGGGTGTATGGATTCACCTTTGTTCATTTGTATCATCATTTACTTGTAGCATGTAAACTGTGATTTATTATTTTATTTCACCTCATTGACACTCCATGGAATCGATTTCTTCTATAATGTATAAGTACTAAGTTTTAGATTTATTCTTAATTGTTGCACAATCCAATTATTTGTATAATACCTGTTATACTAAACTGTTGAGTCTTGAACTTTATGAATAGTTAGCAACTTGGCATGTCTTAAGAGGCCTTTGGAAGTCTATTTTAAAGTTTATTCGGCTTTATTTTATCAGAAAACACTTATTAATGTTTGGATTCATTTTGGAAAAATAAATTATAATATACTCAAATCATTTTTTGCTACATTCACTGGATTTTCTAGAATAGCTTATGAATAATTGATTGATTAAGTTTCACGAATAAATAACTAAATTCAAAATCAATCATAAATGTGTTCGAGTATTCTCATCATATTTCATCCTGCAATCATTTTTCTAAAATTTAAATAATTTATTTTTGCAAAATTCATAATATATCTTGAGAAAATAATTTTAAAATTTTAAAATAGATTTCAAATATTTTAATTAATAAAGTAGAAATCAAATATCAATGTATATTAACCAAATAATTAATATTCTAATTTATTAAAATCAAATATTTAAATTATCAAGAAAATATTTAGTATGGATACTAGTCTCTATTATTTGTCTCATATCTATATTTTGAAATTAAAAAAAATGTAATTTAAATCCGAACCTAATCAAAACGGATTTTTACAATAAAATTCGAGGTGGACTCGGGTGGCGTATCTCTTGATATAAATATTGTTGTAATATCTATTTAAAGATGTCAATTTGGATCTCCTAACAAGGATCCCTACAAAAATTCCTCAGTTCGGAGCTCCAAAGATAAGAGTTTTCTTTAGCAGAGACGTTGATAGATAACAAAATCTTCTTCAAAGATACTATGGAAACAAAGAATATGTCCTTGAAGAGTCTTCGCCCGCTTAAATTACTAAATATATTTTTAAAATTAATTTTTTATTTGTCCTCTCATATACTTTTTTATTAAAAAAAGTAAAATATATAGGTAATATTAATAAAAGAAAAAAAAAGATCAAAATAATTTATTTATTTTTTAAGTTAAAAGTTTTAATGGCCAAAGACCATGAATATGGATTAAGTATTGAGAAAAAATAGATTTATCACATTGAACTAGTGTCAACATTCATTTGTTAATTTTTGAATTATTTATTATTGATTTGATTTATGGATCTTCGCAAAAATCCACAGAGACATAAATAAGAAAAAAAATTGTCTCCGCGGGGTTCAGAGAATGTAACTAAAAGTTGTATAAACATTTCTAACTTAAAAAGTAGGTTTTTTTACCGAGATAACCCACATTTTCGAAAAAATTCCCAAAATATCCCACTTTTTAGAAAAATTCCCAAAATACCCCACTTTTAGGAGGAGGCGCCAATTGGATTGGCGACCCCTCTTAAAAATTGCAAGGAGGCACCAATTGGATTGGCTAGGGCACCTGCCCTAGCCAATCCAATTGGCGCCTATGTGTAATTTTTAAGAGGAGGCGTCAATCCAATTGGCGACTCCCTTAAAAAAGCCTCAAATGAAAAAACCTCCAACATGAAAGTTGTAGATCTTTTCAAGACAATGAATTTGGATATAAATTTTGCATCATTTGGATTTTTTATGAGAAAGTTATGGGCAGTTGAAGTTGGACTTCTGAGTTTTTCAACTGTTATCTGACCTATAATGTTTTGTAGTATTGCATGTGTTTCTTTTAGGAATATGAATTTTTGTCCAACATGACATTTGAAGTAGACATCTTAAATTTTCCAATGAACTTTGTCCCACTTCAAAATAATTAAAAATGAGTGAGTTAGGTCCCTGCGAACTTGACCCAAAATTAGGGTTTATGTCAAAACATGTGTATGTGAATTTTGCCAAAGGGGACCAACTTCAAGCCCTTCTGTTTGAATGATAAAATCCTCAAATGACAAAACCCTCAACATAAAAGTTGTAGATCTTTTCAAGATAATGAATTTGGACTAAAGTTTTGCATCATTTGCAATTTTTATGAGAAAGGTATGGGCACCTGAACTTGGACTCTTTGACATTTTAACTGTTATCTGACCTATAATGTTTTGTATTATTGCATGTGTTTGTGTTAGAGTTATGAATTTTTGTCCAACATAACAAGTGAAGTAGACATATTAAATTTTCCAATTCACTTGGTCCCACCTCAAAATAATTAAAAATGAGTGAGTTAGGTCCTTGCGAACTTGACCCATAATTAGGGTTTCTGTCAAAACATGTGTATGTGAATTTTGCCAAAAGGGACCAAATTCAAGCCCTTCTGTTTGAATTATAAAAGCCTTAAATGACAAAACCTTCAACATAAAAGTTTTAGATCTTTTCAAGATAATGAATTTGGACAAAAGTTTTGCATCATTTGCATTTTTTATGAGAAAGGTATGGGCACCTGAACTTGGACTCTTTGACATTTCAATTGTTATCTGACTTATAATGTTTTGTATTATCATATGTGTTTATTTTAGAATTATGAAATTTTGTCCAACATAACAATTTAAGTAGACATCTCAATGGAGTTTCAGTCAAAACATGTGTATGTGAATTTTGCCAAAATGGAGTTTAGACAAAGAAACCTAATGTTTGGAGTTTACACAAAGATAAATTTGATATAATACAAATTGATATTAATAAAATTTGGATTTTACACAAAGAATCCTAATGGTGATGACCGGGATCACCTAACCGACCTCCGGCCCCACATCCCATAGCTACCCTAACCCTTGGCCCTAACCCACGTTGACGATTCTGCACCGGTGTTTGTTCGTCTAATGGTCCAGGAGCGTCATTACCTCCTACAGGAGAAGATCCGTTGAGGTATTCAGCCAACTCAGCATAGTCTTCAGTATTCAATGATGGTGTACCGGCGTAGCTGAGCTCATGACCCATGCCAGAGAAGTTGGGGTGTGGTTGACTCATGGATGGGTGACCGGGACGGTTGAAGGGAGACATGGGTGTGAATGATGGGTCTAGGAACGGTTGGAAAGGTTGTTGGGGTGTTTGGAAGAGATATGGTTGTGGGATGTTTTGGTATTGTGATGTTTGGGGTTCTTGGCTACGGTAGGAGGAGGGGCGGTTAGTGTTTTGGCTAAGGCGACTTTGGAAGGGTGATGGTGTGGGTGCGAAGCGATGTTCGGTCTGAGGTTGATGGTCCATTTGTTGGTGGTGGTATGGGGGATGTTCTTGGTATTGGGGTTGGGTGAATGGCATGTTTTGGTTGTATGTTTGTGTGTTTGTGGAACGGAAAGTTTGACGGATAGGTGGTTGTGAGTAACCGGGCTGAGAATGTTGTTGGGGGTTAGATAATATGCATGCTAGAACCACTACCTTCGGGAAATAAAAAGGATCCTAGTAACAACATAATGTAACATCTAGTTTTGATTATTCGAGCATCTTCGGTAGAATGCTCATCTAAATATAAACTATTATAATATGACTTTAGGCGTGAGAGTAGTATACCTTGACCTCTAGCATTATCATCTAACAAATCAGTGTCTAAAAGCTCCATGCAAATTGAATTTGCATAGTTGGTCTTACCATTAACAGCTTTGCCTTCAATTCGTAGTCCTAAAAGCATGTAGACGTCTTCTAACGTCACGGTACACTCACCGGTTGGAAACCAAAATGTGTGTGTCTCTGGCCTCCATCTTTCGCATAAGGCTAGAATGAACTTGTTATCTATAGACCAAGACATAATCTTGCTAATGTGACCAAAACCGGCGAGTTCAACATAAGGTTGAATCATCGGGTCCATTGGGACAAATTCGTGGAATCGAGTTCGAAACCTTGATACATCCTATAATAGAAATAATATAACACTTGACTAAGTTGGTATTTCAAAATAAAATGGGGTTGGTGGAGATGAAACATAAAAAATTAGTATAAGAAAAAACTTACGTATGTTGCGATGTTTGCAACTGTTCCTCTGTGTGCTTCGCCCATTGTGAGTAAAGACATATTGTTGGGGAGTTGGTGTAGATGAAATTGGAAGATTTTGTTGAAGATGAAATTGTAAAAGAAGTAATGTAGATGAAGTAGTGAGAATGTTGGTGTGGAAGAATTGTTGAAGGAGTGGATGAATTTATAGGCAAATGGAGGAGAGCATAAAAAATTGTGTTTGCATGGTGTCTCCACCTCATTTGGCGACCATGTACAATAATAAAGAGGGGGCGCCATTCAAATTGGTGACACCATAGGGTACATGCATGCAAGGCTAGTTCTAAATGCTTGGTTTCGAGGACTGACTCCATGGGGGCGCCATTCAAATTGGCGACCATGTACAAGCCTTAAGTGTAGGCGCCAAACCAATTGGCGCCACCATCTGCATGTCTGACACGTGGCATTGTTGTCTCCTGCATGCTGAACAACTCACTTATGGATGGCTTGCATGATTGACACATCATCTCTGACCATCTTAGGTGTCCGACACGTGTCTGTCTTGTCTCCTGCATGCTGATGAATAGCTTCTTGATAGCTTGCATGGTTGACACATCATCTCTGACCATCTTAGGTGTCCGACACGTGGTTGTCTTGTCTCCTGCATGCTGATGACTAACTTCTTGATAGCTTGCCTGGTTGACACATCAACTCACACTGTCTTGCAGGATTGACACATCATCTCAGACACGTGGCTCTCTAGTATCCTGCATGCTGAAGACTCACTTCTGTCTTGACTAGCTAGCATGCTTGACACATCAACTCACACTGTCTTGCATGACAGACACATCAACTCATGACCAGCTAGCATGCTTGACACATCAACTCACACTGTATTGCATGACAGACACCTCATCTCAGAACTGTCTTGCATTCTTGACACATTATCTCAGAGTAGCTTCAATGTCCGACACATCATCTCAGAACTAGCTAGCATGTGAGACACTGATACCATCTATTTAAGTGTCTTACTATCAACATCCAAGACACTTCACTCACATTCATCTGCACTTGCAAAATAGTTTTCATCTCCAAAATGTCATCTTCATCATTATACAGTGTCAACGTTCACTGCAACGGTGAAACTTTTGAGTCTGAGCTTCATGGTTTTTGTTTTAGAAACACTGATACCATTAGAGTCACGATGAAGAGAAATGCAACCTTTTTGCATTTGAAAAAAAGAATACAATCCTTTATAGGATCAGGTATTGTGTCAAAGATGACATATCAAAATCCTATATTTTTTGAGAATGGTCAAAGTAAGTTTTTCCCCCTTAAGATACGAGACGATGAAGATGTTGAAAACATGTTTCTTAGTCATGAACATTCAGGCATGGATTGTATCGAGTTGTACATTACTCTACAACCATGTATACCGTCTCAACAGTCTCAACTAACCGATCAGGATGCAGCTGGTGAAGATGCTGCAGATGATGCACAATGGTCAGATGAACTCAACCCAGAAGCAGAAGTAGAAGTCGACGTTGTTGATGAAGAAGAAGAGGAGACTGAGATACAGGTTGATCACATCCTGAACAACGACGATGAAGATGAGGCTCTACCACCACCAATACCTCCTAGTCATGCCTACAATCCTCCTCAACATATGACAAATATGGATCTTCACGACGATGAAACGTCCGACAGTGTCTTCTATAATCCGTATCCGAGACCAGTAGGGGAATTAAAGGTGGGAGACATGTTTTGTACCAAAGAAGAATGTGTCTTGGCAATCAAAAAATTCCACATGAACAACTTTGCTGACTTTACAGTGAAACGCACTGATTCAAGAAGGTATGTTATCGAATGTCGTAACATGCTTTGTAAGTTTCGTTTGGCTGCATCTTACAAGAAGAAAAATGACTCTTGGGAGATCGCTTCAATAGACCCACCACACAGTTGCGTTGCAACTAACGTTGAACAAGATCACCGTAAACTGAGCACAGCTTTGATATGTCAAGACATTCTGCCATTGGTAAATAAAGACCCATCAGTGAAGGTGAGTATAATTATATCCCATATCCGAACAACATATAATTATACTCCATCTTACAAGAAAGCATGGATTGCGAGGACAAAGGCTGTTGAACAGGTTTTCGGCAACTGGGAGGATTCATTCAAGGAATTACCACGGTTTTTATGGGCACTAAAAACTTATGTCCCAGGAACTGTGGCAATTCTGGAGACAGTTCCAGCAATGATGCCAGACGGAACCTGTGCTACAGGTAATAGAATATTTCACCGTCTCTTTTGGGCATTTGACCCGTGCATCAAAGGATTCGCTTTCTGCAAACCTCTCCTGCAAATTGATGGCACCTGGTTATACGGAAAATACAAAGGTACTTTGCTCATGGCAGTTGCACAAGACGGTAACAACAATGTATTTCCCATTGCCTTTGCTCTTGTTGAAGGTGAAACGGCTGGTGGATGGGGTTTCTTTCTTCAACATCTCAGAACGCATGTCGCTCCACAAGCCAATCTATGTTTGATTTCAGATAGACATGCTGCCATTGAAAGTGCCTACAACAACCATGACAACGGATGGCATGATCCTCCTTCTACACATGTCTACTGTATCAGACACATTGCACAAAACTTCATGCGTGCTATAAAAGATAAGAATCTTCACAATAAGGTGGTGAATGCTGGGTATGCTTTAACTCAACCGTCATTTCAATATTATCGTGATGAGATTCGACTGTCTAATGAAGACGCAGGGAGATGGATAAATAACATCCCAATAGAGCAGTGGACAAGAGCATTTGACGGTGGTTGTCGATGGGGCCACATGACAACAAACATTGTGGAATGCATGAACGGGGTTTTCAAAGGGATTCGAAATCTGCCGATAACCGCCTTGGTAAGATCAACCTATTATAGGTTGGCTTCTATGTTCGCAACCAGAGGTGAAAGATGGAGTGCAGTGTTAATGTCCGGACAAGTATTCAGTGAGTGTTGCATGAAGGTCATGAAAGAGGAGAGCATCAAAGCTACGACACACGCTGTAACAGTGTTTGACCATCATAGACAAAATTTCAGCGTCCAGGAAACAATGGGCAACAACGAGGGGAGACCAAATTTAGCCTACGCTGTTAGACTACACAGAAGTTGGTGCGATTGTGGAAAATTTCAGGCCTTCCGCATACCTTGCTCCCATGTCATTGCAGCATGCGCTTATACTCGTCAAGACGCTTACACCCATTTATCTGATGTGTACAAGGCCAGCACCATCATGAATGTATATAGTCAAAGCTTTTCAGTACTACCAATGGAGGATTACTGGCCTCCATATGAAGGAGATATTGTTTGGCACAATGAACAGATGCGTAGAAAGAAGAAAGGAAGGCCAAACAGCACACGTATCAGAACAGAGATGGATTCCACAAATAAAATGATAAGATTATGTAGTATATGTCGTCAACCAGGACACAACAAAAACAACTGTCCCAATCAAGGAGCATCATCTAGATCTTAAGATTTTTGTAACATTTTATTTAGATCTTAAGGTTTTTGTAACATTTTATCTAGATCTTAAGCTTTTTGTAACATTGTATTTCTGTAACAATCAATCATTATATATCATTAAGTTCTTGTTACAACGAGTTTCATAACCAACATCAGTACAAAACATCTGAAAACATAAATAATTCTAACTGATTACAACAATCAAATTAATGTCGTCTCGACCGAACATCATTTCCCTAGCATCCTTATCAGTCTTCATTCGCACCCAACCAAAGATACTGTCAAGTCTCTCAATACTTCTGATTTTTTCCCCTTCTGGTATTTTCCCGTCTAACCATCGAACCAGCTCCCTCTTCAGTTGATCTAACGTGGGGATGTTCCAAAACAGCATCACCAATTGAGGTTTGTCTCTCGCATAAATCACCTTACCGTATCGGCGACGAACACCAAACATGATAGCCAAATGATTATATGAGTTGTGGAACAATAGGTCACACAACACATCTATTTATAAGACAAAAAAGGCATTTTATGAGGGACTCGCCAATTGAGTTGGCGCCTCCATTCAAGTTTTAACAACAGTCGCCATATGAACAACTTTCATGTTCATCAAAAATCCATTTGAAACTTGGAAGCTCATCATTCATTTCAAAACATTATAGGTCATTTTGACAGAAACCCTAATTTTAGGTCAACTTCGCAGGGACCTAACTCACTCATTTTTAATTATTTTGAGGTGGGACCAAGTGCATTGGAAAATTTAAGATGTCTACTTCAGTTGTTATGTTGGACAAAATTTCATAACTCTAAAAGAAACACATGAAATAATGCAAGACATTATAGGTCATTTTGACAGAAACCCTAATTTTGGGTCAACTTTGCAGGGACCTAACTCACTCATTTTTAATTATTTTGAGGTGGGACCAAGTGAATTGGAAAATTTAAGATGTCTACTTCAGTTGTTATGTTGGACAAAATTTAATAACTCTAAAAGAAACACATGAAATAATGCAAGACATTATAGGTCAAATTACAGTTGAAAAACTCAGAAGTCCAACTTCATCTGCCCATAACTTTCTCATAAAAAATCCAAATGATGCAAAATTTATATCCAAATTCATTGTCTTGAAAAGATCTACAACTTTCATGTTGGAGGTTTTTTCATTTGAGGCTTTTTTAAGGGAGTCACCAATTGGATTGACGCCTCCTCTTAAAAATTACACATAGGCACCTATTGGATTGACGCCTCCTCTTAAAAATTACACATAGGCGCCAATTGGATTGGCTAGGGCAGGTGCCCTAGCCAATCCAATTGGCGCCTCCTTGCAATTTTTAAGAGGGGTCGCCAATCCAATTGGCGCCTCCTCCTAAAAGTGGGGTATTTTGGGAATTTTCCTGAAAAGTGGGGTATTTTGGGAATTTTTTCGAAAATGTGAGTTATCTCGGTAAAAAAACCTAAAAAGTAAAAATAGACTAAAATTAATTCACTAATCAATAAATTAATATTGTCTTAAACCATTAAAATGAAATTCATTTTAATTTATTTTTTTTTGTTGCTAAAGCTACATTTATTAGAGAAAATAATGTTCAAATTCTAAGGTATTGATTATAGAAGTCATTTCATTTATAAAATGTTCAACATTTATTTTTCTAAGCAATGTGAGACATATAAATCACACTTGTGCCACAATAATCTCCTCTTTAAGTGAGAGTTCACTCAAGTGTTAGTTCATCCACTTATTTTCTCCCCCTCAAGCGGAAGTTCTTTCGTCAACATACATGTATACCATCATTGGCACTCTTACCACACATCATAGAAACCAGTCTTTCCTGAATGATGAACAAATTCTCTTTCAACAACCCTTCTTGTGGGTTCAGAGTATCAAATAGATGTGAATACTGGTTTGGAGTCTGGAAGAAGTGGTCTCGAGTCCAGCCTTTTTGGAATTTATCCCCACATTTGGCTGGCTCCGAACTAGGGGGTCATGAAGGGAAGGGTTGTCTTTTATGGGATGTTAAATTATGTGCTTGCATGTATAATTAAGAAGTGATCAAAGCTCATAAATAAGCAAGATCTGTTTAGCCATGATATCGCCATGGCTTTGATGATGATAACACTTATAATAGTAACAACACTTGAAGTGATTTTGATAGAGTAAAGCCAACTAGCACAAGCAGTCAAAGATGCACAAAGTGGTTGATCGAGTTATTCCTCTGAATCAAGCTAAAGAATTAGGGTTTATGATCACTAGTGATATCTTTATAACTCTCTGATGATGGTGACTGACTTGAAGATATTTTAAGCCTCATCCACAAGAAGATTCAAGTGAAATGGTTATATGGTTGGTATATCCGGCAAACGGACTTGAAACTTCAAAGTATGAAAGAGATGGGGTGTGAAAGCTCGCATAATCGTGTCCATTTGAGTGATCAGTGTATTGAAAAAACATAAGGGTGTTTTTGTAAGTAGTATGGCTAAATCACACACATGCTTACAAGTATTTTTGAAGCCTCCCTTTTTCAAATAAAATCACCAATAATGTTTTTGGAGCCTACCCAATTGATTTGGAAACTGTCAAATTAATTAAGACAAGTTTTTTGAACTGTCTAATCGATTTGAACAAATATCTAATCAATTAGATAATGGCGTGAATATCTCATTTGTCCCCTTTCTCTCGATCTCTCAAAATCAATTATTTTTCTCTCATATTTTTAGCCATAATGTTTTGAGAGTGTTCTTGAGTTTAGTGAGAAAATTGTTCTGGGTGAGGGCTTTAATGTAAATTTACCAAGAGTTCCTATTCCTCTTGAGTAAATCATTTTTCATTATTTTGGTTTATATCTAAACTTGTATAAAACCTGTTTGGGGGGGGGGGATTAATACAATTGAAGAAAAATTCTCTCTAGGGTTCATGAAAAATAACTAGAGAAAAAAATCTTCACAATGATTCTTGAGCTCAGCCCGACTAAAAACTATATCGGTTCGAGATTAGCCTGGTATAAAATCTCACTCGGTTTTTGAGTTTAGCTTGTGTAAAAACTTAGTAGGTTTGATATCATCCCGACAAAAATCTCGGTTCAGTTCATGTTCTACCCGTATAAAACCTTGGTTCGCTTTAGAGGATAGCCAACTCAAAACTCAAACTTGGTTTTAGATCAGTCTGTGCAAAATCCTATTGGCTTAGAGACTACTCGCTCGAAGCTCTGTTCGTTGTTTGGCATGAATACTAACCGCTTCGTTCCTCAATTCGTTGTTTTGTTGGAAGTTAGTTTGAAACTTTATTTTCCTTGTGTAAGGGGGTTCACGAGCTTAACCTTCTAAAAACTATCAAGCATTATTAGATACTCTCAAGATCAATTATTGGAGAGAGGAGTAGGTCATTATTTAAGATAAAACATCTATAAATCTCTAGTGTTACCTCTCTTCCGTTAACTCTTTTGTTTTTTGTTGCGTATTCAAACTTTTTTGTTAAAAGATTTTCAAACTCAGTTTTGAAAGATAATTTGTTTTAAGTTGTCGTTTTTCAAACCTCCACAATTCACCTCCCTTTTATGTATTGAATCACATGTTCAACATGTGGGATAACCAATAAGTAATGATCTTTGAAATTCTTTTAACTATCAATATAGAATTCAACACCTTCTCATATTGATGAAGCGAAAGCAACCCTTGCCCACACTATGCTCTATCAGAAGTACATGTTAAGTTGAAGATGTTGAAGAATAACATTAAAGTTGGCATTCCACCCTGATACTCACACAAATATTAAAATAAATTCACAAAAGTCTAGGCTACCAAGTGCGGTTGAAAGGGAGTGGTTCTCAAGTGATTTAGTACCTCCAATTCAAAATCGTTGAATGAAACCTTAAATCTCAGTCTGGAAAATAGACACACATGGATGGGCACTGAACATCCACCAAAAGAGATACACAGCCTCTTTTTGCGCTCGATATGAGAAACGAGGCAATTAGGCAATGGCCCCATGCCACGATGAGTACCATTTAAACTTTGAACACTACTGAAAATGATGTCGGTGGGAAAATCAAGTTCTTATTGGTCCTTTCAAACCATTTTTGCCTCATTGCTAACAAAAAGGAAATGTTTGTCATAAGTTCTGGAAGGACCCTGGAAATCAAGATGCTCAATAAATTCCTTGTCTTTGGGTTCTCGGTTGTTAAAGGACCCAAAGGATTATCTGCTAATGAGACAATCCAAGGTCACCCATCCAACTCCTCTTACGAGATTATTTGCATTTCCACAAAACTTGAGATTCATGTTTCACTACCATAATCGATATAACCCCCCTATAGTTAGAACTATCACTAAGGAATATGCAATTGGCAAGAGGGAGAATATATGTCAAAGTAGAAATACCATGTATGGTCTACCACCATGTGAGAGGTGAGGCGTCACTTACGTCATTGCCACTGGATATGTCTATAATGTTTGCAAGTTCATCTCCTAAATTAGTCATTTCTAAAAAGAAAAAGAAATAAGCAATAATAGTAAACAAGAATGAGAAAAATGGTACCTATAAAAAACTAGAGATGTGGAGGTAAAACTACAATAAAAAAAATCGCTCAAAATGCGAGAGACCAAATGAGTTACAAAATTTGAAGAGGAAAACAAACAGATATATCAAGATGTCACCAGAGCTCGGTGAGGAAAGATCAGAGTTGAGAGAGAGAGAGAGAGAGAGAGAGAGAGAGAGAGAGAGAGAGAGAGAGAGAGAGAGAGAGAGAGAGAGAAGAGTGAAACATAACTTAAAAAGAGAAATTGCATTTATATAGTAGAACAGGGTGGACAAATCAACGACCTAGAACGAAGGAAGGTAGGCACACAAAAATCAGCTAATGAATTAACCTAGAGATCACAAAGACACTTGAACACCCTAAAATGCAACGTCACACCCTACCCTAGGAATCTAGGGCCACATGTCAGAACGGTCATGCAAAATATTTTAGTGATAAGACTTGTCTTTAACAAGCTTGTCCCCAAGGTTACCCGTTCCCACTTTCCAAGCTTTCCACTTCTACAAGGTAGGAGTCCGTCACGAGGACCACGGTCGAGGGAGGCAACCACCCGATACTCTAAAAAGTATTTTCATATTTGTGTAATGACAAACCTTTAGGGAAACTGTTTTGGGTCGACCACATGACCAAGGAAAGAAAAGTTGAATCATGATGAGGCCTAGTCCAAGAACATGCTATCAAGACTTTAAGGTATCAAGGTACTCACAACCATGAGACCCTCACTTTGATCCTCACCCTAGAATGATTGCCCACCGTCAGATATAATCAGACACCCCCCTGTGTAACGCCTCAGATAACACAAGGATGATTTTAACCGCCCACACTATATAAAGTCAAACCCGCGTCATTTCAGGTATTCTCTCATTCACACTTCCAATTTACTTTCTCACTCATTCATTGACTAGGATGTTGGAATGCTAACCTTGCAGGTCCACTCCCGTTCCGCTGTACCAGAAGCTCGCTCCACCGCAATAGAACTCTATTTCATTTAGTCTCCACCTATTTATGGTTCTTATACGAAATAATATGTATTGATCTTGGAATATGTGGTATGAGATGAAATGAAATGCAATTGAGTGGTAAATAATGAGATTTCATTGCTTGGATTTGTAAATAATGGATGAAGTAGAATGGAATATGATGGAATCCATTACATCATATTCCATCCAAGCCTTCAAGTTTCATTCCATCCGATTTTAGGTATATGCAATGGAATAACCTAATTCATTCTATTATGTCCTATCAAATTATAAAAAATACACAAACAATAGAATGAAATCTATATTCTACTCTTTTCGACTCCATTCTATTTTATCAATTTGTGAGTCATATAAATATTATCTATATATTTTATTTTATTATAAAAAAAGTATTGAACTCATATATTCCCTTTTATACATTGTTGAATAAACAAAATATTTTTATTTCATCTCAGTTTGCAAAGTTTGAGATCTTCCTTGTCGTTTAACATCGAACTCACCACTGTAATTCAAGTACCCGCTGGTTCGTATTCTGAGTTTTTCATTTCTTCTTCACCATCCATCCTCTTTCAACTGTATTTCTTATGGCTTCACTATCTATTTTTGTTTATTTTATTTTTCAAAAAATCTCCAATTTTTTTGGTCGTGAAATGCATCTGAGGCAACCGCGACAGTGATGCGCGCCGGCCAGCGGCCGCACCGCCGCGATCGCGCCGCTATTGGCCGCGGTTAACCACCTCGTTATGTAGGAGATCAGAACTCGATATCATTATACATTATGTTTTCCTCTCAAATGTTCCTTGCTTTGTGTTATCGAGTTTTTCAACAGAACTTTAATGAAGTTCAATTGTTCAATTTAGGGATTTCAAGGCTTTTGGGATGGCAGCGATTTATAGTCTTTACATCATCAATAAGTCTGGTGGATTGATCTACTATAAGGTTCCATTGCTTGCTACTCTGGATTTTAAGTTATTTTTATTTTGCTTCCTGAAATATATATTGTGTTCAAATTTGGTATCTTTGTTTGATTAGTATGTGAAGGATCAGGGTGGCGGCACCATATGGCAGAATTTCTGCTTTCCCCCATGGTCCACCGTCCGCTATCGATAACATTATACGTGTCGGACACTGGACACGGTTTCAGCCAAAAGTGTCGATGCAAGATAGGTTTCTTAGTTATAGTATATATAAATGGTGTTAAGTTTTGTGCCTCTTAGAGATTTCAGTATATTTAAGAAATTTGCTGAATCATCATATAAATATGATATAATGATAGGACACAAAGGTCCAACACTTTTGATGACCCAATAGTTAGACCCAATTCACACAGGCACAATTTCTAGAAGATTGTAGAAGTAGAGGGAATAAGAGTTAGTTAGCACCCTCCCTGATTTTAGGTGAGTGAGCAATGGATTCATAAATATTGTTAAGAGAGTTAGTTGGGAGAGTGTTCTCTCGGGCTAAGAGCTTTGCTCTGGAATACGAGTCTCTGACTCTGGGTTATCACTTGCGTTCTATTAGTTTCCACCATTGTAAGAGCTTTGAGCTCATCCATATACAGTCAATAACACGTTTTGCTTTCTTAAATTTTTGGGTTCAATCATATGACTTCACTGGGAAAGGTGAAAATAATGATAATCTTCTTATATTGGCAGACTTATAGCAATTTTTTATTTGTATTGTCAAAGTTGAAGAAAGACGTGAAAAACTAATAAAGAGAATTAAAGGAGACCTTGATTAATAATAGCCTTTTGACAAATCAGAATGGTATCATTTAATCCATATACGTTAACTAGAACCAATCCCATCTATGCAAATAAGCTTTTGCTGTTGTTACACTGTTGAATTAGAACAATCTTTTTTAATTGAAATTATGATTTATATTTTCTGAAACTTTTTTATATTTAGGATTATGGGTCAGCTGGACGAATGGATACCAATGATACCTTACGAGTTGCTAGCTTATGGCATTCAATGCATGCCATCTCTCAGCAGTTATCACCCGTGTCAGGTTGTTCAGGAATTGAACTACTCCAAGCTGACACATTTGATCTCCATTGCTTCCAATCACTAACAGGTACTAGTATTATTTTAAATTGAATAACTCATTTTCAAATTCACATGGTGAATATAACATTAAGAATGAAGGGCAGACATTATGTGCATAATGATGATTGGAATATCGTATGTCTTATACGAACATTTGAATTTTATCCACACCGGTATGTATGTAGCTCTGTGAGTAACCCTTCCTCTAACTTCTCTATGCAGCTTAACTGTTGGGCTTAGGCCCAAACCTAGGGTCCAATCAGACGATGAACATGATAGTTTAGATATTTCTAGGTGTTTGGCTGTTGTACAAGTTGCGGTTCAATTTTTACTGTTGTGTTGTCATCTTAGTTGGCCGGCCCTTTGTTTAGGTTTTAATATCAAAGGGAAATTAAAGCACTATATAATAATTTCCGATCCATACCCTTGTTTAGATTTTGATACAACATATAATAATTTATTCTTCTCTTCAACAGGGACAAAGTTTTTTGCAGTATGTGAGCCTGGCATTCAACAAATAGAAAGTTTATTGAAATTTGTATATGAATTGTATACGGACTATGTTTTGAAGAACCCCTTCTATGAGATAGAGATGCCTATTCGATGTGAGCTGTTTGATATCATCCTAACTCAGTCAGTACAAAAGGATCGTGTTGCGTTGCTGGGTCAATAAGTTGCTGGCCAAGGCCAATTTTCTTTATGACTGTCTTCTAAGAGTTGCTACTCTGGTTTATTGTATTTGGTCTATGTATTTGCTGACAGATAAACTTTTTAAGATTCAAATATATGAGATGAGATTCATCATTTCCTGCCATGTTTTTCCCATACAAACGAGGTATGTGTCTATATGTAGATCACTACCTAGTTGGCCATATTTTCTTAACCTATATGCAGCTTGTTTTAGATATGATGATAATGTGACATATTAAAAGAATAAAAGTAGTTGGGTTGTGCAATTAGAAGTTTGTAAGGTGGTTAGATTATTGTTTATTATAGTGATTTTTTTTATTTTAAAAACTCGGTATCCGGCTCTATATGGACTGTCCCAACACAGTAATTTAGCACCTACCGGGATTCGAACATGAGACCTTGAGAGGTGCACACTCTCCGGTCTCAAGCTTTCAGCAACATGCCAACCCCTGGGGCTAAGTTTGTTAGTAAATGAAGCCAAAGTTTATTAGGATTGTGAATTGAGTTTCAAACATCCTTACCAAGAAGAGAAATATTAGTGGCTCTCTAGCATAATGAATACCAAGACCTCCCTGATTTCTAAGAGTAAATGTTTACCAATTCACCCATTGTTTAAAGTCACATATTCTGCATCGAATAAACTGTCATAGAAGTTATGATAGACTTGGCAAGGGTCACTATTAAGAAGCTCACTCTTCCAACCCGCACGCCGATCATTGACTTTATCAAGAATGTAGGAAATTTCTTGCTTTCTAACTAGGCTAGACAACAAATGAGACCTCTTTGTTTGACAATTTCCTCTATTTCTTGTCTTCTGTCAACCTATCATAGCAGAGGATGTCTATGTTAGGATTGTAAGTTTGAAGATGCTTTCCAGAACTCATGTAGTATTATATTTCTAAGAAAACAAATCGTATGATCAAGTGACATGAGTACTAATCAAGTGGAATATTATCCAATAACTAATTTCCACCTTATCTAATTGACAAAAAGATAAGTTAACAAGCAATGATTATTCTTTTCACACGCGTGGGAATACTATAGGCCACCATGCACAAATTATATCAAATTGACAAAAAGATAAGTTAACAGAGTATCAGATTATCATTCCAGCACTTTAATTATATCAAAGAACCTCATAACTTAATAAGCTTGCTGTTGGAATCTTGTCTACGTGTTAAATTTGTGAAAATAACAGATATTATGATCCTTTACCTAACATGTTGAAAAAGTTGATTGCACAGATAGATAGATACTCTTTCACGTGTTAACATAATACTACTAGTCTCAATTGCCATATAGAGTACAATTTTAAAATAAGAAGGGATTTGAATTTCAAACATTCACACAATCTCGCATATGCTAATCAGGATTGTCGAATTAAACGTCTAGGCGATATCGCATATGCTAATCAGAATTGTCAAATTAAACGTCTAGACGGGATCGTTTACCAAAATGGACATGTGAGCCATCTAATTTTGATTCACGTGATTTTATGATTTTCCGATCATGTTCTAACTTTGTATTGTGAACTCATTCGCGGAAATAAAAATCCGCCTAATGATTCCTAAGCTCCTAAAGCAGTGACTAAGAAAAAAAATGTATATTGGTCTATAAAGTTAATGAAGAAAGATGGTTGGTTAGGGTATGCATGTGCAGGGTTCTGGACTAAAAGATTTTCGGTTAGGAATCTCAACAAGAAACAGCGCATGTGCACTTTGATTTGACACTTGTTTTATGCCTTTAAGGAAAAAGCCCCACCATGTTTTAGTCACTAAATGATGCTTATAAATAGAGAACCCTTAATTGCATTCAACATCACATCAAAACAAACAAAACCATACATTGCCCTGTCTAACAAAGAAAAACATTCAATGTCATCTACTTTGCTAATCATTATGTTTTTTCTGTTCATTGAAAGGCATTTTCATGGGGTCACTGCCAACTCCGGCGGTTGGCAGAATGGTCATGCCACTTTCTATGGCGGCGGTGATGCTGCTGCCACAATGGGTGAGTTTTAAATCTTTTGAAATATCAGTATTGGCTTAGATGATTGTGTTTATTATCTACGGAGCACGAATACTGAAAACACGATATCGACATTGACACGTTGACACTAATAATATTTTAAAAAAAAGAATAAATTTAACGTAATCATAAGAGTTAATATGAGTTTCGGACATTAATACGGACTCAGACATGTTTTTTCACATGTGTGAATTTATTATAGTTTTGTTTGATGCTTGTGTAAGTAGGAGGTGCATGTGGTTATGGAAATTTGCATAATCAAGGATATGGAACTAACACTGCAGCACTAAGCACAGCTTTGTTCAACAATGGTTTGAGCTGTGGGGCATGTTATGAAATGAAGTGTGTTGGTGAGTCAAGATGGTGCAAGGCTAGCACTATTGTTGTTACTGCCACAAACTTTTGTCCACCAAATAGTAATGGTGGTTGGTGTAATCCTCCTCTGCAACATTTTGATATGGCAGAACCAGCATTCCTACAAATTGCTCAATATAAAGCTGGAATTGTGCCTATAGCTTTTAGAAGGTATGTGAAAGCCATCAATTTAGCAATGTTTTCTAGCTTCTATATAAATATGTTAGTCTATCGTTTCCATAGCAAAGCACAATTTATACAAAGCTAAAAGTCAAAGTCAAAACTCCAAACAAAAAAGAATTTAAACAATCAAATCAAATGAGAGAGAACAAGCCACCAAACCAATAATCTTATTTCTCCTATAGAATATCAAGTAGAACAAAACTCCGAGAGAACAATATGAAGAAGGGCAAATTTGATCGCCTGCATAAAACAAAAGAGGACAGATGACTACCAATGTTTTCCTAAATGTTTAGCCAGATGAGTGGGTCCTACTCCCAGTCTAATAGAGAAAAGAAAAAACCCAGAGCATGGTATGAACCCATTTCCACGCCAACTAATAATCGTAGACATCCAGTGATTAACCGATTAATTTTCTTGACAAAAAATTATTTTATTACGCAGTTCCCAAATCTTCCAAACCACCGAATACCATATCGAAATCAAGCCTTAGAAAAGCAGTTTACCTTGACCTAGACCCTAGAACATCTCAGACACCCTTAAGATCGAGCGCGAAAGAGGCCCAATCCGACCCATCCAAACTTTATACTAGATAGTTGAAGCAACGTCACACAAGACATAAAGATGATCAACCAACTCCAACCGACTCCAACTGTCTAACACACAATACACACCTTGCATTACTTAAAACCAGACCCAATCTGACGCCTTAAAGGATTTTTCCTAGTCGGCAACCTATTCGGAAGCAGTTGTCAAGAAAACACTACCACTTTGAAAGGCGCCTAACTCTTCCAAATCCTAGAAAGTCCCTGCAAAACCCTCTCATACCTACCCTCAGAATAGCCAACCAAGGCCAGAAGGGTATAATAAGTTAACCTAAAAGAGATCCTCTTTTTGGATCAGGTTTCCAAACCCAAGAGCCTTATCTTCCGACCCTGCCCATTCTAGTAATGAGACCAAGCATATTCTCTAACAACTCCTCATCCCCAACAAGAAAAGACCTCCTTCATTGAAAGGCCCAAACCCAGACATCCCCTTCCAAGAACCCAATGAGCCTACCACGTGAGGCTTTTGTTTCGAGACACTAAACAACCTCTCAAACTCCACACATAAGGAGGTAGACCCAACAAAAACGTCATGCCAAAACTTCGTCTTATTACCATCCCCAACCATCTTAACATAAGAAGAGGCAAATCAACCATACGCCTAATCTAGGGGGAAACCAAGGGGAGAAACATCTCTCCACCAAGGAGACACACTCATAAGACTGCAAACCTACTCTCAACTGGGGGCTGAAGCCCTCAAGTCCATACCCAGCCAAGCAAAAATTTCTCCGAAAAGAAGGTACACCCAAAAGGATATTTCATCTCCACTTACTTAATAATGCAATGTTTACTAATCTAAGGTCCTTTACCCCTAAGTCGTCGACCTTTTTTTCCTTTAGACACATCCTATCACTTAACCCAAGCGACCTTTGCTCCACCTTTAGAACTCATCCCCCTAAAAGAAATCTTCTCTACATACCAACCAACTTCTTCCATACCGAAATTGATATCTTCTTGAAAGACAGAAAAAAACACAGGGACGACATTCAACATCGAATTCAATAGGACCACGCTGACACCTAAACTCACAAATATATTCTCCAAGATGATAACCTCTTAGAAACTAGCTTCACAATAGGATCCTAAGTCCTTAACTTCTCCAGGTAAGCACCCACTATAAGCCCTAAATATTTAAAAGGAAGGAAATCCACCTTACAATGTAAATACTCTTTTTCCATATCCAGGAAAAACCTCCTAACTTTAACTTCAGACAAAAAGTTCTTAGCAAAATTGACTTTAAGGCCCGATGTTAGCTCAAAACTTCTAAGAATCCCCTTGACTGTCAAAAGATTCTCCACTGAATAAGCCTCCACAAGCACCCTATCATTTGCATACTCGAGTTGAAACACCTCTAAACCATCCAGACCCACCTTAAAACCTTTAATAGCACCAACCAAGAATGTCTTTTTCAAGGAACCACTAAGATCTTCTACCACTAGGAGAAAAATGAGAGGGGTTAGCGAGTCTGCTTGCTTCAGACCCTTTTGGATACTTATCTCCTTTGTTGGACAACCGTTCACCAAAATGAGAAAGTTCCCGAGAAAACACAAGCTTTAATCCATTCCTTCCACTTACCATCGAACCCGGACCTCCAAAGCATATAATCCATAAATGACCAATTGACAAAGTCATAAGCCTATAAAAATAATAATAAATTTTAAATTTATTTAAAAATCAATATATCATATTTATGCAATAATGTTAAATTTTTTTAAAATGTATTTAGATGAGGTAATTTAATTTTTTTAAAACTCTAAGTAATTTAAATAATTTAATTAAAATTCATAATTTAAAAAAATGTATTTGAAGATTATTATGATTATTCATTGTTACATTTTGTGTCATTTTTATAAATTTTCAAATTTCAAATTTTGAAAAATTGAGACTAATTTGTAATTTTTAAAAATTTAAAAGAACCTCTTTGTAAAATTTTAAAATTAATAAGGATCAAGTTTAGGGCTGACAATGGGTCGGATTTGTGCAGGATACTATAATACTCATCCCCATATTCGTGATTTGAAAACATTCTCGTGCCCGAACCCATACTCGTTTGGGTGCCAAAGTTATCACATGTACCCGTGCGCTATGGGTATGTAAGTACCCATACCCTTACCCATTATCCACATTCTTATTTAAAACAAATAGATCAATTATAAAATATCATATAATTTAAGTTTCTAAAAATATTAAAAATATTTAAACAATTTATTGTTAAAATAAACAAATACTTATATTAAATACATAATGGTTTAACATTGATATACGTTTTATAATTAACAGACATATATTTTTATATAATAATATAAATTAAAATATATAAATATAAATATAAATACATAAATGTATAGTGTGCGGGTACGAGGCGGGGTGGGTATCAAGGTGCTCAAACCCACACCCATACCCGCTTATTTTTGTGGGTAATTACCCGAGTCCATGCCTGTACCCATTTTTTCTGGTTTTTATCATACCCGTTGTGGATAAATTTATGGATGCCCATTGAAGATGGATCAAATTGTAATTTTTGAAAAAAATTAAGAGTTAATTTGCAAAATTTGGAAATTATGAAGACTAACTTGTAAAATTTTAAAAAATAATAGTAATATCTAATTTGACATTAACAATCACATTTTATATTTTATTAATTACGCGATGAATTATAAATTCTTTAATTTTATGTGTCATTTTAAAATTATTAAATTTGATTTGTAAAAAATACTTTATGAATTTCTATCATTTTAGTTAATTTTTTTTATTTAAAAAATAAATTTTGTCTAAATCATTTTAAATTTTATACATTACATTCCATTTATAAAATGTTTCATTCAAAATACTCTTAAAGACACCAAACTTATACCATAACAAAATTAATTCAATTATATTTGTTAATAAAGAAGCATCATTACTACTCTCATTTCTACAAACTTACTAAGTTTTTGTTATTATTTGGTGATGATCGAAGAATGTCATGTATAAAAAAGGGAGGAATAAGGTTCACAATCAATGGCCACTCTTACTTCAACTTGGTTTTGATCACCAACGTCGCGGGTGCAGGAGATCTCCATGCAGTGTCAATCCAAGGGTCCAAAATTAGGTGGCAACCAATGTCAAGAAATTGGGGCCAAAATTGGCAGAGCAATTCTTATCTCAATGGACAAAGCCTCTCTTTTAAAGTTACCAATGGTGACGGTAGAACTGTGACAAGCTACAACGTGGCACCAGCTAATTGGCAATTTGGTCAGACCTTTCAAGGGGGTCAGTTTTAGATTTTGCAAGATGTGGGGTAGGTTAGTATTAAAGTTTGTAAGTACTACTCCCTCCGTTTCTTTTTAAGTGTCGTTTTAGAAGATTTTTTTTGTTCCTATTTAAGTGTCGTTTTGATGTTTTAATGTTACAATTTGTCAATTATACCCTTACTATTTAAATAACTCAACTTTATATTTTCCATAAATTTTTCTTTCTTAATATATGTAATAACTCACTCCACATTTTCCATAAAATTCTCTTTCTTAATACGTACTCTCATTCCCATACATAACTCCCATTCCTATTCAAAGTTTTCCTTTAGCCATTCATTGAAACAATAAGCAATAAGTTTTCCTTTAGCCATTAATGAAAATGCAAGCAGTACGTATTCCTATAGCAAGCAATATTAATTCCAAAAATTTAGGAGTAGTTGAAAAATGCAACGGAAGAGAGAGAGAGTTATGTGGAGAAAATTATAGAATTAGTTATTTGAAGTAAATAATTTAATGAGTACTTATATTAATGAATTTTATTTAGAAAGAGAAAGTATATGGTGGATTAAAATGAGGGTACAATGGGAAAAAAATTATAACAATTCATTTATCTTGGTTGGAGAGCTTTATGCTAAAACGACACTTAAAAAGAAACGGAGGGAGTATTAATTAAAGCCAAGTATATGCTAGTATTATGGATATGCTAGTATTATGTGAAATTTTTATTCAATTAATTCACTTTTTTATTTTTATTTTAAATTAATCCACTTTTTAAATTAATTTTTAAACTACCATATTTTTAAGAGGTGGCGTCAGATGAATTGGCGTCTGTTCTCTAAATTAAAGAGGTGACGTCAATTAGATTGACCTATGCATATGGTGTTGTCAATCCAATTGACGCTTGTGTGTTAGGTTTTAAAGGAGGCGCCAATTGGTTTGGTATCTATGTGTGTTGTGTATTTTTTTTGAAAAACAATGTACATTTTAGATAAAAGTCGAAATCGGACCAATTAATATTAATATTAATATGCATTTACATACGAATACCATAAAGACTAATGTCGTTGACCGGGATGACCTAACCGGCCTCCGGTACCACATCCCCTAGCGACCACGAACGCGTGGCCCTAACCCACGTTGATGATTCATCCAAGGTGTTTGGGGATTTGAGGACCCAAGAACATCACCACTACTTGCAATGAAGTGTTACCGTCATAGCTGAGTTTGTGACCCATGCCAGAGTAGTTGGGTTGTGTTTGAGTTATTGGAGGGCGACCAGGATGATTGAAGAGAGACATTGGTGTGAATGATGCGTCGAGGAAAGGTTGAAATGATTGTTGTGGTGTTTGGTAGCCATGTGATTGTTGCATCATCCATTGTGTATGTTTCACTTTCAATTCATCCATAGCATTGCATTTGATTGTATCTTCATGTCTAGTCCATGTCTAACCTATTTCATCTGGCCAATGTCATTCATTCCATTTGCATTGCCATTGTTGTTTGGTCCATGATTTTTTTATTATGACCTAGTTCATTGTACATCTTGGGTCTTGCTAGAGTTTTTGTTTCATGCTTGACATTGTTCATCCAAGTTATGGCCATGACCATTGATCCATGATTAGGTATTCATCAAGTTCATCACTTAGTCTATTGCCATTTTCATTGGTGTTTGGTCATGAATCGTTGGATAGGTCATAATCATTGTCCAGTTTTGGTCTTTAGGTCTTGATTCATTCAAAATTCGTGTCCATTGATTCATGTTATCATGTTCATTCATTTCAATATCTTTCATATCCATACAATTCATTTCAAACAGTCAATGTATTCAAATATCAAATATCATTTCATACAATCACATCCAAAGTCCACGCATGTACAAAGGCTACAAAATTGACCATTTATACAACATTTGACTTTTGGTCAACAGTTGACTTTTTGTGCGACAACCACAATATTTAAAAACAACATTTCTAACGGATGATATCATTTGGTCCAAACATCACTTCCCTAGCATCCTTATCATTTTTTACTCGCACTCATCCATGCAAGGCATCGATTCTCTCAATACTTCTAATCAACGAACCAACTCGCTCTATAGTTGCTCGAAACAACAAATGTTCCAGAAGAGCATCTCCATCGGAGGCTTGTCTCTCGAATAAATCACTTTTCCATAGCGGCCACGAAGATGAACCATGTTTGCAATATAATAAAAATAGATATGGAAAAATTAATCACACAACACCTCTATTTATATAAAAAAAATTACGCAATACACAGAGACGCTAGACCAATCAGCGTCTCCTCTGCTTTTTTACACATGGGCGCCAATTGGATTGGCAACACCATGTGTATAAGTCAATCCAATTGGCGCCACCTCTTTAATTTAGAGAGCAGACACCAATTCATCTAGCACCACCTCTTAAAAGTGGGGTAGTTTGAGAATTAATCTGAAAAATGGATTATTTTCGGAATTTTTTTGAAAAAATGGGTTAGTTGAGTAAAATTTTCGTATTATGTTACGTAGTCATTATTTTTGTTTTTCATAATAATCCTTTTGAAATTCTCACAATAAAAAATAAATGAATTATTAGTTATTATATTAAATTATTTCTTATTTTTTATTAATAATATATGAAAAATAAACTATAAAAGAGTGAATAATAAATATATAAAACTATAATAAGAAGGAGGTTCAAACCCACGTTATCACGACACAAGTGACATAAATGATATTAGATGTTATTTATAATTATTTTATTCTAATAATAATATAACCTATTATATTATAACAAACAAAAATCTAAATAACCTTTTTATTTTATTAATTACTTATAATTTACAACATTGAATATTTGGAAAGAAGGAGGTTCAAACCCAAACAACAACAACAGGCAAGCTTTATCTTATTAAGTGAGGTCGGCTACACGAATCAAGTTTTGTCATAGTGTTCTATTTAGGGTCATGTTTTTATCTAAATTTATAAGTTCAAGATCTTTCTTAATAACTTCTCTTATAGTTTTTTTAGGTCTTCCTCTACCTCAAACTATTTGATCCCTCTCCATCTGATCTACTCTTGTTACCATAAAATCTAAAGGTCTTCTCTCTACATGTCCAAACCACCGAAATTTATTCTCCGCCATTTTTTTTACTATAGGTGATACTCCAACACTCTCTCTAATATTGTCATTTCTAATCTTATCATGTATATTCTTACCACACATCCAACACAACATCCCCATCTCTAATACACTTACTTTATTCTCGTGTTGATTCTTAAGCATCCAACATTCTATCCCATGCAACATCACAGATCTTACTGCAGTCCGATAAAACTTTCCCTTCAACTTGAGTGATACTTTTCTATCACATAAAATCCTTGAATACCTCCTCCATTTCAACCACCCATCTTGAATTCAATGGTTTACATCCTTGTCTATTTATCATCTGTTTTGTATTACATATCCAAGATAGTTAAATCATGTGACTTGTGGGATGATATAGTTTCGAACTTTCATCTCTAGGTTAGAAACACTTCTTTTTTTGCTAAACTTACATTTCATATATTTTGTCTTACTTCTACTTAAGAGAAAGTCGTGCGTTTCTAAAGTTCTCCTCCAAGTCTCTAACCTCTCGTTTAAATCCTCCTTCGACTCTCCCAATATGACTATATCATATCCAAAAAGCATGATTCTCGATGCTAGCTCTTGAATGTGCTCTGTGAGTACATCCAAAATTAAAGTAAAAAGGTAGGGGTTTAGGGTTGAACCTTAGTGTAAACCTATTGTAATGGAGAAATCTTATGTCTCTCCACCTTGTGTCTGCACACTAGTTGACACCCCTTCATACGTATCTTGGATAACTCGAATATATATATAATCGTAACCCCTTATTCTCTAAGGCTTTCCACATAATCTCTATAGGCACTCTATCATACACCTTCTCTAATTCAATAAAAATTAAGTGCAAGTCTTGTTGGTCTATCTGATACTGCTCAATCATCCGTCATAGTAGATATATCGCTTCCATGGTCGATCTAACAGGCATAAAACCAAATTGACTCTCAGTGACTTAAGTATGGTTTCCTAGTCTCCTTTCAATCACTCTTTCTCATAACTTCATGGTATGACTCATAAGCTTAACCCCCATATAATTTGCACAATTTTGTATATCCCCCTTATTCTTATAGATTGGGACTAAAGTATTTCTTCTCCATTCAAATCCACAATATCGATTTAGGTGATAACTAAAAGACCACTCAATATGTCAATTGTACTACTATAAGTTTGATGATAAGTTTGGTGATAGTTATTGTTAACACGTATTTATATTTATATAATTGGGAAGTTTAAGGTTTATGATTTTGGTTTAGGTTTAGCATTAACTCAATATAACTTTTTCAATTATATGAATATAAATATATGTTAATAATAATTATGGTTAAACTTCCTACAATGCAGTTGGCTCGCGCGTCACTCTTTTCCTTATAACTCAAGTAAGGTTTGAGATTTAAATTTCTCTAAATTTTATAATTTATATTTAATTAACCTAATAAAAAAAGTTTACATATAGCTTAAATAATTTTTTACTTCAAAAATAAATAATTTAAAATTTTATAGTAATTAGTTTTAGGTTATTTTATTTTTTTTGTTAATTTCTAATATAATAATTTATATTAAAAAGTAAAAAATAAATAAAATACCACTTTATATAAAAATAGAATGACCTGTTAGTATGCTATTGTATGTAGTTAATAAATTTATCTTGAGTACCTATTAGCTCAAATGAAGCATGTGGCTCTTGCATTCTAAGTTACAACTTGTTTAGTGAATTATTAATAGATAACATACTCATGTGGTATGCCTCAATGACATCCCAAACATATGAAAAGTAAACTCTTATAGCAGGATCAATACTATCAAAGTTTGTTGTTCCATATTAAGGCTCAGTGGATGCAACAGGGGGTTCAAGTGATGGTGGATGCATCATCTCTCTCTCTCTCTCTCTCTCTCTCTCTCTCTCTCTCTCTCTCTCTCTCTCTCTCTCTCGAGCATGATCAATATTATCAAAGTTTGTTGCTCCATATTAAGGCTCAGGGGGTGTAACAGGGGGTTCAGGTGATGGTGGATGCTCTCTCTCTCTCTCTCTCTCTCTCTCTCTCTCTCTCTCTCTCTCTCTCTTTATATATATATATATATATATATATATATATATATATATATATATATTATATATATATATATATATATATATATATATATATATATATATATATATATATATATATATATATATATATATATATATATCAGTGTTTGTGTGTGCAACCTATACAATATCTTGGAATAAAAGTGTCATTAATTTTACACCATAATGTTTTCACAATTCCATGATCAATCCAAGGAAGCCAATGGCGTGTCTTTTAGATGAATGTACAGTCTCCCAAATTTGATTGAAGATTACCCTTACTATGTCCACTTGTTTCTCTTTTATGATGTACCATACCAGATTTGCATTCTTCAAGGTTGAAAAGGATGTGTGGGTAACATGAGTAACATTGTGAAGAAGAAAGTTCATATGGATTTGAGCTTGAATGGTCATGTTAGATCTCTTGAAACATATAGGAAATCTATCTCGTCCAAACTGATAGGTATTTCTTACTTTACAGTTGTCAACAACTATCTTACCATAATCCAAATTTTATCTTGCTAGTTGCACTACAAAGGGATCCAACCTTATAAAGTGTGCCACATAATGGTGTTATATGTAAGCATGTATGTCATTTATATAAAATATGGCTCATTGGCCCCATACCCAAGAAACCCCTGCTAGTAGTGCTTTCTCTATGGGTTTTCCGTTCGCATAAAATTCATGTATTATATCAAGGTTGATAATTTCATTCGGTGTTGCCATAATACCCGAACCTCATGCGTTTATCTTTTGCACCACATCGGAGTATTCTCTCGGGTCCTCCAACTCAATAGATTTCTCTTGTATCAGATTTCGGCCTTCCAACTTAATATAGAATTTCTCATGGTATATCTTATGAATTTGTGCTCATCATACGGTATGACAGATGAACTAATGTCTAAGCTTTGTCTTTTCTTCAAATTCTTGATCTTTCTAAAACATTTGAAATATTCATCAAATAATATATATGAAACTCACTATGTTATGTCATAATTCATAAATTTGCAATTCGAACTTATACATTGTAACAGTGATATGGACAAACATCTAGGTGCACTGGCTAAATTTCATGCATGTGCAATGAATATTTTTTTCATAATCAACAGTCATATTCAACACCTAAAGGTTTCTAACATACAAATATACCTTCATTGTTCATCCTAAGCATTCAATTCAATCGTTCATGCAAAATATCTTACTATATCCTATGTCAACATCATAAAGCAATAAAGTGCTTATAACACCCCTATATTTTTAAATGTGTGAATTATGTATTATAAATTAAAGGTGTGATTTAATAAATAAATGGATGGAGTTCATATGTTAATTAAAATAAAATAAAAATAGAAATGAAAGTAATAAAAAGTAATAATAATAATTTAAGAAGGAAATGGTTTGGATTTGTGATGGTGTTTGGATCATAATTGAAACATGAGTGAGATTGGTAATTTATTGACAATGTTGTTCTGACTAGGTAGTACTTTCTTCTGGAAAAACATGTAACTCGTTATGTTGAAATGGAAATTGATCTGTTGTTTCAAGAAAACGGTGTAATTGGCAAGGATTGGCGTAAGTCTTTTGGCAAAGTCGATATCGTCATCCTCTGAATAACTATTACTCATACTTTCGATATTGAGTCGCTTCCGCTAGCTACGCCACCAGTTTCATCGATAACAAACAATGTGATACTATTTATGTAACACCTCAAATCCTAAAACTTATATAAAAGAGTTACTCGACAATTTAAGGTGTCACCAACTATCACCATCCAAAAATCATGAAAACATGTGACAACAAGCAGCCAAAAATCATAGCATAACAACTTCAAATTAAAATTCATCAATAAATTATTAAAATTCAAATCACTAAATTCAACAACTGACTCAAGACATAACAAACGCCTTGTTTCCGATATTATAAGATCATAGCATTAAAACCACTAAATTGCGATAAACGATAAATAAAATGAAGAATAGCTCCAACAAGCCACCTTCCACACACAACAACAACTTTACTCATGAATATCTGCAAGATGTCTACGATGGACAACATTAAGAAAAAGGGTGAGAAATAAACTTTAATATAAATGGTGTAAAGAATGTAAAGATAGAGAAACACATAACATGTCATATGTAACACCCTTCTAAAATACCCCAATTATTTAATTAAAATAACAACATATATCAATCAGAGTAATTATGCAGTTAAGGGTGTCACACAACATTTTCACAACATGTTCCAAAATATCCTGTCATGCTCATTTATTTAATCAAATAAAACAATTGCATAGTTTGCAGCGGAATAAAATCCAATATCAATACAAACATGCAACACAATACATGTAAGCTTATTCAACAATCATCAATGAAAATAAGTAGAACATCCCGACCCGATGTTACATCTATCAGAGCATGACCCACTAAGGAACTACTTCTAACTCCAAGCATTCGCTTCTACTCAACTCATTTCTCGTTACCTGAAAAATAGTTGTAAGGGTGAGTTCCTCAATCAATATAATAAGCATTATAAAATATCATGTAATGCTAAGTAACTAACACATTAATCACCCTAATCACAACATACAGTCAGTAACAACACATCAACTCATATTCATACTCATACTCATATCAACACAATCACCAAAACAACACGTATAATATTGGAATACATCCATTCATATTATACGCCATACACACATACATGATGCAATGCAACTCCACACATGCGGTACCGATTATTCTTTGAACATATAGTTCACCTCACCGATCAAACCCAGATACGGCTACCAAGTCCACTAGTCCCACTCAATTGAGACTTAGTGACTCACTCACTAATTCCTCACCACGGGAATTAGCTACCACCGACTCACTAAGTCCTCACCACGGGAATTAGCTACCACCAACTCACCAACTCCTCACCACGGGAATTAGCTACCACCAAGGACTACAATATGCATGCTAAATCACCTAGCAATGCAAAATCATCAACAATGATCCACCATGGACTTATGCTCACACTCTAAGCCATAAACAGTCCATTCAACAACACATGCATAAGATATACACTCATAGTATTATGCATACCATCATACGTCATCAACACATTCATTAAAACATCATCTCATGTCAATAAATCAATCACAGTATTAGCACGCTCTACTAATACCTACACTGCTCAAAACAGCGGGAATTTATCCCTATTACATCATATGCCAACATAGGCCAACCCTCAAATATGCACACAACATTTAAAACACCAATTTTCCACTCTGCTACAGCGTTAACCGGTTAACGCCCTGGGTTAACCGGTTAACGCAGCATAACACGCCTCCTGTCTCAAAACTTAACAGTGTTAACCGGTTAACGCCCTGGGTTAACCGGTTAATGCAGCACAAACAGCAATATTCCAGCAATCACAACAGTGTTAACCGGTTAACGCCCTGGGTTAACCGGTTAACGCAAGCAAAACAGCACATTTTCACAATTTCAAACAGTGTTAACCGGTTAACACCCTGGGTTAACCGGTTAACGCAAGACAGAAAGCTGTTCCTGCGCTAACACACAGCAGAATGCAGAATTCTCCGCATTTTCCGCCGTTGGAGGACTTCCGGACCTCCGATTCCGATTCCGTAAAAACCTATACGTTCGGAATTTCACAACTAACCCAAACACCGATTCAATTACAGTCTAAATACAATTTATCTAATTCAATTCCTCAGCATCAACAATCCCAATTAGGGTCAAATTAACAGCTTATCACTACCCATCACATATTATCCCATAATGCCCATTAATCGAGATAAACCCCCCTTACCTGAGTTAATCGACGAATTTCTAGCTCCAAGCTTATCTCTCTTCAACCTTCAGCCCTTGCTCTGCCTCTTTCACGATCGCTTCTTCTGTTTCACGTGAAAAGTTTCTTTTCCAAAATGAGACTCTTTTCTCTTATTTCCAACATATATATTTTCCAAATAATAATAATAATAATCCAAAAATAATAATAATAAAATTCTCAATTATTTAATTAAATTAATAAATAATTTATTAACTCAATTTAAATAATTATTTTATTATTATCGGGGTGTTACAACTCTCCCCCACTAAAAGAGTTTTCGTCCTCGAAAACATACCTCAAGCGAACAACTCTGGGTAAGATTCCTTCATCTTACTCTCCAGTTCCCAAGTCACATTGCCACCTGCTGGTCCTCCCCAAGCTACCTTCACCAAGGCAATCTCTTTACCCCGCAACTGCTTCAACTCTCGATCCTCGATCCTCATAGGTGATGTTTCAACAGTCAGGTTATCTCTCACCTGTACATCATCTATTTGGACAACATGCGACGGATCATGAATGTACCTCCTCAACTGAGACACATGAAAAACCTCATGCAAATTCGCAAGCGACGGCGGTAAAGCGATACGATAGGCTACCTCCCCTATCCTCTCCAAAATCTGATAAGGACCAATAAATCGAGGTGTCAACTTCTTCGACTTCAAAGCTCGACCAACACCAGTTATCGGAGTAACACGAAGAAACACATGATCTCCCTCTTGGAACTCAAGTGACTTCCTCCTCCTGTCATGATAACTCTTCTGACGACTCTGAGCAATCCTCATCTTCTCCTGAATCATCTTAATCTTTTCTGTAGTTTGTTGAACAATCTCCGGTCCAACCACAGCACTCTCACCGGACTCATACCAACATAAAGGTGTCCGACATCTCCTACCATACAAAGCTTCAAACGGTGCCATACCAATGCTCGAATGAAAACTATTGTTGTATGTAAATTCAATCAAAGGCAAATAACAATCCCAAGCACCTCCCTTTTCCAAAACACAAGCCCTCAAAAGGTCCTCTAGTGACTGAATCGTCCTCTCAGTCTGACCATCAGTCTGCGGATGATATGCAGAACTCAATCTCAACTTAGTTCCCAAAGCTCTCTACAAACCTTCCCAGAATCTCGATGTAAATCTAGGATCTCTGTCCGAAACAATACTAGACGGAATACCATGCAAACTTACAATCTTCTCAATATACAATTCGGCTAATCTCTCTAACGGATAATCCATTCTGATCGGAATGAAGTGAGCCGATTTTGTCAACCTGTCAACAATCACCCAAATGGCTTCAAAATTCTTATTTGTCCTCGGCAAACCAGAAACAAAATCCATACTGATACTATCCCACTTCCACTCTGGAATAGCCAACGGTTGCATTAGCCCAGACGGCTTCTGATGTTCAATCTTTGACTTCTGACAAGTCAAACAGGAATAAACAAAACTCGCAATTTCTCTTTTCATTCCCGGCCACCAAAATAACTTCTTCAAATCATGATACACCTTCGTAGCTCCAGGATGAATACTCAAGCCACTACGATGTCCTTCCTCAAGAATACTCTTCTTAAGCTCAGTAATATCCGGAATACACACCCGACTACCAAATTTCAAAATACCATTCTCGTCAACTCTGAATTCACCACCTTGGCCTTGATTCACTAAAGTCAACTTATCAACCAAAAGCATATCGGACTTCTGACCCTCTCTAATCTCATCCAGAATACCACTCGTTAACTTCAACATTCCCAATTTAACACTATTGTGAGTACTTTCACACACCAAACTCAAGTCTCTAAACTGCTCAATTAAATCCAACTCCTTAACCATTAACATAGACATGTGTAATGATTTCCGACTCAATGCATCAACCACTACGTTTGCTTTACCCGGATGGTAATTCAAACCAAAGTCATAATCCTTCAGAAACTCTAACCATCTCCTTTGTCTCATATTCAGTTCTTTCTGATCAAATAAATACTTTAAACTTTTATGGTCACTGAAAACCTCAAATCTTGATCCATACAAATAATGCCTCCATAACTTCAGAACAAATACCACAGCTGCCAACTCTAAATCATGTGTCGGATAGTTCCTTTCATGAACCCTCAGCTGTCTCGAAGCATAAGCTATAACCTGCTTATTCTGCATCAACACACCACCTAAGCCCAACAATGAAGCATCACAGTAAACCTCAAATGATTCCGACGAACTCGGTAATATCAGAATAGGAGCAGTAGTCAACCTTCTCTTTAACTCTTGGAAACCTTCTTCACATTTCGAGTCCCAAACAAACGCTTGCCCCTTTCTAGTCAACATCGTCAACGGTAACGCCAACTTGGAAAATCCCTCAATGAACTTCCTATAATAACCAGCCAAACCAAGAAAACTTCGAATCTCAGCAACAGACTTCGGAGCTTCCCACTTAGATACCGCTTCTATCTTAGAAGGATCAACAGCAACACCACCTCTTGAAATCACATGACCAAGAAAACTAACTTCTTCTAACCAAAATTCACACTTAGAGAGTTTAGCAAATAACTTCTTTTCTCGTAGAACTTCTAAAACCACTCTCAAATGCTCAACATGCTCTTCTTCAGATTTCGAATACACCAAAATGTCATCGATAAACACCACAACAAACTGGTCTAGGTACGGATGAAAAATCCTATTCATATATTCCATGAATACTCCAGGCGCATTAGTCACACCAAAAGGCATTACAGAATACTCATAATGTCCATACCTTGTTCTAAAAGCAGTCTTCTGAATATCTTCAGTTTTCACACGTATCTGATGATACCCAGATCTCAAATCTATCTTGCTGAACACACTTGCACCAACCAACTGATCCATCAAATCATCAATCCTCGGCAAAGGATACCGATTCTTGATCGTCACTTTATTCAGTTGCCTGTAGTCCACACACAACCTCATAGTACCTTCTTTCTTCTTAACCAACAACACTGGTGCACCCCACGGTGACACACTCGGACGAATAAAATTCTTATCCAACAGATCTTCCAACTGACTCTTCAATTCAGTTAACTCAACAGCAGACATACGATACGGAGCCATCGATATCGGTCTAGTACCAGGTACCAAATCAATCGAGAACTCAACTTCACGCTCTGGCGGCAATTCATTCACTTCTTCCGGAAACACATCAGGAAAATCACACACCACAGCTAGATCACGAATCACCAGTTTATCTTTAGCCTCCAAAGTCGCTAACAGCATAAACAACTCTGCCCCATCTGCTACTTCCTCATTCACCTGCCTTGCTGATAGAAATAAATCCTTTCCTTCCTCAATCTCAGGAAATATCACAGTCTTATCAAAACAGTTGATAGAAACTCGGTTAAACACCAACCAGTTCATACCCAGAATAACATCAATCTGCACTAATGGAAGACACACAAGGTCTATCCCAAAGTCTCTACCGAAAATACTCAAAGGACAATTCAAACAAACTGAAGTAGTAGTCACTGAACCCTTCGCAGGAGTATCAATCACCATACTACCAAGCATCTCAGATATCTCTAACTTAAGTTTCACAGCACAATCCAAAGATATAAAGGAATGAGTAGCACTGGTGTCAATAATAGCTACAAGAGGGAAGCCATTAATGTAACACGTACCTCGGATCAAACGATCATCTGCAGAAGTCTCAGAACCCGATAAAGCAAAGACCTTGCCTCCTGACTGATTCTCCTTCTTTGGCTTAGGACACTGTGGACTGATATGACCCAACTCTCCACAGTTGAAACAAGTCACAGTCTTCGACCGACACTCTGCAGCCAAATGACCACTTTTTCCACACTTGAAACACTTCCTCACAGCACTGGTACACTCATGAACACGATGTCCAGCCTGACCACATCTATAACACTTAGCAGGAGCACTAGAGTCTCCCCCACTAGGCCTCTTCAACCCACTCTGACTCTGGAAACCTCTGCCAGTTGCATACGGTTTCCCACGATCATTCTGATTCTTGCCTTTCCTATCAACCCTCTGCTGATAGCTCTCTGCTCTGGCTTTGGAATCCTGTTCAAAAATCCTGCAACAGTCAACCAAGTCAGAAAACACTCTGATCCGCTGATATCCAATAGCCTGTTTGATCTCGGGACGCAACCCGTTCTCAAACTTCACACATTTCGAAAATTCTCCAGCAGCCTCATTATAGGGAGTGTAATACTTTGACAGCTCTGTGAACTTAGCAGCATACTCAGTAACAGACCTGTTACCCTATTTCAATTCCAAAAATTCTATCTCTTTCTTTCCTCTGACATCCTCTGGAAAATACTTCCTCAGGAATCTCTCTCTGAACACAGCCCAAGAGATCTCAGCATTCCCAGCAGATTCCAACTCAGTGCGGGTAGCAACCCACCAATCATCAGCTTCCTCTGACAGCATATGCGTACTGAACCTGACCTTCTGGTTATCGGCACACTCAGTCACTCGGAAGATCCTCTCTATCTCCTTCAGCCACTTCTGAGCGCCATCTGGATCGTATGCTCCCTTGAACATCGGAGGGTTGTTCTTCTGGAACTCACTCAGTTGACGAGCAGCTCCCATTCCCGCAACATTCGGATTTCCTCCAAGTACTCCAGCTAGCATACCCAGAGCCTCAGCAATCGCAGCATCATCTCTACCTCTTCCAGCCATCTCTATTCTGAAAACTCAAACAAACTAAAACAATAAGTACTGATAGGTTACTCAACACCTATACCGTACAGGGAAATAGAATAATTACGACTCGACTCGACCGACTATGCTCTGATACCACTAATGTAACACCCTTCTAAAATACCCCAATTATTTAATTAAAATAACAACATATATCAATCAGAGTAATTATGCAGTTAAGGGTGTCACACAACATTTTCACAACATGTTCCAAAATATCCTGTCATGCTCATTTATTTAATCAAATAAAACAATTGCATAGTTCGCAGCGGAATAAAATCCAATATCAATACAAACATGCAACACAATACATGTAAGCTTATTCAACAATCATCAATGAAAATAAGTAGAACATCCCGACCCGATGTTACATCTATCAGAGCATGACCCACTAAGGAACTACTTCTAACTCCAAGCATTCGCTTCTACTCAACTCATTTCTCGTTACCTGAAAAATAGTTGTAAGGGTGAGTTCCTCAATCAATATAATAAGCATTATAAAACATCATGTAATGCTAAGTAACTAACACATTAATCACCCTAATCACAACATACAGTCAGTAACAACACATCAACTCATATTCATACTCATACTCATATCAACACAATCACCAAAACAACACGTATAATATTGGAATACATCCATTCATATTATACGCCATACACACATACATGATGCAATGCAACTCCACACATGCGGTACCGATTATTCTTTGAACATATAGTTCACCTCACCGATCAAACCCAGATACGGCTACCAAGTCCACTAGTCCCACTCAATTGAGACTTAGTGACTCACTCACTAATTCCTCACCACGGGAATTAGCTACCACCGACTCACTAAGTCCTCACCACGGGAATTAGCTACCACCAACTCACCAACTCCTCACCACGGGAATTAGCTACCACCAAGGACTACAATATGCATGCTAAATCACCTAGCAATGCAAAATCATCAACAATGATCCACCATGGACTTATGCTCACACTCTAAGCCATAAACAGTCCATTCAACAACACATGCATAAGATATACACTCATAGTATTATGCATACCATCATACTTCATCAACACATTCATTAAAACATCATCTCATGTCAATAAATCAATCACAGTATTAGCACGCTCTACTAATACCTACACTGCTCAAAACAGCGGGAATTTATCCCTATTACATCATATGCCAACATAGGCCAACCCTCAAATATGCACACAACATTTAAAACACCAATTTTCCACTCTGCTACAGCGTTAACCGGTTAACGCCCTGGGTTAACCGGTTAACGCAGCATAACACGCCTCTTGTCTCAAAACTTAACAGTGTTAACCGGTTAACGCCCTGGGTTAACCGGTTAACGCAGCACAAACAACAATATTCCAGCAATCACAACAGTGTTAACCGGTTAACGCCCTGGGTTAACCGGTTAACGCAAGCAAAACAGCACATTTTCACAATTTCAAACAGTGTTAACCGGTTAACACCCTGGGTTAACCGGTTAACGCAAGACAGAAAGCTGTTCCTGCGCTAACACACAGCAGAATGCAGAATTCTCCGCATTTTCCGCCGTTGGAGGACTTCCGGACCTCCGATTCCGATTCCGTAAAAACCTATACGTTCGGAATTTCACAACTAACCCAAACACCGATTCAATTACAGTCTAAATACAATTTATCTAATTCAATTCCTCAGCATCAACAATCCCAATTAGGGTCAAATTAACAGCTTATCACTACCCATCACATATTATCCCATAATGCCCATTAATCGAGATAAACCCCCCTTACCTGAGTTAATCGACGAATTTCTAGCTCCAAGCTTATCTCTCTTCAACCTTCAGCCCTTGCTCTGCCTCTTTCACGATCGCTTCTTCTGTTTCACGTGAAAAGTTTCTTTTCCAAAATGAGACTCTTTTCTCTTATTTCCAACATATATATTTTCCAAATAATAATAATAATAATCCAAAAATAATAATAATAAAATTCTCAATTATTTAATTAAATTAATAAATAATTTATTAACTCAATTTAAATAATTATTTTATTATTATCGGGAACTCAATTTAAATAATTATTTTATTATTATCGGGGTGTTACATCATACATTAAAAACACGGCCAACATCCCCATAATCTCACACCCATTCACAAGAATTTGCAAATATATGTAATACGACTCACAAAACAAAGTGATACTATGCATGTGGTACAAACTCAACATTTGGTTCTCTCGGGAACTGGGTCCCCCTTCTGAACCCATCATCCCCCCTTCTGAGCTCCAAGTCCCCCTTCTGAGCTTGGGGTAAGCCACTAGTCCCCCCTTATGAACTATCGAACATGTCTCTTTCAACGACAAAAAAAAATATGATGCATGTCCATATAAATCAATGCAACAAAAATAATAATGCTTACGGCCCCCCTTCTGTCCATAAACAACATGCATTGACACACACTAGTAATTCCCCCTTATGAATTACTATCCATCAATAATAACAATAATACTTACCATCAATACATAATTAATCACCATATAATCATGCATTTCATAACAACACAAGTCATATTCACATCATATAACATCACCAAACAACAACAACACATCAAATACATATCCATACAATACCCAATCGTGTTAAATCATCTTAACATCAATTCATCGTTAATGCAGTCATTTGCATCATTTAACCATTTGTTCATTATCGTTAACTAGTGTATAACCAGTAAAACTATCAATTTTCACAATTCCAGCACCCATCTAGTCTCCTAATACATTACTATGGAATAGCCATACATTTTAGCTTTTTAACTCTTTAAATCGTACCTCATTTGGACTTACGGAACTAAAGTTATGGCAATCGAATAAAATAATATGCTTCAACTCAGCAATTTTTCAAAAATCAACTAACATCAATTGATTACATTCCACCTTTCCATTTTTTCACGTTTTGGCTAAGAGCAATCGATTGATTAAGGGAATTAATCAATTGACATGGTTCAATTTCCCAAAATTTTCTTATATTACACGCATGCAATCGATTGACATGGGATGTTAACTGATTGACATCAGCCAAAATCCTAAAAACTCCCAATTTCCACACGTTAAGTTCATCTTATTCATTCCTTATCCCTCATGCATAAAACTAACTCTCATTATAACATTCAAATACGGCATATCATGAATTGAACAACATATAATAATCTTATCACAATCAAACATGTTATAGGGACATATTAAATCTCATAACAACATAATCAATCATCAATTTTAAGATTATCTCACAACAACAAATCATAATAGGATTTACATAATCCTAATGAGAGTAAGGGTATCTCTTCTCTAACCTTCGTGTCAAACACCCATATAGAAGCTTTTTCTCCTCCTAATCTCATATTCCTTGAAAAATTCTGAATTAGATTGATGGTTTGTTCTTCCCTCTTCAAGCCACAACCTTCCTCTTTCTCCCTAAAAGCTACAACTTTACATATTTTTTTTCAAAGACTCCACTAACTTTTCTATTTATCTTTAAACCTAATTTATTCTTTGGTTTATTAAGCTTAGGCTCAACTCTTCTTATTTTTCTCACCACTTCCCTTATTTCTCATAACTTCTATTTTCACCCAAAAACCTATTTTCTTATTTATTTAAATTAATTAAAAATAATTATTAATCCTAATTATTTTAATTATTTTAATCTTTCTAATCCTTCCACCACCCCATCAATGCTCTCACTACACCCCTCATATACACATACAACTCATAATATACCTAACTAAAAGTGCAACACATACCAATTAATGAAATAAAATACGAATAATTTAATTAAATAAATTAATCAAATTTTGGGATGTTACAACTCTCCCCCATTTAGAGAATTTTCGCCCTCAAAAATTACATGAAGGAAACAAAGTTGGATACGACTCTCTCATCTGGCTCGTCAACTCCCACGTCATACTTCCACCAGCAGGTCCTCCCCATACCACATTCACCAGCACAATCTCCTTGCCTCTCAAGTGCTTCACTTTGCGATCCTCTACTCTCAAGGGAGATGCCTTCACGATCAAGTTCTCTCTAACTTGCACATCGTCCACTTGAATCACATGAGACATATCATAAATATACTTCCTCAATTGAGACATATGAAAGACATTGTGAAGATTCGAAAGAAACGGTGGTAATGCAACTCTGTAGGCTATTTTCATACTCGCTGCATAATATGATAATGACCAATACAATGTAGCGTGATATTTTGCAACTTCAAAGCTCGACCAACACTAATTACCAGAGTAACTTGAAAAAACACACGATCTCCCTCTTGGAACACAAAGTGTTTTCCTCCTCTTATCATGGTAACTCTTTTGGAAACTCTGTGAAGCTTTCATCTTCTCTTGATCGTCTTGATCTTCTTAGTATTCTGTTGAAAAATCTTAAGTCCAAGCACGACACTTTCACCAGAGCCATACCAATACAAGGGTGTTCTACACCTTCTACCATATAAAGCTTTTGAACGGTGTCATTTCAATACTATAATGGAAATTGTTGTTGTAAGTGAACTCAAACAACGGTAAGTAACTGTCCCAGTTACTCCCATGCTCCAAAACACAAGCTCTCAACAAATCCTCCAAAGGCTGGATAGTCCTCTCTGTCTGACCGTTTGTCTACGAATGATAAGCAGAACTCAATTTCAGCTTAGTACTAATGGGTTCCTGCAAACTCCCTCAGAACCTCGATGTGAATCTTGGATATCTATCATAAACAATACTCAAAGGAATACCATGTAAGTTAACGACTTTCTCAATATATAACTCGACTAACTTCTGCAAAGGATAATTGATCCTACTCGGTATGAGATGAGCCGATTTAGTCAGTTTATCAATGATGGCCCAGATGGAATCATACCCTTTCGTCGTCTTCGGTAAACTTGTCAAAAAATCCATGGAAATGTTGTCCCATTTTCACTCAGGAATGCTCAACGGTTACATCAGACCCAATGGTTTCTGATGTTCAATCTTTGACTTCTGACAACTCAAGCAAGCATAAACAAACTCAACTACTTCCTTCTTCATTCCTAGCAACCAAAACATTCTCTTCAAATCTTGATACATCTTAGTGGCACTATGATGAATACTCATACCACTTATATGACTTTTCTTAAGAATACTCTTCTAGTTCTGGTACATCTGGTACACAAACCATGTCTCCGAATCTCATCACACCATTCTCGTCGATCCTGTAATCACCTCATTTTCCTTGATTGATTAACATTAACCAGTCGATCAATCCCAAGTCAATTTTCTAACCTTATATGATTTCTTCAAGGATATCACTAGTCAACTTCAACATGCCCAACTTCACATTGTTATGAGTCTCTTTACACACTAAACTTATTTCTCTAAGTAGCTCGATTAACTCCAATCCTCGAACCATGAGCATTGACATATGCAATGACTTCCTACTCAACGTATCAACTACAACATTGGCTTTACCTGGATGGTAACTCAAGCCAAAATCGTTATCCTTTAGAAATTCGAGTCATCTCCTCTATCTCATATTCAACTCCTTTTGATCAAATATATACTTCAAACTCTTATGATCACTGAACACTTTAAATTTGGAACCAACCAGATAATGCCTCCAAATTTTTAACACAAACACCACGGCTGCCAACTCTAGGTCATGTGTAGGATAATTCCTCTCATGAACCTTCAACTGTCTAGAAGCATAAGCCACAACCTGACCATTATGCGCCAGTACACCACATAGGCCATCTTCAAAGTGTCACACTACACAACAAAGGATTCACTTGAATTCGTTAGAATCAAAAATTTGGAGCAGACGTCAACTTCCTTTTGAGTTCTTGAAAACTCTCCTCACAATGCACATCCCAAACATAAGTTTGTCCCTTTTGAGTCAACTAAGTCAAAGACAATGCTAACTTCGAAAAACCTTATATAAACCTCTTGTAATAACCAGCCAAACCAAGAAAACATATGATCTCAGTGATAGATTTTGGGGTCTCCCACGACAATATTAAACACCCCAAATGGCATGAGATCAAAGGGGGTGTAATGCTTCGATGTCAGTGAAATGCCAAGCTATTCTTAATGATGTGAACGTTGCAGAGAAGATGAAAACTAAAGTGGTAACAATCATAATTGATTGCAAAAAGCTGGTGGAGATGATAGAAAAGCATAACCGTAAATAGAAAATGGTTGTGATAGGCATTGATACAACTCAGATTAAGTTGAATCTATGGGTGACTAGGAAGAACGAAGAGGGGAAGAGGGAGGAGAACCGAACTCTACTCAAGAAAATGAACAAGAATGATAGAACTCAATGAGGTATACTAATACACAAAATAATGGAAATCTTAATGGATTTTAATAGTTGGACCATCCAATACATACCTAGAGTAGATAATAAGGAAGCCCACAACTTGATCAAAAAAATCCATTTGTTTTTTTTATATGTATCAATAGTGGATAAAAGCCCAATATAAAATATGAGTTATAAATAAAATGAGAATATGATTTTAAGAAAAATATATAATATAAGATTTTATTAAAGTAAACATTTATGAATAAGACTATGTAAATCATTTTTATAATAAAATAAAAAATAAATTTAATATTGAATCTAATCTAATGGATATATATAGACAAATATATATATAAACTATCTTAGAGAACTTGTAACATAAATTAAAATTATTTATGAAAAATATCATAAGCTATTTTGATAAATTCTTTAAAACACTATCATAAAATTTATGACAATAAATAAAATTAAATAAATTAATTCAAACATATTCATACCAAAGTGTGAACAATTTTATGATCTTTTTTAAATCTCCACCCATAAAATATTGGTAAAATAATGATCGGAAAAATAGCAAGTGTACTATTTTTACCGATGTAGTAATAAGGAGTTTTATTTCCAAGTATCGATCTCAGGGATTGCGTAGGAAATACTTATTTTAATTTGATTCTATCAGAACAAAAAGATAATGGTTTGGTTGTTTTGGAATTTATACTAGTAAACACAAAAATAGTAGAAATAATTGATTAAGATAAAATATGCTAGGGTGAGTGGTTGATTTAACCAGTTATGAATTCAGTCAAGATTTCCTTCGTACATATGAAACATTCAATCACCTAACCTCATAATGTTTTTCCTTAAGTCCTTAAGGAAGAAACTATTAAACTACCAATTCTTACTCAAATGTCCATTCAATTAATCATTGGTTTTAATCATAAACAATATCAAGGTTTACGGTGATTTACAAAAGTTACTAGTCCTAGATGATGCATTCGTAAACCCAATTGTGTGAAAACCCTAACAATCACAATCTTGTTATTGAAAGTCATAGATCAATTTGTATTTGTCCGATACAAAAGCATAATAACGTCACACAATTGAATTGAAATAAGTAACATAGTAATCAAGAAATCATTTGTTCAAATTCATAACATACGATCACATCAGGACCACCCCCCTAGCATAAGGGGGTTTAGCCTCTCATAGTACTCAAAGAATTCATAATGTAAAGATTAAACATTACAAAGAATTAGGAGATTTTGATCTTCAATGGTTGATGCCCTTGAATCTCGCCGTCTTCAAATCCTTCGTAGTAGCTATCTTCTCCAATGCAATGTTTTCTTTCGTCCGTTCCAAAAGTGTCTTCTCCTTTCTCTTCCAAGCCTTCTTATAGCTTCAGATCAATCTCTTCCAAGCAAAAAGTCCAAACTACCCTTAATGAGCATAATCGGTTCACAAAGCAAAAGTTAGGGTTTCCAAGCTGCGCCCAATCAACACGGTCGTGTGTCACCACACGGGTGACCGTGTTGTTCTCCATGATAATTATTTTCAACACAAGCTACAGAGGCAACAACACGGGCCGTGTTCCTCCATACGGGTGCCCGTGTTAATGCACTGTTTTAAACAACACGGCTGTGTGTCACCACACGGGTGCCCGTGTTGATCTCTGTTTTTCTCCTCTCATTTTGCTCTGCCTGATCAACAACACGGGCAGTGTTGTGGCACACGGGTGCCCGTGTTGACCTGCTGTTTCTTCATATTTTTGCCTTTCTGAGTATCCATAGCTTCACCATTATTGCTTTTAAACCTGTGCAATGGCCTGTAACAATGACACTACCAAACGAAGCATAAACGAGATCTTTTTGACATAAACTTGTAATCGAATGCAATGCGATACCAAACCAACAAAACATGATAAATGACTCCGAAGCAACTAAAAACAAATATAAATCTTACCAAAGTGATGAAAATACGTCGGATTACGGTGGGAATTCAATGGAAATGGTGACCGATCACAACCCCAAACTTGTCTCATTGCTTGTCCTCAAGTGATGTATTGAGTCCAAACAAAGGTCACCCCCGAATTCATTTCCCATAATGCAACCTAGTCTTTCACCATTTGTGTTCTTCCTTTCCAATCGAGTTTCAGGTCTCTCCGATTCAGGCAGTTTACCATATTTCCACATCAGAAACCTCTTCACCTGCAAGCTTTTCACACACTCACAATATCTCTCAGGGTTAGGTGTGTACACTCACATCACAGTATGCAATACCAAACTCTTAACTTTGAATACATTCTAATGTCACTACCACAACAGATTCCACACACTTTTCGAGGTCTTTTTGGGTTGTAACGGGGCTTGGGTACGGTGGGATAAACAAAAAAAGGGATAACAAAGGGTTTTGAACTCGGTAGTCATGTTGTGTGATTTTTCTTTCTCTTTTTCTCGTGCATCACGTATACTCTGGGGGTTAATTTCACTCTTTTGACTCTTTTTCTACTCAAATTTTTCGAGCATTTTATATGTGTTAGAGTCTTAAGTCTCGGCAAGTGCATTTTTCTCTTTTGTTTTTCTTTTCTCTTTTTTTTTTCTTTTTTTTTCTTTTACAGAACATACATACTCTTTTTCTTTTTGTATGATCTCTTATTATGCACTTGCCTTCTCTTTCAAGATTTCCACCCCAAACTTAGTTTTATTGCACATCTTGCAATTCACACAATCATACAGAGTTATGGAAAAATGAATGATTAAAAGTTAACAGGGGGTTTATGATGAATAATGCTTAATAGTTAACAGGGGGTTTATGATGAATAAAATGGCTAAGGCTCAACGGGGTTCACGAAGGGAAACATACAGATAGGGATGGTTAGAAAGGCCTTGACTAAACAAACAACTTGCCTCAGTGTGTGTTGTCATGCTGTGACGTGTCAACAGGACATACGCAAAATCAGAGTGATAAAGTCATACCTGGCTGAACTCTCATGCTGATATTTAGTGTTTGGCTTTTTGTGATCTCACCATGTTGGTTAGCTTGCAAGCTCTGAAGTCTCCTCGTGTTATGTGGTTCTTTTCTGACTTGGTCTTTCCATACCGCTCTCTTGGTCCGGTGTCCCCAAATTGTGTCCGACTTCTTTTCTCAAGGTTGCATCAACTTCTGGGGTGCCTTATCAGCCTAAGTTTGAGAGGTGTCATTCATCCACTACCATTGATCCCGGGCTCGTCCAACCGTTTCTCATCACTCTGTACACACAGTAGGTCCAAAAGAAAACAAACAAAACAAACAAAAATACTAACATAATGATAACATAACAAAAACAAAACAAATTGCAAGAAAATAAAAACATGAAAGGAGAAAAACCCCCTCACACTTGAACTAAACATTGACCTCAATGTTTAAATTCAAACACGAAGGGGACTTACAGTGATCACTGTTGTGGAGGAGGCGGAGGATCGTGCGGGAAATGCAACATCAAACGTTGCATCATGGCTTGCATGTCATCCATGACTGTCCCTTGCCGGAACAGTTCCACACTCTGTCTATCTAATTCCGCACCTTGTCGGGTTTGCTCGGTGCGGAGAGTTCCCATCTCAGTCTGGATCCAACCCCACTGGTCCTGAGACATAAAAGAGGATCCTTCACCATGTAGATTCGAATCATGTGAGGGTGGCATACCGTGGGTAGCTGACCTCTCATCTTCTTCCATGTCCTCACCTGAAAGGTCAAGGTCAAACTGAGCATCTTCCCCTATAGCTTGGGCTGAACCTGTGTACAACCAGTTAACAACATTGGCAATGCTAATAAACCCAGGTGCTGGTAGTGTGAGCACTTCCACATTGTGAATCATCAGAGCATAATGAGTCGGCCTGATGGCAATCATTTGCTGATTGACTAGAGTGTGCATGTCAATCTTAGTCTTGCCCATCACTGCAGTCTCTTCCAGCAAGAGTTGATCATACCCAAAGTGGCCCACAATCTGCGTGATCATACCACCCACAGACATATCACCAGTAGTTGCGTGGCCAACCTGTTTCAAATGATTGGCGGCGAAAGCCGCTGCATTGATTCGCTCATTGTGGGCCATGCAATAAAGAAAAAATAACTCTCTCTTAGCAGCGACCCCGGTACTATCACCCCGTCCCAACAAGGTGTATGCTAACCCTTTGTGTGCATACCTGAAGCACGGATTATGAATTCCAGAAGCTTTTCCCGAGCTAGGGTTATATCCAGTTTTACCTGTAATAGCCTGCCAGAAATCAATTGCAGAAAAAGTGTCCGGAGGGGTTCCGGGTCCAGATACCGGGAGTCTCAGAATACTCCCAAGTTCCTCAACAGGTAATTCGTGATCTTCATCAAACAAGCGGAAAGTAATTTGACCATAAAATTCCATCTCTGAACCTGTCCACCTTCTCCTCATCTTGAACTCAACCGTACTTAAGAATTCAAGGGTGATACGAGCGAAGGTCGGTGCTTCGAATTGCATGAATTCCAGCATACCGATGTTGTGAAACATGCGGTGCACCTCTTCCTTTAAACCTAACTCATCCAGTGTAGCATCACACATATATCGTGTCGGAATGAGCTTACGTTTAGCGAGAATCACATACCTCTCTTGATGATTTGGTTGGTCAAACAAAATGCCATGAGGATTCGTAGAGCGTCTAACCCGTTGCTTCGGTCAAGAAGACGTGGCTACATCCTTCTCCTTGCTTATACGCTTTGGGGGCATAATGGTACCTGAAAAAATTTCTCAAAATCCAAAGAACAGGTTAGTGAAAACTGCCACCGTCACTGTGTAGAGGACGGCGAGAGGAACGATTTTTGTGAAGGTGAGATGAGGTTCAAATGAGTGGAGCTATGAGAAAAGTGAAGCTTAATTTGATGGAGGCTAGGTTAACAATGGAGGAAGAGGGAGAGAGAGGTTTCAAAAATCAGAAAAAGTGAGAATAAGTGGTGGGGAAGAGATGTAATAGCAAGTGGGGCCCAACATTGAAAAGACCCAAAATCACAAAATTTCAAAAATTTACCCGTTACAAATAACACGGCCGTGTTCCTGCACACGGGCGCCCGTGTTAATCAACTATTTTAATTAACACGGCCGTGTGTCACCACACGGGCGCCCGTGTTAATCCACTGTTTTGATTGACACGGCCGTGTGTCACCACATGGGTGGCCGTGTGGATGCCCTGTTTTCCTCAATTTCTGAATTCTGCAATGCTTCTTAGGTCTGGCATCCTTTCGCTGAGACGTGATTATGACTATACTCTCCAAGTTCCACTCCTTACCTGCAACAACGTTTCATACCCATACAGAAAAGAAAAGAAAAAAAAAACAAAATAAGTTAACAATCGAACATGTGGGTTGCCTCCCATGAAGCGCTTCGTTTAACGTCGCATGGCTTGACGGTTGCCCACCTCATTAGGCGAGGCGCATATGGTCAATCAATCCAGGTTGTTGGCCTCTGTAATAGGGTTTCAGCCTCTGGCCATTCACCTTGAATATATCTCCATTGTTTTGGTTCTTAATCTCTATTGCTCCATGGGGAAAAACCTTATGCACGACAAATGGCCTGGACCATCTTGACTTTAATTTCCCAGGAAACAACTTGAGCCTCGAATTGAACAACAACACCAGTTGTCCTTCCCAGAAATCTTTCCTGATGATTCTCTGATCATGCCACTTCCGTGTTTGCTCCTTGTATATCTTTGCATTCTCATATGCCTGATTACGAAATTCTTCTAACTCGTGAAGTTGAAGAATTCGGGATTCACCGGCTTTTGCAAAATCACAATTTAAGAACTTGGATGCCCAAAAGGCTTTGTGCTCTAATTCCAGAGGAAGATGACACGCCTTACCATAAATCAGTTGATACGGAGACATGCCAATTGGGGTTTTGAAAGCGGTTCGGTACGCCCATAACGCGTCATCTAATTTGATTGCCCAATCTTTTCTTGAAGCATTCACTGTCTTTTCCAAAATCTGTTTAATTTGCCGATTAGACACTTCAACTTGCCCACTCGTTTGGGGATGATATGGTGTGGCAATCTTGTGCTTCACATTATATTTCTTCAATAAGTTCTCCATGAGCTTATTCAAGAAATGTGTTCCTTCATCACTGATAAGTGCTCTAGGCACACCAAACCTTGAGAAGATGTTTTGTTTAAGGAAGTTTACCACTACTCTCGCATCATTAGATGGGAGGGCTACGACTTCCACCCATTTGGAGACATAGTCCACAGCCACCAGAATATAATTTTTTCCAAATGAGGGTGGAAATGTCCCCATAAAGTCTATCCCCCAAACATCAAATAATTCCACTTCAAGCATGCCCTTTTGAGGCATCTGATTCCTCCTGGAAATATTTCCTGTCCGTTGGCATCTGTCACATTCCTTCACAACGACTTGGGCATCCTTAAACAACGTGGGTCAGTACAACCCTGATCGGAGGACTTTTGCGGCTGTCCTGTCTCCACTAAAGTGTCCTCCATAATCTGAGTCATGACATGCCTTTAAGACTTCATTTTGTTCTTCCTCAGGGACACATCGACGAATTAGTCCGTCTACCCCTTTCTTATACAAGAATGGTTCGTCCCATAAATAAAACCTGCAATCATGAAGAAACTTTTTCTTTTTGTTATAATCAAAGTCGTCAGGAATTATACCACCCACCAGGTAGTTTGCGTAGTCAGCAAACCAAGGAACACCCACCACCGCGAGGATTCTTTCATCTATAAACTCGTCCTTTATGGGACATTTCTCTTCCGTCTCTTCAATCGGAGACATTCGAGATAGGTGGTCAGCAACGGTGTTTTCACACCCCTTTTTGTCTCGAATTTCAAGGTCAAATTCTTGCAACAGCAAGATCCATCTGAGCAGCCTTGGCTTCAAGTCCTGTTTAGAAAAAAGATACTTCAATGCAGCATGGTCAGTATAAACAATTACCTTTGTTCCCAACAAGTATTGCCGAAATTTGTCAAAGGCATAAACCACAGCCAGTAACTCCTTCTCTGTGGTTGCATAATTCATCTGGGTTGGATTCAACACATGGCTAGCATAGTAGATGACGTGGAGGCATTTATCTTTTCTTTACCCCAAGACTGCCCCTACTACTATATCACTCGTATCGCACATTATCTCAAAGGGTAGAGACCAGTCAGGCGAGATCACTATAGGAGCAGACACCAATTTATTTTTCAGAGTCTCAAAGGCTTCGTTGCACTTTTTGTCAAACAGAAACGGAGTGTCCTTCACAAGCAGGCTAGTCAAAGGTTTTGCGATCTTGGAGAAATCTTTTATGAACCTACGATAGAATCCTGCATGTCCCAAGAAACTCCGTATACCTTTCTCATTCACAGGATGAGGGAGATTGGCGATTACTTCCACTTTTGCCTTGTCAACTTCTATCCCTTGATGGGAAATTTTATGACCTAGCATTATCCCTTCTCTCACCATGAAGTGACACTTTTCCCAATTCAAAATTAGATTGGTTTGTTGACATCTTTCCAGCACAAGTGAAAGATTATACAAACAATTTTCGAAAGAAGATCCAAAAACCGAAAAATCATCCATAAACACCTCCATATGCTTCTCAAGCATATCGGAAAATATGGATGTCATGCACCTCTGAAATGTCGCAGGTGCGTTGCATAAACCAAATGACATTCTTCTATAAGCAAAGATTCCATACGGGCATGTGAACGCTGTTTTTTCTTGATCCTCAGGTGCCACAACAATTTGGTTGTACCCTGAGTACCCATCCAGAAAACAGTAGAAATCATGACCTGCCAATCTTTCCAACATCTGATCGATAAAAGGTAAAGGAAAATGATCCTTCCTTGTAGCAGTGTTCAGTCTTCTATAGTCTATGCAAACTCTCCAACCTGTAACAGTACGGGTGGGGATCAACTCATTTTTCTCATTTTTATCATAGTTGTCCCTCCCTTCTTTGGTACCACATGAACTGGGCTCACCCATGAACTGTCAGATATTGGGTAAATTAACCCCGCATCTAATAGTTTCACAACCTCCTTGCGAACAACTTCTTTCATAGCTGGATTCAGTCTTCTTTGAGGTTGGACGACCGGTTTCTGATTATCCTCCATCAAAATCTTGTGCATACATATTGTCGGGTTGATTCCTTTCAAACGTCCATCGCCCACCCAATAGCACCCATGTATTTCTTTAGGACTTTGATTAGCTCTCCTTCTTGGGTCTCTCTAAAACCTGAATTGATGATTGCTGGACATTTTTCCTCATTGTCAAGAAAGACATATTTGAGATGTTCTGGTAATTGTTTCAACTCTATCCCCTTTTTTATATCCTGTTTCGATTCTGAAGATGTTTTAGGTCGAAGCTCCTCCCACCGTTGCGGTCGGGAACGAACCCAAGGCGGTTGTTCCTTTAACATCGCTACCACTTCAGATTCTTTCTCATCAATTCCTTCAGTATCCTCAACGATAGATAAACTTAAAACTCTCTCCAAAGGAAGCTTGGGTGTTGTGATCTGCATAGATTGAGCAAAAACAATATCTAACACTTCAATATTCTTACTCGCCCCTTCGTCATCCTTGAATTTCATAGTATCCCTCACATCAATTTTGAGCTTTTCATCATAAACTTTGAGGGTCATGGTTCCTTCCTCACTATCTTTCATGCATCTTCCAGTTTCCAGGAAAGGTCTTCCCAATATGAGAGGAATCTCCTTATCTTCCGGCATCTCGAGTATCACAAAATCCACCGGGAATACAAATTTATCAATCTTCACCAGAACATCTGTTGCTATACCATAGGGTCTCTTCATAGAATGATCCGCAAACTGCAGTGTTTGCGAGTATCCTGCACCTCCCCTAACTCAAGTTTTCTATAAATTGAGAGGGGCATTAGACTAACACTTGCTCCCAAATCGATCAATGCCTTTTTGAATGATCTGTCTCCAATGGTACAAGGAATAGTGACTGCACCTCTATCTTTTTTCTTCATCGGAATTTTTAGTCCCTGCAAAATAGCACTACAAGTTTCAGTTAGCATGACTGGCTCGCTGTCGATCGACCTTTTCTTTGATATGATGTCTTTCATGAATTTGGCGTAGATCGGCATCTGTTCCAGAGCTTCGGCAAAAGGTATGTTGATCTCGAGCTTCTTGAATAATTCTAAGAATTTCTCAAAAAAAAATTCATGGAGATCTTTCTTCTTTGTTCTTGTCGGAAAAGGAAGAATGATCTTTGGTTTTTGTTTCTCTTGCTGGCTTGTCGGCTTGACCACCACTTCTTCAGTTTGTTTTGGCTCTTCTCTAATCTCCAAGTCAACTTCCAATAATCCATCTTCTTCAACCTGTTCGTCAACTTGTGGTTCCTTAGCCTTTCCTTTTCTGGTGACCACAACTTTAATGTGACTTTGATCACGGGGATTAACGACTGTCCCACTAGGAAGCATGCCAGGTGCATGAGAGTTTGAAGCTAACTGTTGGGCAATTTGACCCATCTGAATTTCAAGATTTTTTATAGATGTTGTAGTGTTCTTCTGATTATTTCGAGTCTCCTCTTGGAATTGGATGTTGTGAGCTGCCATCTTTTCAATTGTGATCTCCCAATCTGCCTTCTTAGGTACCTGTTGTTGTTGCTGCTGATATTGATTTTGATATTGACCCTGTGCCTGCTGTTGCACGTTCCCTCTTTGATCTTTCCATGCAAAGTTGGGATGATTCTTCCACCCCGGATTGTATGTGTTGGAGTAGGGATTGTTCTGCTTTAAAAATTTTATATCTTCGATCTGTTGCGGTGTCGCAAAGCAATGAACAATATTGTGTGGTCCATTGCAAATGTCACACACTTCACTCGGTGCCTGTTGCACTTGAGCCACTTTCTGAGCACCTATGTTTAGTGCTTTCAACCTTTTCTCTACCTCCGCAGCAACAGCTTCTTCAATTTTCACCTGTTTGTTTGTTTCAAGCTTCAAGTCAATAACTGCAGATTTGCTTGATACCCTGTCATATAACTCTAAATGCTCGTTCGAGGCAATAGCTTCAATTATCTTCTTCATACCGGTGGCTGTTGCAAAGTTGTTTGAGCCACCAGTTGCTGAATCAAGGATTTGTCTCGTTTGAATTCGAAGACCATTGACAAACATTTGCATTTGTTCAGTTTCATCCATGTTGTGAGTAGGACAAGCCACTAGGATTCTCTTGAATCATTTGTAGGCATCTCCTAGTGACTCACCCTCCTTCTGTTTGAAGTTTAGGATCTCATATCTTTTCCGCAATGACACGGATGCGGGAAAATACTCCTGCAAGAATGTTGTTTCCATGTGCTCCCATGTAGTGATACTACCAGCAGGTAAGGAATAGAACCACTCTTCAGCCTCATCTGCTAAAGTGAATGGGAACATCCGAAGTCGGACTGCTTCTTCGCTATGTCCAGGCATTTTCAGTGTTGTGCTCATGGTTAAAAATCTTTGCAGATGCTTGTTGGCATCTTCTTTCACTCTTCCAGAGAAGGACCTTCTTTCGAGTTGATTAATGGTGCTGGGATGCAGCTGAAATTGTTCCACATTAACCGGTTGGTTGACAATTGTCATACGACCACCCGGGGTGTTGGTTCCACCATAGTCACCGAGGAGTCTCTCTGGTGGTGGTGGTGGATTAGCAGCCATGATTTCAGGAACTGTTTCCGCGTCTGAATCTGAATTCTCTGAGTGCACTGAAACAACTTCTCCCTCCGCTTTCTCTGCTAATTCCAGTTTCTTTATCTTAGCTTGTCTTAGTCTGGCGCGAAGAGTTCTTTCTGGATCTGCGTCAAAAGGAAAATCCGCTGAGGCCTTACCTCGCATAAACAAGTTAGACAAAGATTAGAATTGAATAACAAAATTGTCACAGATAAAATTTTGGTTGGCGAGCAAACAAAATTTCGATAGAATAGAAATTAAAATATGTATTTTGGCAATCCCCGGCAACGGCGCCAAAAACTTGATCGGAAAAATAGCAAGTGTACTATTTTTACCGATGTAGTAATAAGGAGTTTTATTTCCAAGTATCGATCTCAGGGATTGCGTAGGAAATACTTATTTTAATTTGATTCTATCAGAACAAAAAGATAATGGTTTGGTTGTTTTGGAATTTATACTAGTAAACACAAAAATAGTAGAAATAATTGATTAAGATAAAATATGCTAGGGTGAGTGGTTGATTTAACCAGTTATGAATTCAGTCAAGATTTCCTTTGTACATATGAAACATTCAATCACCTAACCTCATAATGTTCTTCCTTAAGTCCTTAAGGAAGAAACTATTAAACTACCAATTCTTACTCAAATGTCCATTCAATTAATCATTGGTTTTAATCATAAACAATATCAAGGTTTATGGTGATTTACAAAAGTTACTAGTCCTAGATGATGCATTCGTAAACCCAATTGTGTGAAAACCCTAACAATCACAATCTTGTTATTGAAAGTCATAGATCAATTTGTATTTGTCCGATACAAAAGCATAATAACATCACACAATTGAATTGAAATAAGTAACATAGTAATCAAGAAATCATTTGTTCAAATTCATGACATACGATCACATCAGGACCACCCCCCTAGCATAAGGGGGTTTAGCCTCTCATAGTACTCAAAGAATTCATAATGTAAAGATTAGACATTACAAAGAATTAGGAGATTTTGATCTTCAATGGTTGATGCCCTTGAATCTCGCCGTCTTCAAATCCTTCGTAGTAGCTATCTTCTCCAATGCAATGTTTTCTTTCGTCCGTTCGAAAAGTGTCTTCTCCTTTCTCTTCCAAGCCTTCTTATAGCTTCAGATCAATCTCTTCCAAGCAAAAAGTCCAAACTACCCTTAATGAGCAGAATCGGTTCACAAAGCAAAAGTTAGGGTTTCCAAGCTGCGCCCAATCAACACGGTCGTGTGTCACCACACGGGTGGCCGTGTTGTTCTCCATGATAATTATTTTCAACACAAGCTACAGAGGTAACAACACGGGCCGTGTTCCTCCATACGGGTGCCCGTGTTAATGCACTGTTTTAAATAACACGACAATGTGTCACCACACGGGTGCCCGTGTTGATCTCTGTTTTTCTCCTCTCATTTTGCTCTGCCTGATCAACAACACGGGCAGTGTTGTGGCACATGGGTGCCCGTGTTGACCTGCTGTTTCTTCATATTTTTGCCTTTCTGAGTATCCATAGCTTCACCATTATTGCTTTTAAACTTGTGCAATGGCCTGTAACAATGACACTACCAAACGAAGCATAAACGAGATCTTTTTGACATAAACTTGTAATCGAATGCAATGCGATACCAAACCAACAAAACATGATAAATGACTCCGAAGCAACTAAAAACAAACCTAAATCTTACAAAAGTGATGAAAATACGTCGGATTACGGTGGGAATTCAATGGAAATGGTGACCGATCAAATAACAAACAAAAAACAAGTTTCTCCTCACGCGGAAACATATCCATACAAAAAAAAATCAAACAAAAAAACTCATAAAATCATAATTCAACTTCTAATTCTACTAGGACAAAATTACAAACTCTCTCATACAATTACAATTTTTAAGGAGAAATTTACAAACTCTCCAAATTACAATTTTTGAACGGAAAAATTATAGACCCTCTCTCAATTGCAATTTTTGGATGGAAAAATTACAAATCATCTCTCAACTACAATTTTTAGACGGAAAAAATGCAAACCCTTGCACCAAACTATATTTGAACGGAGAAATAGGAAATCATCTCAACAAACTATTTTTGAACCAAAAAATAGAAAACTCTTTCAACAAATTATTTTTGAACGGAAAAATAGAAAACTCTTTCTAAACACACAACTAACTAAATCCCTAATATACCCAAAAGACTATATTTTGTTGTTGTAGAAAACTAAAACTAACTATCTTTATTTATATTAATACTCAAATTCTATTTTCTTCTTGCTACCTGATGTGGGACTTGGATAAATATATTATTTGGTCCAACAAATTCTCTCTTCGTCCAAAGTCTCACATATTTTTACTTTGTCTTCAACTTCATCTTCAAAGCAATCATTATGATTATAATGATTAGTCACATTTATTAAATTATTACTTTGATCGTAACCTTAGCTCTGATATCAGTTATTGGAAAAATAACAAAAAGAAAAATTCTACGCACGGAGAAGCATACCCATAAAAAGAAAAAGAAGCAAAAATTCAAACAAAAATACTCATAAAATCATAATTCAACTTGTAATTGTTACAAGGAGAAAATTACAAACCCTCTCATACAATTTCAATTTTTAAGGAGAAAATTCCAAACCCTCTAAATTGTAATTTTGAACGGAAAAATTGCAAACCCTCTCTCAGTTGTAATTTTTGAACAGAAAAATTGCAAACACTCTCTCAACTATAATTTTTGGATAGAAAAATTGCAAATCTTTTCAACAAACTATTTTTAAACGGAAAAATAGAAAACCATTTCAACAAACTATTTTTGAACCGAAATATATGAAACTCTCTCAACAAACTATTTTTGAACAGAAAAATAGAAAATTCTCTCTAAACACACAACTATCCAAATCCCCAATACACCCAAAAGATTATATTTTGTTGATGTTGTAAAAAAACTAAAACAAACTATCTTTATTTATATTAATACTCAAATTTTATTTTCTTCCTACTACCCGATGTGAGACTTGGATGCATATACTATTTGATCAAACATAAAGTTTGAACTAATAAAGATAAAGTTTTCCTAAATTTAAAATAATATATTTATATTCATATTGATCTTTGTCATTAAATCATTTTTTCTCCACAATCTTATTTGAATCCAACTTAAGTATGAGTGATAGGAAGATTTTTCCTACCAGAACTATAAAACTAGGGTTTCTAAAGATAAAAGGGAAAGAACTAGTATAAGACTATCTAAGAAAATTGAAATAACTTTTTCATTCATGATAATCTCAAATCTCTCAATGAGATGGATAAAGAGATAAAAAGGCCTAATATGTATAATTAATAACATCATGTTGTATAGTTAATATCATACATTCCATCTCTTCATGACTAGTATAATTAATACGTATCTTTAGAAACAACCAAAATTATGGAACAACATTCTTTAGAGTATTCTTATGTTTTGCTAAATCACCATATGTTCTTGTATAGACTTCAAAATGTATTACTCTAACATGGATCATGTGAAAACAAAAACAGTGTTTAAATATGCTCAAGAGAGCTGAAGTAAAATATTACTAACACAACACAAAACCTTTTTCTTAAACCAACCTTTAGAATTTTTTTTGAATTATTTTATGATTTTGCTGTCATCCAAGTCTTGTAATTTTTCATGTTCTGTAGTAACTCTCCTTGCCTCTAGCTGCTTCTTTAGTAATTGTCTAGTTGCACATAATATATTGAAAGTTGGAGGACTTAATTCAAGAACTGGTGTGAAGTTCTGCTTGAAAAATAAAGTCCTACAAAAAGAGATAGTGGTGAACAACTCTCATGTGTTGCTATTTCAACCACTTGTCCACTTTCCAACTCTTCAGTTTTACTCATTCCATCACTAATAAGAATCCAAGTAAAGGCATTTTGGTTTCTTCTAATCCCAAAGTCAATTTAATAAATTGTGAAGAAACTAAGTTGCATAAAATTCCCAAGGCAAACATAAACAATAGATTTTGATTTATGCAAATATAGAAACTTTAAACAATTATGTTCACTTACTGAGGATATGTTACCTCTTTTAGCCTTATCCAAACCATCTTTGTTGCAACGTGAATCATAACCAACACACCAAGACCTTACCATTTCTTTCTTTTTTGCAATCATTGACATATTCTTTCTCTAACTCCTCAAAACAGTTTATTATTACACCATATGATTTTACTTTAGCTTCTAGCATTTTCAAAGAAAATTCATTTAGTTTCTCTGTTGCTAGCCTTGGCATCTGATATTTGTTGACTTGAATTTTGTCAGGTATTCCAAGAACAAACTTTGTTTCTGAATTCATACTTTCAAGAATCTTTGAAGAATACACCTTGAACAAGCAATGAAGACATAAACAAGAAACAACATGGAATTAAATCCTTGGAATTTGATGTTATTAATCTATTTGAGAAGTCCAAGGAATGCCCAAATAAGAGATAACGATGCAACTTGGTCTTGCTGACAATTTGTCAAACAGTTTATGTGCAGGTTTTGGGGGCAAGAAAACTTGTTGTGAACATAAACTTTGTAACACTTAAGTGATTTTCAAAGGTAATCAATGCATTTTGATGCATATTTTTCTAATATTACATTTAAGTAACTCTATAGTTTATTTTATTATTTTTACTATTTTAGTATATTTTTATATTTAAGTTTATTTTTGGCTTTGCTTTATTTCCGTACTTTATTTTTAGCATAAATAGTTATTTGATACATTGTCACCATGTGGATCATAACTTGAGCTACAGGAATTGAATTGACGCATTCTTATATTTTATGGAAAGATAAGAGGAAGAGCTATAAGTTTTGTGTTGAAGTCAAAAGTTGAATCAAAGGGAAGGAGGGTCGAATAATTCCTTGAATTTCCAGACTTAATTAAAATAATTAGTTTGGACCGATTTTTATAATTTTCGGGTCGGATTCCATAAGGGACAAAATTCTCCTTTTATTATATTAGTATTGGCGCTGCTACAGTAGATCTATTCTGAATTTTGAAGACACAATATTGCTTAGACGATTTCATGGAGAACTAAAGTTCGCAAGGTTGATTTGTTGTAATCGGTTTCCGACGATACTTTGAGGTTTTTTAACTTTCAATCAAATGTCTTTTCCATTTTAATATTCTATTATATGTCTTGTATGCTTTATTCAAGTTCTATAGAATATGCGTTGATTAATTTCGATTGATATATATTCCATAATCACGTTTGCTTAATTAATGTGTGCTTAATCTGTTTGCTTAATTCAGAAATTAGGAACACATATCATATATTAGTATTAATGCGCTTATTATTGTTACTGTAATAAAAAAGGGATTAGAATTCGCTTAGGGCATGAAAATTATATTAACCAATGATAAGTAAGGAAACCAAATCAGTAAATCAGCTTATTTTATAATCGTTTTTTATAATCACTTATTCTAAATTGAATCGAAACCCCGCTATTTTGTTTTCTTATTTGGTTAATTTGCCAAGAGTCCTTGTGATACGATACTCGAGGTGTCGCTTCCTGTTTACTATATTTTACTACTCGTTTTTGACCCTTGTCCGACATTGGATCAAATTAGCGCAGTTGTGAGGGACTCTTGTAGATTTTAACAATTATTATAGTCATAGATGTTGTGTTTCAGCGTACTTGCCCCAGCGTTCTTGTGTTCTGGCCTTTTCACATTTTAGCATAAAAATGTGCTTTTAAGAAAATTGTCTCAGATTATTCCGATTCTTTATCGATTCATTAGAAAAAAAATTAAGGATTGAAAGCCTCTATTTAGTAACTAAATAGTGGACGCTGCCATAAAAATCTGAAATTCCTTATTATTATTATTTTTTTTATAATTATTTTTCTGTTTTTGAAGTTTCAAAAAAATCCGAAAAAAAATCTCAAAATTCTTATTTGACTTTATTAGATTAATTTTCATGTTTTTGTATTTTTTTTCTTTTATTTTAATCATTTTTCCGTATTTCAATTGTTTTTGCTTACTATGGATATGTCCGTATTTTCGTATTTGTTGTTGCATTGTTGAATTAGTTATGTGTTTTCTCATTGTTTGTTGATTTTTTTTTCTTTTCTATTGAATTTAACATGGCTGACCAAGGAACTCTGAGAGAACTTGTTGCTCATGATGTAAGTTATAATGTTTTGTGTATTGAATATCATGTTGTTAATGTACCTTTCGAATTGAAATTTGGTTTAATACACTTGTTGCGAAGGTTTAATGGTCTTACAGGTGAGGATCCGCATAGGCATCTAAAAGAATTACAGGTTGTGTGTTTTACACCATTGAGGATTCAAGGAATTACCGAAGATCATGTCAAACTTAAAGCATTTTCATTCTCACTACAAGGTGCTGCAAAAGATTGATTATATTATCTTGAGCCAAATTCCATTACAAGTTGGAATAATATGAAGAAAATCTTCCTAGAAAGTTTTTTCCATGCTTCAAGAGCTTCTTCAATCAGAAAAGAAATATGTGATATTAGACAGGTTGACATGTAATCATTGCCTGAATACTGGGAGAGATTCAAGCAGTTAGTGTCGAGTTATCCTCACCACCAGATTTCTGAATAATTACTAATACAATAATTTAATGAGGGGTTGTTACCAATGGAAAGAAACATTTTAAATGCTGCAAATAGTGGAGCACTTATTGATAAGACTCCGGCTGCTTCCAAATTCTTGATTGAGAACATGTCACTTAACTCCTAACAGTTCACAACAAGGGATAATTTTATGGTTCAAGCAAAAAAGTGTGAATGAGATTCATGTTTCTTCTTCCAACAAAGCTCTAGAAACCAGAATTGATGAACTTACCTCTTCAATGAAATAGTTGATGTTACTCCTTCCACCACCAGCATATAACCCTCCCCAAGTAACCACCTATGCACTTTCTGGACCTTCACTTGAGGATCTTGTCAAGCAAATGGCTGTAAATAATCTTCAGTTTCAACAACGAAAAAATTCTAGTATTCAGACTTTACAAACACAAATTGGACAGCTTACCACTTCAATGAATGCCATGCTACAAGCTCAAGGATCGAAACAACTACCTGGCCAAATAGTAGTGAATCCAAAAGGTCCTAATGTGAGTGCAATTTCCTTGAGATCCGAAAAAGTTATAGAATCAGTCCCACAAAAAAATAAAAAAATTGTTACTGTAACACCTAAACCTTATGTTTTTATTGAGGCTGAAAAATAGTATGTACCACCAATCCCTTTCCCACAAAGAGTTCTGAAAAATAAGAAAATTGATGAGGAAGACAAAGAGAGAGAGAGAGAGTGAGAGAGAGAGAGAGAGAGAGAGAGATTTGGGATGTATTCAGAAAGGTGGTAGTGAATATTCCACTACTTGATGTGATTAAGCAGGTCCCGAAATACGTAACATTTTTGAAGGAGTTGTGCACACACAAGAAGAAGCTTACCAGAAGCGAGAGAGTGAATTTGGGATGAAATGTTTCGGCCCTTATTCAGCCTAAAAATTCACCTACCAATTCAGCCTTCACTCAGGACATGCCACAAAAGTGCAAGGATCCAGGAACTTTTGATATTCCTTGTACCATTAGAGATAGTAAATTAGAAAACCGCATGCTTGATTTAGGAGCGGGCATTAATGTTATGCCTACTTTTGTGTATAAGAATCTTGATCTTGGTCCTTTGCAGCATATATATTTAATCATCCAACTGGAGAACATGAGCAATGCTCGCCCCGTCGGAGTAATGGAAGATGTGCTTGTTTAAGTTAATGACTTGATTTTTCCTGCAGACTTTTACATTTTGGACATGTATGGAGAAACAAATTCAAGCAGATCACCAATCATTTTGGGCAGACCGTTCATGAAAACAGCTAAAACAAAAATTGATGTTGGCGATGGAACCATGTCCGTGGAATTTAGTGACATTGTTGCTAAATTCAACATTTTTGATGTTATAAAACATCCCTTGGAAGAGCACTATGTTTTTCAAATAGAGTTACTTTCTCAAGTTGTTGGTGAAGCTTATTCTGATTTGTTTTCAACTGATTTTTCAACTTTTTCCGATTTTGATGATATATACTCATGTGATGATTATACTAACACTAACCTTTGTGTTTTTTGTGCTGAGATTGATGTTGCCTTACATGGTGACAGTGTAAATGAAGTTGTTTATGTAGCTGAAGCTCTTGACATCTCGGTTTCCCCAAACATATCGTCCATTGAACAACCACCTTCTTTAGAGCCTAAACCACTTGTTGGGGATTTATATTATTCATCAAAGCTTCAACTTGAGCAAGAAGATAAGAAGGGAATTGGATGGACCTTGGCTGACACTCATATGCATAGGATCTCACTTAAAGATGGAATAAAACTAGTGAGGTAGTCCCGTAATCCTTTGATTCTTGATGTTGTGAAAAAGGAGATCACTTTTACGTGCTCATTCAACACTTTTACTTATCGAAGATCCTTCTTTGATCCTGGAATACAAGGTGAAGACACTAATAAAAAATTCAATGTCAATGGACACTACCCAAAGTTATTCCATGAGAGCCCCATTTTGGAAGAAGAGACTGTAAAAGAGCTCTCTTTGGGAAAGGCTGCTTATACGATCACAATCATTTATCCACCTTGACTCCTCGGGTGTATTCTTTCCTTTCTCTCACTCTTATTTTATATTTATGTTCTTTCATTGAGGATAATGTATGTTTTAAAGGGGGTGGGGTCATTTACTTTGTTTTATTTCATTCAGTTTCTTTGTTTTTGTTTGTTTTCTCACATGAAAAAAATACATGTTTTTTCTGTGGTTTTTGAGTTACAACTGTTAGTATTTTCTTTGCTCTCTTGATTAAAGAATTATGGTGTGATGTGATTGATTATTTTTATGCATTAATAGTATGATATGTAGGACTAAAATCTAAATTGTACATCATTTGTGGTAGATCAATTAACCTTGTAAAATTCTGGAGATGCATCTCCATAATTTTTCGATGTTTAAGTTTTCCAATAATCGGAGACGCATCTCCATAATTTTCTCAGTTTTTTTAATTTTATTTTTAATTTTCTTATTTGCAGTGTTGCTTGCTTGTACTAATTATCTGATTTACTTTAACTTACATGCATTATGGTTGATATACACGATAGGTTGAGGTACAAAAGGATTACACAACATGCATTAGTGTGGCGGAAGAAGAGTTAGGTTTCAGAGGATCCTGCTCACTTTGGCCATGTAGAGCCATCTACTTCTGGGGCTCATGCTTCTCCTCGTGCTTCTACATATTTTTCTTCCTGTAGGAGATGAGTTTCACCTACCGACGCATAACTCATTCCATCATCCCGCAGGCTCTAGGTTTCACCTATTCAGGTGCCAGAGGTACCCGAGTCACCAGTGATACCGAATGCACCTTCTATTGCTAATGCTTCTGAGGCCAGTGCCACATCCTACTGCTGATACTGCTGAGCCAGTGCCACCTCCGGATGGTGAGACTGTTGAGCTAGAGACAGTTAGAGGAGGTCCTATAGAGTTGTCACTACTGCCTATATTATGGTCAACCACTAGATGCTTAATGCATTAGTGGAGAGATGACACTCTAAGACCTCATCATTTCAACTCCCGCTTGGTGAAATGTCTATCACACTTAATGATGCATCGTGTTTGCTACATCTTCCGATCAGGGGGAAACTTCTAGATCATGGGAGGATTACCAAAGATGAGACACTCGAGATAATGGTAGACTATCTAGGGCTGACCCAATAGAGGCAGATGAGGAGTTGGATAGAACTAGGGGTCTCATGCTAGGTTTGAATACTTGAAAAAGTATATATATATATATATATATATATATATATATATATATATATATATATATATATATATATATATATATATATATGAGCTTCAGATAGCACAACAGACTATAAGTGACGAGCAGGTGGGCCTCCACAGAGCGAATGCTATAAGAGCATACCTATTATATTTGGTTGACATAGTGATTTTTATGGACAAGAATGCCACTTATACATATGTCATCTACCTATGGTACTTCGAGGATTTCAAGTGGATCCATGAGTACAACTTGGGGGCCACTTATTTGGTCTACTTGTACTCGATGTTATCCAAGTCTTGTAGGTGGAAGACGAATCAGGTCACAGGCAACATCACACTACTGGCGATAATATTTATTAGTCTTTTAATCTTTCTATGTCACTTTCATTTCATCTTTACAACGCCATTACTTATGATTCGCCTGTTCCAAACTTTCTAGGCTTTGATCCTCCAACACTTCCCACGCATCTCTGGATGGGCGAGTGTACATACTTACACTGAGGATATGCCGCGTGCTATTGCATTTTCCCCGTTTAGAGGGAACCAGGTGACTGAGCCATTCAGAGTGTATCTTGACCACTTGGTTGCCGAAGACATGCACTTCAACAACTATGTCGATCACCGTGAGACACATCCATTTGACGAGACAATGCTATACTCTAAATGGTTGGCCTATAAATTACATCTCACTGCTTCTCATATTCTAGAGCGCGTTATGAGGTAGTTCGATTACACTTAGACCATTCCCATACATCTTGTTGTATATGCTCTTCCTACTTTAATACATGGGCAGATGAATGTCATGTTCGATGATTATGAGAGTTATCTGGCACCGGAGGAGACATGAAGTACCATAGCTGTGAGTGAATAGAGTTACGTCGATGGGTATATCAAGTGGTTCTTCAGGGTGTCACATCCGTATATGGTGCATGCTACTTCAGGAGATCCACCGAGGCCAACTCATTAGGAGATACTGAAGGAGGATCATGCACAGTTAGATCATGCTAAGGATGTCTTTCCTATATGTCGCCGTATATTGGAGATTGCGCATGCATGCATTGACAGAGGTATCTTCCCTAATGAGTCTGATGCAAGGCAAGTCCTAGACGTCATCATGACGGAGGCACGAGAGACATTGATGGTCAAAGAGCCAGAGGAGACAGAGGAGATATACTCCGACATACACAGTAGTGCAATAGTATATAGTAGTTGTATAGTGGATTATATTTTATTTTCAGCTCATACTACTTCACCATTGTATTCGACTATATTTATATATGACAACTGAACCATCTGGATTTATAGACCTCATTTTTTACATATGAATTATATGGATTGTATGGTTTAAATTTTCATATGAATACACGTAAACAAAATATAACATGTAGTATTCTGTTCTGATAGGTTACGTAGATACATCTATGTAAAATAAGCAAACATATATCTTTGGTACAATAAACTTGTAAAATGACTTCTGAGTGTGATGCAGGATATATGTTTTAAATTGTTACGAATGTGCATCTCCGATTCATTCAACGTTTCAAGGTGTGTCTAAAGATGCATCTCTAAAAATTAAAAGTATTTTAATATTTTTACATGGTGTATAAATAAGATATAAGATGCATTAAGAAATTTCCTTAATACTATTCCCATTTCCTACATATAATTTGTAAAAAGAAATCTACTTAAAAAAGTAATTAAAAAAACTGACTTTTTCCTCTCAAAATACTACATACTTTAAGTTTAAGTTATTTTAATACTTTATATATATATATATATATATATATATATATATATATATATATATATATATATATATATATATATATATATATATATATATATATATATTTCAATTTTTTCTCAAATTATTAATAAAAAAACAAATTTATAAAATTATTCATAATTCCAATTGATCATATAAAGTTGACAAAATAAATTATAATTTATAATAAATGAAGCATTTAATAACTAAGTAGAGGAAATCAACACCCTTATCATAATGACTGAAGTATTCAAAATGTTTGACATTTTTATACTTTTCTTGTTGACATTTCTATACCTATGCATTATTAAGAGTTGATTTTAATGATTTGACAAGTGAGCTCACGTGAAATAATAACATAGTAGTTATTAATAAAAAATTTCTATAAACAGTGATTTACATCAATTTAATTATTTTTACAAAATAAATTAAAATATTTAGTTTGACAAAAGTAAATATTAGTTGTAAAATAAAAATCTATGTACCATCTTATCAATTGAGTTGTCACATTAGCATTATTTTACTTATAGTATCATCAAAATTCTACCTCAAACATAAATTATTTCAAAAATAAAAAAATAATATCGTAAATTAAAAAATAGAGATAAAAAACCTATTTTAGTTTAATAACAATTTATTATATTATCATTATTTTTATTATAAAAAATCAGAAACAGGAGGCACCGTTTGTCTTTGACTCGGCGACTACATTACAAACAAGAAAAAGCCCTAGTTTCCATTTTCATCAATCCATAATCTGCCACATTTATTTTATTTGCATTTTGACCCCTAATTTTTACCATTTTACCATTTTCACCACCACCCACTTCAAAAAGACAAAAACCAGCCTCGCCTCGTTCCCTTTCAAGTTTCGTATTCTCCTTTCACGCGCCACCGCAGTTTCCACCTTCACACCGAACCATCTCTCTATCTTTTCATACTACCTTTTCCTTTTCTACCCCGGGCTCCGATTCCGGGGTGTGGTCCCCATTTTCGGGTTTGAAAACTTTTTTTCTTCTTCTTTTGCTGCTTCGAGTCGTTGTCGTTATGGGCGATCTTCATGTAAACGGTGTCGTTTTCGGGGAGGATCGCCCTTACTCCTCGTCACCGCCTTCTCCGCCGCTTCCCGTTTTGAATCTCGATCCTTCGTTTGTTACGGCTGAGGGTTGGTCGGCGGCTGAGGAAACCACGGCTGAGATTCTCCGCCGGATTCAACCTAATCTCGCTGCTGACCGGAGGAGGAGAGATGTTGTTGACTATGTTCAGAGACTAATCCGTTTCGGTGCTCGCTGCGAGGTGATGTTGCTCGTTCTTCCACTTTTAGGTTAATTTAATTCCTCTGGTTTCTGGTTTCTGTTTGTTGATTTGTTTGATATTCGCTTATTTTCGTTTAAGCTTTTAGATGATGCTAGCTCCTTTTTCTTATTTTCGTTAATTCTTCTGGTTTCTGTTTTTTTTTTTGTTTGCTGATTTGTTTGATATTTAGTGTGACATTTGTGACCAACTTCACCGTTTGGAATGTATGTGTTGCGTGTTGTTTTCAATGGATATATTCATCAGGTGTTTTAGCTTGATAACTAAGATTAGGTCAGCTGAAAGAAAATAAGGTGTTTTTAGTAGCGTGATTTGTATGTATGGCCGAGGGAATCACGGTGGAAAGGTTGGAGATTCATCGAGGGGATTAGTTCTTGAAAGGCGTTTCTCCTAGTATCTGTCTTGTTTTTCAAATCTGTATGGTGGACTTGGTATAAAACCCTAAACCATCACTCGCAACCATTGAATACATTAATACTTATTAAGTTATTAATTATTAATACATCTAAGAGTCGTGAGGAATGTAACGTAGTTCCGATTAGTTCTTCATGTAGTTTCCAGAAGAGATGAACTGGTGGCGGAGATGGAAACCAACTATAGATGTTGGTCATGATTTTACTTTGGTAGGAGCTGGATATGTGAACATAAACGTTGGATGGGAGATGGTAGGAGCCTGATGAAATGAATGTAGAAAGCTTGATTTTGAAGTAAGTTTTTGAGAATTGGGAAGGTAACAGAAGATTAAGCATTTCTCTTTACACGGGAGAGAGAAAGCAGTGATTAAACGGTTGCTCAGTTAGTGTTAACCCCTTGTGGAGTTTTTCAGAATTGGGAAGGTAACGGAAGATGGAGTGTTTCTCTTTAAGTTGGAGAGAGAAATCAATGATTAAATCGTTTCTCTTTTAGTGTTTACTCATTATGGAAAACGACAAAGTTGCAAAAGCTATTGATAAATGTTCGGAGAAAGCTTGACTTTGAAGTGGGAGTTTTTGAATTGGGAATGTAACGGAATATGCAATGTTTCTCTTTAAGTGGGAGAGAGAAAGCAGTGATTAAAAGAGTTGCTCTGTTAGTGTTCACACCTTGTGGAAAACGACAAAATTGAAAAAAGACGTTGCCAAATGTTTTGTGAAATATTATCGCCGGACAAGTCTTTTTGTTTAGTTAAATTGAAGTGGAATTTGAATGAATTAAACACAGTATTTTCCATCACCTTTCTATGTTTTTTTTCTTAACATATGAATCCAAACACATGAACTATGTAGGTCCCATATACCCAACACTTAGTAGGGAATGTAACGCATACCCATGCCACATACCGAAGAATATTGTAAACATGGTAACTATGCTGTGAATAATTGTCCACATTAAAAGGCTCCCTTGTTTTCTTGGGTTGGTGAGATCGTCAGCTTGTACTTATATTAATTGCTTTTTAAATATTTTATTGCGAAATCAATAGTCAATGAAATGTCAGACATCTTAGGTTGGGTACTATTAAGATCCCACATTGATTTGATATATGACCAAATAGTCTTTAAAATGCTTGATCAATAAAAGAAGATCTATCTTTGGAAGTTGTTTTATTGGTAATATTTGTTTCAGAAAGTTATATTATAGCAATTGACTTTGATTCAGAAAGTTTATTAGCTTGTACCTCACCAAAGGGAACCATCATAGCATGTTGTTAGGACTGAATTGCTGACCCTAGTGCCTTGCGGTGTCCGCCTTTTAGTACTCTGGTTTTTCTGTTGCATATTGTAGCTTCTTGTTTCTATATTAACCCTTTTGAATTGAATGTCTATATTTTAGCCATATCAATCGAGACAGGTTTTTATGCTCGCATAAATCCCTTATATCTTAATTATTGAATATTTAAATGGAAAGTGCTTATTCAATTTAGTGCAGCTGATTGATATGGAAATTTAATGAATAAATTTCCATGACTCTTGGTACTGCTGTTAGGATTGTTTTTAAGGTGGTATAATATAACCAATTTTACATTTTCTCTATTTCAGGTCTTTCCATATGGGTCAGTTCCATTAAAAACATATCTTCCGGATGGAGATATTGATCTGACAGCACTTAGTTGTCAAAACATTGAGGATGGCTTGGTATCTGATGTTCATTCTGTTCTTCGAGGAGAGGAAAACAATGAAGCTGCTGAATATGAAGTAAAGGATGTTCGATTCATTGATGCAGAGGTTCTTTCCATCTCCTTCCTTGATGCCTTATATGAAACAGAATACAATTTAGTTTGTGAAACATTTGTTGCCCATAAATTAGAAATCACCAGCTATGAGCCTGAAAATGTTGAACCTGCTCTTCAATATTTACTTTTATTTGGGGGGAAAGTATGAAAGCATTTATTTTTTCACTCTCTTTTGAAACTTTGAGGTGTTTTCAAATGTTCAAATAACCGTCTCTTCTATTACCATCTTTTCCTATTTTCTAAAGCAGGCAGTGTTAAAGAGTGTTTCATCTGTGGTTTGGGAATGGATCCTCTTATATAAAATTTCACATAACTTTGTTATTTGAACTTTTTTGGCCCATCTCATTAAGCTTTGCAAATTTTGATATGAAGCCTATATATAATATATCTAATGTTTATCAAAATTGAGTCAGACCCAATATTTTCATGAGAACATGCATTTCCTCATGCTGTATGCTTATTGAATTACAGAAATATCTTTTCCATCCCCACCTTGTTGCTATGGGTAGGTAGTGAGCTTTATTTTGGTGCTTAGATTCACCTAAAATCTGGAGCAGTTTCCAGAAATTCTTGTTGATTTTAAATCTAACTTCATTTGTGCGGACTTTTCTAAACTGATATGGTAGGATGAATCTGAATGCCAGTTTATTGCTGAATTAAATTGACTTTTATATTTCTTATACATGAAAATATTGGAACATTGCTTTTACTGAAAATGCTAAATGTGTGTTTTTGGCGGGTTGTTTTCACAGCAGTTTCCGTATTTGATTCTATCCATTGATTCATATATTGGAGGTTATTTTCTGCAGGTTAAGCTTGTAAAATGTCTTGTACAGAATATTGTTGTAGACATCTCTTTCAATCAGTTAGGAGGACTCAGTACACTATGTTTTCTTGAGAAGGTATTATTGAAGTGGCCTCTTAAGACCGCTGATTATATTTTGTACCAAACTTTTTCAAATTTACTTTTCTCTATCTTTACTTACACTTCCGAATGATGATCCATCTTTTTAATATTTTCTTCATTTATATGATTCTCAAGACTTTTGAAAAAAATGTTATGCATTTTTTGGGTTGCATTATACTGTTTCCATTGTATCTGCTGTTAACTGAATTCTGTATTTGTATTTTGTAGGTTGACCGTCTTGTAGCCAAGGATCATATCTTCAAACGTAGTATTATCCTGATAAAAGCTTGGTGCTACTATGAGAGTCGTATTCTTGGTGCCCACCACGGGCTGATCTCTACATATGCTTTGGAAACACTGGTTCTGTATATTTTCCATCGATTTCATGTGACCTTAGATGGTCCTCTCGCAGTAAGTTCGACATTGAATTTACATGAATACTATTTTTTAAGGAAAAAGAAAGAAAAATTTGAATCACATGATGCTGGTGATGCATCCTTTCAATTAGCATTTCATGCACCCTGCCCTTTTCCAGGTTCTCTACAGATTTTTGGACTACTTCAGCAAATTTGATTGGGACAATTATTGTGTAAGTTTGAAGGGACCAGTTGGCAAATCTTCTTTGACAGATGTAGTAGGTATGCAAGATATTTTTGGTATCATCTAGTAGCTTTAGCTCATTTTTTTGATTTTCTGCTGTTGTGTGAAGCTGAGGCACAGGAAAATGGGGGGAATACTCTGCTAACCGAAGAATTCATTAGAAGTTGTGTGGAATCATTCTCGGTACCTCCAAGGGGACTCGATCTAAATTTGCGTGCATTTCCCCATAAACATCTTAACATCATTGATCCATTGAAGGAAAACAACAACCTCGGTCGTAGTGTCAATAAAGGTATGAAGTGTTTTTCCTTTTAGTCTGACCGACTGTTGATTTGTGCTTTTAATGTTGTGGCTATATTGTATTATGTGATAAAAACTGGATCGGATTGGAATGAAAAAATGTATTATTATTATTATTATTATTATTATTATTATTATTATTATTATTATTATTATTATTATTATTGAATGGGCATTAAGAACTTACAGATTCCTAGATATTCCAGAAAGCTAGACTCTCCGAATTATAATTTCACCAATTGCCTAACTCTCCATCTGACCCTAATTTCTATTTACAAGCTGTTGAATAAGAGAGAATGAGAGATATATAAGGTAAAACCACGTTGAGCTACACCATAAATGTTACATTATATAGGCTAAGCAACAAATCAATATACTATCTATGCATTAATTACAATGGAATATGCTATTCCTATATCTACAAAATATACTATCTAAATTAAATATCAACACTCCCCTTTGAGCTGGAATCTGATGCACTGAGCTTACAACAACAATCAAGCCTTATTCGGCTAAGTGGGATTGGTCACATAGATAAATTCTGGCATAATGTTCTATCCAAGACAATGTTTATATTCAATTCATTAATTTCGAGATCTTTCTTAATAGTTTTTCTTATAGTTTTTCTAGGTCTTCCTCTTCCTCTAGTTGTTTGACTCATCTATATTTGATCTACTCTCCTTACAACCAACTCTAAAATATTGTCATTTCTAACCTTATCTTGTCTAGTCTTAAACATACATCCAACACAACATCCTCATCTCTGCCACACTTACTTTTAAGGGTGGGAATAAGCTAGGACAAGTTAGGCTTTGCCAAGCCTGAGTCTGGTATACTAAAAAGTTCAAAGCCTAAGCCTGGCCTGAAACCTATCATAGACTTATTTTTAGGTCTGAGCCTTTTCGAAGGCCTAGTTGGCCTATTAGCCTGATTAAAAGCCTATTTCATTTGAGCATTTGTAAATAAGCAATTCAATTAAAGTTTAACTAGACTAACAAATTAAAAGATCAATGAGACAATGTTTGTTTGCATTGACTTATGGAAGTTTACCTAGTAGCATAAGTTTTGTGATAATCTTTTTTTTTGAAATAACATATGGAAACAACTTATGACATTGTTCATAAAGTTTTTTCAACTTATTTTTATAAGTTCTTGATAACTATTTTTTTTTTGTATTTTAATTCAAAGTATAAAATAATATATAATAATAAAAACAAATTTGTTAATATTTATTTAAATATGTTGGTCTGATAGGCTTAAATTTTTTTTCTTATAGCCCGTGGCCTAGTCTTTTTAATTAAATAGGTTTATAAAAAAGTCTAGGCCTTTTCTATTTAAAAAAAATCTGGTTTGGTCTGGAACTGTGTAGGCTAGGCCGTTGGCCCCTGTTAGTTGGTTTGGTCTATTCCCTCCCCTACTTTATTCTTGTGTTGATTCGTAACCGCTCAACGTTCTGTCTCGTACAACATTGCTTGTCCGATCAAATTTTTCCTTCAGCTTGAATGGTACTTTTGTGTCATATAAAATCTATGAGTCCCTCATCCATTTCAACCACCTAGCTTGAACTTCGATGGTTTACATCCATTTATATTTCTATATCGTTTTGTATTAGAGGCCAAAGATATTTAAACTACGAGACTTTGTTGGATGATATGTTCTCCAACTTTCATCTCTAGGTTAGAAACACTTCTATTTTGTTGAATTTATATTTGATATACTTTGTCTAATTCCTGCTTAGGCTAAAACCATGCATTTCTAAGGCTCGTCTCCAAGTCTCCAACCTATCATTTAAATCCTTCTTCGACTCTCTAAGTAGGACTATATTATATGCAAAAAGACTCACATCTCAATGCTAGTTTTTGGACGTATTTTGTGATTACATCCAAAATTAAAGTAAAAAGGTAAGAGGTTAGGGTTGAACCTTCAATCTTATTGGAATGGGAAAATCGTCTGTCTTTCTACCATGTGTCCACACACTAGTAGATGCCCTTTCATACATGTATTGAATAGTTCGAATATAAGCAATCCTAACCCCTTTCTTCTCTAGGGTTTTTCACAAAATATCTCTATGCACTACCACGCACCTTCTCCAAGTCAATGAAAATTAAGTGCAAGTTTTGTTGGTCCATTCAATACTGCTCCATCACAATGTTGTAGTAGATAGATCGCTTCCATAGTCGACCTCCCATGCATAAAACCAAATGCACCAAACTTGCTACATATATAACTGATTCTAGGACCTCTTAGAAATTTTGTAAAAACATCTGTTAACTGATCATAGAATTTACAAAGCTTGTGACAATGTCGCTTGATTCGAGCTTCTCCCTAACAAAATGACGGTCTATCTCAATAAGCGTGGTCCTCACAAAAAAACTAGATTTGAGGCAATGTGAAATGCAAATCGATTATCATTGATTAGTGTCATTGATCCCGCCTCTTCAAATTGAAGCTCTTTCTCTTTGAGCAACTTTTTCAACCAAATGAGCTCACTTGTTAATAATGCTATGGGCATGTATTCTGCCTCAGTGTTGGATTTTTCAACTTCATTTTGTTTCCTACTCTTTCAAACTATCGAGTTTTTTCTTCCAACAAGTACACTATACTCATAAGTGAATTTCTCATCAATGGGTAAGTCTGCTCAATCAACATCTGTGTAACCAAGTATTTTAGTGTTTCCTCTATCTTAATAAATGAGATCTTTTTCAGAAGCACTTTTGATGTCTTTCAAAATCCGAATTACAACATCTCTTCTTGGTAAGGAGAATTTAAGAACTGATTTACCACTGACTACGAAGAAGATATTTGGACGAGTGACAGGGAGTTAGTTCAATTTTTTAACTAATCAACTATACTTCCTCAAATCTAATAATAGCTTTCTTGGTGAGGTAGAAGTCCAATATTTAAATCCATACGAGTATCAACTGACCTAGCATGAAGACCTGTTTCTTCATGAATATCCATCACATATTTTCTTTGTGAAATTACCATGAAGACCTGTTTCTTCATGAATATCCATCACATATTTTCTTTGTGAAATTACCAAACCATCCTTGGATTGGGCTAACTCTAAAAAATAGGGTAGTTTACCAAGGTCTTTAGTCTAAGACTGCTCGAAAAATGTTATTCCCTGCTGAACACCATCAATTCCATCAATTATGACAAATATCATATGTACATAAATAATAAGATAAATGCACCATTGGATTAAATAATGATACAACATAGAACACTGTTGCATTACTTTGATGAATGAATCTATCAAACCAAGCTCGAGGACTCTGCTGAAGACCATAAAAGGATTTGTGTAGCCAACAAATCACGGTGGCTGATTTCTCTTGAGCAATGAGCAACAAACCTGGTGGTTGCTCTATATACACTTCCTTTTCGAGATCACCATGCAAAAGGCATTTTAATGTCAAGTTGATGGAGAGGCCAATGTCGAATGGCTGCAATGGAGGGGAGTCTAAGATATGCCATTTTTGCTACAAATGAAAGTATCACTATAATCCAACCTAAAAATTTGAGTATACCCCTCCCTTGGCCACCAACTGAGTTTTAAATTGATCAATCTCACCCTCAGGACCAACTAGTCAACAACAAATTACTAAAGACTTTTCAGGGGTAGAGGAACCAATTCCCAAGTACTACTGCTTTGGAGAGCACATATCTCGTCAATCATTGCTTGCCTCCACTCAGGGTGGGATAATGCTTCACATGGAGATTTATGAATAGAAATAGAAGACTAAGTAGACAAGCAAGTATAATGCAAAGGAGAAAGATGATGATAACAAAGTTATATAATGAGTGGATGAGAGATCCACGGTCTGGATTTAGTAAAGGTTGATTTGGCTGGAAAATGACCGGAATAAGTACAAGAATAGGTGACAACAGTAGAGGAGGGGGTAAATTGGAGTTAAAACACAAAAGACAACGAGTCCACAAGCAAAAGTATGATGTATGGTTGCTTCTCAATAGACTCTCAATACTTTATTGAATTGAAACAGATAAAATAAGAGGACAAGAGAGGCATATGCAAAAACCGTTTTCAGCTACACAGCGGAGGGCTATATACCAGGAATGGCTTCAATGTATTTTGTACGCTTGCATATCACCTAAAAAAACTGCAATTATAGACAGTAATCATCATCACAACCCACACCAGCACGGTTTTAATTGTAGTTCTTAACAGGAAAGGCTGGTTGGTGAAGTTTAGTACATTGAAGATATTTTTTGAATTTTTCTTAGAAATTCACAAAAGCAAAGGATCTTAAAATTATCATTCTTTACCTTGATGAACCTACATTGCATCTTTTGTAGGTGTTTCTATTTCTATTTCTATTTCATTTTATTTTTATTTTTGTTTTCTACGAACAGTTATTAGTGAAATCATTATGATTTTTTTGTTTGATTTAAACTTATAATGTGTTTAACTATTTGCTAAGATATACTTAGATCGAGAATATAATAACTAAACCACCATTTATTTATCTTTAAAAATGCCGGAGTGAATCTGTTTCTTTCTCTCCATTCCTTCCCTATATGATTGGACCAACATAAATTAAGTAAACAATTGTGTCTTCTTGTACTACAACTAGAAACCTCTGTCTACTAGCTTTACATACACTACCACTGTAGCAATGCTGCTATTTTACATAATTTGTTTGTTGTATACAGTATACTTTTCATGAACCAGAGGACATAAAAGAATTAGTCATAGGTGCCTTGCTTGTCTTTGATCCATTCACGTCGTCTAATTTTATATTAGAATGATGGTATTCATTTATTTCTTTCAGGTAATTTCTTTCGAATACGCAGTGCATTTAAGTATGGGGCCCGTAAACTTGGCTGGATTCTTACGTTACCAGAAGATAGAATAGCAGATGAGCTTAATAGGTTCTTTGCGAATACTTTGGATAGGCATGGAAGCAATCAAGGCAATGAAGACAATTCATTTTTGTGTTTATCTGCTGGATTGAAAGATACAATAACTGGAAATTCACATAATTATGAAATTAGAAATGAAAGAGAAAGATATGTAGTAAAAGATGTCCCTTCTTTGGTACGGCCATCATTTGACTCCTCTGGTGATGGAAGTGCAGTTGCAACTTACAAACTTAGTGAAGATTCTAAAGATGTTGAAACATCCGGAATCTTGGGTATTGCAAACAGTAATGGTTTGTCATATTGTTCAAATGGGAAAGCTGAAAATAGGACTTGTAGCAAAACAGATGTAAATTCTGTTTTTGATGATGAGAAAGAGAAGCATGGTATGGTAAGCAATTCTCCCAGATCACATACTGTTGAAAAGAATATGGCATCTAATGGTTCAACAGTTTTAAGAGATGCTGCTAATATTCTTGAAAATGATTTCTTTCATACTGATAGATACAATACTAGTGTTTCTGGGGGAACTGAAGCTTCAAAATCATTGTTGGACCTTGCTGGGGATTATGACAGTCACATTGCAAACCTACAATATGGCCAGATGTGCAATGGTTATCCTGTCTCTCCCGTTGTGGTCCCTAGTCCTCCTAGGTCTCCCAAGTTTCATAATAGGAATCCTTGGGAAACTGTTCGTCAATGTTTACAGATGAACCATGGCGTTCATCCTCAGACAAACACGAATTGTGTTGTGGGACAACTTTACCTCGTCAACCATCCTACTCTACCAGTGACCTCTTTTGTCGCAGAAGAAAAGAGAAAGCCACGAGGAACAGGCGCATACTTCCCTAATATGGTAACTATTTAGCTATTAAAATTGAATGTGTGTATATATATATGTATAAGCTTTCCAATAATGCAGTCGTCACTTAACTATTAATCTTATACTTTTGCAGAATTCTCGCCCATTCAGGGATAATAGGCCAATGCTGGGCAGGGGAAGGGGTCAAGCCCCGGGTACCCATGGGCATTTACAGAGATACACTCATAACAATGGGTTCGCTCTAGCTTCACATGAGTTGAATTTGTCTGTGGAAGGAAATTTTGAACCTGCTCTTGAAGGATATCCTGCTCTTAGTAATGGTAGAGCCAGATCTTCAGAAACCTATTCCTCTCAATCTCCCACATGGGGAGCACGCAATGCTAATGGTTTCCCTCACCCGTCTGAAAAACATGAGTCTGGTTCTGAGAGCCCTCAGCTTCGTGGATCCCCAAGAACTGAAGCGAGCAATCACCCAGACCCATGCATTTCTACTTCAAGGGTATCTGTGCCTAACACAGGGATAGTGACAGAGGAGAGCTCTAATTCATTGCCTGTAGCGGATCCCAAAAGGTAAAATAATTTTTCCTTTGATGCTTATTCATTGCTGCAGAGATTCGTTATGATGTTAAATCATTGGCAACTTTCTTTAGAGCTTAAACCACTACGATTATAGTTTGTACTCCTAGTTTTCCTTTGCTTTAAGGGGGTGTCTATGGTTTGAGATTCAGGATTGAAGTGCAAGTATATCATTTGAAGAATGAAGATGACTTCCCTCCACTTTCCAACTGAGTGCCAGTGATGGATGGGGATTATGTAATAGCACTAACAATAATGGTCAATACATGGAAAATAATATGACTTGCCTACCTTTCAGCTGGTGCAACCAAAGGATGGCGATTTTGTAAGAATTAAGAAGTAAGATGAATGTGCATTCGTCTCAAAATGAAGATAGCATCCATCAACTCTGGGTTTCTTCTAGAGATTGATGAACGATAGAAATGAGAGTACCAAATAAGTAGAAAAATATTGGTAGTAGCCATAGATGCTAACAAACTAGATTAAATTAGGCTGAGTTGTGTGTTATCCTTATTTCGGTGTTTCTTTCTCATGTTGGTATTTGTACAAAGTGCATGTATATTCTGGTAACTTTTTCCCTCTCCTACATGCGATTTTATTGTTCAATATTTAGGGATGTATATATCAGGTGATTTCCTGAAGTTGAGTTTATACTTCTGCTCTGTAGCTTTGAAGTGTAAAATAGAAATGTTTTAGATCTGTTACTGGAATGGATACCCATAAGTTTGTGACATTGAATTTAGCGTTTTCCTTGTAAATTGGGTGTACTCCCATGATTCGATTTATGGCCCTGCTTGATGTGCTCAGATTTTAAAAAAGGCTATAGTTTTTTATATGCTTTCTCAGTGAGGAGAGGCAACTGGAGAAATCAGTGATGCACACAATTGTTCACTTGCTGTGTCCTGTATATACTGTCTGATGAACTTGGATAATCATTTCAATCAAATAGAATAATTGATTGGGTGTTGAACTATGGTGAACTTATTGAATGTGGCTTAGTTGGCATATTGACATTGTTTTTAATTGCTGTATGAAATACTGATGTTTGAAGTGTGAACTGAAAAACTGATTCATGTTTCTTGCTTGAGACTGTTCTTTGTCAAGAAAAGTGATTTCTTTTTTTATATTTAAATTGAAAATTAGGTAACTCTGTTCCTTTTATGTGATATTTTACCTATTTTTCTTAATGACAGCAGTATCTTTGGTGGAGTCCATGTCTATCCAAAATTGCCTTGATGATGCCCACCCGAGAGAAACGTGTATGGTAGTTTTCATCATGTGTAACTTTTTGTTTTGTTAATAGTTCCTGGCTTGATTGAACCTAACACAGTGAAAGCAGGATTGAAAATGAAAAAAAAAAAAAAACACATTCCCATTCTTTAATTATTCGATAGAATAGAAGTTGTATCATCATATATTACTATTTCCCTGATCTGAGTTACAGACAATGATTGGAGTTAGAGTGGTAGACATAATAATAGGTTGGTTTTCTCTATTGTTTTCTGTATTTTTAAAACTCATTTGTGTCTCTTTAAAAGCACTTGTTTTTTTTACCAGATTAAGAGCACTTATTGCATTTTTTATTAAATTAAAAAAATGTTTTTATTTACACATTTAAAGAGAGTTTTGTTCATTTGAGAGTTATCTTTTTTTACAAGAGTTTTATGGTTAGTTATACCTTTCTGTCTTAGTTATGCTTTGGTATCACAATTGTGTGATTTAGATTTTATCTCCATTATGCCAATTCAATATCAATTGTTACATATAGATCTTCTGTCTAGTAACTCTAGTCTTTCATAATGGGAGTTTCTGTGACCAGTATTAGTTTGAGCTGGTACTGACTTAAGTTAGGTTGACAAATTCATGTGGCAAAACTTGTAACTTAGAGCTCAATGAAGAGGCTCTTTGGGATTGTTTCCATTACAAATACAATACTGATTAATCTTCTTTGGGCCTCGTAGGTTCTTGGTGTTAAAAATGCGATGATTGATGAACGGGTAATTTGATTGTAACAATTAGAATACATGGAACTTGGAAGATTTGATATGCACAAATGGAAATTGGAAGAGAATACAAGTGTAATCAAATCTTCATTTTAAAGTGTATCAAAAATGTGATTTTGTTGTTATTGTTTATCGAATGCAACTACGATTGGAACTTGACTCATTTTATAGGTTAATGTTACAAAAAATGGCTTGTAGAAAGTTATAATTTGATGGACAAGCTTAGGAAACTTAGCTGACTCAACAAGCTATTATAATTTGAAGGACGTCTGCTCGAAGGGGTTGAGAGGGATTCCAATCCCATAATAGGTTATAATGCCCATATACATATAGGAGTATTCGCCCACAAACCTATTGAGGATGCCACATGCATGCTTGATCGTCTTCTATGCAAGGCTCCAACAAAACATCATCATCCATTCCGTTGGATGATATAAACAAATATGTGCCGAAAATTCTAACCCCCCGTTTCACTATTAAATAAAAAATTAAGGTCTACCATTTTGTCATAGAAGACGACCAAACATGTGTTTCGCTGATCCCGTCAGCTCTGGATAAGAAAATATCAAAATAACGAACTAATCTCTTCACTATCATAAGTATTAAAACTACCATGATAGCTCTCGCTGATCCCGCCAACTCTGGATAAGAAAATACCAAAATAACGAATTAATCTCTTCACTATCATAAGTATTAAAACTAACATGATAGCTCTCGTTGATCCTGCCAGCACTGGATAAGAAAATACCAAAATAACGAACTATTCTCTTCACTATCATAAATATTAAAATTACTATGATAACTCATAATATTTTTTTCTTTCAACGAATCTCCAATTCACTATGCCAATCACATGTTGATAACACTCACAACAATGACGACACAATCGCCACTTCACCTAATGGGTATCTGGATCAACCACACTATCATGAGCATCGAAATCTCTAAGAAATACCATCTTCTAGAAAGAAAAAGAAAAAGTTGCAAAAAAATATAACCATCATTAACGTGATAAAGTATCTCGCAAAACTCCTCAAATATTTATAAGACAAAGTATCAATGGCCTTCTCGCAAGACATTTTTAATCACTTTCATCATTAATCACATTTTTAATAACTTTTAAAATATAAATTTGATTAAATTTTAATGTTTAATTATGTATGTTACTGAATATTTAAAATTAATTTTTTAATTTGTAAAAAACGATTTTAAGATGAATATAAAAAAATGAGAAATCTACAAAAGTTTATGTGACTAAAAAAGATTACAAATTAAAATGATTGAATTAAGCATTAAATTCAAATCACATTTTTTCTTTTTTTATTTTACTAAAAACTTTAAATTAAAATTCCTAAAAACTAACTTTAAAAATACCTATCATTGAAGAATTATCCTTATACAAGATAATTGTCTTGTCTTATAATTGAAGTTGAATGAAGAGAAAAAAGAGGTAGTATGACCTTGACTAGAATTTGTTGAGGCTTCCATAAAAAAGAAGACTTTATTTGTAATAAGAATAAAACCAAAGAGATTATATTGAGGATAAGGTTAGATAACATATGTGATAAATGATATAAACATTGATAAGGATGGTTTGATGAGTTTTTGTTTTTTTAGAAGTTATGTTTTCGAGGTGAACATATAATGTTGGTTTGAATAATGATATCTAAAAATAAATCATTAGAAATAAAACAAGCAGCACCAGTGGTCTAGTGGTAGAATAGTACCCTGCCACGGTACAGACCCGGGTTCGATTCCCGGCTGGTGCATTCATTTTTATAGTTTTGTGATTTTTAAACTGTGCTATTTTTGGTGACGGATTCTTATTACTATTTCATGTTCTTATCATTTCAATTTGTTCTTTAGCAAAATGATTACATGATTATAGTTATCGTCAAGAGTGTTTTCATAGGTATGTAATTCTCCACATATTTTTGATTTTTGGGTCCTCCACTAAATAAAATCAAGTGGCTATGGGAGTTATTATGTGCATTCATAGCTGGCTTCTGTGCTTGACACCCAAATATGCTTCCAATAATTACATTACTACTACATCACATCAGTATATTTATAGTTCTATCTATATTTCAGTACTTGGCCTCTAAGTTTTTTCCCCCCAAGAGCCATTTTAGTTTCTCAATATGTGAGGCGTTTGGAGTATTTGTTTAATGGTTTTGAGTCCTTTTTGAATGAAATTTAATATATTTTAAAGATACAATTAATTTATGCATGGCTTAATTTCGTAGGCGCTTGGAGTATTCATTGTACAATTGAGATTTTTATTTTATATATGAAGAGGGCTAAAGCCCAATAAACATATTTACACCGAAACTAATCAGAGAATATAAATTTTCATCAAATCAACATCAATTAGAGGCCTAAAGCAAGACAAATGAATATCATAGAAACAATAATCTTTAGCAAACTCAATTTCAGTTCTAACTAGAGAATTTGAACATCAGTTCTTTTCCCGAAACGCATGATGAACAACAATAATCCAAAAACAATTATCAATAATCTTTGGCAACACTTTAACGATGCCTTTCTAGAGCTCAAATATGACGGTTTGATAGAATATTCCTCATGCAAACCATTTCTACTATATTTAACTTGAAGCACTTCACTCCATAACTCCTTATACCCGAATGAAATCTTTCAACCCTACCTTAAAATACAAGCTTTATTCAGAGTATTCCGTTTTCTAAGTCCCAGTCCACCACACTCTTTCAGTTTTCCACGTTACACCAACAAACAACATGTAATTTCCTTTCATTATTTCTCTCCCATAAAAACCTACGTTGAAAAGCCTGTGCATATCAACAATACATGCCTTATGTATCATGGTCGTCATCATGGAATAAACAGGAAGAGCCTGAAGCACACTTTTGGAAAGAGTTAGTCTCCCAGAAAAGACAAATGATTCCCTTTCCAAGCCGCAAGCTTTGCGTGCACCTGATCAATCAAATAACAATAATCTCATTTCTTCGACGATCTACCATGCAACAGAAATCCAAGTACTTACCAAGCACATGAGTTTCGATAAAACCAGACATTTGTACTAGTTGCCCTCAATTGGTACTATTAACATTTCTAAAGAAGTAAATTCTCATATTCTCCCTACTCACTTCTTGGCCAAATATCCTACAAAACTTGTCCAAAACATGAACAACACAATCCATTTGATTAGTAGTGTTGGACAAGTCACTTCAAGCACGAGAGAGAGAGGGGGGGGGGGGGGGGGGTGAATTGTGGTATTTAAAATTCGTAATTAATTTTATACTTTTCTCGATTAAAACCGTGTTAGTGATTTTGTTTGAGTAAATTGTAGCAGAAATAAGTAATGAAAAGTAAATAGTAAAAATTAAAAGGATAAAGTTAGAGAGATTGCACCAAAGAGTTATCCAGGTTTGACCGAACGTTGGTCTAGTCTTGTATCCAAGATTTTTTATTGAGATTTTGACTATAAACGTGTGAGCTTTTATATGTTATGCCCACGAACCTTTATACAAGCCGATCTTGAGATTTTTATAGGCTTATCCCCCAACCACAAATAACTTTTACCACGGGCTATGCTATAACCTTCTTAGAGGTGGCAAACGAGATAACATATATGTGTTTGGACTGATTAAAGCCCCCCTTAATTAAGTAGAGAGTATACTTTACTTTCCATGAGAGTATACTTCTCCATCTTTGTCGAAATAAAAAAGGTGGATAAAACTATGTATATGAGAAGTAAAATATGCAAACTTAAGCATACAAATCCTATGTAAAAGGAACAAGTTGCCTTATAGAGATGGGCATGAGCAATCTAGAGTAAGGCATAAAGAATATGATCTAAGATCTTATTTCTCCTTACGGAAGATATCATCCAACTTTGAAAATATCCGATATTTATACTTTGAAGAACTTCTTCCCCTTGATTCTTTCTCAAACATAACTCAAAAGTCTTTAAAGCTTTCTAAACTGAGAGGAAATTTAGGAGTCTACATCTTTCTTGTTTGGATTATTTCCAATAGATAATCAATGTGTTTTAAGGAATATTGTGTACAACCTCTTTTTATTCTCCTTAATATCCAAAAGAACTTGAAACTTAACCATATGTTAATAGAAAATAAATTTAATTGACTAAGCAATTAATAAATCACTTACTAGAGAATCAATCAGAGTTTTAAGATGTTTCAATTTCTATTAAGTGTACTACCTCAAAATTTCAAGGTAACTTGATAAGCTTTCCCTTTCTAGGAAACGACAAGCCACCATCGATTTTCCTTCTCTACGAATAATTTGATACTAGAGTTGATCTGAACATAAGACATATAAATACGTTACAAGTTTATCATCTTAACCTTTTAATAGGTTATGTGATCTCAACCTTTGAATGATACCATCAACATTAACACCTTAATCACATTTGTTGATGGATACCATCAAGATCAAGAGCATTAGGATAGACAAATGCCATCATGAAACCACTTCTTCTTGTACACCTAAGCTCTTCTATCTTTCGATTTTAATCTTGCTAAGGAAGCGTTGAGATGCAATTTCCTTAGAAATATCTACATTAACATTTTGGTTGAGATGATTCTCAATGGTCCTCCATTCTTTAGTTAGACATTGATTCTCTTAAGTTGACTTCTTCAACTTGAATCTCTCTATTTGGATTTTGGATTTCCTCTTGTCTTTGATATTTTTATTTCCCTGTATTTTTATCTTTCAATGATGTTCTTCAAAGGATACATGCAAAAGTAACAACCTCTACTTCTACCTACTAAGGATTAGTTCACCAAAGATAATATGTATGAGATCTTCCATAGTTTTGGTTTTTTCGAAAAAAGGTTTTAAAAGGATTTCACATTAAGGTTTTTATAGAACATGCATATAGAGTTATTAAATATTCTCTATTACCTTTGTTATACAACTTACTTAGTATTAAGTAACTTGTGCAATAAAGCTATAATTAATTAGAACAACTAAATGGTAAGATTAGGGATCTAACAAAAACTCAAAGATTTAATGATTTTGTCTTGTTGTTATTAGTAAAATAAGTTTATTACCTTGTAAGAGTTCAAGAATAGAACACGTTTATTTTTTCACTTGTGTAACTTGAAGGGAAGCTGTTGATATCATCATCTGCATCACAATTTAACTTTTCTATCTGTGGTACCCAAATCGTTTTGGTTCTTTGACGTTAGTGGAATACATATTATGAACATAGATCTTTCTCTTTTTAATTTCATAGTGCTCTTTATAAAAGTATGAAGGAGCATGCCCTTCTTTTCTCTCATGACTCTTATTGATAAAACAAAATATGACAATGTGACCATCTTTATTGCAGTAATTTTATTTTAGGATTTTGCATTTAGGTTTTTGTTGGGCATTACAAATATTGCTAAAACTTTTACTATTGTTCTTAGGTTTATAACCAAGATAGACCTTATTGTAAGACGCCCTTTAATTACATAAAAAAGATTCAAATTGTCTCTCTCTATAGTGAACTTATCAAGTGTATTTAGAATATCTTCAATTTTATTTTCAAAATGCCACATTGGTCATAATTTATAGATTTGTCTAACACTTTATAATATAGGGAAGAGTTTTGAATTAGATCATATTGTCTCTCTCTAAGTTTTTATATTTCTTCCAACATGTTTTTATTCTTCAATTCAAGGAAGAGATATTGTATTTAGAGGTAGAAATGATTTGTTATAATTTAAATGTTTCTTTTGTTAGCTTCTTACAAATATGAAATAAATCTTGATAAGAAAAGTTAGATGTTACCTCACCGTCTTGATGATTTTTCGTAAGACAAATGCTTACTTATTCCTTACCCGAAGATTCCAAATCATAGTTATTCTAAGATATGTATGCTCTCTTTTCTCCTATCTGGGATTTATTAAATTTTATTTGATTTTGGTTTCTTCTATGGTTTTGAGGGCTGTTTGGTCTTATGTTCCCTTTCTCTATGCATTGATGACATGTAGGAATAAACGAGGAACTTTATTCACTTTGCTTATGGAGCCTCAAGGTTTCTTTTCATGCTTTAGGAATTCTTTGAATTTACGAAACACAAGCTTCATGATTTTATTAATCTCACTTTTACAGTCTTCATCTTCTGATTCCATATCTTTGATGTTGATAGCTTTAAGTGCAATGATTTTCCTCTTCTTGTTCTCATATTATTCATTATTAACAAGTCTTTTCAGCTCTATCTCATGTTCATGTAATTTACCAAAAAGTATGTGCGCGTCCATTGTTGCTAAATCTTTAAATTCACTAATCATAATGATTTTGGGTTTCCAACTATAATTTAGGTATCTAAGAACTTTTAGAATCAATTCTTCATTTGAAAGTATTTTTTCCAGAGTTCTCATATGACTCCCAATATGGGTAAATCGTGTTTGCACCTGATTAATGTTTTCTTCAAGTTTCATTATGAAGAGTTCATACTCATAGGTTGATGTGACCAACCTAGCCTCCTCATCAGTACCTTCATAAGTGATTTGGAGAATGTCCCACATTTCTTTTGCAACCTCGTAGTGGGAAACTCACAAAAACTCATCAAGACCGAGCAATAGTGATGACATCTTTCGCTTTCAAACCGCACTGCATATTTTCTTTATCATTTTTGTTCCAATCCTTTTCAGGTTTATTTTCTACAACACCATTGACTTTGCATGTAGATACAAATTTCCCTTCCTTCACAACTTTCCAAATACCACGATCCATACCTTCTATAAAATACTTCATTTTCTCTTTCTAGAATCTATACCCTTCTCCCTTGAAGAATGAAGGTTTAATTAGTGAATAACTTGAAGTCTTTTTTTGTCTCGAGACGATTAGTCCTTAACAAAAGTTAGGCATTAATTTCACTTGTTGTAAAAGTGACTTCAAGCACAATACGAGGGGGGGGGGGGGGGGGAATTGTGGTGTTTAAAATTTGTGATTAGTTTTATACTATTCTCGATTAAGATCGTGTAATTAATTTTGTTTGAGTAAATTGCAGTGGAAATATGTAATGAAAAGTAAATAACATAAATTAAAATGATAGGGTTAGAGAGATTGCTCCAGAGAGTTATCTAGGTTTGGCCGAACGTTTGCCTAGTCCTGTCCCAAAGAGGTCTTTTTTGATATTTTGACTATAAACTTGTGAGATTTTATAGGTTATGCCCACAAAACTTTATACAAGGTGATATTGATATTTTTACAGGTTTATCCCCCAACCACAAATAACGTTTACCACAGGCTAAGCTAGAACCTTCTTAGATATTTTAAGGCCGATCTCAATAACCAAAGCATAACTTTTTCCAACAAAGCTCAATAAACCAAAGTAGATAATTTATGAATAGTTTATCTCCCAAACCAAACTCAATCTTCTCAAGAGTATTGCACTCCAAAGAATTAAATAAACAACATGACCACTTACAAAACTCTTCCTCCCAAGCAAAGTTTCACTCACAAGCACTAAGGCAGTTTTAAGTGAAAGAGATAATTTCTTGAGAGAGAGGAAGAAAAAACTAGAGATATAAATTTCAAAGAAAATGTAAATGGTTGGAAAGTGACATTAAATGAAGTGGAGGCGAGCCTCCTTTATATAGGAGTTAGAAAAACCAAAAAAGGAAATAAACCATGGGCTGAATTAATGAGCCAATCAATTGACACAAAGTCCCAATCATTTGGTGATGCAACTGCAAGTGCACGGTTGTGTGAAGTAATAAAATAGATATCAAAACACAAAAACCAATGGTTTAAGTACCAAACTCTTGTCCTATCGATATATATCTAGAGAAATTGAAAATTTGGGAGCTTGGAAAATAACTTAAAATAAAATCACTTAAATGAGTACAACTTAACATAAAGATCACTTAAATCTAAATTGGGGAAAACATGACCCGAGGTTACGATTCATACTATAACACAACCTCACTATCCTTGTTACTTATATTATGAGAATTCCGCACAAATTATAGAAAATAGATAAATTTGGCAATACCTGCTTTTTCCAACACATTTCTCCTATCGACGACAAATAACCCGCCTGCTTTCGCACGACCAGATTACTATTCGACGAGTCATTACTTTTGTTTAGCTATATGTTTTCTCAAATTTGTCCAAGCGCTTTCTCTGTTTTGGACTAGGTTGTTTAAAAATCTGCGCTTTGGTATCTGTAACGGTAAATTCGTAACCACTGAGTTATTGGTTAGCTCAATGCCAGTAAAGAGTCGCCACCGCGCTTTTATTATTTCCAAATAAAAAGAGAAAAGTACGAAAAAAACCCAAAGATAAGAAGTTTTCAAATCAAAACTAATAAAATGCCAAAGATTAAGATAAGGGGGTTGGTTACACAGAGGGAAGGTATTAGCACCCAAAGTGTCCTAGATACTTCTAGGGAGCCTTTTTTGTGTGCAAGTGTTTTGGTTTAAAAGATGATTGCTAAAAATTAGAATTAGGGGATGAGAAAAGAATTTATTTATTTACAATTTTTGTGTTTGACAAGACCTTCGGTCTTATGCCTACGTACCAACACAAAAATGAGGGATCAAAACCTCGTAGTTCGTGGTAAAAATTTCAAAGATGTATGGATTGATTTTAACAACAACTTAAAGATCTTTTGTTATCAATGAGAGAATACTTAACCAAACATCCACCGATAATGAGGGCTTTACAACATTTAAAAGGGAGAGCTCCAACTTGGATTCAATCAACAAGTATGCCACTAACCCCTAATAAGTAGAAAGTCTTACCATCAATATATCATGGAATGGGAGAATTATATCTCTACCAAAGATAACTTAAATCTAAGTGCTCTCTTTTAAAAAAGTTAAAAGGAAAATGCACAAAGTCGCCAAAAGGATTAGGTGATATTGTTAGCTCTTTTTTTTTTTGTCTTTTTTGAAAATATAGTCAATATGATTAAGTTCATTTACAAATTTGATTAAGAAAATATTTTGAAAATCAATGGCATAAGGCCAAGATTTCTACTCATTAAAAAAAGTCTAAGTTGAAAACAACAAACAAAGAAGTTTTAAAAATGAGAGAGAGATATTTTGAAATTAAAGAAGGAAGGGGAGACGAAGGGACTATCCTAGACAAGATTTAAAAGTTTAGAGTTGAAAAGATCTAACCAATGAGAAACATCCACAAGATAAAAGTGTCAGATAGAAACTCATTTCTATTGGATTGTTAAGCAAGCAACAAATCATATCCAAGCAATTAATAAGAAGACTAATGGTATCAAATAAAGATAACCAAACATCCAAGCAAGAACTCCAAAGCAAGCGGTCTTTAATGTCCTTTAGATGTATCAGATGAAAGGTCCCTTGAAACATACTCAAAGAGAAACCATCAAATAATGTCAATAAGATCAAAATAACAACTTAGACACAGAGAAAGAGTGGAAAATATAAACCAAAGGGAGTTGCTCTAGCTTGTATCAGATGAATGGCATTGGCCAAGGAATGATCTCAAATTAATGGCATTGGCCAAGTTCTTCCATAACTCAGGGATGTTGCCTACTCTAAGTCCATAAGGCCAAAATCAAGTCACAGACAGAGGTCCAATAGTCCACCAATATATTTTTTTAGAGTTTTTGTTTTTATTAAGTATTTTAAGGTCCTAAGACCACAAACAAAACAAAGATCACAAGCACAAAATATATCACAAGCACAAATATGACTCAAGTGAGCAAAGTAAAAATGACTGAAAGATAAATAAATTGCATGAATGTAAATGACAATGAATAATAAAGTGCAAGAATTTAAATTGCATTAAAGTAAATGCCATTAAAAATAAAGTCAATACAGAGAAATGTTAGTGAATGTTAGTGTAAGAAGAAATTGTTTAAGTCATTTTTTGGAGAACACTCAACCATCCACTCATAAGCATGAAGATATGAACCTAGACATCATTCATGAGAAAGGCTCAAACTTGGATAAATCAACAAGTATGCCACTAGCTCTCACAAATGGAAAAAAGGCAAAATCTTCACACAATACCATGAGGAATGAGAGACTTACAATCTCACTTATAAAAATGCTATTGCTTTCTGGAAAATTTAGCATTATGTTAAGCAATCGTAATTGGACTTATGTAGAAGTCACAACTATCTGAGGCCGGGAAATAATAATATTGGTGTTAATGCATTCTAGAGACAAGGTATAAAGACCAAGCTCATAAAAGCACACCATACACAAAAATAAGAGGGGATGGACCTATCTCAATCAAGCTCATGGTGATTCATCTGACACAAGGTCATTGATGAATCAACTAGCATTTTGATCTTATGAGAAATCATTGGCCATGCATGTATTGGGAAAGAAGTGATATGAAGATGAGAATATGAAAATGAAGAGATCCTAAATTGATCAAGGGATGAACCTCACTTGATCAATACCATTCATTCATCTTGAGGGATGAAGTTTACACTTCATCAACCCCCTAAATTCAATGGTATTGACCAAGTCAAGGTCCAATTCAACCACTACCAAGGCCAAACAGAAGTTCAGTCAACACAAAGTCAATAAAATAACTCAAAAAGATATTAAAGAAATTAAAACAATTTAGATCAATTTTTAAATGAAGAAAAATACATTTTAAAAGGTCAAAAACCTCAAATCCCTTCAAATCACCAAAGAAATGGCCAAGGGATTTATCATAGGTCAAACAAGGTTAAGAGACCATTGACTAATTTTTTTGGCATTTTTTGAAAGTCAGAAGTATTTAAAATCAATTAAAAATAAGTCAAAAATCACAAAAATCACTAAAAATATCAAACTCAATCCAAAAATTAGTTTTAATTCAGAAAATGGAAGAGGCGATTATTTGTGAAATTTTGGTGAAAGTCCCATAATTTTTGGATTAAAATTGAAATTATAGTGAATTTAATGAGAAAATGCTATTTAAAATATTAAATTGGAAAATTGATTAAATCAGAAAAACAAGGGCCATCAAATCTCCCTCATTAATTGTGGTGGCAGATCTGATGGCCAACGCGTGCTATCCACCATGGTTATCAGTCAACATACGCATACACTTGGTAATCAGAATGGATGGACCAGATTAGAACGTGACCAATGGATCAGATGGTATGGACATTGCAAGCACACCAGTGAAGCCCTATCTCCGATCATTTTCTCCGGACACCTCACCGGACTGGTCAAGATCAAAACGTCACCAAAATAAACGGATCATACATCAAATTGAAGAGAAAATCACGAGGATTTCGAATATGACCTCCAAATTTTCCAACTCTCACTCTATAATGAGAAATGTGGAGTTGAAAATTGAGGTGTTCAAACTGAATTGCTTTGATTCAACCTCAAAGCAACTCAGTATCAATTCCTACATTGGTAGGACTTCAGTCAACCAAAAATCAAGCTAAAGTGTTAAGAAATGGGAGAGAATCGAAGAGTTGAATTTCTGGAAAAATCACCTTCGGGTTGCAGTGTTGAAGCTTGATCTTGATGTAATTCCACTTGGCCTTGCTTCGTCTTGCTTGCAGGAGATGATTAGAATCAAAATGGATGTGAATACTTGGAGTTCTAGTTCATAAACAAAAGTTGAACTAGAAGCTCGATTTCAATGAAATCCTCAAGGTATTCTTTCAATGGTGGCTATGAGATTGCTGGGCAGAGCTTGGGCAAGGGTTCCCCTTTAATTTGAGGCAATGCACATGTATTTATAGGCAATGGAATTGATCTTTGCACCATTTCAAATTTTGGCCAAAATAGTAATTCAATGTGCATGGGTGCATGAGCACGTGCTTAGGCCCAAATGATCATTGCAACCTGCCCAAAATCGTGCTTAGATGATGTTGAGATCATAACATGAAGCCATGCAAAGATGTGTAACATTTGAGTTCAAAAGTTGCCAAGTTGGGCCATGCAAAGAAACCATGTGCAACCCCTTCAATTTTGATCCAAATGGAATGAAATTGGACTCTTTGGAAAGCTACCATCATGGGGAACAATTTTTATGTTGGGAGTTTTTCCATTTGAAGCTTGGATCATGATGAATTCTGTCCTTGATGTTGGAGGAATCAAACATACTTGAACATTTTCTAAGTTAAAAGTCAAATGACCCCTTTTTCCCCTTTGAATAACTTTTTCTATGAGCTTCAAATGACTTTGGTTCCTTCTTAAAAGTTGTATCTCTTTCAATCATATTCAATTTGGTCACAAATTTGACACAACTTGGATCTTTCATTATGGAATTATGGATTTTAGAAGTTGAGGAAAATTGCTTGTTCAATGATAATGACCCAAATGGACCTATAATGTTTCCTCATGGCTTATGACCTTTCAAGTGAAGTTTGACCTTTATCAAAGAAGAAAAGTTGGATAGAACATCTTGAAATTGATCATGAAACTTGAATCATCTTCATATCATAAAAATTGAGGAAGTTATGGTTCTTAGAAATTAACCTTCTATCTAGGGCACAAACAAAATGACCTATAATTGTTCACCCTAAATAATGACTTTACAAGAAAAATTAGCTCTTGATGCCAACATGAAATTGTTTTGAATGTAATAAATAGTAACTTTTCTCTTGGAATCATTTTCATATGATAAAAATTGTAGGAGATAGGGTCTAGGGAACCCTAGAATTGACTAGTTGACTTTTCTGGCCAACCTCCTTGAACCTACTTGCAAACTTGAAGTTACTTTGCTCTTAGAGGCTCATGGAGGATCATATATGATTATGATGAAGTAAAATTGTGTATCCCTTGATGTATTTGACCAAATGTTGAAGAAACTTGCTGAGGAAGGCACACAAAATACCTAGAGGAATTAGGGCTTCCTTGACAAACAAGCTTCAAACTCTTGATGAATTCTTGATCAAAATGTCAAATAAAGAACACGTGGATCCATATGTGAGGCTTAGAACCAATGTAGACCTTGGATGACTTGATCTCTTGCATTGAGGGTCTCAAACCCTAGTTGTGAGCTTGATGAGGCACAAGTGGATACACACATTACCTACAAAATAAACAAAGCTACACTAGACATATTTTTGGTATTTTGGTTAGTAAAACAAAGGAAATAAATTTTGATACAATCACAAATATGCTTGGTGATCTCTCCAAATGCAAACCCAATGAATGACAGGTGAGGAGGATACAAAGGTGTGATCCCAATGCCAAATGCAAAGTTGTGAGATGGCATGAGGGATCTTAGGGGTCAAAATTGGTGTCTTACAGCTACCCGTATTTAATATCATTCTATCAGAGGATGTGAAGGTTAAAATCTTCGTATCAACACGGTAGAATGAACTTAAATAACAACAACAAGAAACAAATTTCGGTCCCTAAGAGACCTCATGATGCATATGATATGGATGAAAAACTAATATTTATGGGGGATATATTGCCACAAAGGAAAAAGAATCCAGAGAAAGTGAAAGTCCACAGGAGCACAATGCATTCCATAAGGAAAACTCACTAAGGAGACAAAGACCCTGTGGATAAAAGGCTATGCGTAGGCCAGACTATGACTTAAAAGTTGTTGGAGACACGAGGGGATTTCCATGAAAATAAATCAATGGAAAGACTCGGACTCGGGAAAAAGAATCTGCATGTATTGGAATAAAACCAACACAGCAAGAAATAAACACTGGGGAAAGGCGTAAATCAGAACAAAGCTGAAATATCTAAACACAAGGAAGTTCAATTTCACAAAGAAATACGAATCCAGACTCAACCGAGGAAGAAAAACTTCAACACAAGAGTAAAATAGATATATGATCTACCACCTATTACTCGGTAGGAAGATAATACACCCGAGAAGAGGGATATCCATTACCAGTTAAGGTAAACATATCAAGGATGACTCGTTGAGGAAAAATGAGGAATATCCATTACCGGTTACTGGGTAAGAATAGACTACTGGGGAAAATGAAGAAATATGATTTACAACTACCTGTCATTGGGAAGAAGATCGAAGGAAGAATATCTGCTACCGGTTAAGGTAAACATATCAAGGATAGATTGTCGGGGAGAATCACCAACTACCAGCTAATGAGCAGCTTAACAAAGGTGATCAACCGTAAAAACATAGGATTTATATCTACCAGTTACTGGGTAGAAGACCAAAGAGAGAAAACCCGTCACTGGTTAAGGTGAACATATCAAGGATAAAATCAGAAAGAAGAATATCCATCATTGGTTAAGATGAGCATATCAAGGATAGACTACCAAAAAGAAATAGGATTTACAACTACCGGTTACTGCATAGAAGACCAAAGAAAGAATATTCGTTATCGGTTAAGGTAAACATATTAAGGATATACTTGTAGGAAAGAAGGATTTACAAATACCTATTACTAGGTAGAAGACCAAAGAGAGAATATCCGTCACCGATTAAGGTGCACATATCAAGGATAGACTCAGAAGGAAGAATATCTGTCATCGATTTAGATGAACATATCAAGGATAGAGTTGCTGGGGAAACGAAAGTGAATCCGCTAGAGAAATCAAAGAAGTAAATTACCTTTTACCAGTTACTGGGTAAATTAACACATGTAAAGTACTCAACATCAAGAAGGATATTACCAGTTAGTGGGTAATAAACTCTTGTGGGACCAAAAGATCTATCTAGGTAATAACTAGAAAGAAACGGTCAAACAAGACTCAACCCAATGAGGATATAACTCAAGCGGAGTGGTTTCATCCAGATAATGAACCGGGGAGGAAGAAAAAAATAATAATCATGCACTGGGAAATAACTCACTGGGGAAGAAGAAATGATAGACTTTTCGTGCTTAAGGGGCTGACACTCTACATTGAAGGAGGACAGGCACACCAAATCTGCATGGGGAAATGATATCACCAAAGCAGGGGATCAGAAAAATTAGGTCAATGTGTAAAATGCACAATGAAATATCTGATGCTATGCTTATGCATGTATATGTATGAGTATGTATATGATTATGCTAACAAACAAGCACAAAGGATACAAACACTGAAGATCCAATCATCATAACTAGATACTCGACTAATCTCAACAAGATGGGAACATCAATCGGAGAACCAACTAGGGATGAAAATAAATCATCGAGGATACAAATCCTATATAAAATATTCAATACTCTGGGAACATCACACAACCATGTACTCAAGGAAGACTGGGGATGTAACATTCCAAATCAGATGCTTAACTCTGGTTAGGGAAGACATGAAGGACATGCACCCAACCAAAAACTGTTGAAGACTCAATGCTCAGAGAAAATGAAGAACACACACACACACACACACACACACACACACACACACACACACACATATATATATATATATATATATATATATATATATATATATATATATATATATATCAGTAGCAATCACGGGGGATTAAAACAAATCCAACTACAAAACTCGACTCTCAGGAGAGGAGGAAATAACTGCTAGGGGATAAGCAATGATCGACACAGATCTTGCTTAAAGCTCAAACTCTCTAGGAGAGGAGAAAATACAACTTGACAACTCCACGGGGGACGAAAGCACTGCTGAGGGTGTTAACCAATACGTTAAGGATAAAAGAGATCTGCTGAGGATCCATATCTCAAGCTGAGGGATATATATATATATATATATATATATATATATATATATATACACACACACATATATATATATATATATATATATATATATATATATATATATATATATATATATATATATATATATATATATATATATATATATATATATATCAAAGCCACAATTCAATGATGCGGGGAATTTTAGGCCAACATCATATCAAATGGGAGACAACCCTACAGGAGACGGCTACATCAATACTTCTCAGAATCTAATATGTCTAAATGAGGAGATTTTTTCATCAGAAGAGGAAACTGAGTTGGGAATCCACGTCTCAACAGGAGGCAAAAACTCCGAGTGGGGAACCAAACAACTTACTGGGGATTCCATCAATCAAATATCAACTCCGTGGGGACTCCACTGGGGAATAAAATTCTGCCAATACAAATCAAATGCCACACGAGGATGCAATCAGCAACAAATTCCTCAAGAGGAAAACAACAATCTCAAGACTCTTCTTCAAGATTGAGAATTAAACCAATTCCGAGGTATCGAAATAATCAGCCAGACCTGCAGGATCTCACAAAGGGGAAACACTGACATGGCTCTTCAATAACCAAATAAAGGTAACGGGGATCTGAAAACCCAATAAAGGTTTCACCGGAGAGCTAGGGTTCAAATTCAAACTGAGCATGGAAATTCATGAAGACCTCAGATGGGGAAAGATGATGAACTATAAAGAGAACAACGCATCAGGCACACTGGGGATAAACGGAGAATTGTTTGGGAGGCAAACACCACCAAACAAACTGCTCGGGGAAGATGACAATGCTTTACACATTAAGACTTACTGTTCTTAAATTGCCGTTGACATTCCTTTTTGAATTCAAAGTTCTTAAAGTAAATGCCTTATTATTTTAGAAAAATGTTTATTCATTGATTTATTTATTTCAAAATTATCATCATAAAAATACAATTTTATTAAACAGAAACAATAAGAATTACAAATAATTGGATAAAGGCTCAACTTTATTTAATAGAATGATAGTTCGAAAATGGCGGGACTCCATGGATCTTTACAAAGTTTGAAAATGGTAATTTACATGTAAAAGGGCTACATTGAATACAATGACCACTACTCTCCTCTACCAACTTTGAAATTCACTGTGCTCTTGTCTTTGGCTGAAAATGATGAATCTGAACCAAACTTAGTATCAATGTTGCATCAACGACCAAGCCTAGATTGATGCAGTTACTTGCCATAATCCCTAATATTTGCCTAGATTGCCCTAAGGTGGGGTACTCAATCTACCAGGATGATTTTTCTATTTTATGTCTCTAACTTTTTCCTGGATCTCCCTTTCGGGTTTTCAGTCCACCGAGACACTCATTTATACCTAAGCCGCCCTTTCGGGTTTTCAACTTAGCGAGATGTTCTTTTTTTAGGCGAAATATTTCTTTACTACATCGACGTTTACAGGACGAGTGAACTATTCACCATCCATAGTTGTAAGAATCAATGCACCGCCTGAGAAGGATCTCTTAACAACATATGAGCCTTCATAATTAGGATTCCATTTGCCCCTAGAATCAGGTTTTAAAGATAAGATCTTCTTGAGCACGGGGTCACCTTCTCAGAACACACGAGGCTTGACCTTCTTATCAAAATCTTTCTTCATTCTCTGCTGATATAACTGACCATGACACATGGTAGTCAATCTCTTCTCTTCAATCAAATTCAACTAATCATATCTGGTATGACACTATTCAGCTTCAATTAACTTGGCTTCCATCAGCACACACAATGGTGGGATCTCAACCTCCACGGGGAACACAACTTCCATGCCATAAACAAGATAGAAAGGGGTTACCCCTGTTGAAGTACATACGGATGTACGGTACCCATGTAAAGCAAACAGGAGCATCTCATGCCAATATTTATATGTTACAACCATCTTCTGGATAATCTTCTTGAGATTCTTGTTCGCAATTTCAATAGCCCCATTCATCTTGGGTATGTAGGGAGAAGAATTATGATGTGCTATCTTGAAGTCTTTGCAAATATCTTCCACCATGTTGTTATTTAAGTTCGATACATTATCAGTAATGATCTTACTTGGTACACCATACCGGCATATAATCTGATTCTTGATAAACCTTACGACAACTTGCTTGGTCACATTTGCATACGATGCCGCTTCAACCCACTTTGTGAAGCAGTCAATAGCCACTAAAATGAAACGATGTCCATTTGATGGTTTTGGCTCAATCATTCCAATCATATCAATTCCCCATATGGAGAAGGGCCATGGAGAGGAAATGACATTCAAAAGTGTCGGAGGAACATGAATGTTATCCGCATAGATTTGACACTTGTGGAATTTCTTTACAAACTTGCAACAATCAAATTCCATTGTCATCCAATAGTAACCTACTCTCAACATCTTCTTTGTTATAACATGTCCATTGGCATGAGTACCAAAGGAACCTTCATGGACTTCTGTCATTAATAGGTCTGCTTCATGTCTATCCATGCATCTGAGCAAAACCATATCAAAATTTCTCTTGTAAAGCACATCATGATTCAGGTAGAAATTTCTGGCTAATCTTCTCAAAGTCTTCTTATCTTTCAAAGACGCCTCAAGCGGGTAAATCTAACTTTGGAGGAAACATTTGATATCATGGTACCATGGCTTATCATCCTTGATTTATTCAGCAGCAAATACATGAGCTGGCCTATCAAGACGCATCACAGTCAGATTAGGAACTTCATTCCAAAACTTCACCATGATCATGGAAGCCAACGTTTCAAGAGCATCTGTCATCCGATTTTCATATCGAGGGATATGATGAAACTCAACCTTTGTAAAGAAAGTTGATATTCTCCTTGCATAATCTCTATACGGTATCAAATCGGGTTGATTCATCTCCGATTCACCTTTGATATGGTTAACCACCAAAGCTGAATCTCCATAGACATCAAGATATTTGATCCTAAGATCAATGACTTCTTCAAGCCCCATAATGCAAGCTTCATACTCAACCATATTATTTGTACATCTAAAGGTCAATCTAGCTGTAAACGGGAAATGAGTGCCTTGAGGAGTAATAATCACCGCCCTAATGCCATTACCATACACATTAATAGCTCCATCAAATACCATGCCCTAACGGGAACCGGGTTCTGGCCCTTCTCCAAGCAATAGTTTATCACAATCTTTCATCTTCAAATAAAAAATCTCTTTGTTAGGGAAATCATATTGCACTTACTGATAATCATTAATAGGTTGGTAAGCCAAATGGCCAGCCAAGACACTACCTTTAATTGCTTTTTGAGCTCGGTATTCAATATCATACTCAGATAACAACATTTGCCAACGGGAAATCTTCCCAGTTAAAGCAGGATTTTCAAATATATACTTGTTTGGATCCATTTTGGATATCAACCAAGTAGTATGATTCAACATATACTGGCGCAAATTCTTAGCAGCGAAAGCCAAAGCACAACATGTCTTCTCAAGCATAGAATACCGAGACTCACAATCGGTGAACTTCTTACTGAGGTAGTAAATTGAATATTCTTTCTTACCAGATTCATCTTGCTGACCAAGAATATAACCCATACTCTCTTCAAGCACAGTCAAATACATGATCAAAGGTCTTTCTTCAACAGGCGGAGACAAAATCGGAGGCTCAAGTAGATATTCTTTGATACTGTCAAAAGCTTTCTGGCAATCCTCGGTCCAATCACAAGACTATCTTTTCGAAGGAGCTTGAATATAGGCGCACATGTGGTAGTCATATGCGATATAAATCTTGAGATATAGTTCAAGCGGCCGAGAAAACCTATGACTTGCTTCTCAGTTTTGGGCGCATGCATTTCTTGTATGGCTTTGACCTTGGCAAAATAAACTTCAATACCCTTCTCACTAACAATAAAGCCCAACAACTTACTAGAGTGAACACCAAATGTATACTTATTAGGATTCAAGCGGATTTTATACTTCCTCAAACGTTGGAATAACTTCAATAAATGCTCAACATGCTCATCTTCAGTCCTTGACTTGGCAATCATATCATCAACATAGACCTCAATCTCTTTATGCATCATATCATGGAAAAGAGTGGTCATGGCTCTCTGGTACGTTGCACCAACGTTCTTCAAACCGAAAGGCATCACTTGATGACATAATGTTCCCTAAGGCGTAATAAATATGGTCTTCTCCATATCTTTGGGTGCCATCTTAATCTGATTATAATTAGAAAATCTGTCCATAAAAGAAAAGACATTGAACTTAGTTGTATTGTCACCAACATATCAATGTGTGGCAAAGGAAAATCATCTTTTGGACTGACTTTATTCAAATCTCTATAATCAACACACATGCAGAATTTTCCATCCTTCTTTGGAACATGCATAATATTGGCTACCCACTGCGGATATTCAGAGGTAACAAGGAAACCGACACGAATCTGCTTTTGCACTTCTTCCTTGATCTTCACTTCCATATCAGGATGAGTTCTTCTTAACTTCTTCTTGATTGGCGGACATTCTAGCTTCAGCGGTAATCTATGCTCCACAATATCAGTATTAATACCTGGCATATATTGATAAGACCAAGCAAACACATCAGAGTATTCTCGGAGAAGCTCAACCAACCCCTTCTAAATCTCTGGACGAAGCTGTGACCCAATATTGACTTTCTTGATGTCATCATCGAAACCCAAGTTGACCGACTCAATCTGCTTTTCGAACGGATGAATGTTGCTTTCCTCGTGCTCAAGCAATCAGGATAACTCATCAGAGACGTCTTCATCATCATTCTCTTCCTCAGCTTCAAACACAGGGAAATCAAAGTTTGGAGAAGGAGTAAGATCATTATATTCAATGGGTTTGAGAAGCAACCTGCATAATGATTTGATGCTTTGATTTTAGAAATATGAAGTGCAAACAAATATTATGCAGATATGGGAAAAATTATTGCTTATTTATATTTTTTGTGATTACCATTTTCAGAAAAAGCAAAAAGTAAAAACAACATAAATATGGGTGAATAAAATTGTATTTTATTGATGATAATTTGAAAATGCCTGACAATGTTTCACTTCTCCCTTAGGCATAGGAGAAGGATTTTTCCATAAACAATAAGACGTGTTACTTTGAACGATGAACTACAATAGGAATGTCAACAACAACCCAATTGTTGCAAATCTGTCAGTGTGTCACAAAGTTGGCGTTGTCTCCTTCATCTTCATCTTCAATGATAATAGCTGAATGTTGTTCTTCTTTGTGAATGAACCCTCCACTGCTGAAAACTTGTTTAACATTGTTTTAGCTCGACGGTTCATGAGTGCAGGAATTCATGGTAGTTCCTTCAAGATTAAACTCGCTCCTTGGTCTACAGCGTCTCCAGAGGCATAAGGTTTCAACCTCTGCCCATTCACAATAAATGGTATCGTGGGCTCATTCTAAACTTCTACTGCTCCGTATAGTTTTACCCTCTTCACAATAAAGGGTCCAGACTATTGTGACCGATGTTTTTCGGGAAAAAAGCTTAAGTCTTGAGTTAAATATCAAGACTAGGTCTCCTTCTTTGAATTCCTGGTTTAGAATCCTTTTATTGTTCCATTTTTAGTTCTCTCTTTGTACAACTTTGCATTCTCATATGCATCATGCCTTATATCCTCCAACTCACTCAATTGTAACTTTTTGTTCTCTCTTGCTGCTTGGTAGTCTAAGTTGAGGGCCTTGATGACAGTCTATCATTGCATGAATTCAGTCAAAGAAATTGATCAAAACAAGTTAAAGAGGATAAAAAATGAAGAAGAAAGACCAAAGAATGAGGAAAAAATAACTAAGTGTGAAGAAATAGAGACTTAGTGAAAATCAGGTGAAAAAGGGAGCAAAAGCACGTAACTACTGGTATAATCATATTTAACATCACGCGCGTGCGATAAGGATGTGTCACTTGCATCGTGGGCGTGATGCAGATCATCTCGAGCGTGATGACCTTTTTTTTTGGGTTTTTTTGACACATTTTGAAGGTTTTTTAAAGGGGATTTTGACCTTTTTTCAAGGGTTACAAATTTTGGCACATGAAGTACGAGTTTTACAGCACCATAAGTGATTTTTGAGAGCACTTGAAGCCATTGGAGGCCAATCCTTCAAGGGATTTCATATGCAATTCTTCTATATTGTTTTTGGTATTATATTTTGAATTATGAGTAGCTAAATTTCTCTAGGTTAGGTTGTGTTTGATGAACCTGTTTCAATATTGTTGAGACATATGATTGATTGATATTACATGAGTATTTTGACCTATAATTCTATTTAATTGCTTCTTTATCGTTATGCTTTTTATGTGAGATACTCTTTTAATATGATTTGGGGCACATAGGGAATATAAACCATTCGTCTATGTGTTGGACCTAGGGTAATTGTTGTGTTTACATTGGTTGAATAGGGATATGATATCTAGAGTAGTGGCTAGTGAATTAACACTCGGTTGCATTGCCTAATCCTGTTTACGCTGGTGGACTAGGGTTAGAAAACTCTGAGTAGTGATTAGTGAGCTATATCGCAAGGGATTGGTTATAGCGATTTTGTTAATTCATTGTGAGATTATAATGTCAATATCATTCATGTAATGCATCGAACATCAATAATATAGAAATAGGGGATTATATACACAACCTCACCTGTTTCGTAATTATGTCTGAACACTTTATTTTATTTTTGCATTTCAAACTCGAAAACCACCAATTTACTATTTCTTATGCATTGCACAAATTTGTCTTGTTAAATAGAAGTCCCCGTGGATTCAATCTTATTTATTATTGTGACATTACCGATACACTTGTCGAGAAGTCATCAGGCCTTAATGACCCAATAAGCTCTATGCTCTAACTCAACAAACAAGTGACAAGATTTCCCATAAGCTAGTAAAAAAAGGGTCATACCTATGGGAGTTTTGTAAGCAGTTAAGTATGCCTAAAATGCATCGTCGAGTTTAGATAAGCAATATTTCCTAGAGAGGGAGATTGTATTTTCTAAAATGACCTTTATCTCTCTATTAGACCTCGACTTTCTCACTAGTTTGGGGGTGATAGGGTGTGGCGACTCTGTGGTGCACCCCATACTTTTTGAGCAAATTCTTAAACTATATAGCAATGAAGTGCGGCCCCCATCGCTTATTACTAGCCTTGGAACCCTAAACCTTGAGAAAATAATTTGTTTTAACATTTTTATCACAACTCGCGTGTCATTAGTTAGAGAGGCAATGACCTCGATCCATTTCGACACATAGTAAACCACCACAAGGATATATTATTTAGAGGGTTGGTCCCATGTGTCATACCCCGATTTTGGTCCTGATTTTTTTTTCATTTTTTAATTTATTTTGGCACATGGCCTAAACTTCATTTGCATACATTCATGACCAAAGGCAACCATCCATTCCCAAATCCATATTTTTTTTTGATAAACATTGGTCATTATCTGTTTTTTGATCATGGTGTTTTGATTATGAAATGGATTCTAAATATTTGACTTTTTATTTTTTTTCAATTTTAATTTCAAAATAAGTCTAATTCCAAATTTCAAGTTAATCTTAATTGTGTTTTACTAATGGTTCAAACTCTAATTGATTTTAATTTCCAAATGAATGTTAGAGTTGACATCAAAGTAATTTTAACAAATTATAGATTGATTCGATTTTAATTGGTTTTGTTGGTTTTTTCTGAAACAAAAGAATAGAAGTCATCATAATTCAAAAGTGTGTATAATAGGTTACACATGATCATGACAGTACTTGAATTTTGAAATCCTTACACAAACTTGCTTCATCCTCTAAAATAACTTGCTTCATCCTTTAAAAGACACATCATGAATAAACATTGCTTGAATAAAGCGCAAAAGTTGTGTGGACCTCACGTCCCTACATGACCTGCTAATAATAAGTGCAGACAGTACATTTATAGGGCCATCGACACTCATACAGAAGCAATCAATATAACAATAAAGTGTGAAAAATATTTTGCAAGAAAAGTGTGATAATGGCAGAAGGAAAAGGAAGAGTTTGTGTCACAGGAGGTACAGGTTTTATTGGTTCATGGAATATCCCACTTAAGAACTGTATACAAGTCAGAAGTTCTAATACAGAATCTTACAAGCTACAAAATTGTCTCCTTATGAGCCACTTAGGGAGATCCTAAAGAATTTTAGGCAGAAGAATGAGAATGCATTGGCATCTGAGACCGATGCTGCTCGATTTGTCAAGGATGCAGGTAAATACTGTAAGGTACTCTCAGGAAGAGTTTCTCAAGGCCATGGAGGCAAGGCTTGTTTGACCTTTGTTGTTCTTGCTTTGGTTGTCGGTGCTGCTGTTTTGTACCTCAACATGGAATCTGTGGATTTCAATAAACTCTATGTACTTTTCAACTCCCAGTTCTGAGCACTAGGAGAATATTCTGCACTACTGGCAGTTGGTTGCATCAAATAGCGATTTTCTCTCAAGCTCACATCATCCACAATGAGTACAACAAACAATTGCTTCGTAATAAAGTGCATAATGCCGGAGGTTGTACACTTAGCTCCAAAACCTGTTCAGATGTTACAGAATAGTTGAGCACCGTTGGCTCTTGGCGACGTTGAGATTGAGATAATTGATAAATTGATTTCAGCATTGATCCCACCTGAAGCCAATGAAAAAAAAGCTTAAACTAAAAATTCAAAAACCTCATAAAAAGCGAACCCGCAGTATACACTATAACCATCGTTTGCTTACCGTTGTTGAACGTTACAGTGCAATTGTTCCATGGCAATTAGTAGCTCAAAAGGTTGAGGGCTGTATACTTCATCTGGGAACTATGGACTTTGAGATACTTGCAAACTCATTGGACGGTGTTACATTGGATCTCGTCACATTTGGACTGCAAATTCGTTTAACCTCTCCGCGGCTACTTGTGATAATCCCATCCAGAATCTCTCCTTCAGCTGCACCAAAACCTATCCTACATCAAAACTACCTGCAAAACTTCCATGACAGAAAAACATGCACATCAACAACTGGTAAGATTGATGAGCAAGCAGATTACAAATCACCAAGAGATCAAGATGGTCATGGAACTCACACTGCAGCTACTGTTGCTGGATCTCCAGTTCATGGTGCTAATCTTCTTGGTTATGCTTATGGAACCGCAAGAGGAATGGCACCAGGTGCAAGAATTGCAGCTTACTAAGTGTGTTGGACTGGTGGATGTTTCAGCTAAGATATTCTATCAGCGGTTGATACAGCAGTAGCCAACGAAGTACAAGCAGAAATTCAAAGCATTGGAAGCGATGGTCGAGCAAGTCAAACCTGAGGGCATTTCCATGCAATCCACCAATGCTTTGTCAAACAAGTCTGAGAAGAACGCTCGCCAAGTCATTAAGGTTCCGTTTTTCCTGCAAATGCGGCAACAAAACCGGTAAGTCCAACAATTTACCACGGTACAAAATAAAACCAGGTGACACGTTAAGCGAAATAGCGACGGTTCGTTTTGCTGGTTTGGTGAAGTATCAACAGATCCAAACCGCTAATAACATACCAGATGCTAACAATATAACCGCTGGTGATACGCTTTGGTTTCCTTTGCCTCGTGGCTGTGATAAGGTGGATGACAGCAGTGTTTTGCATTATGCACATGTTGTGGAATCTGGTAATACCATTGATATCATTGCTCAAAATATGGTACAACACCAACAAAGCTAATAGTCCTAATTGCAACATAACAACAAACCAACGTTAATGGATAAACCTGTTGAAGCCAAGAGAAGCCCATGTGAGGTCTTCAACTCAACCTTAAAAATATGCATTTGAATAGCACATAGTCCATTAAAGATCAGAAAAAAATCATGGAAATTGTTTGCAATATAATAAGGATATCCACATACAACAACGTGTATTGACCTCTCAGCAGCCACGCCACCATGAGATGCAATTCAGATCCGACGTCAACCAAACCGTGATTGAGCTCCTCACGTTTTCACCATTTCACTGCAGTAACACAAAATTAGTCAAAGCTGTTAAAATTTCAAAAAAAGAATCCCAAATGGGCATTAAGACAAAACAATTGGAGAAAGTGCGTAGGTAGAGTTACCGTTTCCAGATTGTAGTATCAAACGAGATGGACCAAATTCTGAGCATCAAAAGGAGATTACAGAGATACTCTTTTGAACCCCATGTACCAATTCGAAACCCTAACGGCAGGGATAAATAGGAAGAGAGAGCGAATCAGTAAAGAAGAAAAAATTGGAGGCGGACAAAATTCCACCAAAAACCCTAATCCTAAAATCAAAAGGAAATCAGTGTCTGAAGAGGCGAAGGGAGGGGATCCGATCGTTACCTGAGCTGCCGAATCACCGAAGGTGAGCTTTCGTTTGGGATTTTCATTTTAAATCTCTGTTGTAGTTCAGCTTTAGGTGTGAAGTTGTGAGAGACGCAGTGTGAGAGAGACGGAAGCGTCTAAGTTGAGAATGTGAGAGAGATTCGTGAGAGCAAGAGAGAGTTTCGTTCTGAGAAATGTGATGTTGAGAGCGTGAGAGAGAAGTGAGGTTGAGGGCGATTCTGTTACACTATTTCAATTTTCTTCTTTAATTTATTTTTAAACAGAATAAAATTTTGGAAACCATTAATTTTTTTTTGTTTAAACTTCCTAAGTTTAGTTAATAAATGTTTTTACATTTTCAATTCATACCCCATTGAAAAACCCAACAGCCAAGCGACTGGGTTTAATTTTCTGTTTTTTCTTGGTAGTCCAATAGACTGTTTTTTTATATTAGTTTTTATTTTAATTCTAATTTTTTAATCTATCTTGGTTTATTTATCCAAATTAGCATTAAAATGATAACTAATCATAAGTGGTCTAGTGGAGAGAGGGTAGTTTCATGGTCTTTAGTGTAGCGGGTTTGATACTCATGTATAGCATTTTATTTCTTTTAGCATTCATTTTTTTTATGTTTATGTTTTATTATAATTTCTCCTATACTCACAGTTTCATTATTGTTTAATAACACAAGTTTGATTTCCTTTAATTTCATCATTCATTCAAAGCCGCTTTAAACTATTAAAATCACACTTTTCTCGATTCAATATCGAGCCCATTTCCATACCCTTGTAAGTCGATTGCTTTTAAGCATCGCCATCAACCTCACATAGCTTACTCTTGGGCTTTCTTACAATGAGCCGGTTCTCTTGCACTTACACTCATACTTTGCATTATTTGTTGTTTGGGCCCGATTTAATTATTTCATGATTTTGAATCCCCATTTGACAAAATGTACCCCACTCCCCTGATGTGTAATAATTTTGTACTATTTTATTTCTTCATTTATTTGACTGTTTAATTAGATATTAACACAAGAATAAAATCAACCATTTCCAAAAATACAAAAATATGACTCGATCCAGTGTCGAGTATTTTCTCAATAAACAAATCAATTCATTTCTCCCTCCTATTCTATTCCATTTCTTTCAAACTTTCATCAAACGCTTGATTTCAACGTCAAGCCATTTTTTCTAATAAAAAACTCGAAAATATTAATTCATGTTCAAGACCTTTTCAATAAGATGGAAGTGGAACGTGGTGTATACCGCGCACTCCTGAGACTAGGATTCGAGATGTATATCTCGCCAATTCTAGCTCTCGCCATCATCCAAATTCATTCACTTTGCTCTCTCAAACATTCATTCAAATTTCTCTTAAACGTCCATCACTACTTGATCTAGGGTTAAGTCATTTTCACAACAAAACTCAAAATACCTAATTCTTATTTAACACTTTTTCAATAAAGATGGAAATGGAACATGGTGTATACCGTGCACTCCTGAGGCTAGGATTCGAGATGTATATCTCGCTCATCCAAGTTCTCGCCATCGTCTAAAATTGTCAATGCGGTTTCTTCAAACCCTTTCTCAATCAAATTCCAAAATACTTAATTCCTATCTTAACCTCTTTCAATAAAGATGGAAATGGAACGTGGTGTATACCACGCACTCCTGAGACTAGGATTCGAGATGTATATCTCGCTCATCCAAGTTCACGCCATCACTCAAAATAAATCCAATCAAATCAAACTCTTTTCTCGCCGCCGTGCGACTGATCAAAAACCTTTTTTCATAAATGAAAGACATATTGTTTTAAGGTGATGCAAAACAATGTTTCGGCCATGATTGTTGAGTAGAGATAGATGACGCTTTTCCGAATGTAGATTTATAAATCCGTTCGATGTGTGGTATGCGTCCACTCCTCATCTGTTTTGGGTAAAACAATGTTTCCGTCGATTAATACAATATAGCTTTCGCTAAAATCGACCAACAAACAAAACATTTTTATACCCAGAACTACGTAAGCCTTGATTTCTCTTTTGAGATACGTAGGAGCAGGATTCGTAAATCTTGTCAGGCCCACTAATAAAAAACTTAGGTTTAGTCCTTAGTTAAAAATCCAAAAACTTTTCTTCTCATCCTTTCTTTCTTTCCCACCTAATAATTCGAAAAGCCTAACATTTCAAACTAACACTAACGCACACAACTGACCTAATGGTTCCCGTTGAGTACAACGGACGTGAGGGGTGCTAATACCTTCCCCTTGCGTAATCGACTCGCGAACCCTGATTTGGTTGCGACGACCAATAATCATTGTCATTTTGTCTTGGGTTTTATCGATATTTCCCCTTTCCTTTTTAGGAATAAATAAAGTTCGGTGGCGACTCTGTTCAGTCCATCATTGCGAGCGTGCGATCGCGCTTCGCTTTGAAGTCGTATCCCCATTTTTCAAGGTGCAACACCATGAAATCAACCCCCCAGACATCAAATATTTCGACCTCAAGAATGTTATTTAGAGGCATCTCATTTCTCTTCAAGATGTTTCCTGTGCATTGTCAGTAGTCATATTTCACTATGAAAGCATGAACATATTTGGACATATATGGCCAATAAAGGCCATCTTGGAGGTTTTTTGACACAGTTTTTTCGGTGCCAGCATGTCCATCGTAGGAAGATGCATGGCAGTGGGTCATGACACTTTTGGTTTCCTCTTCGGGGATAAACCTTCGTAAGATTTCATCGGCGCCTCTGTTAAAGAGTAGAGGCTCGTTCCAATAATAGTGTTTCAAATCAGAGAATGACTTCTTTTTGTATTGGTAATTCAAATTCGAAGGTAAAACTCTGGAAACAAGGTAGTTGACAAAGTCAGCATAGCAAGGTGACTCCTTACCAATAAACACAAAAAGTTTGTCATCTTGGAAAGATTCATCAAGAGGTAACTCATCCTCTTTAAATCAATCAACCTAGACAAGTGATCGACGACCACATTCTCTGTCCCCTTCTTATCCCTAGTCTCAATATCGAACACTCTTAGTAACAAGATCCATCTAATAAGCCTAGGCTTGACATCCTTTTTACTTAAGAGGTATCTATTGGCAGCACAGTCAGTGTAGACAACTATCTTCGACCCTACAAAGTAGGAGCTGAACATATCTATGGCAAAGACAATGATTAATAGTACTTTTTTGGTGGTCGTGTAATTAATTTGCGTCTCATCCAAAGTTCTACTAGCATAATAGATGGCATGCATTTTATTGTTCTTTTTCTTATCTATCACCACACCTACAACATACTCATTGGCGGCTCAGATGATCTCAAAGGGAGCGCCCCAATCTGGGGGTTGCATTATGGAAGCGGAGATCAAATCATTTTTTAGAGCCGAAAAAGCTTCAATACACTCATTATCAAAGTTAAATTTAATATATTTCATCAATAGCCCGGTTAAGGGATTAGTAATCTTAGATAAGTCCTTAATGAACCGACGATAAAAACCAGCGTGACCTAGGGAACTCCTAACCTCCCTTACAATGGTGTGTGCGTGTGTATGTGTGTAGGAGAAGGGGGTTTGCTTTTATATTATCTTGATCTTGGCCCTATCAACCTCAATCCCTCTTTCAGACACTAAATTCCCCCTCTTTTACCATGAAATGACAACTTTCCAAATTAAGCACGAGGTTCGCCTTAACACACATTTCTAATACTTTTTCTAGATTTATAAGATATCTATCAAAGCTATACCCATACATAGAAAAGTCACCCATGAATACTTCCATGATGTCTTCCAGAAAGTTAGAGAAAATCGACATGATGTAGTGGTGAAAAGTAGAAGGCACGTTGCATATCCCAAAAGGCATTCTCCGATAGGCAAACATGCCATAAGGGAAAGTGAATATTGTCCTCTCTTGGTCACTAGGATGAATGGGTATTTGAAAAAACATCGAGTAACCATCAAGGTAACAAAATTATGAGTGCTTGGCTAGGTTCTTAAGCATTTGATCAATGAAAGGTAATGAGAAATGGTATTTTCGAGAATCTTTATTAAACTTCCTATAATCGATACATATTCTCCACCCCGTAACGATTCTAATGGCAACCTGATCTCCCTTTTCATTTTTAATAACTGTCATTTCTCCCTTTTTAGGCACAACTTGAATAGGACTAACCCACTTACTATCAGAGATGGGAAAGGTTATCCCGACTTCCATGAGTTCAAACACCTCCTTTTTAACTACCTCTTTTATATTGGGATTTAGCCACCTCTGGTTTTTGTAGATGGATTATAATCATCCACTAACATTATCTTATGCATACAAATAGAGGGACTAATACATTTCAGGTCATCTATAGTGTACCCCATGGCTTTTAGGTACTTCTTAAGGACGGTGAGGAGTTTTTCAGTTTCGACCTACCCCAAACTAGCATTCACTATCACATGTCAGTTTCTCTCCTCGTCCAATAATTTGTACCTAAGGGTTTTAGGGAGTTGTTTCAGTTTAATTTGGGATTTTTGTTGCTCAGGCTCGTCACCTTATGTTACAAGCACCTCAAAGCTTTTTTGAGAGGAAATGGAAGTTTGTCTAACATCTCCACATAAGCTTTCACTTTGATACTTTCTTTATTGTTTTGGGCACTATCAAGTAAAGACACTTCCAACTTATCGATCAGAGGAAGTTTGAACGCACTATCTTAAACACAAGTGTCAATGATATCGACTAAGTATCAAGAATCCCTTAAAGAAGGGTTTTTCATGAGTTTGGCTAGAATGAACTCAATATTTTCCTCTCTTACCTCAAAAGTCAACTTTCCTCTTTTGACATCTGTGATGGCCCCGTCGTAGCTAAGAAAGTGTTGCATCTAAAAAAATATGATCCTTCGCAGGGCGTTCGCACGCTCGCAGAAAAATTGATTCGAATGGAGTCGCCACCAAATTTTTTTTATTCCAAAAGTGGAAAGGGAAAATATAGATAAAACCCTTAAAATAAAAAATAAGATGGTCGTCTCAATCATATTCGGGTCGGGAGTCGATTACGCAAGGGAAAGATATTAGAACCCCTCACGTCCATTGTACTCAACGAGAACCTTTTAGTTAAACTTTCGATTGAATATTAGCTCACGTTAATTGTTTTCGTCGAGTGGTCAAAAGTGTAAAGAGAAAAGAAAATGGGTCGTAAAAAGATTTTTATTAGGGTGCTTGACGAGATTGCGGGTCTCGCTCCTACGTATCCTCGGGTACAATGAGGAACTCAAAACTTCATAGTCTGTCCTAGAAAACTATGTTTTGCAGGTTGGTTTATTTTATTGAACAAGTGTTTAGATCGTGTTCTAACGGTTAAACATCACCTTGTATGTTTCCGATCGCATTAGAACAGACTAAAAATGTTATTTTGTAAAATGTTTTCGATCGCGCGGGGGAAAGAAAATATGTTTGATGTGTTAAGTGTTTTTTAGGCGAATGACGAATGTTCGGTGAGAATGAGACGTGAGTCTCGGGACCAATTATTCGGGGGTTCATCGGAATGCTAGACTCCAAAGTTCCTTTTTCATTCAAGGTATTTATGAAATTTGTTTGATGGACAACGAAGGCTCTATAAGAACGAGATGTATGCCTCGAAACCGATTGTTCAAGGGTTTAATTGGAATACTAGACTCCAATGATCCTTTTTTGTCCGAGTTTATATTACGTATTTTTAGAAACGAAAGAAATAATAAGCAGCTAGCCCAAGACGTATGCCTCGGGACCGACCATTCGAGGGTTTCATTGAAATTCTAGACTCAAATGTTCCTCTTTTTTTGTGTTTGTTAAGAAAAGATTTTAATGTTACGTTCATTCGGAAAAAGATTTAAATTTGCTTTGGTACAAAATTAGCCGAGTTTGAAAATGTCACTTAGCGTTGGACTAAGGTTTTGAAAAACCCACTTGGCGTTGAACCAAGGATTTTTGTCGTTTTTGAAAATTATTTAATTAGGCTTATTTATTTATTTATCATTAGCATTTATTTATTTTGGAATAGTTAAATAAACAAATAAATGAAACTAAAAATTGAATAAAAGAATATTTTATATGAGAAAATTAATTTTCTAAATTATTATTTATCACTATTATTTAACCATTTAAATTAATTATCAAAATTAAAATAAATGGGTAAAAATAATAATAATAAAAATTAAGTGAAAGGGGTGCATAAAACAGAAAATGAGACCGTAAATAATAAGGTCCAAGGCCCAAGTGAAAATAAATAAATAAAAAATAAAAAGGAATGAAAGGAAACAAAAGGAGGTGTGGAAAGAAAACCCAAACGCAAGGCCCAATGGACAAGCCCACTAACATATATCAACATATCAACCCAAGCGGGAAAGTCAACATAAGTTGACTCCATCCCATATGTTGTACCCGAAAATTTACCCTCTTCTTTTTGACCTTATTGGCTTATGTTTCATCATCATATACATTCATGCATATCATTGGTTCTATGGTTATGGGATCGAGGCATCTCTCTTGTGACATTCTTCAAGCTTCAGAAGGAAGAAAGGTGATAATCAATGAAAAGGAGGTTGAGCTATCCTCAACTTCATGATAATTCAAGCTACAAGGGTTTTCTCATGCCCTAAGACATCTCAAATGGTCCATTCTTCATTAGTTGAATGAGATTTGCAGGAGAATGGAAGTTGATCACACTCTCCTATCTCTTGATCCCTGAGCTAGGAATGTTGATTATCTCAGTATGTGGAATACCCATAGACCACTTTTGAATCATCTTTATCATATCCTTATGTAAGACATCTTTGTTCAAAATTTTCTCGACTTTCCCTAGAGGAGTCAAGGTTTTGAAGACGTGCACTCATATCTTATCTTTTTGGACAAAAATTAGGGTTTGTGATAAAATCAGTTTATTTCTGATTTTTTGAGCAAGAATTGATTCCATGATATTCTATGTGTCCCTAAGTATCTATGTGTAAAAGTTTGGCCATCAATTCCATTCATAAGAGGTTCAATTGCTCAGGTGATTATTGGTTTGATTCAATTGGGGAAAAGTCAACTGAGCAAGTAAAAATTCAACTTTTGATTCCTTGGGTCAATATTGTGTTCCTCAAGTCAAATATGGTCTATGGTTGAAATTTGATCAAGAAAAGTCAAGATATTCATCAAAAATCAAGAATTATGGAAAGTTACTTAAATTGGAAATTAAGGTTTTGGAAACTTGCTATTTTTGACAAGTTTAGTGTTAATGAGCAACTACTTTCATAGCCATTGTTCTCTATGATCAAGAATCGAAACCAAATTGACCTTAACGTTAAATTTGTTCTCCTTTCTCCATGCTTTAAGTAGATACCAAGATTAAAGCATTTGGATCGTCATGGCTCAAGTTATGGTCGTTGAAAGTGTGGTGTTTCAAATTCACTCAATTGTCCTAACACTTAGAAAATTTCTAAGTGTCCCAAGTCAGGATTCCCAAGCATGTTCATGTCAGTTTTAAGGGACATTAGGGACTCCATCTCAAATTGCTTCTAACATGAAAATCATAATGTTAAGTCTCCTCTTTCCATTAATTCCAAGAATGCTTCATTTGGATAGCCACAAGTCAAGATATCACCCTCAACAGTCATGACCTTGGATTGATTGCTTGGGCTTTATACTCAGTGAAAAGTTTCTAAGTATTTGGTCATTTCAAACAACCTACTTCATGTCCAATTTTCACAATGTTACAAGTTTCATTTGGATTCGACCTCAACATAAGAGTTGTTAGGCTTTATCTCCTCTCCATTTTTGCTTCAAACATTTTCCTATTTGGTAGCTTAAGGAGCAAGTTATGGACATGGAAAGTTAGGTCCTCAGAATGACCTATATTTGACACTTTGATATGCAGTTCCAAGCAATCATCTTCGTACCTACTTTTGAAGGAGCTCTAGGTTTTGTTTCAATTTCCCTCCAAAATCAAACATGTTCCCCTCATTCCCCTCTTTCCAAAATGCCCTATCTCACTCCATTTGGCCAAGAGGTCATGGAGTTATTTTGGTTTAAAGATGACATGTTTCAATCTACATTACCACACTTATTGATTGGGATTGTGCATGATGTTGCATTCCCTTGCAGCAGGATCTGTTCCACACAACCAACACACATTCCCTTTGCCTTGAATAGACCAACAACACATGAATTGTGTGGTTGCATATCATGTTCAAACTTGGCCAAAATGGGAAATGTTTTTGATTGTCTCTTTTTCTCTCTCCATTGAGTCACACAATCCTGAGCTCTCTCATTCCACCTCATGCTTCCAAAAATGACACAAAGCACACATTCTATACATCCAAAATGCAGCCTTGCATGCCACACTTCATTTTTGCACAAGCTGACCAACTTGCCCTCCAACGGTTCTGTCCCAAAGCAAAGCATCACACCTCATCATAAGCATGATATTTAAGCAAACCTTAACCTAATTGTGGAGAGAGAGATCATTGAGGAAAGAGAACTTGGAGGCTACAACACTGAACTTAAGGATTCATTTTTCTATTTCTGAGTTCATCTTCCCCATTCACTCAACATCATCTTGGTTCCCAGAAGAACATCAAGCTCCATTAGCCTTGTTTTTGTAGCTCCTTCAAGCTTAAGAAGCAATGGATCTTCTCCATTAGGCAAGTCATTCTGTAATTCCACCTCTTCCATTTTCAAGATGCATATGCTATGAACTGCTTAAGAGTGATGTATGAAGTTGGTCCATCATGTTGTTTGTGTCTGATTACTTGAATATATGATGTTTGGGTTTGCTGAGATTTTTGAAGTAGTGTGTTTTCCTTAACTTTCACACCTTGTTTCTCCATGATCAATCCATGTTTTTAGATTTTGTTTGAGGTGTTGTTGTACTACTCCATGAGATCTACACTTTTTTTATTCCATTCGTTTTTGTGCATTGTGGTAGGAGTTGTTTGGATTAGAATATATCATGTTCAGGTCGGATTTAGGGTTTATGTTTGCATGATCAAAGGTTGAAGATGAGTGCTGGAAGACCGCGATTGGTTGGGTTTATTTTTTGTCCGCTAGTGACTTAAGTGGAACATGACCGGTTGAGGTCATGTTCACATGTTTTTTTTGTATATTTCATTTTATTTTTAAATGTCACGTTTTTTAATCAGAGTTTTGAAACATTTGGACCATGGGCATGGCGCATTCGCTTCCTCCGTCCCCCTGCTTTGGTCCCATGCGCTTACTTTAAACTAAACTCAATTAATTTCCTTTTGTACTCATGCACCCCCTTTCAATTTTTACGTATTTATATTATTTCGTTTCATTTAATTTTATTTAAAATAGTTCCCCTACTCTAAAATTTTTGAATTAATTTAGGATTGACATTTGAAATCTTATTTAATTTTCAATATTTTTTATTTTCAATTTTGATATATTTTGATATTTATTCTGTTTTTATAAATATATATGTTTAAATTAAACTGGTTTATTTATTAGGGTTTTGTTTAATAATTTCCCATTTGAATTTTGGCCCAATATTTTGTACACTTTTAAACACATGTACATAGGTCATTTGGGTTTTCATTTGACATAAAGATTGATAATTTTAGGTTATTTTTGAGTCTTATTTTGAAGATGGTTTGGTTTGATCAACTATTGATGCACTGCTTGAATGATAGTTTTGTTTGAACACTTGTGCCCATAATTTTGAATATATCTTTGGGACATTTTAAGTTTATGGTTTCATCTTGCTATGCACAAATTTTCATAATTTTTCTATGCTTGTTTCTTTGTGATATACTTTGCATCTAGTTGATTATTTTGGAATGCACTTGTGCAACCATGTGGGATCTCTTTCTCATTCTATCTTGACCTCATCATCATAATTTAGAGGTCTTAAATTCATCCATCTGACCCCTTTTAAGTATTTCCAATTGATGTTTCTTTTCTTGATTACCTTGAATTCTACTTACTTGCTTTTGAAATCATGGTTTGGATTGTGTCTTGTGCATTCCAATTTGAGTACTATGAGTCCAATTGAATTTGTTTCCTCTTGTCTATGTCTTTGACTTCATTGGTCTAGGTACATCTATACCTTGCTCTTATGATTCTTTAAATGGTATTCCATTGCCACTTCATCATGATGACAAATTAAGAGCTACATTTTTCTCTTCTTGACCTAATTTTGAGTTTAGTGGATGGTGAAGCTCTTAGGAGCTTGGAATCCAGTTATGTATGTTTTGATATTATTCTCATTTCATTTATTCATGTCTCAACTTCATTTTGCATTACACATTTGCTTTGGCTGGGAAAAAGACTCCTTACTTGGATGATGCCCACCCTTCTGATTTGCTAGTTATGTATGAACTTTGAGTTTGTTTGCTAGTTGGTACCTCTTAAGGTTTAGTGTTTCTATTTAATGCTTTGAAGAGGACTTTTTGTTTGTCCCATAACCAATAAGCATCCCTTTTTTGATATTTGTCTATCCCATTGAATTTTGATAAAGGATTCCTTTTTAGGATGATATTTTTATTTATTTGTCAAGATACATGACTTTGATTTGTGTATGAAGTTTGGATGAATTCTTTTGTTACTTTTGAACCTCATCTTGAGTTAACTTATTGCACAAGTAACACATCCCTTAGTGTCATGTGTATGCTTCCATTGTTTGATTATTTCTTGCTTAAGCTTCTTTGAACTTGTGTGATTGTTTGATCATCTTTTGGCCTATCTCGGAGCATAGCTTGTGTGATTAATTCTTGATGTTTGAGTGAATTATATGTGAAGTTTAATATTCCATATTCTTATGACTTGTTTGGTTTGATACAATTTTCCCATAATTCTACTTCATCTATACTTGCTTGAAGTTCATTAGCCTTTAGGAGCATGACTAGGGTTTGATTTTGATTATTACCTGTCTTAAGCTTTGAGTATGCTTTGATATGGTGTCTTTGAGATATATTGAGTTTCTTTATGTACTGGTGCTATGTTTTGATCTCAATCATATACTATGACCTTTTCTATGTCTAATTGTCCACATACTTGTATTCATTTCACTTTACAACTATACATGATAATTGTGTACTTTGTTGCTTAAACCATATATGCATGACCTTTAAGAGTTATACATCATTTCCTTATGTTTATTTAGATGTGATGGTGCTGCCCCCTTTTGACTTGATAACTTATATTTTTCCTTAGTTGTATTCACAACATGTTTGAGCTTTATCTCCCTTTTTCATGACTAGTTTGGTTGGGTAATTTCAAGAACTTTTTCCCATGACTTGATATGGATTATTTTGTTTGTATTTCATCTATTCTTCCATGACTTGATATGGATTACTATTATTTCATATTTCCTTCCATGACTTGATATGGATTACATTGTTTATCTTTCATCAATTTTTTTCATGACTTGATGTGAATTGTCTGGTTTCTATCTTTTTGTCCCATGGCTTGATATGGATTGCTATTGCTTTTAGCTTCTCCCAAGACATGATATGGATTACTACTATTTTTATTTTCTATCATGACTTGATATGGTGTTGTGTTGTTCATTGTTCCATGACTTGATATGGGTTTGTCTTTCTTTCATCTCTTTTCCTTGTGTGGACAACATGTTCGCCATAGGATTTTCTTTGATTCATTCTTGGTTAAGTTTGAATTAAAGTAGACCTTAGGTTTGTTAAACAAGCATGACAACATTAGGTAGACCCCTTGATCCTTAACCCTAAGTCAATCTTTGCATGTTAACTTAGGCAATGTTTCCCTTTTATCCTAACTTTAGGACCACTATTGTATGCCAACATTAGGGTTTATCTTTATAATTCCCTTAGATTTTCCATTTTCCTTTTTGCTTTTCATTCTAAAAAACAAAAACCTTTTCTCAATCGAAATCCAAAAACATTATAAATACTATTTGAACTCTTTCAACAATAAGGGAGAAGTACTCAGATGCCTCATGCTTTGGATGGACCATTGGATGTATTCTTTTGACAAAATACTAAACCAATCAAACTTCTTTTTCCGCTTAGCTTTTCTTATGAAAATTTTCAATAAGGGTGGTTACCCATAAAAAGCACCAATAAATTAAAGTTTTTGAGAAGTACTACGGTGCTCTGATTCTTTATTGATACGTACGCATTGGGTTGCAAAACCTAAGCGAGCGCAATAATAAAAACTTTCTTTTATTAATAATTTAGTCCTTTTGCATGCATTCCCTTTTAGTTAGTAAGTTTTAGAATAAACACACCCTTTTGATTAGAACAACAAGAATGGATCCTGTAGAGTACTACAGACGTGAGGGGTGCTAATACCTTCCCCTTGCGTAATTGACTCCCTTACCCATCTTTTGGTTGCGAGACCACTAGATTCATCCTTTCTTGGGTTTACCCAATGTTTCCTTTCCTGCTATCGGGATAAATAAATTTGGTGGCGACTCTGTTTTGTGTGCGTGTTTCTTCGAGATGCGATACCATACCCTAGGATTGAGCTAGCACATGATCTGATGGAAGAAGTGTAGCGGGAAATTCATGATCATGAAGCTATTGACAAGCTAGATATCAATTAACAAGAGTCGCCACCACGCTTTTATTGTTTCCAAGGGAAAAGGGAAAAGTACGAACAAAACCCAAATAGTAAGAAGTTTTCAAATAAAAACTAATAAAAATCAGAGATCACAGGTAAGGGGGTTGGTCACACAGAGGGAAGGTGTTAGAACCCAAAGTGTCCTAGGTATTCCTAGGGAGCCCTTTTTGTGTGCATATGTATTTTGTACAAAGTGATGTTTACAAACAAATAGAATGGGGGGATGAGAAAAGAATTCATTAATTATATTTTTTGTGTTTGACAAGACCTTCGGCCTTGTGCCTACGTACCAACATAAAAATGAGGGATTAAAACCTCGTAGTTCGTGCTACAAATTTCAAAGTGGATGCATTGATTTTAACAAAATTTAAGTTTGAAAGGCACGAAGGCCTAAAATGGTTTGAATGAGTTAGTTCTTTTTGGCTTTTTGAAAGTTTAAGTCAAGTATAGTTAAGTTTATTTACAAGTTTGATTTAAGAAAATAAGTTTGAAAATGCAATGGCATAAGGCCAAAGTTTCTATCTTTTTGCAAAAGAGGTCAAAGTTTAGAACAAAAATAGTTCACACAAAGAAGGTTTTGAAAATGGAGGGAGAGATTTTGAAATTAAAGAAATGGGGAGAAGATGAAGAGGCTACCCTTTGCACAACTTTTAAAAGTTTAAAGTTGAAAATATTTGACCAAATGGGTAGCAATCCAATAGACAAGTATGTCAATAGAAACCCAGAATTCCCTTGGACTTTTTTAGGATCAAGCAACAAACAACTGCACAATTATATTATCTTGAAGGGCAAAGGCATCAAATAAAGATGGCCTCATCCAAGATTATCCACTACATGATCTTCTCCAGAAAATAGCCCATGTAACAGATGAATTCCACAAGTCACAAGTTTAACATAACAACTTCACAATGGTCATGTTGCAGATGAAGTAAGAGAGATCTTCAAAGATGTATCAGATGAATTTCAAATTGCAAGCACTTGGTTCTTCACAAATTGGCATTGGCCAAGTCCTTTAGCTTAGGGAGGTTGCCTAGATTCTAAGTCCATTTGTCTAGGATCAAGCCAACAGTCCACTCAAAAGTTTTTTATGGTTTTTTGTGGTTATTATGTACATTAATGGTCAAAGACCAAACAAACAAACAAATCATATACAAACAATATATCACACAATATGGTCCAAATGGACAAAGTGAAAATTGCATTAACATAAACAATTAGAATGATATGTACAATGTCAAATGAAATAAAGTGCAAAAAGTAAATTGCATTAAGATAAAGAACTTGAAATTAAAAGTCAATAGTTAGTAAGTTAGAGGTTAGTTTTGCTTTATTTTTTTTCAAGACATTCTTTGGAGAACACTCAACCCACTTATCACAAGCATGGATCCTTGAACCAAAACATCTTCCAAAGGAAGGAAAGAAGGCCAAGTTTCCACACAATACCATGAAAGGGGGGAGACTTACAATCTCACTAACTAGAATGCTTATGCCTTTTGTGTCAAAAATTTAGCGCTATGTTAAGCAATCGTAATTGGACTTATGTAGAAGTCACAACTATTTGAGGCCGAGCAATAAAATTTTGGTGTTAATGCATGTTGGAGACATAATATCATGAACTATGCTCATAAAACATACCACACACAAAAAATATGCAAAAGAGGTGGCATAATCTCATCCATACTCATGTCAATTTTTCAATCAACTAGCATTAGGACTTTGAGATGTCATAGGCCAAATGGAAATGAATGAATGAAGAAGGGGAAATATATGAAGAGGGAAAGGGATGAATGAGATCACAAATTGGTCAAAGGAGGACTTTTACCAAATTAATATCATTCATTCATTTTGGGAGATGAAATGTACATTCCATCAATTCCCTAAATACAATGATATTAACTTGACCAAGTCAAATCAACCTTGACCAAGACCCAACAACAAAAAATCAAACTCAATTAAGTCAATACAAATGGTCAACACAATTAAAATGACATCTATTCAATTAAAAATAATAAAATAATGCATTAAATTCAAATATGTTTTGTCCAAATCCTAAAATCTCATCAAAACACCAAAGAAATGGCCATGAGATTTATCATAGGTCAAACAAGGTCAAATGACCTTGGAGAAAAAATTTCATAATTTTTGGACATTTAAAAATATTTTAAAGTAATTAAAAACAAATATAAAATCAATTAATTCATGAAAAATATTAATAGTGATCCAAAAAATAATTTTAATTCAGAATATGAAAGAGAAAAATATTTGAATTTTTTTGGTGAAAGTCCCATATTTTTTGGATGAATATTGAATTTAATATGAATTATTGAAGAAAATTCAATTAAAACAAAATATCAGAAATTCAAAAATACGTGGACCATCAGATCTCCCTCATTAATTGAGGTGGCAGATCTGATGATCCAAAACGCGTGTTCCACATGCACCTGAGTAAACAACGCTGTACACATGGTATTTAAAACAAACGCTCAAGATGAAAACGTGGCATATGGATCCTGTGGTTCATATGCAAGACACATCATCGCCGGAGCCAGAGCTCCGGTCATCTTCTCTGGTGGCACTCACCAGACTGGTCAAGATGAACCATCACCAAAAAAAGAAACAAGGCCATGATCTTAAAGAGAAAACAACACTGAGCTCGAATATGACCTCCAATTGCTCCAATTCCAAATATATTAAGAGATATGTGGAATTGAAATTTGAGGGACATGAACTGAGTTGCTTCGATTTGACCTCAAAGCAACTCAATCTTCTTGCCTATATTGGTAGGACTTCAAACAACCAAAGAATCAATGGAATTGAGCAATAAATTGAGAGAATCGAAGAGTTTAAAATTTCTGCAAATTACCTTCAATGGAGGTCTGAACACGATGGATCTTGATATGGCTTATGCTTGGACTCACTTCAATTGTTTGCAGGAGAGGAATGGAAAGGTTTAGAAACAACGGATTCCTGGAGAATTGAATTCCAAAATAGTGGAGATTCAAGCTCAAATTCAAATGAATTTATCAGGTTTATCCTATGAGAGTGAAGGGTTTTTAATGGGGGATCAAAGCTGGCGCAATGTGTGTCTTAATTCTGAGCAAATGGAGCTTAATTTATAGAGGAATCGGGTGATATTTGCACACTCACTTCCACTTTCCAAAATTGGCAAATGATGATGCCATGCTGCATGGGTGCGCATAGGCCCATGAAATGATGGTTCGAAGGACCAAATTGAAGATCATATGCTTTGAAGATTGATTGGATTGCAAGGCAACTGGACATTGATGCTTGAAATTGGATCCATGCCAAATGATATCAGCCTGTTTAAGCCATGCACAGCCTATGCATTTCAAGTCCAAAATGAATGAATTTGAGATCTTTGGAAAGGTGAGATCAAGAGGAACAACTTTTATGTTCAACACTTTTTCATTTGGAACTTGGAACTTGGAGAAATTTGAGGTGGAAGTTTGGAAAATTTTGACATATAAATTTTTTTCTAAGTGTCAAGCCATATGTCTCAATAGTCCACCTTGCTTAATTTTTTATGGGAGCTTCAAATGAGAAAAGTATCTTCATAAAAGTTGTATATATCTCAAAGACCTTCAAAATGGTCACCAATTTCATGTAATTTGGATTTAAAATGATAGAGTTATGCATTTTTGAAGTTTGGAAAAATCACTTGATCAATGGCATAGGTCAAAAGTGACCTATAATGTAGCCCCATATCACATGCTCAAAAACGTTGAATTGGCTCCCACTCCAAACATAAAAGTTGAATTAGACACATTGAATTTGATTGTGAAACTTGTAAATCTTTCATCTCATAAAAATTGAGCAAGTTATGGCCTTGGGAAGTTGACTTTCAAATTAGGGTTTAGACAAAATGACCTATAATGTTTCAACATAGAAAATGATTTTCCAAGAAAAAATAGATCTAGGTCTCAACATGAAAGTTGTTTAGAATTTCATTTAGAGTAAGTTTTCTCTTGTAAGAATTTTCATATGGTGAAAATTGTAGAAGATAGGGTCTAGGGAGACTCAATTTTGATTAGATGAATCCATCTGGCCAACCACCATCAACCAACTTGCTAATTTCCAATTCTCTTGACTTTATTGGCTCATGGTAGATCATATATGCATAAGATGATGAATTTTGAAGTGTCCCTTGAGAAATTTGATCAATTGGTGAGATAGCTTGTTGGAGAAGTTACTCAAGATACCCAATTAAACTAGGGTTTCCAATGCAAATCACCCTCAAACTCTTGAAGCAAACTTGATCAATATAACATGTAGAGATCATTGGGACTCATATATGATATTCATAAGCATTCTTGAATCAATTCTTGGTTGTGCGCTTTTGTTCATGAGGGTCTCAAACCCTAGATGTGATCAATGAATTAATGAGATCATGTCCTTCCTACAAAAAGAGTTAGACAAAAGCAAAGACATATTTTTGGTATTTTAGTTAGTAAAATGATAAAATACAAGTATGATATAATCAAAAAGTGCTTGGTGATCTCTCCCAAAACAAGCCCATTGAAGGAGGGGTAAGGAGGATGCCAAGACATGATCCCAATGATAATGCTTATGATGGAATTGCATGAGGGATCTTAGGGTCAAAATTGGGGTCTTACAGCTGCCCCTATTTAAGGATATTCTAACTGAGGAGACGAAGGTTAAAATCTTCATGTCGACTCAGTAGAATGGGCTTAAATAACAACATAGAGAAATAAATTTTGGTCCCTAAGAGACCTCATGATGCATATGATATGAATGCAAAAGGTTAACGCTCTGTGGGGAGATATTTCCATAAAGGAAAAAGAAATCAGAGAGACCGAAAGTCCACAGGAGCATAATGCATTCCATAAGGAAAACTCACTGGGGAGACAGAGACTCTAGGGAATAAAGAAGGTATACGTAGGCCAGGCTACGACTTAAAACTACTGGGGGACTCGAGGGATTCCACACAAGATGGAAAGGCTCAGCCGGGGAAACAAAACATCTGCAGGGGATACGAGTAGGTCAGGATAAAATTGAAGTACTCGACTCGCGTAGGGGAAAAGCGATTTTACTAAGGAAATGCGCACTCAACTCAACTGGGGAAGAAATAAACTTCAACACAGGAGGAGCAGAAATCTATTATCCACTACCTATTATTGGGTAAGGAGACAATAAAGATCTGACAGAGAGAACATCCGTCATCGGTTAAGATGAATATATCGAGGATGACTCACTGAGGACCGCCAGGAGGGAGTATTAATTACCAGTTACTGGGTAAGAATAGCCTTGCTGGGGAAAAACTGTAGAAAAAATAGGATTTACAACTACCAGTTACTGGGCAGAAGACCAAGGGTGAGAATATCTGTCATCGGTTAGGATGAACATATCAAGGATAGAATCGACAGGGAAGAAAGTCCGTCATCGGTTAGGATGAACATATCAAGGATAGACTTTCCTGGGGATGTTCAGGAGGATATCCGTCATCGATTAAGATGAACATATCAAGGATATACCAACTGGACAAAAGGGGAATTACATCTATCGAAATCCGGATAGAAAACCGTTGGAGAGAGAATCTGTCACCGGTTAGGATGAACATATCAAGGATCAACTCTACGAGGGGACAAAGCAGGATTTACAACTACTGGTTACTGGGTAGAAGACAAAATCAAAGAGAAAATCCGTCATAGGTTAGGATGAACATATCAAGGATAGACTCTGAAAAGGGGAACAAAAGTAGGAATTACATCTATCAGTTACTGGATAGAATACCAATCAAAGAGAAAATCCATCACCGGTTAAAGTGAACATATCAAGGATTAACTCTGCTCAAGGAAAAAAAAGTAGGATTTACAACTACCGGTTACTGGGTAGAAGACCAAAAGGAGAAGAAAACTCGTCATCGATTAAGATGAACATATCAAGGATTGACTCCTGCGGGGGGAAAAGAAAGATATCCGTCATCGGTTAGGATGAACATATCAAGGATATACTTCCAGAAGACTCTACTGGAGAGAAAAATGGTACTTTTGCCGGGTATTGGGCGAGAAGTAACAAACTGCAAACTAAGAAGAATATTACCAGTTACTGGGTAATAGACTTTTAGGGGACCAAAATATCTATCTAGGTAAGAGCTAGAAAGAAAACAGTCGATCAAGACTTAACCCAATGAGGACATAACTCAAGGGGAGTGATTCCATCCAAAAAATCTACTGGGGAGGAAACTGAAACATCAATCATCCACGAGGAAACAAACTCAACGGGGAAACGGAGAAAGGTTAAAGTCTTTCTGCTTAAGGGGCTGACATTCTACAATTTGAGAGAGGACATACACCAGATTTGGTATGGGGGTAAAGTACCGCTATAACAGAGAATAAGAATCTAAACAAATCAAATATGAAGATGCAGGATATGCAAATCATGAATTTATATGAATGTATATATATATATATATATATATATATATATATATATATATATATATATATATATATATATATATATATATATATATATATATATATATATATATGATTATGCTGACAAAACGATCACAAAGGATATAGAGGTGTCGCAAAGAAATTGAACCACCGGTACAATCCTCGGTCAATTCACAAAATATGGAGACAAACTGCTGGAGAACAGAGAAATCGACATCCTGAAGGGCCAATCCTAACTGAGGAAGGAGGAGATCTGCTGAGGACAGAACAACCAACTCTGTGTGAAATTTTAGGTCAACGCCATAAAAATGGGAGACAACCCTACAGAGGAAATAAATGCTGCTCAGAATCCATGAGGAAACTCTGACTGGGAGCAAATATACAACAATTGGTGGGGACACCAAAGCGATCTACTGGGGAAACATCAAATATCTCTTGATGAAGATCCATTTGCTGAGGAAATACGAATTCCGCTGGGGAACGCCGAAACTCTGCTGGAGAACGTTGAAACTCTGTTGGGGACAAGGACACGCCACAGGGTATCTGAATCAACCAACTCAGTTGGGGATAAAGAAAGAAGTTCCACTGGGGAAAACACTCTGCCAAGGAACTGAATCAACACAAACGTCCAGGGATATCACAAGGGTTAACTGCTTGGGGAACCACAAATGCTTTGAATTTAAGGACTTGCTGTCCATCGAAATGCTGCTGATATTACTATTACTTACTTTGGAAAAGTTCTTGCTTTTATATTTTAAAGAAAAATTGATTTTGATTTAAAAATTTTAAATTTAAAATGATCATAATAAAATTTAAAACTATTGGCTGAAGTAAATAAGAGCAGAAATAATTTGGATAAAGGCTCAACTTTATTTAATAGGATGGTAGTCTGTAAATGACAAGACTCCATAGATTTTACAAAGTTGAAAATGGTAATTTACATGGAAAAGGTTACATTGAATACAAATGATCCTTAATCCCTCTACCAAATCTTGATATCCACCGTACTCTTGGCCGCTGCTGGGATGATGAACTGGTGTCAACCCTTGTGCTCAAACAAGTCTTCAAAAATCACTGAAGATCAGCAGAATGCAGTTACTTGCCATAATCCCTAATTTTTGCATAAGTTGCCCCAAGGTGGGGTACTCAACTTATCGGGAAATTCTTTCTATTTTTATGTCTCTAATTTTTGCCTGGATCGCCCTTTCGGGTTTTCAATCCACCGAGACGCTCATTTTTGCCTAAGTCGCCCTTTCGGATTTTCAACTTAGTGAGATGTTCTTTTCTTTTTTTAGGCGAAGTATTTCTTGACTGCATTTGCGTTCACGGGACGAGTGAACTCTTCACCATCCATCGTTGTAAGAATCAAAGCACCACCTGAAAAGGCTCTCTTAACAACATATGGGCCTTCATAATTGGGAGTCCATTTTCCTCTGGAATCTGGCTTGAATGATAAAATCTTATTGAGCACAAGGTCACCTTCTCTAAATACACGAGGTTTGACCTTCTTATCAAAAGCTTTCTTCATTCTCTACTGATACAACTGACCATGACACATGGCAGTTAATCTCTTCTCTTCAATTAAATTCAACTGGTCAAACCTGGTCTGACACCATTCAGCTTCAGTCAACTTGGCTTCCATGAGCACACACAATGAAGGAATCTCAACCTCTACGAGGAGTACTGCTTCCATACCATAAACAAGAGAGAAATGGGTTGCCCCTGTTGAAGTGCGGACGGATGTACGATACCCATGTAAAGCAAATGGGAGCATCTCATGCCAATCCTTATATGTGACAACCATTTTCTGGATAATCTTCTTGATGTTCTTATTCGCAGCTTCAACAACCCCATTCATCTTGGGTCTGTAGGGAGAAGAATTATGATGTGCAATCTTGAAGTCTTTACAAAGAGCTTCCACCATATTGTTATTCAAGTTCGATCCATTGTTAGTAATGATCTTACTTGGCACACCATAACGGCATATGATTTGATTCTTGATAAACCTTACAACAACTTGCTTGGTTACATTTGCATATAATGCCGCCTCAACCCATTTTGTGAAGTAGTCAATTGCCACTAAAATGAAACGATGTCCATTCGAAGCTTTGGGCTCAATCATCCCAATCATATCAATTCCCCACATGGAGAAGGGCCATGGGGAAGAGATAACATTCAATAGTGTTGGAGGAACATGAATCTTATCAGCGTAAATTTGACACTTGTGGCATTTCTTCACAAACTTGCAACAGTTAGATTCCATTGTCAGCCAATAGTAACCTGCTTGCAACATCTTCTTTGCCATTGCATGTCCATTGGAATGAGTACCAAAGGAACCTTCATGCACTTCGGTCATCAACAAGTCTGCTTCGTGTGTATCCATGCATCTGAGCAAAACCATGTCTAAGTTTCTCTTGTACAGTATATCACCATTCAAGTAGAAATTACCGCCTAATCTTCTCAAAGTCTTCTTATCTTTTAAAGATGCCCCAGGCGGGTAAATCTAACTTTGGAGGAAACATTTGATGTCGTAATACCACGGCTTCTCATCTTTGATCTCTTCAACAACAAACACATGAGCTGGCCTATCAAGACGCATCACAAATAAATTGAGAACTTCATTCCAATATTACTACAATCATTGACGCCAATGTTGCAAGAGCATCTGCCACCCGACTTTCATCTCGAGGGATATGATGAAACTCAACCTTTGTAAAGAAAGTTGATATCCTCCTCGCATAATCTCTATATGGTATCAAACTGGGTTGATTTATCTCCCATTCTCCTTTGATTTGATTTACAACCAAAGCCGAATCACCGAAGACATCCAAATACTTAATTCTGAGATTCATGGTCTCTTCAAGCCCCATAATGCAAGCTTCATATTCTGCCATGTTGTTTGTACACTTGAAAGTCAATCTAGTTGTAAATGGCAAATGCGTGCCTTGAGGAGTAATAATCACTGCCCTAATGCCATTTCCATATTGATTAATAGCTCCATCAAATACCATGCCCCAACGGGAACCAGGTTCTGGCCATTCTTCAAGAAATGGTTCATCACAATCTTTCATTTTCAAGTATAAAATCTCTTCATCAGGAAAATCATACTGCCCTGACTGGTAATCTTCAATTGGTTGGTGAGCCAAATGGTCAACCAAGATACTACCTTTGATTGCTTTCTGAGATCGGTATTCTATATCATACTCTGATAACAACATCTGCCAACGGGCAATCCTCCCAGTTAAAGCAGGCTTCTCAAATTTATACTTGATTGGATCCATTTTGGATATTAACCAAGTGGTATGATTCAACATATACTGACGCAGATGTTTAGCAGCCCAAGCCAATGCACAACAAGTCTTCTCAAGCATTGAATACCGAGTCTCTCAGTCGGTGGACTTCTTACTGAGGTAGTAAATTGCAAATTCTTTCTTCCCAGTCTCATCTTGCTGACTAAGAACACAACCCATACTATCTTCGAGCACAGTCAAATACATGATGAATGGTCTTCCTTCAACAGGGGGAGACAAAATAGGAGGTTCAAGTAGATATTCCTTGATACTATCAAATGCTTTCTGGTAGTCTTCGGTCCAATCACAAGACTGATCTTTCCGAAGAAGCTTGAATATAGGCGCACATATGGCAGTCATGTGGGAAATAAATCTGGAAATATAATTCAAGCGGTCGAGAAAACCTCTGACTTGCTTCTCAGTTTTGGGAGCAGGCATCTCTTGTATTGCTTTGACCTTGGCAGGATCAACTTTAATACCCTTCTCGCTGACAATAAAGCCCAACAACTTACCAGAATGAACACCAAAAGTACACTTATTGGGATTCAAGCGGAGTTTATACTTCCTCAAACGCTGGAATAGCTTCAACAAATGCTCAACATGTTCCTCTTCATCAATTGATTTGGCAATCATGTCATCGACATATACTTCAATCTCTTTAAGCATCATATCATGAAAAAGAGTAGTCATTGCTCTCTAGTAAGTTGCACCAGCATTCTTTAGACCGAAAGGCATCACTCTATAACAGAATATTCCCCAGGGTGTAATGAATGTGGTCTTCTCCATATCTTTGGGGGCCATCTTAATCTGATTATATCTGGAAAATCAATCCATAAACGCAAAGACTTTGAATTTAGCAGTATTGTCTACCAACATATCAATGTGTGGCAAAGGGAAATCATCTTCCGGACTGGATTTATTCAAATCTCTATAGTCAACACACATGCGGATTTTTCCATCTTTCTTCAGCACAAACACAATATTGGCCACCCATTACGGGTACTCAGCAGTTACAAGGAAACTGACATTAATCTGCTTCTGAACTTCCTCTTTGATCTTCACAGTCATATCAGGATGCGTTCTTTTCAACTTCTGCTTGACTGGCGGGCATTCTGGCTTCAACGACAATCTATGCTCCACAATCTCAGAATCCAACCTAGACATGTCTTGATAGGACCAAGCAAACACATCTGAATACTCTCGAAGAAGACCAATCAACCGCTTCTTAGCATCTGGACACAGTTGAGACCCAATCTTGACTTCCTTCACATCATCTTCGGAACCCAAGTTGACTAGCTCAATCTGATCTTCAAACGGCTGAATAATCTTTTCATCTCGCTCAACAAGACGAGACAATTCATCACTCACCTCTACATCACTTTCCTCCTCGGCTTCAAACACAAGGAATTCAAAATTTGGAGAAGGAGAAGGATCATTGTATTCAATGGGGTTAGGAACCAACCTGCATAGTGATTTGATATTTTGATTTTAGAGAAGTGAATTTGTGACCAAATATCATGCAGATGGACAATTATATTGTTTATTTATGTTTTTTGGTGATTACCATTTTCAGAATAAAGCAAAAAGTAAAATAAACATCAAAGATGTGGATGAATAGAATTAATTTTATTAATGATCAATTTAAAATGCCCAAACAATATTCACTTCTCCCTTAGGCATAGGAGAAGGATTTTAAAATATAAAGCAATTACTTAGATCGATGCAAAATAACAGAAATATCAACGACAGTCCAATTGTTGCATGTCCCTCTATGCGTCACAAAGTTGGTGCAGTCTTCCTCTTCACTATCCTCTAGCACAACAGCTGAGTGTTGTTCATTGCCATGAATGAACCCTCTGCTACGGAAGCTAAGTTGCATCTATTTAGATCTAACAGCTGACGAGCCCTTCTGGAACCCTAAACTAGTTCTGCCTTTGTTCTCGGAGACCTCTACCATGCGCCCCCACTGATCAACAGGACCTTCTTCAACAATTTTCTGAGCATCTTTCAGAGAGGACATAGGTGCCCCAACTCTCTTCTCAGCAGAAATAGATAAGGCTTGGAATGGAGTCCCAACCTCATCCTCAGCTTACACATATGAGAAAGATGAAAGATGGCTAACCAACATCGCCTTCTCTCCTCCCACAATCACTAGCTTGCCATTCTTGACAAATTTGAGCTTCTGGTGCAGAGTGGAGGTAACAACCCCTGCCTCGTGAATCCATGGCCTTCCTAATAAAGAACTGTAGGCCGGGTGGATATCCATTACTTGGAAAGTAATATGAAAATCACTCGGACCTATCTTGACTGGAAGGTCCACTTCACCAATTACTGTTTTGCGCGAACCATCAAAGGCTTTGACAATCACCCCACTATATCTCATGGGAGCTCCTTGGTAAGATAACTTTGACAATGTTGACTTTGGAAGCACATTTAGTGACAAGCCGGTGTCAACAAGCACATTTGACAAAGCATCTTCTTTACAGTTCATTGAAATATGTAAAGCCAGGTTATGATTTCTTCCCTCTTCAGGGAGTTCTTCATCGCAAAAGCTCAAATTGTTGCACGAAATGATGTTAGCCACAATATGATCAAACTGATCCACAGTAACATCTTGCTCTACATACGCTTGTTCAAGAACTCTTTGTAGTGCTTCTCTATGTGCTTCAGAATTCAAAAGCAGAGACAACACTAAAATCTTCGAGGGAGTCTGGAGCAGCTGCTTAACCACATTAAACTCACTTCTCTTGATCAGTCGGAGCACCTCATCATCATCATTGGCTTTCAAGTTGCTGGATTCACCAGACTTATCTTTTGAACAGCCAACTGGATCTATATTAGGTATCTCCACCTTCTTACCAACAACTGCATCTTCTTTGTTTTCCGGGAACATCATTCCAAATACTCGACCACTGCGGGTCACCTTTGTTACATCAGCAATGCTCACCACTGAACTGGTCGTAGGCAACGGGACCTCTTGACCATTCTTCAACATTGTAGCATTATACTGGTACGGTATAGCCTTATCAGATGCATACGGGACTGGGCCCGGTAACCATATTACCAACAGCGATACTGATCTTTGACTACCACTCTTTACACTACTTCTATCATACTGGATTACCAACCGCTCTTGCTATTTGAAAATGGGCACTATGACATTGACATCGTCATCTATATGACGAGATTGAACAATTTGGATCATGCCTTCATCCATCAGACGCTGGATGTCCCTTTTCACTACATCACAACCCCTCAGGTTCACACTATAGACAACACAACCATCATTGTCATGTTCACAATCACTCACCAAACAGATATCCTTGTGCATCTGCACCAAGGATCTTCGGATAAACCGGACATCAAAAACCTTGAATTCACTGGGACAAGCGTCCACCATATTTACTGAAGAGTTCCCATGAGCGGGCAAAGGGTTAGCTTTCACATTAGGCGTGCGATCCTCGAAGGACACCATACCACTTTTCATAAGCTTTTGCACCTCATACTTAAACGAATAACAGTTTTCAATATCGTGCCCAGGTGCACCCTGATGAAAAGCACAACGAAGCTCAGGTTTATACCACCAAGGAAGTGGCTTTGGGATCTGCGGCGGGTTCCTTGGTTGAATCAAGTTTTTGAGGACCAGAGATGAATACAAATCTATAGGAATCGGGTCAAAAGAGACCTTCTTCCTCTCGAAGTTCTGCTGATGCTGGTTGTTGATATTGTTGTTGTTGTAGGTGTTCGTTCTTTGTTGCGGTTGCTGTTGTTGATGTTGAATTGGTGTTGCTGGTTGATTTGAAAATACTGGAATAATGGAAGACACTTGATGATGATGATGTTGACGTGGTGGTGGATTTCTTCTGATTTTAGGCCTCCTCTGCCTCCCATTGGAAATTGCATTTGTCTCACTGTCCTTCTTCTTACTGAAACTACTGCTATACCTCTTACTCGTTGACGCCTCATCTCTTGACAAACATCCTTCACGGACCCCCTCTTCAAGTCTCATCCCCATGTTTACCATTTCGGTAAAATCACTAGGGGCACTGGCGATCATACGTTCATAATAAAATGAACTCAGGGTTTTCAGGAAGATCTTTGTCATCTCCTTCTCCTCCAAAGGAGGAGAGATCTGGGCAGCCAACTCCCTCAATCTTTGCACGTATTCCTTGAAAGTCTCCTTGTCTTTCTAAGACATAGACCTCAACTGGTCTCTGTCTGGCGCCATATCCACATTGTTATTATACTGTTTCATGAAAGCCTCACCTAGATCATTGAAAGTGCGGATGCTTGTACTATCTAACCCCATATACCAACGGAGTGCAGCACCTGTCAAGCTATCCTGGAAGTAGTGAATCAGCAATTGGTCATTATCTGTTTGAGTCGACATCTTACGGGCATACATCACAAGATGACTGAGCGGGCACGAGTTTCCCTTGTATTTTTCAAAGTCAGGCACTTTGAATTTCACTGGGATTTTGACATTGGGTACCAAGCACAGTTCAGCGACACTCTTCCCAAACAGATCTTTGCCTCTCAGCGTCTTAAATTCCTTGCGCAACTCAAGAAATTGGTCTTTCATTTCATCCATCTTTTCATAAACATCCGGACCCTTCAGACGGCTTGGAATGATAAATGGTATCCTCTACACGAGGCAAAGTGTGCACAACTGGAGGTGGCACTGACATGACCGGGCTAGATGCCGTCATGGAAGCAAAAATAGGCGCAAATCCTTCTGGCACAAAATTGGGCGGAATTCCCCACGGGAATCCGGCAGGCAGATTTGGCGCGAAGTGGGCGGTGGCAGCAGGCACGATAGAGGTAATCACTTCTGAAGTAGCTGTCCTCGCGGGAGGAGTTGCAGGCGTTGGAGAAGCTTGGCTTTGGGCAGCAAGAACTGAATCCATCATGGAAGTCAGCCGATCAATCTCCTCTTTCAAATCTCTATTCTCTTGCTCAAGGTGTTCCATAATTCTTGGATGATTAGCTCTGGTGTTATACCGGTGAGTCAGCTTAGCTAAGGCACAGAAGAAACACCAATCAGACACCTGACAAAAACTTGCTTATGCAAATGATGCATGAAATGCAATTCTTGATTATTTTTATTTTCAAGGAACTTACTATATCATTTGCAAATATATATATTGAAATGGCAAATTGAAATAATTTGATATGACCAACAATCTCTTTTTATTTATATGATTTGGAAGGATTACATTGAGTACAGTTTCAGAAACCAAAATAAAACACAAGAGAAAAGGAGACTAGTCATCCTAAGGATCCCTAACAACAATGTCAGAAGATCTGGCTGGAGGCGCGTACTTCCTTCGAATGCGACAGATCTCGGTCTCAAAAGAAGCCTTCATCTGAGTCTTCTCGAGGACAAGCTGGTTAACAATCTTCTTCCAAGCAACGGAAGGCTGAGGCATGCTAGAAGATGAAACCTCTGGCTCTCTCTGTCTCTTCGTTACCCGGTCTTCAAGTAGCTCAATCAGTGCATCTTTGTCCTTAGACTCCAATTGCAACTCTTCATGCTTCTTGCTCAAAGCACGGAAAAGCTCTTCCCACATATCCTTCTCTTGCTTCATCTTGATGAGCACGTCTTCCAACTCCTCTACATCTTGGTTAGGGAGGGTTAGTGGCTCAACCCCAACCATAAACATAGGTCTTTCACAAGGATAAGGAATCTTCAACTCCATGGCTCTCTTCTTCACCCAAAGAGTGTAAGCTTCCAAAGCTACACAATTGCACGGACCAAGCTCGGATCTTCCTTTCTTATGCACATTATGCCAGTTGTTCACAATCTTCTGCTTCAAATGTTTGGGATCTTTACCCTCTTGATAAAAAATACCTTCTAACAACATGTTATTAGGTTTGCCTCTCAAGGGGAACCCAAGTTGACGACAAGCCAAAGCAGGGTTATAGTTAATTCCTACTTGTGTACCAATGAGAGGCACATTAGAGAATTCACCACAACTATAAATAATATCCAAACTGCTTAAATACGGATCATACCAAACTACATCATCATTAGTGTGAGACATAAGTCTCTGAGACCACCTTAGACATTGTTTGTTCTCCACAAAAGCAGGTGTCTGAGGCAAGTGCGAAATAAACCACCTGTACAGAAGAGGAATGCAATAGACAATCGTTCCACCACCTTTAGAATTCCTTAGATTCAAAGAGAAATACATATCACCCAACAAATTAGGCACAAGATTCCCAATCAAGAAAAGTCTAATGGCGTTAACATCAACAAAACCATCAATGTTAGGGAACAAAGCTAACCCATAGATGAGCAACACAAAGATAGCTTCAAAAGCATCCACACTACCAGCTTGAGCAAAAGTAGTAGCTTCCTTGATGAGGAAATCAAAAGACAATCCAAATAACCCTCATTTCTTCACCCAATGAGCCTCTATCTCAGACTTCTTCAAGTGAAAAGCTTCAGCAATAAAACTAGACCGGGGAATCTCCTCCAATCCATTAAAAGGCACTCTACTAGAAACAGGTATCCCCAAAAGGTGAGAATACTCCTCCAAGGTAGGCACAAGCTGAAAATCTGGAAAAGTGAAACAATGGTAGAGATGATCATAGAACTGCACCGATACACTTAAAAGTCCTTCAACTACATCAGCAGACAAGACGGATAGAAGCTTCCCATGACGTTGTTTGAAGTCCAAGGGATCTAATACAAAAGATGCTAGCTTCCTTAACTCTTTCAAGTCGGGACATCTGAAACTGTACTTCTTAGTGTTCCTTCGTCCACAATCCATGGTCTGAAAATATTTGCAAATGATACCTTAGTTCCTTGAAATTTCGTGTGATGAATGTTATGATGCGCATGAATGCATGAATGCAACAATCACAAATAAGGGATCACAGACAAGGCAAACAAAGGTCAAGGGATGAATCAAGTCTTTGTCAATATTAACCATCCATTTTGGCGGATTATGGTTTTCACCTTATCAACACCCAAGTTCCATTGATATTGACAAGACTTGATTGGATCAACCAAGAATCAAGGGTTTGTTGCAAGTCACGAGCTTGGAGTCTGGGTAAGAACCATCCCAAAGGAGTGAACTAAGGATAAAAACCTGCAGATCATGTTCTAAAAAGTTCCCAGAGTCTTAATTCCATCTATCGGATATTACAGGTTAAGATGACTGACTCATCGACCCATAATATTCTCAAGAGAAACTCGTCTGAGTGTAGTATCGCGTAACAACTGTTATCAGGCCTACACTTGAACAGTTTCCGCACTACGTCCTAAATAGGCCAAGATGGGTTAGGTGTTCTAAGGTTCTCAGCTTCTTAGACCCAATTAGAAATAACAATGCCTAACCACAAATACTTGTGTGACATTTCCAAATCCAAAGGAGTCTCCACTGAGCAGATGGATCTCAAGCCAACTTGTTAAGGACTACTCCACACAAGTCGAACATGACTATACCATCCTCCTATCTTAATTTCACTCAAGTTCGGGTTAGAACTTATCTCACCACTCAGAGATCACCAAGCACAACATGCAGATTATATCACACATACATATATACAAACATCACATATATACAAATATATTCACACAAAAAGTAGGCTAAACCCACTGGAGACTACTCCCAAGCAGAGTCACCACTTAATTTTTGTAGCGGGAAATTCATGATCATCAAGCTATTGACAAGCTAGAGATCAATTAACAAGAGTCGCCACCGCGCTTTTATTGTTTGCAAGGGAAAAGGGAAAGTACGAAAAAAAACCCAAACAGTAAGAAGTTTTCAAATAAAAACTAATAAAAATTAGAGATCACAGGTAAGGGGGTTGGTTACACAAAGGGAAGGTGTTAGCACCCAAAGTGTCCTAGGTACTCCTAGGGAGCCCTTTTTGTGTGCATATGTATTTTGTACAAAGTTATGTTTACAAAAAAATAGAATGGGGGTATGAGAAAATAATTCATTAATTATATTTTGTGTTTGACAAGACCTTCGAACTTGTGCCTACGTACCAACATAAAAATGAGGGATCAAAACCTCGTAGTTCGTGCTACAAATTTCCAAGTGGATGCATTGATTTTAACAAAATTTAAGTTTGAAAGGCACGAAGGCCTAAAATGGTTTGAATGAGTTAGTTCTTTTTGGCTTTTTGAAATTTTAAGTCAAGTATAGTTAAGTTTATTTACAAGTTTGATTTAAGAAAATAAGTTTGAAAATGCAATGGCATAAGGCCAAAGTTTCTATCTTTTTGCAAAAGAGGTCATAGTTTAGAACAAAAATAGTTCACACAAAGAAGGTTTTGAAAATGGAGGGAGAGATTTTGAAATTAAAGAAATGGGGAGAAGATGAAGAGGCTACCCTATGCACACATTTTAAAAGTTTAAAGTTGAAAAGATTTGACCAAATGGGTAGCAAGCCAATAGACAAGTATGTCAATAGAAACCCAGAATTCCCTTGGACTTTTTTAGGATCAAGCAACACACAACTGCACAATTATATTATCTTGAAGGGAAAAGGCATCAAATAAAGATGGCCTCTTCCAAGATTATCCACTTCACGATCTTCTCCAGAAAATAGCCTATGTAATAGATGAATTCCACAAGTCATAGGTTTAACATAAGAACTTCACAATGATCATGTTGCAGATGAAGTAAGAGAGATCTTCAAAGATGTATCAAATGAATTTCAAATTGCAAGCACTTGGTTCTTCACAAATTGGCATTGGCCAAGTCCTTTAGCTTAGGGAGGTTGCCTAGATTCTAAGTCCATTTGTCCAGGGTCAAGCCAACAGTCCACTCAAAGTTTTTTTATGGTTTTTTGTGGTTATTATGTACATTAATGGTCAAAGACCAAACAAACAAACAAAGCATATACAAACAATATATCACACAATATGGTCCAAATGGACAAAGTGAAAATTGTATTAACATAAACAATTAGAATGATATGTACAATGGCAAATGAAATAACATGCAAAAAGTAAATTGCATTAAGATAAAGAACTTGAAATTAAAAGTCAATAGTTAGTAAGTTAGAGGTTAGTTTTGCTTTGTTTTTTTTCTCAAGACATTCTTTGGAGAACACTCAACCCACTTATCACAAGCATGGATCCTTGAACCAAAACATCTTCCAAAGGAAGGAAAGAAGACCAAGTTTCCACACAATACCATGAAGAGGGGAGACTTACAATCTCACTAACTAGAATGCTTATGCCTTTTGTGTCAAAAATTTAACGCTATGTTAAGCAATCGTAATTGGACTTATGTAGAAGTCACAACTATTTGAGGTCGGGCAATAGACATTTGGTGTTAATGCATGTTGGAGACATAGTATTATGAACTATGCTCATAAAACATACCACACACAAAAAATATGCAAAAGAGGTGGCCTAATCTCATCCATACTCATGTCAATTTTTCAATCAACTAGCATTAGGACTTTGAGATATCATAGGCCAAATGGAAATGAATGAATGAAGAAGGGGAAATAGATGAAGAGGGAAAGGGATGAATGAGATCACAAATTGGTCAAAGGAGGACTTTTACCAAATTAATATCATTCATTCATTTTGGGAGATGGAATGTACATTCCATTAATCCCCTAAATCCAATGATATTAACTTGACAAATTCAAATCAACCTTGACCAAGGCCCAACAACAAACAATCAAACTCAATTAAGTCAATACAAATGGTCAACACAATTAAAATGACATTTATTCAATTAAAAATAATTAAATAATGCATTAAATTCAAATATGTTTTGTCCAAATCCTAAAATCTCATCAAAACACCAAAGAAATGGGCATGAGATTTATCATAGGGCAAACAAGGTCAAATGACATTGGAGAAAAAATTTCATAATTTTTGGACATTTAAAAATATTTTTAAGTAATTAAAAACAAATGTAAAATCAATTAATTCATGAAAGAAATTAATAGTGATCCAAAAAATAATTTTAATTCAGAATATGAAAGAGAAAAATATTTGAATTTTTTTGATGAAAGTCCCATATTTTTTGGATCAATATTGAATTTAATATGAATTATTGAAGAAAATGCAATTAAAACAAAATATCAGAAATTCAAAAATACGTGGACCATCAGATCTCCCTCATTAATTGAAGTGGCAGACCTGATGATCCAAAACGCGCGTTCCACATGCACCTGAGTCAACTGCGTTGTACACATGGTATTTAAAACAAACGCTCAAGATTAAAACGTGGCATATGGTTCCTGTGGTTCAGATACAAGACACATCATCGCCGGAGCCAGAGCTTTGGTCATCTTCTTCGGTGACACTCACCGGACTGGTCAAGATGAACCATCACAAAAAAAAGAAACAAGGACATGATATTAAAGAGAAAACAACATTGAGCTCGAATATGACCTCCAATTGCTCCAATTCCAAATATATTAAGAGATATGTGGAATTGAAATCTGAGGTACATGAACTGAGTTGCTTCGATTTGACCTCAAAGCAACTCAATCTTCTTGCCTACATTGGTAGGACTTCAGACAACCAAAGAATCAATGGAATTAAGCAATAAATTGAGAGAATTGAAGAGTTTAAAATTTCTGCAAATTACCTTCAATGGAGGTCTGAACACGATGGATCTTGATCTGACTTGTGCTTGGACTCACTTCAATTGCTTGCAGGAGAGGAATGGAAAGGTTTAGAAGCAATGGATTCCTGGAGAATTGAATTCCAAAACAGTGGAGATTCAAGCTCAAATTCAAATGAATTTATCAGGTTTATCCTATGAGAGTGAAGGGTTTTCAATGGGGGATCAAAGCTGGCGCAATGTGTGTCTTAATTCTTAGCAAATGGAGCTTAATTTATAGAGGAATCAAGTGATATTTGCACACCCACTTCCACTTTCCAAAATTGGCAAATGATGATGCCATGCTGCATGGGCGCGCATAGGCCCATGAAATGATGGTTTGAAGGTCCAAATTGAAGATCATATGCTTTGAAGATTGATTGGATTGCAAGGCAACTAAACATTGATGCTTGAAGTTGGATCCATGCCAAATGATATCAGCTTGTTTAAGCCATGCGCAGCCTATGCATTTCAAGTCCAAAATGAATGAATTTGAGCTCTTTGGAAAGGTGAGATCAAGAGGAATAACTTTGATTTTCAACAATTTTTAATTTGGAACTTGGAACTTGGATAAATTTGAGGTGGAAGTTTGGAAAAATTTGACATATAATTTTTTTTCTAAGTGTCAAGCCATATGTCTCAATATTCTACCTTGCTTAATTTTTTATGGGAGGTTCAAATGAGAAACGTGTCTTCATCAAAGTTGTATCTCTCTCAAATACCTTCAAAATGGTCACCAATTTCATGTAATTTGGATTTGAAATGATAGAGTTATGCATTTTTGAAGTTTGGAAAAATCACTTGATCAATGGTATAGGTCAAAAGTGACCTATAATGTAGCCTTATATCACATGCTCAAAAAAGTTGAATTGGATCCCACTCCAAACATAAAAGTTGAGTTAGACACATTTAATTTGATTGTGCAACTTGGAAATCTTTTATCTCATAAAAATTGAGCAAGTTATGGCCTTGGGAAGTTGACTTTCAAATTAGGGTTTAGACAAAATGACCTATAATGTTTCAACATAGAAAATGATTTTCCAAGCAAAACTAGATCTAGGTCTCAACATGAAAGTTGTTTAGAATGTCACTTATAGTAAGTTTGATCTTGGAATCATTTTCATATGGTGAAAATTGTAGGAGATAGGGTCTAGGGAGACTCAATTTTGATCAGATGAATCCATCTGGCCAACCACCATGAATTTCCAATTCTCTTGACTTTCTTGGCTCATGGTAGATCATATATGCATAAGATGATGAACTTTGAAGTTTCCCTTTAGAAATTTGATCAATTGGTGAGATAGCTTGTTGGAGAAGTTACTCAAGATACCCAGTCAAACTAGGGTTTCCAAGGCAAATCACCCTTAAACTCTTGAAGCAAACTTGATCAATATAACATGTAGAGATCATTGAGACTCATATATGATGTTCATAACCATTCTTGAATCAATTATTGGTTGTGCTCTTTTGTTCATGAGGGTCTCAAACCCTAGATATGATCAATGAATTAATGAGATCATGTCCTTCCTACAAAAAGAGTTAGACAAAAGCAAAGACATATTTTTGGTATTTTAGTTAGTAAAATGATAAAATACAAGTATGATATAATCACAAAGTGCTTGGTGATCTCTCCCAAAACAATCCCAATGAAGGAGGGGTAAGGAGGATGCCAAGACAGGATCCCAATGCTAATGCTTATGATGGAATTGCATGAGGGATCTTAGGGTCAAAATTGGGGTCTTACAAGAAGGCAGCGTGTGTATACAATGTTACAGTGGGGGATACATGCAGGATCCCTTGGTTGACCTAAAGTTAGCGTATGACAAGTGGAGTTGAAACCAACAAGTGTCATGTAAGCAGAAGCTTAAAGGAGGCGTACACAAGCGCAAACCAAGGAAAGATAGTTCATTTGTGAACCCCATTTCTCTCTCTTCACTAAAAAACCCTAAACTCTCTCTATATATTCTTCATGTGAACACCACTGGTGTTCATCAGGGACACCGACTTCCTTCTGTCGCATTACGCGAAAAACCGGCGGGAAACGAAGACAACAGAGCCGCCACCGTGCGTTATTTATCCCAAAAGAGGGAAAGGAAACGCTCGAAGTAAACCTGGAAAAAGTATGGTCTCGCGACCAAAGAGAATGGGATCGGGAGTCGGTTATGCGAAGGGAAGGTATTAGCACCCCTACGCATCCGTCGTACTCGACGGGATCCACGCACAAAAGGAGGGAAAATGGTTGCTAAAACACTGCTCAAACATCAAACACAGGCTGAAAGAGACACAAGAAAACAAACGAGACTGACTCGGCAGGATATCACATCCGGGGCCTACTTAGTCTATCAAGCATAGACATCAGAGTCTAAGTAGTTCGGACTAGGGGAAAACATGCTCGCTAGGATGTCGCATCCCATGCATACGTATCTTCTTGGACTAAGAAGAATCAGAGCATTCGTAGCTCGGCTAACGCACGCAAGACAAAACAACACAGGAAATCGACTGCCAATCGCTGGACTTACGTCAAACTCCACACCAAAAACGCACCCACACTGGAAACCAGATGCCACTTGATGGACTTATACCAGACTCCAAGCACACAACAAGAGGATACGGAATGCCAATCGCTGGTCTTACATCCATCTCCTGACACACACAAAGACAAAACAAAAAGGGCGCCCGGAGAGATCAGCTCATCTCCTGCCTACGTACCTCATCTGGTATGAGGATCAGGGCGACGTAGTTCCCCTACGCAGGGAGAAAGGACTAGCCTAACCAGATAACAGAGGGAGACACAACTAGGGAGACTAACTCGAGCCTAGATGTTATCATGCAAAATCATCCCTAAGTTAAGGTTGCTATCTAACTTGCACAGGGAGCAAGTTAAACCTAAGCAGCACAAGCAATCAAAGAAAACAATCACAGATAGCACACACTATATACACACCAAGTGGGGCTCAAACAAAGGTGAGGCTGCAGGAGCAAGCCAACTGTATTAGGGTGATGTTAGCTCTTAACCTTGACATTGAGAGTCAAGGTGAAGCTGATGAAAGGTGAGTGAAGATGAGACTTCACAGCTCTTATCCCTGGCCTGGGAGAGCTTCAGACAATGAAGTGTGGGTCCAGAAAGTGGGAACCCTTCTACACTTATGACACTGACTCAACTGATCTTGGGGTTAATGTCCACAAGGCATCAACATGTGATGTGAGCCAAGGGACGACTCAACAGAATAGCAGGAGATGGATTGCACATCTCTTGTGTCTGCCAATTGCCTTAACAAAGGTCTTTTCCTGCTTGGGGACAAAAATAAACAAGCACAAACATTGCCTCTTAAGGAGGACTTCAGACAGGTGCCTGGCCAAGTAACAGGCCAGGTCTTCCAGACTACATGGAGAAGAGATCATTATACCTCAGTGCTCAAGCTATCAAGCAAAGAAAAAAGCAGTTCACAAAGGAACTATAGCAACTAAGGTACCTGAAATCAATCCAACATAATCAGTATACCAGACAAACATAAGTCAAACAGAAAATTACAAGTCCACAGCACAAACAGATAACAAGCATCAATGCACAAAGGTGCAAGCCATAAGGCATAAGCATAAGTCTCAATGCCTACAAAACAAACTCAAAGTTAGTCATAAACAAGCAATAAACCAACTCCAATTGAGTGCACATCATCAAGTATAAGCACTTGTGCTCTTTGACCTGAAACATAACTCAAATGTGAGAATCTAACCTCTAGGACTTGGCCTAGGGTCAAAATGAGTGAAATAATTCATAACAGAACATGAAACTTATCCAAAATCAAGATCAATCAAATAAGAAACAAATCCAGGTGGTCTCACATTCATATCATCAACCATTATCATTTCATGAGGCAAAGAGTACAAAACATGCAATTTGAAACCTCATAGGACCAAACAGAAAGATCCAATTCAAATCAACTCACAAACAATTCAATAAATCGCCAAAAAATTCATGGTCAAACAGCATTCATAACATGATATACACACCAAATTTCAAGCCAATTGAATAAGAGGAAGCAAGTCAATTAAATTCATAAAGTCAACACAAGTTCAAACAAGCTCATACAAGGAACCAAAACATGCATCAACTTCAAGCAATCATAAAACAGAGACCAAGCATGATAAATGAATGAAATCAAAGCCATGGCAAACTTCAATATGTCTATAATGCACATGCCAAATTTCAAGTCCATCCAATTAACCACAAGGATTTCACAAATCAAATAAAATCATGTCTCACAAGAAGTCCACATTTGGTCAAACAGGGGAGAAATTATCAAACAAATAGGAAATGCATTCAAAAATTCCAGGAAAATTCACAAGCATTCTCAACATTCATAAGTATCAACATGCAAAAATCCAGCTCAAATCAAGTTCAATAAGCATGGCAAATAAAATCAAAAAGTTGGACATGAAATGGTGTGACACAAATTGTCACACCTCTAAAGATCATAGCATATCTCACAATCCAGAAACTCAAAAATCACAAACCACATATCAAAATGCTCCTTAAGGTGTCTAGAATATGCATACAAAATTTCAGGAATTTCCAATTAAGCATCATCATTTCATGATCAATATGGTAGGCAAGGTGCAAGGAATGGCATGTATGAATAAACCCTAGGCATTTATAAAATCCCACCGTGCACAAATTTATTAAAAATCATCAAAAAATAAAGGACATGATGAGGAACAAATCACAAAAAGAATCATGTAAATTGGATGAGTATTTTATGAGTTATGATTTTTTGATTGTGGAAGAAAAATAAAAAAAAATAGAAATGGAAGCATGAACATGATAAGCATGGATGAACATGTGAAGTAATGAAGACAAATAATGCCAAGCCAAAAAGAAAGTGATGCCGCCCGGAATCGATCCACCTACAAATTCAAAACTGGCGCGTTTCAAGTGAAACGCGCCGTTTCACTAACACACATGGCAGCGTTTGGTTGGCTCATGGCTCATAAACAGAAATAATCATGCAACCACACGGGAACAAAGATCTATTGCAATCTGGACAGTGTTCTTGAGCATATTCATCACGTTCTTCATACAATTTCCAGCACATGAACAATTCTCACAGAAATTAACAAATGATATACCAATAGACTCGTCTTCTCATGCACATCAATAATCTAACAACACTTAAGCTTAATTCATGCTAACAAGCTCGGATCGATCAAAATAACATTTGAACATCAAACTTCAATTCACAATATCTCACTCAATACTTGATGAAAATCAAAAGTATAAGGTTCAGCATGCTCTACAATAGAAGATCTACATAAGCCATAACCTAATTTCAACAATTAGAGAATTCGAATTCCAACCTTGTGTAAAGTGCAGATCTTGATTTGGAGTTTTTTGGATGTGTAAGCTTGAAACAGATGATTAATGATGATGCAGAAGATGAATGAATGATGTAATTCAGCTCAACAATGCTCAGACTCGAAGAAATCTCCAAATGCCATATGAATGTGCAAGCTGCAACAGATGCGATTCTTCAAGGATCCTTCCAAAATTTGCTTCAACAGATGTTCACAATGCCTGCATAAGATGATTAGAACAAGGAACAAGCAAGAGGAATCAAGAATTTCGATGGAAAAGTTTGAGAAAATTTGAGAGAATTTGAGAGATTTTGAGTTTGGATCTGAAATTGTGATGAAGTTGATGCAGAATTCTGTTACAATTAAGGCTTTATACTTCTGTTAATCCAGCTTGTTAAACATGATTAGGCAAAATGAAGTGGATTAGTGAATTAAGCATGTTAATGGAAATTGGCCAAAGTGCCCTTATGCAAAAATGACCAATGGAACAGTAAAATTTCACTTGCAGCAAATCCAAATTTCTGTTTTAAGGCAATGTGAATTGGTTTGGCATGAAAATTGTGTGTACTTTTCAAATTCACCTTTTTCCCACCAAAATTCAAATTGATTCACTTGAAAAATGGACTTTTTATATGATGATTTTTGATGAAATGTGATGAATGATTATGATAAAGCATGTCAAATGGAGTTTGCTCAAAGAAGAATCACATGAATTGGCCTTTTGGTTCAAGAGTTATGCCTCCTTGAAGTTCAAAATTTCTTGCCAACGATTTGATCATAACTTTCCAACCACACATGAGAAATGGATGTTCTTGGACTTTTTGGAAAGGTGAGAGCAACATCTTCAACTTTAATGTTGGACAAAATTCCATTTGAATCTTGTATGATGATGTAAATTTGAGGAGAAGACCTTTCCATTTTTGGCAGTTTGAAATTACAGGCCACTTACTATTTTTGGAAACTTTTCATCTGACCTCAAATTCTTCAATCTTGATCTTTGATATGTCAAATGAGACTTGTATGGACATGAATGAAGCCTTTCAAACCAACTCCCACCTTCAAATCCATGAATTCAGGCACAGTTGACCACAATTGACTTTCTAGGGTTTCAGATGAAATTCAACTTGACTGTTGAGCTTTGATCATCCAATCCTTGGCCAATCCACTTCAAAATGATCCTTGAATCATGTGAACTTGTTGAATCAACCCTAGGGCCTTGCTTCCTTGAAAAATGCACTTGCTTGCTTGACTGACTGATCCTCCTAACCAGTTGACCTAATCTTGTCTGAGGACTTGCACTTGGGCAAAGGACAATGCAATGCTATGCAGTGGACTATGTAATGTTAATGACCTAATATGAAAATGAATGTACAAAACAGGAGGTGCAAATTTGAGGTGATACAGCTGCCCCTATTCAATCAACTGGGAACCCGAACGGATGAGAGCAACGGCTGTCAGACTTTCATGGTAAACAGGGATTGAATACCAAGGAACCGTAGAAATTTGCACTCTGCGGGGATCCACCAACGGAAACATCCACTGGGATATGCTATTTATTACTGGGGATTTTGATTTTTCCTTCCAAAACGTACAGTCACATCCAGACATCACAACACGATGAATGGGAATGTGAATCACAACTAGATGTCAACGGACGACTAGGAAACACTCAACGTTTACCGAGACCAACGGAGAGGTATCCAGACATTAATGAATGACTGGAAGAGATACAACCACATGTCAGCGGACATAGTCGAAAAAACTCAACGTTTACCAAAACCAACGGAGAGGTAACTCTACTGGGGACGACCAGGAAAAACTCGACGTTTACCAAGACCAACGGAGAGGTAACCAGACATCAACGGACGACGGATGAACTGGGAAGACTCGACCAGACGTCAACGGACGAACGGGAGAAGCTCGACGTTTATCGACACTAACGGAGAAGGAGAAAACTCGACCAGACGTCAACGGACGAACGGGAGAAGCTCGACGTTTATCGACACCAACGGAGAAGGAGAAAACTCGACCAGACGTCAACGGACGAACGGGAGAAGCTCGACGTTTATCGACACCAACGGAGAAGGAGAAATACTGGGGAAAATACAACTAGATATCAACGGATAACTAGGAAAAACTCGACGTTTATCGACACCAACGGAGAGGAGGAGCCACTTCACTAGGGAAGGGGTGTAACAACCGGAAACTGAATAAGACGCCCACCGACGACTCTACTAGGGATTCTGGCTGGGAAGCAACCAGACATTAACGAATGACTGGGGAATAGGATACATCATCAGACGTCAACGGACGAATGAGAAAAACTCAACATTTACCGAGACCAACGGAGAGGTAACTCTGCATGGGAAATATATCACCAACAACCGTCAACAGGCGATCGGAAAAAACTCGACGTTTATCGAAACCAACGGAGAGGTAACTCTGAGGGGAATCGACAGCCATTAACGAATAATCTGTGGGAAACAAACAACTATACGTCGACAGACGCATAGGAAAAACTCAACGTTTATCGAAACCAACGGAGAGGTAGAACTGAGGTGAAAGGAATACAACTGGTTATCAACGGATAACTAGGAAAAACTCGACGTTTATCGAAACCAACGGAGAGGTGACCCTACTGGGGAAGAAAAAGGGTATTACGAACATCGAAAGATGATGTTTACGGACACCAACAGAAGACCAGACATTAACGAATGACTGGGAAATACTCGATGTGTACACCGAAAGATGGTGTTTACCGACACCAAAGAAATACGACCAGACATCAACGGATGATTGGGGAATACGACTCGATGTTCACCGACACCGAAAGATGGTGTTTACTGACACCAAAGAAATACGACACGCGGGTGCTTGACATGACACCGACCAGTATCACGAGGTGACATCTACATATGTCAGGGCAAGGCTGAACACTTGCTGAGAATCTCACTGGGGAGAAACAAGCTTTCCGTTCTCGGACGGGTGAGGAAATAAACCTCTCTGGGGAATCAATCCTGAATGCCGTCAGGAGCAACTGTAGCAAACGTGCCGTACAGATGTTGATCGAAAATCCGCCTCTGCCGGGGATATGGTCTGATTGGTTTCTAACACATGAATGCATATGTTTGAATTTTTCTATGGCGTAATGCTCCATATTGTATGGAAATGCTACGCATTTTGAGGATGCAATGATCACTATATGCAAAATGCAAATGATGAAAACTCCGGCTGGGGGATGCAAATACCATTCCACTACGGAAAACTCATCCAATCCACAGGTAGGATAGCTGCTGGAGATAAATTTCATTGAACCCGCTCCACCCGGGGACTAGCTGGGGAAAAGCAATCAACACAAATCTCTGCTCGGGAGATCTGCTAGGGAAAGCAGCTCTGTTGGGAATAACACACCAACTCTGCTGAGGAAGAGCATAACTCTGGTGTGGAAAGTGATATACCAGACTCTGTGCTGGGGAGAGACATACACAACCCTGCTGGGGAACAAGCGCTCACAACCACGCTGGGGACAACAGTATTACAAACCCGACTGCTGGGGAACAACACTCCACTGACAACTCCGCTGGGGATACCACACCCTTCCAACTCAGTGGGGAACTCTCCTGGGGAAATATTCGCTGGGGAATACATCCACTGGGGAAATCTGCAAACACAGGCCTGCTGGGGATAGGCAATCCTTAGATCTGCTGGGATAGAAGGCACCATCCACAGATGTCTCTGCAGGGGAAAATAGCTCTGATAGCTCTCAAACTGGCTTGGAGAAATATCTGCTGGGGAAGCATCCTCACAGATAACGATCTGCAAAACAGCATAACAAAATGCCCCAGGGGATATATGGACAAGATATGCTCAAGTGTCCTCAACATTCAAAATGATTTTCAAATGTTTTATCTTTCTGCAAGTTATTGTTTAGCCTTCATGTTTTTATATGCAATGTTTATCAAAAATTCGGACGTTTTTGCAAACAAAACAGTAAAATAAAAACAAGAGCTTTTTATCTGAATAACGACTTTTATTGATTGAAAATGGGCCTGAACAGGCGAATACATCGGGAAGCAATTCCTAGAAAGAGGTAATTGCGCACAAAAGGAAAAATCTATCCTAATGGCAATGTGAACACGACATCCACTATTTCCCAATTCTGTTATAACTCACAGATCATCAATTTTCCTCCCAACTTCCTTGCTTTCTGAGAAGAATGACTGGACCGATCACATCTTTAGAGATGGCAGACGACGAAGCGCGATGAAGCACAGATAACTCAGACTGTAGTCTTCGCTTTAATCCCTCTTTTGGCCGGATCGCCCTTTCGGGTTTTCAATCCACCGGGATACCCATTTTTGCCTAAGCCGCCCTTGCGGGTTTTCGACTTACCGGGTGTACAAATTCTTTTCATTTTTATCCCTAATTTTTGCCCGAACCTTTTCTTTCTGTTTTTTTTGTTCGCCGGGATGCCCTTTTTTGCCTGGACTCTTTTATTCTTTTTGTCCAGCGGGTCAATTTACGCGAAGTATTTTTTGACTACATCTGAGTTAACAGGGGACGGGAAATCTTCACCATCCATAGTTGTAAGCATCAAGGCTCCACCGGAGAAGACCTTCTTCACAACATATGGACCTTCATAATTAGGAGTCCACTTGCCCCTGTTATCTGTACCGGGAGGAAGAATCCTCTTCAAAATTAGATCACCAGTTTGATAGTTCCGAGGACGCACTTTTTGATCAAAGGCTCGCTTCATCCTTCTCTGATACAACTGCCCATGGCACACAGCTGCTAGCCGTCTCTCTTCGATAAGGCTCAACTCATTAAACCTTGTTCGAATCCACTCAGCTTCGTCCAGCTTGACATCTAACAAAACCCTCAGAGAAGGGATCTCCACCTCAACTGGTAGGACTGCTTCCATACCATACACAAGGGAGTACGGGGTTGCCCCGGTCGACGTACGTACTGAGGTACGATACCCATGCAAAGCGAAAGGCAGCATCTCATGCCAATCCCTGTACGTCACGACCATCTTCTGCACAATCTTCTTAATGTTCTTGTTTGCCGCCTCTACAGCACCATTCATCTTCGGTCTGTAAGGAGAAGAATTGTGATGTTCAATCTTGAAATCTTTACACAGCTCTTTCATCATCTTGTTATTGAGATTCGAACCATTGTCAGTGATGATTCTCTCAGGAACCCCATAATGACAGATGATTTCTTTTTTGATGAACCGGGCAACCACTTGTTTGGTAACATTAGCATAGGAAGCTGCTTCCACCCACTTGGTGAAGTAATCAATCGCAACCAAGATGAAGCGATGTCCATTTGAAGTAGTAGGCTCAATCTTCCCAATCATATCAATGCCCCACATGGCGAACGGCCAAGGCGAGTTCATGACATTCAGAGGGCTTGGTGGTACATGCACCTTATCAGCATAGATTTGACACTTATGGCACTTCCGAGCGTACTTGAAACAATCGGATTCCATAGTCATCCAGTAATAACCGGCTCTCAACAGTTTCTTGGACATTGCATGACCACCAGCATGGGTGCCAAACGAACCTTCATGCACTTCCTGCATCAACATGTCTGCTTCGTGTCTATCCACGCATCTAAGCAAGACCATGTCAAAGTTCCTCTTGTACAACACATCGTCCTGATTCAAATAAAAGCTTCCAGCTAGCCTTCTCAGGGTTTTCTTATCATTCTTTGACGCACCCTCAGGATACTCCTGGCTTTTGAGGAAGTTCTTGATGTCATAGTACCACGGCTTCTCATCAACAACAACAGACTCGGCTGCAAACACATACGCAGGCCTCTCGAGTCGATTCACGGCAACATGTGGCACATGATTCCACCAATGAACTTTTATCATGGAAGATAAAGTAGCCAAAGCATCAGCCATCTGATTCTCGTCCCGGGGGACATGATACAACTTCACCTTCTTGAAGAACGTCAGTATTCTTCTGGTGTAATCTCTATACGGAATCAAATGCGGCTGGTTCGTATTCCAATCTCCATTGACCTGATTGATCACTAGAGCAGAATCTCCATAGATGTCAAGCGTTTTGATTCTCAAATCAATAGCTTCTTCTATCCCCATGATACAAGCCTCATACTCAGCTTCGTTGTTGGTGACATCAAACGTCAATCTAGCAGAAAAGGGTATGTGGGCACCTTTCGGATTGATCAACACTGCACCAACACCGTTACCGTTCACATTCACGGCCCCATCAAACATCAATGTCCACTTGTCATCAGGATCCGGTCCTTCCTCGACAAGAGGTTCTTCGCAATCTTTCATCTTAAGATACATGATGTCTTCATCAGGGAATTCAAACATCATAGGCTGATAGTCATCAATTGGTTGTTCAGCGAGATAGTCTGACAAAACACTACCTTTGATAGCCTTCTGCGACGTGTACTGAATATCATATTCTGTTAAAATCATCTGCCAACGGGCAACACGTCCGGTGAGAGCTGGCTTCTCAAAGATGTATTTTACTGGGTCCATCTTAGAAATCAACAAGGTGGTATGGTTCAACATATACTGTCTCAGTCGGCGAGCAGCCCAGGCTAAAACACAGCAAGTTTTCTCAAGCTGTGAATATTTGATTTCACAGTCGGTAAACTTTTTTCTAAGGTAGTATATGGCATGCTCTTTTCGACCAGACTCGTCATGCTGTCCCAATACACACCCCATCGAGTTCTCGGTCACTGACAGGTACATTATCAGTGGTCTCCCTGGAACTGGAGGGATTAGGATTGGAGGTTTCTGTAAATACTCTTTTATTTTGTCAAAAGCCTTCTGACAGTCATCATTCCACCTGATTGCTTGATTCTTTCTTAGCAATTTGAATATCGGTTCACACGTGGCAGTTAGGTGAGATACAAACCTTGCAATGTAGTTCAATCTCCCTAAAAACCCACGAACCTGCTTTTCTGTTTTCGGTTCAGGCATTTCTCGAATAGCTTTGACTTTCGCTGGATCAACCTCAATCCCTTTCTCACTGACAATGAAGCCTAACAGCTTCCCTGATCTCACGCCAAACGTACACTTGTTCGAATTCAGCCTCAGTTTGAACTTTACCAGTCTGTCAAACAACTTCTGCAAATTAACCAGGTGCTCCTCTTCTGTCTGCGACTTCGCAATCATATCATCCACGTACACTTCAATCTCTTTGTGCATCATGTCATGAAAGAGAGTCGTCATAGCCCTCTGATAGGTAGCACCGGCATTCTTCAGCCCAAATGGCATCACCTTATAGCAGAACGTGCCCCAAGGTGTAATGAATGTCGTCTTTTCCATGTCCTCTGGCGCCATCTTAATCTGATTATACCCAGAGAAACCATCCATGAAAGAGAATACCGAGGATTGAGCCGTATTATCCACCAATACATCAATGTGAGGTAATGGGAAATCATCTTTCGGACTCGCCCTATTCAGATCCCGGTAATCGACACACATCCTGACTTTGCCATCCTTCTTCGGCACGGGAACGATGTTGGCTACCCACGGTGGGTAAGTGGTTACTGACAAGAAACCCGCATCGAACTGCTTCTGAACCTCTTCCTTGATTTTCACTGCCATATCAGGACTCTTTCTGCGAAGCTTCTGTTTGACCGAAGGACAATCATCTCTGAGAGGTAGTCTATGCACCACAATATCAGTATCCAGCCCAGGCATATCTTGATAAGACCAGGCGAATATCTCAACATACTCTCTCAGCATCTCAATCAACCTGCTCTTGACCTCTGTCTTCAAAGCAGCCCCGATCTTAATATCCCTTCTGGCGTCCTCAGTACCAAGATTCACAATCTCCAACTCCTCCTGATGAGGTTGAATGACCCTTTCCTCCTGCTTCAGCAATCTAACCAATTCTTTCGGGAGTTCACAGTCTTCCTCACTCTCCTCTTCAGCTTGGTAGATGGGATTATTGAAATCATACTGAGCCATAACAGAACTGTTCATAGTAGATGCCGTGATATCACTTTCTGTTTGAAGAGTAACTTGGACTACATCCTCTGCTGTCCAATTGTTGATCACTTCCCCTGGTGCACTCGGGCGAACCCAGCAGTCGAGATCATAATCACTGTCACCATCTTCAACATCAGCTGCAAAGACGTCACCGTGATTCATCAGCCCAGCACTGGTAAAGGTACTCGGACCTGCTTGACCACCCTGCTCTGCTCGCAACGGTTGATAGCCAATACCAAATTTGTCTTCTTTAACCGGCAAATCCACCATCTTGCCCCAGCCTTCAGCTTTGCCAGAGTCAACAACCTCTTTGGCCTGCTTGTACGAAGCAATCGAAGCACCTGGCCTCCTTTGTTCAGCACACGCCACACCCTCGAGAGCAACAGTCTCAAACGCCTGGCATAAAGTTTCGTGGATATCGCCATCCACCTCGACATACTTGAACGAGGACAGGTGACTCACCAGAATATCTTCTTCACCACACACGGTCACAATCTGACCGTTCCAGACATACTTGAGCTTCTGGTGGAGAGTCGACGAGACTGCCCCTGCTGCATGGATCCATGGACGTCCTAACAAACAACTGTAGGCGGGCTGAATGTCCATAACGTAGAAGATGATGTCGAACACCTCAGGACCTATCTTCACAGGCAAGGTAACTTCACCAAACACAGAACGTTTGGATCCGTCAAAAGCACGCACGATCAGGTCACTCAGAGTAAGCACAACCCCTTCAACAGATATCTTCTTCAAAATCTGCTTCGGCAGCACATTCAGAGAAGAACCAGTGTCGACCAGCACGTGCGACAAGACAGCCCCCTTGCACTCCATAGTGATATGCAAGGCCTTGTTATGGTTTCGCCCTTCAAGCGTAAGATCAAGGTCTGTGAACCCCAAACCGTGCCTGGTGCTCACGTTAGCAATCACCCCTTCCAACTGGTTGACGGAAATCTCTTGAGGTACATACGCCATATTCAACATCTTCAGCAAGGCGTTGCGATGTGCCTCAGAGCACAGCAGCAAAGAAAGAATAGAGATCTTGGACGGAGTCTGGTTGAGTTGATCTACGATCTTGTAGTCACTCTTCTTAATGATTCTCATAAACTCCTCCACATCCTTTTCAAATGGTGTGACACAAATTGTCACACCTCTAAAGATCATAGCATATCTCACAATCCAGAAACTCAAAAATCACAAACCACATATCAAAATGCTCCTTAAGGTGTCTAGAATATGCATACAAAATTTCAGGAATTTCCAATTAAGCATCATCATTTCATGATCAATATGGTAGGCAAGGTGCAAGGAATGGCATGTATGAATAAACCCTAGGCATTTATAAAATCCCACCGTGCACAAATTTATTAAAAATCATCAAAAAATAAAGGACATGATGAGGAACAAATCACAAAAAGAATCATGTAAATTGGATGAGTATTTTATGAGTTATTATTTTTTGATTGTGGAAGAAAAAAAAAATAAATAGAAATGGAAGCATGAACATGATAAGCATGGATGAACATGTGAAGTAATGAAGACAAATAATGCCAAGCCAAAAAGAAAGTGATGCCGCCCGGAATCGATCCACCTACAAATTCAAAACTGGCGCGTTTCAAGTGAAACGCGCCGTTTCACTAACACACATGGCAGCGTTTGGTTGGCTAATGGCTCATAAACAGAAATAATCATGCAACCACACGGGAACAAAGATCTATTGCAATCTGGACAGTGTTCTTGAGCATATTCATCACGTTCTTCATACAATTTCCAGCACATGAACAATTCTCACAGAAATTAACAAATGATATACCAATAGACTCGTCTTCTCATGCACATCAATAATCTAACAACACTTAAGCTTAATTCATGCTAACAAGCTCAGATCGATCAAAATAACATTTGAACATCAAACTTCAATTCACAATATCTCACTCAATACTTGATGAAAATCAAAAGTATAAGGTTCAGCATGCTCTACAATAGAAGATCTACATAAGCCATAACCTAATTTCAACAATTAGAGAATTCGAATTCCAACCTTGTGTGAAGTGCAGATCTTGATTTGGAGTTTTTTGGATGTGTAAGCTTGAAACAGATGATTAATGATGATGCAGAAGATGAATGAATGATGTAATTCAGCTCAACAATGCTCAGACTCGAAGAAATCTCCAAATGCCATATGAATGTGCAAGCTGCAACAGATGCGATTCTTCAAGGATCCTTCCAAAATTTGCTTCAAAAGATGTTCACAATGCCTGCATAAGATGATTAGAACAAGGAACAAGCAAGAGGAATCAAGAATTTCGATGGAAAAGTTTGAGAAAATTTGAGAGAATTTGAGAGATTTTGAGTTTGGATCTGAAATTGTGATGAAGTTGATGCAGAATTCTGTTACAATTAAGGCTTTATACTTCTGTTAATCCAGCTTGTTAAACATGATTAGGCAAAATGAAGTGGATTAGTGAATTAAGCATGTTAATGGAAATTGGCCAAAGTGCCCTTATGCAAAAATGACCAATGGAACAGTAAAATTTCACTTGCAGCAAATCCAAATTTCTGTTTTAAGGCAATGTGAATTGGTTTGGCATGAAAATTGTGTGTACTTTTCAAATTCACCTTTTTCCCACCAAAATTCAAATTGATTCACTTGAAAAATGGACTTTTTATATGATGATTTTTGATGAAATGTGATGAATGATTATGATAAAGCATGTCAAATGGAGTTTGCTCAAAGAAGAATCACATGAATTGGCCTTTTGGTTCAAGAGTTATGCCTCCTTGAAGTTCAAAATTTCTTGCCAACGATTTGATCATAACTTTCCAACCACACATGAGAAATGGATGTTCTTGGACTTTTTGGAAAGGTGAGAGCAACATCTTCAACTTTCATGTTGGACAAAATTCCATTTGAAGCTTGTATGATGATGTAAATTTGAGGAGAAGACCTTTCCATTTTTGGCAATTTGAAATTACAGGTCACTTACTATTTTTGGAAACTTTTCATCTGACCTCAAATTCTTCAATCTTGATCTTTGATATGTCAAATGAGACTTGTATGGACATGAATGAAGGCTTTCAAACCAACTCCCACCTTCAAATCCATGAATTCAGGCACAGTTGACCACAGTTGACTTTCTAGGGTTTCAGATGAAATTCAGCTTGACTGTTGAGCTTTGATCATCCAATCCTTGGCCAATCCACTTCAAAATGATCCTTGAATCATGTGAACTTGTTGAATCAACCCTAGGGCCTTGCTTCCTTGAAAAATGCACTTGCTTGCTTGACTGACTGATCCTCCTAACCAGTTGACCTAATCTTGTCTGAGGACTTGCACTTGGGCAAAGGACAATGCAATGCTATGCAGTGGACTATGTAATGTTAATGACCTAATATAAAAATGAATGTACAAAACAGGAGGTGCAAATTTGAGGTGCTACACCTTCCTCTTCTCAGCCGTGTCCCCCAATTTCTGGTGGAAACTCAATCGGAACACCATCCAAACCCGGATTCCAACCAAATGACCTCCAAATCTCAAACCATAAACACAAAACTTGTATCAAATATTACCCTAAAAGTCGCTCAAACCTTGGGATCGAGACTTTGGGTCTCAAAAATCCTAACCTCTCCACCTTCAAAATCAGAGTGAAAATAAAACCAAACCCTCAAGTAAAATCCATACCCAATATGAAATTAAAAAGAGAACAAATACATATGCACAAAATCAAACTAAACGGAAAGGGAAATAAGCAAAAAAACAATTGTACATCAATGTTCGATTCAGCTCACACAAAATCAATTACAGGAAAATCAAATATCAATGAATGAATTTATGTTAACAATGGAGAAAATAGTATTACCCTCCGGAAGTTACCAGAGTTGAGGTTTACAACAGGTGTGTATCCTCCCTTTTGTTTCCTTTCAGTTTCACTTCTTCTACTTCTTCTACTTTTTTGTTATGTTTGTTGTTCACTGATGTTGTGAAATGGTAGTGATAGGATTAATCTGAGGGGGTCTAGCTCCCTTAGCTCAGAGGTTTAATGGAAAGCTCTTAGTAAGTGTGGATTTATTTAAGCTTTGGTAAAATTTGGTAGATGTTTGGTGTATCTCAGTGTGTCTTTTTGTGAGTCATTGAAGTGATTATTTATAGGACAGTGGAAATAAGGTAAGGATATAAATCAAACTCGTGTGAGAGTTTGTTAATTTGCTCAAATATTTTTCTTTACTCGTGTGAGTCTTTGAGAGACGTTGATGTGGAGTTTTGGGATAAGGATTGAAAAATTATTCCGTTAGAGGGTTTTTTTTCAATCCCTGAAATCAAGGGATTTAGTGGAGGGTGGTGAAACGTGTTTTTCTTTGCTGAGATGCTTTTCATTAATTCATTTTGTTTTTAACTTCATGATGTATGTAATGAATGATATTGTGTGCGTATAATGTTGATGTTCATTCTCTATTTTTTGAAGGGTGTTGATTATTTTGAATGATGTACATACTGGATGTACATGATGATGATGAGGGCGCGGGTAACACGTACAACACATGAGGGAGGCATGAAATCTACACAAATCTCCATTTCTTCTTTTTTATTTTTAAATGTAATATAAAGAACACTTATAAAACCAACTTATTTCTATCATTTTGTTCTTCTTATTTTTGTGATGTAAGATAGGTAAATGATGTTAATAAAGATTAAGTGTATACTTGGTATTAAAGAGTACCCCAAAAGTAATGAAAATAAAACTAATTTGATAAAATACACTAATTGATAAAAATGTAAAAAAAATTCTTTTGGTGCTTTTTTTCTATTATTTTGATCAAAGGAAAAAACAATCACTAATGCATTAAAAAAGGGTTTTTAATCCATGTATGAACCCAAAACAAATTTGATTAGGAAAAAATAAATTTAAGGACCAACACAAACAAATGTAAGACTTTTGCAAAGGAGACCTAATGAAGTCAAATTAAAAACTAAAAATTCTTTGATTTTCCTTAAAGATCAATAACCAAAGTAAACAAAATCCAAAATCACAAAAGAGCCACTTCTTTGACTTTTTATTTGACTTATTTTGCTGTATGCAGATGAACTATTTTGACTGATGAAATATGAGATGACCAAATGAAATGGTCATGTGAATGCATATGAAAATAAAATGCAATGCAATTTAGATAGGACAAAATTGGGATGTGACAGAAAGGCCTACCTAAAATTATCGAGATTTTAGGATCCTCACCGATGTCCATAATGATAAAGTCAACCGACACATAATACTCTTCAACTCTCACTGGGACATCCTCTAGCACACCTAGAAGATAGTTAACCAATTTATCGATAAGTTACAAAGACACATTAGTAGGTTTCATGTCTCCCATATCCAACTTCTTACACGTGGGCAAAGGCATTAAGCCAACACTAGCTCATAGATCACAAAATGCTCTCTCAAAGTCTATGGTACCTATATGACAAGGGATAGATAAACTTCTCGGATCCTTGAGCTTAGGGATTACCATGTTTTGAATCACAACACTACTATCAAGAGTCATGGCCATAATTTCATGGTCCTTTAGCTTTCTTTTATTGGAAAGAATACCTTTTAATAACTTGGTCTAAGAGGGCATTTAAGTAAGTGGCTCGATGAAAGGCACATTGAGATGGATATTTTTTAGAAGTTCCACTAACTTTTTGAATTAGGCTTCCATTTTGGCTTTCACAAGCCTTTATGGGAAATGAACTATAGGTTTGTAGGGAGGAGGAGCAACATAGGGTGTCTCTTTCTCAACCTCTTTAACGACCTCATTTTCAGGAGGTGTTTGCACACTCACTTCAACCTCTATCTCTCTCACTAGAACCACCCACTTGCTTACCACTATGGATTGTCACAACATTCAAATATCCCATAGGATTTTGTTTGGGCTGCACCGAAAATGATCCAAGAGGAACGGAAAAAGCAACTTGTTGTTGTGCTACTTGGGAGATTTGAGTCTCCAACATTTTGGTATGAGTGACAACATTATCAACCTTATTATTCAATTTCCTAAGCACCTCATTGGTGACGAGGTTTTGATTTCTAAACTCATTGTTTTGACGGGTTTGTGCTGAAACAAAATTTTCCATCAAAAGTTTAAGGTTAGATTTCTTAGGCTCGGGTGGTGTAGATTTTTGGAAACCCGGAGGTCCCGTGGCTTGTTGGGGTTGTTGTTCCTATAAGAGAAGTTAGGGTGATCATGCCACCCCGAATTATAGATGTTGGAGTATGGATTGTTCTTCTGGTCATTGTTCACAAAGTTTTCATTTTCCTTGGGTTGATCCTCCCATGAGGATCATTTGACAATCTCTATAGGTATGCCTATTAACTCCACATATCTCACAGTAGAGAGTGACGAGGGAAAAAAAGCAACATGGGCTAGAATAGTAGGTATGAAAGGTGTAATGCTTAGACTATCTATCTTTTGGTAAATGGTATCCACCTTATCATTAGTATGATAAAAGACATTAACCTCATAAAGACCACCAGTCTTAGAGGTAGAGTTAACGATAACTTGTCGCACGCTTCCCCATGAGTGGTGGTTTTTTCCATATCTTCTATCAAATTATAGGCTACATCTTGAGGACTATTAATAAGGGCTCTACCAGAAGTTGCATCTAAGGTCATCCTTGTGGAGTAAAGGAGACCATTGTAGAAGGTATGGATAATCATTCAATTCTCAAGCCCATGGAAATGGCATAGTCTTAACAAATCTTTATAAAGCTCCCATGCGTAAAACAAGGATTCTCCATCTTCTTTCCTAAAGTTGTTTATCTCATTCCTAACTCGGTCCGTTTTACTTGGCGGAAAGTACCACGCAAGAAAGACCACTTTCAATTAGGTCAAAGAAGTAAAAGAATTGGCGGGCAAGGATTGGAACCAATCCCACACACGGTCTCTTAAAGAAAATGCAAATAGACAAAGGTGGATGGCGTTTTGGTCAACACCATTGGCCTTAACGGTACCATAGTTATCAACAAAAATAGAAAGATGAAGATTCAGGCTTTCCGAAGGTAAACCGCCAAGTTGGTTTTGTTGCACCATACCAATCAAGTAAGGTTTTAATTCAAAATTATTAGCCGCAATTTACGGGTGCATAATACTATAATGCAATTCCTCTTCGTTGAGAATAGCATAATCCTTAAGGGGCTTAGAATCAACCAGATCAACCATAACTTGTAATGTAAGGTTTTGGCGTCTCTCGAGTAAGAAACACTCGATTTCGTCTATGGGCTCAACTAAGCTATCAATAAAACGAGCTCTTTGAATACAAGAGCAGTGAGAAACACAACAAACAAACATAAGAAAAATAAGAAGAAAAATAAGCTCTAGTCTATATGATGATCAAACAAAAATTCAATATTAAACGCAATTGGTCCCCGACAATGGTGCCAAAAACTCGATGCATCCGCAAGTGTAAGGTTGTACGAAGTAATAAAATAGATATCAAACCACAAAGACTAATGGTTTAAGTACTAGATTCTTGTACTATCAGTGTATAACTAGAGAAATAAAAAATATGGAGTTTGGTAAATAACTTAAAATAAAAACACTTAAATGAAAATAACATAACAGAAAAAGCACTTAAATCTCAATTAGGGCAAACAAGCCCTGAGGTTACGGTTCATACTCTATTATAATTGTACGATCCTTGTTACTTCTATTACGAGAGTTCTTCATAAATTATAGAAAATAGATAAAATTGGACAATACCTGTTTTCGCTAGCGCATTGCCCCTATCAACGACGAATAATCCATCTGCTTCCGCACAACCAAATTATTCTTCGACGCCGTTACTTTTGATTAGCTATATGTTTTCTCAAATTCTTCCAAGTGCTCTCGCCGTTTTGGACTAGGTTGTTTAAAAATTTGCGCTCCAATATCGACACATATCCTTTCAGACTACGGTCGATACCTGAGAACCACTTACTTTCGCAATGAAGTTGGAATGCATGAACTCAGGTTATAAAATAAGTTTAATTAAAATTCTCGCAATCGATAGTAACAGATCATACAATAGGTCATAAAATAATCCCCATAACCCATAGTCCCTAATGAGCTACTCACTCATGGTGAGGGCAAACATAATCAAATCGATGTTCATTATCAAATTCATATCTAACAAACACAACCCATGAATAATTGAAATAGAAAGGATAATAAAACCTGAATTATGATTAAATTTTGATCCATAATTTCTCCCTTGGAGACTTGATTACAGAGAAAAATAGAACAAATAATACGTAGAGACTTGGAATAAAAATTGTGATAAAGTTCGGATCCTAAAACTGATAACAGGCTAAGAGCTTTATAGAAAAAAAAAGTAAAATTGCATAAAATCTTTGGCTTAAATGATTATTATTATTCAGATTTGTATCATATTAAATATTGCTTAAGAAAGCCACAATAAAAGTGAATCAGTCTAATTATTGAAATAAAACAATTTTCTCTTGTCTCCCTACTACGACCCGTAGCAGGTCTCTGTATTTTATACCAAGAGATGAGTAAGGGGGCGCCTAGGGTTTTTGGCTACTACGACCCATAACAACTCCTACGGTTGGCCTCGTTTTTTTTTGTCTTTGATCCCTCTTTGTCTTGGATGCTCATTAGACCCTGAAATTGGCAAGAATGCATAAACCAAACCATAAAACATGGTAATTGAAAGCAAATCAAACAAAATGAGGTAAAACACTAATACAAAATGACTAGAAATAATGATGCAAATACCACTTATCAATTGGCCAACTCATTTTTAATTGATTAGCACACCCAAATAGGAAATATTAGATATAGAGTCTTTGCAAGTCATTAATGTGTTGTCATAATTTCTTGGTTAATTGATTAGATCTTCTCCAATCGATTGACTTAATGCTCCAATCGATCTTCTAGCTCAAAAAAGTTTTTCCAATCGACTGGTTAGTTCAAAAATAGTTTGTAAATGGTTTGGACAACTTTTTAATCCCATGTATTGGATTAGAAAGCAATTCTCAAGATAAAAGCATTTGAAAAGATATTTTTAGGCGTATGTGTGAGTTGCCTTAGTACTTATGAACTACTTACTTACTTTTATAATACTTGGGTCACTCAGACAAACATGTCTTGGAAAACTTTCACACTTTATTTGAAGCTTCAAGATTCCTTGCTAGATAGATTTTGATCATATAAGCACTTTGATCTTGATTCTCATTTTGTTGATGAGGCATGCCATGTTTTTCTAGTTAGATCACCATCATCAAGGTTGCAAGCTACTGCCATCGACTTTAATCGTCGTTGTGATCATCAAAACTTTAGATAAATATTCTGCGAGATTTTTAACTTTATACCTGTAAACACATAGATCCACAAGTAGTAGCTTCCCCAAATAACAATAAATCATTTGCAAACATAAGGTGGGACACCTTCGTGCCTTCCCTCCCAACCTTGACAATTTTCCACTCCCCTCTATCCACCGAATGGGAAATAAGGTGAGATAGCTTATCTACACAAAACACAAATAGGTATGAAGAGATAGGATATCCCTGGCGAATCCCTTTAATATGGCAAAAGAAATTTGCTTTAACTCTGTTCCATTTAATATTTGTTTTCACACTTGTAACAACATGCCTAATAATGTTAGTCATCTTAACCAAGAACTTAATCTCCTCAATAACTCTAAATGAACTCCCAACTATCTTATAATACACCTTAGAAAGATCTACCTTGATATTGAAAAAACCTTTTTTTACCTTTCAAATTATACATGTTATGCACCACCTCTTGAGCAACAAAAATATTATAATGGATGCTTCTCCTTGGAATAAACCTCTTTTGAAAAGGAGACACAAGCTTTAGAATACGCTCCTTAAGCCGCTCAACTATCACTTTGCTCACGACTTTATAAATCGAGTTACAAAGAGAAATTGGTCTGAATTAGTTCAGAAACTCTGGCTGCGCCACCTTAGAAATTAAGCAAATGTCTGTTTTATTTATCATTGTCAGATTACTAGGATTGTCCCACACATTTCACACATAGTCGCACACACTCTTCCCCACCACATTCCAAGACTTTTGGTAGAAACGAGCAGGATAACCATCAAGACCATGTGCCTTCCACATATTCATCTTGAAAAGAGCTTGCTTGATCTCATTGTCGTTGATATTCATACCTAATGTCTCCTTAACTTCCTCTTCTAGCAAATGTGTACTCAGATTGGAACCATTCATGATCATGATTATTCAAAGTAAACAATTCCTTTAGTATGATTTAAGCAAAGCACACACTTGCTCCTGATCTTCAATCTAAATCATGTATCCATTTCTCATCATAGTAATTTTATTCAGACGCCTTCGATGGACAACTTTTAGGTGATAATACTTCGTATTTTGCTCATCATCTATGAGCCATTTTGCCCTAGATCTTTGGATCCACATCAACTCCTCTTTCCTGGAAGTCTCACACATCTCACTTTCAAGTTTGTTTTCAAGAATCTGTAATCCTCTAGAATTATTCCTTACATGTAGTCGTACCCTAATTTTGTCCTGACATTTTTTACTCATCTAGTTAACTTGTATTTTTGTCACAGTTTTCATATTATATATTTTTATTCATTTTAACTTTTTTAAATTAAAAATATTATATCTTATTGCTATATTTTGATCACATGTATTTTATTACAAAATAAATAATGATTTCTTTTAATAAATGATTATTTCTTTTAATAAGAATGATATATAAAATAAAATATTTTTTTTTATGAAAATTATCTCATGTTATCCACTCATCATACATTACATTACTTATTCCATCTCATCATACATTACATCACTTATTCCATCTCATTCATCACATGCATTCTATTTTTTTACTTACATAAGAGGCAAAACCAATTAATGAGAAAAATCATTAAAATGCATATAAGGCAACTTTGAAAAAAAGGACAAAATTAAAACATTTATTATCATCCTCATCCAATTACACCATACATCATACATTTGATTACATAAAATTATATTATATCACACCAATGATTATCTTTAGAATTTAAATTTAAACAACAAACTTATAAATTTATTTTATAAATGTTTTAATCTTTTTGAAAACCGAGTTATCTAATTTGACCGATATAATGACTAGTTTTATTATATATACTGATTTATTCAACCTAATTAAAAATGACTTTTTTTTCAATTGTACATCAATTCTGAGAGTGTCATTATTAATTGTTGTGTAGGAACAAATAAAATACTAATAATCAAGTATTCTGAGAACTAACTTTTGAAGCCAACCGTAAAATTGATAATTGAAGAATTCAGAAAACCTACAACCGTAGTTAGTGACTTCGAAACAAAGACTTTTTTCTTAATAATACATGAATATTTTGCATTTATCTATCGGATAGACTTTGATAATTATTATTTTTTGAAAGGAGGTTTGATTTATTTGAGAAAGACATGATAATAAGATTCCTTGCATAAGACGCGTGCCGAACGTTGGAAAAAAGAGAGTCAATAATAATATCATTTTGTGGATAAGGGAAAAGAACATTCAACGGAATATTATTTTCTTTAGTAAAAATGGGAAAATTATCATCAAATCAAAATATGCTTCCAAACTTTCCGTGACCGATTTCATGAATATTTTAAGATTTTTATGAGATTTTTTTAAATAATCATTTTTAAATTAAAATACCAAAATAATTATGTTTCTTTATTATTTTTTAAAATACTCATGTTTAAAAATAAAAAAGTTAATGTGCATGAGTTTAAGGACAGATGAATTGATGCTTGCGTTAGACATTTCAGAGCTCAAATCAAATGAATTAACGTCTTTAATAGATTAAATAAATTTAATTGACGCCTATATTTTAGAGTTCAAAGAATACATCAGATCATTTGACACATACACTTTACATTTTTTTTAATTTTGTATTTAATTAAAATAATTAATTAAAATACGATATTATTTAATTTAAATCAGATTACATACGGTTCCACATCTCTGAGGTACCCTTTCTCGTACAGGTCTCTATTGATTCACATGAGATGTTTGATTCGAGACCCTTGGAGCATCACCATCAGTATCATCCCTAAGAATTTCTTGTAATTCTTCGTAGTCTTGTGTCTACATTCACGCGTTGTCGTAATTGAGTTTTTTTGTCCATGTTGTTGTAATTTGGTTGTGTTGTTTGAGTTGATAGGGTCATTGGTGGGAAACCTGATCAATTGAATGACAATAATGGTGTGAATGTTTTGTTTGGGGAAAGATAGAAATGATTGTTGTGGTGTTTGGTAGTCAAATGTCTGTTGGGTGTTTTGATATTGTAATGTTTAATGTTTTGGCTAAGGTAGGAAGTGTTGGTGTCATATATTTCTTGGATATTTTGGCTATGGTAGGATGTGTTAGGGGCATATGTTTGTTGGGTGTTTAGATTATAATCATGTGATTGTTGGTGGTATGAGGTATGCTTCTAGTTTTGTGGTTGAGTGTGTGACGTGTATTGGTTATGGGTTGGTAATTTTGTTGGGTAGAGAGTTGTGCGTAAGTGGTTTGGTAATTTCGTTGGGTAGATGTTGAAGCTCGGTTAAGAGTTAACTTAGATTAGGTTGTCATGACAGTGCCAGTTAGAATCGTTGATGACAACGCTTCCATTGAAGACACCCGACTTTAGCAATGTTTGTCCATTCATAAAGATTCCATTGTTCAAATACTTTACGTTGATGTCATTGTCCCAAGCACCTCGGGGGATCTGGGATTTCTTGATACATATCGAACTATCGTTTTACACGGTCGTTATGGTGCATCTCCACAGTAGTGAACCCGATGATTGATGTTGTTGCAGTCCAAATGGTTGCGTCTTCTTTGTTCCTTTCATGTTGATGTTCCAGACTGAGATATGATCTTCAAATAAACTGTAGAGAAAAAATAAGTTAGATTAGTAAATGGTAAATATTAAAAATCAATAATTATGAAATGAATAGTTTAGTAGTAATACATCGTATGATCTCAGGTAATCCAAAAGATTTCGATAGGCTATAATGCAGTTTCTAGGACATCTATTGTAACTCATCCCACTAGTGGACCACCTAAACCAAAAAATTTATAAATAAACTATTTAGAATTAACAATATAAAGTAAGTAAATGGAAATCTTATAAAGTTACTTTGTTGTGTAGGTGAATGTGTAGTTGTTGTTATTGACGAGCACTATGGACGACAATCTCGACTAACCTTGTGATTGAAGCAAAACGATGCATTCATAAAATGCAGATGTTCCTTTCTTTACGTTTTTACACAAAGAGCTATAAAGATAGGACATACAAGCAGAACCTCAACTATATGTTCCTATTTTATCTATGTTTCTTAAGAAAGGTAAATACATAATATGTTCACTACAACTAGTACTACCGGTAAATAAAAGTAAACCAATTAGTAACATATTATAACATCTAACTTCAATTATTTTTTCTTGTTTAATAGAATTTTCGTTTAATATCATACCTTTGTAATGAGTTTTAAGTCGTGATTAATTTCTTAGCAAGTGTACAAATACAGTCGAAGTAATAAAATAAAGATATTATCCATAGAGATTTCAAATTTAACAAGGTTGTAATCATGCGATTTAAAATAAATATGGGGATTTTTCAGATTGATTTTCAGAAAATAATTACGCGAATAAAATTTGCTGAAAGATACGATAATAAAAAAACGATTAGATCTTATTCGAATCACATAATCTTTCCTTGTTGATGATTATGCCTTACTTGAATTGAATTGATTTATACTTTTACGGAAAATTAACAATACCAATGTACCCAATTTCTTGGTGTACAACTCACTAATTAACACTGCAATTCCCTAATTTCATAGGCAAATTCAAAGTAATACTAGGCGATCTACGTGCATTAATTCTCTAGTCACAACTTATAATTACCTATTACAAGTTAATTACTAAGTTGAAAAATTGCTTTATTTCTGATCATTAGACTCATGATCAATAGTCCCTACTTATCTAATTTCACTTCACGCGCTCATCAACACCCACTACTACAAAATGTATATATCACTATCAAGGTCGGCCTAATCATATCGGAGGCCCCATTCTAATTTCAAAAATGGGCCCAAATTTTTTTAAAAAATACAATTATAATAATTAAAAAAAAATATTAAAAATACAATTATTATTAATTAAAAATAAATTTAATTATAATTTTTTTAAGTTTTGATCAATCTTGATTTTTGTATGTATTGAATTTTTATCATAACATTTCTTTCAGTTATTGAGTTTTTTTAATAACATTTTATTTATTTTTATTAATATTTATGAAAAAAAATTGAAAATTTTAAAATTTGGGGTCTTCTAAAATTTGAGGTCTTGTGTTGCAGTACATGCTGCACTTGCACAGGGCCGGGCCTGATCACTATGGTTGGGCGAAAGATTCCTTCACTGCTGGTAGCCCGTGGTAAGGTAAGGTGTGATAGTAAGTGTACTACTTTCCACCATGGACTAAGATCCGTTGTGAAAAACCAGATAATACACTACATTTAACCATCGTTAAAAAATCCAACCATGGTGAAATGTAGTTAGCCAACTTTTCACCATGGTTGGAATTTCAAACTGTAGTGATATGTCAGCCAACCCACTTTTCACCATAGTTGGAACTTTCAACCATGGTCAAAAGTCAGTCAGTCAAATATTTTCATTTTTCCCACAAGCTTTGGCTGACTATATTGAGAAGTTCAATCACAAAATAGAATATTAAATATTTCTAACACAACAACAACAACAAGAACAAGAGCAACAAGAACAAGAACAACAAGAAAAACCAGGAAAAAAACAAGAACAACTATAACAATAATAAAAATAAGAACAATAACAACAACAACAATAACACCAAAAACAAAAACAACCACAACCACAACAACAAAAATAAAACCAACAGAATCATTAAACATTAAGTGTCAACAACAACAACAAAAACAAAACAAAATCAACACTATTATTAAATATTAAATCTCAACAAAAATAACAATAAAAACAACAACAAGAGAAAAACAACAATAACAATAACAAAATCTAAAATCGTTAAACATTAAATCTAAAAGACAACATCATTAAATATTTTACCTAACACAATAACAACTAACATTGCTAACGTGAATCCATGTTTTCCTTGCCTCGTTCGAGTTGGAGAAGAGATTATGGAGTTCTAAAACTTGTAAACGAAATAAATGATGTTTTTCTAGTTTCATTTATGGGAGAAATGATATTTTCGAGTTTGGTTTAGTGGAGAAATAGAATTTTGTAAATGGAAGATGAAGTTTTGAGGTATAAGGTGAAGTTCGTCTAGGGCAAAAGTGAATGAACATGTAACATTATATATCTTGGAAATGTCATTTATTATTAATTTTAAAAAAAGGAAAACGCCACTTTTCACCACAGTTGGATGTTTCAACCGTGGTGAAAAGTCAATCAACCCAATTTTTTTATAAAAAAAAATACAACAACAATAACGACAACAACAACAGCAAAGCCTTAACTCACTAGGTGAGGTTAACTATATGGATCAACTCTCTCCAAAATAGAAAAACACAACTTTTTCACCATGGTTAGAATTCCAAACATGGTAGAAAGTGGTTTAAAATAAATAAAAAACAAAACTGCTAGTGCTGGGATTCAAACCCATGACCAAACGCCACTTTTCACCACTATTGAAATTTCAATCCTAGTAAAAAGTGGCTTAAAAAATAAAAAATAAAAAATACTTGTGCTAGAATTCTGGCCCATGACCAGACCCTACTTTTCACCACGGTTGGAATTTCAATCATGGTAAAAAGTGGTTTAAAAATGAAAATAAAATGAACGCGCCTAATTGAGTAGATTCTACCACGGTGGATACTTTGGGCGAAGTAATAGTTCGTTACGAAAGTATATTTGTAGTAGTGACCTAAAGACCATTAAGAATAAGAGAAATTGAATAAAAATTATAATCAAAACATTAAAATAACATCAAACAATCATGTGATCCAACTGAGTTAAATTAAGTTCATCTTCTAAGACATAATCAAGAGAAATCAAGCTACTTATAGTTAAATAATGAAATATCATGAGTTTAGATGAAGAGTACATGAAAATTAAAGAAGAAGGAAGTTTTCAATGACTCTAAAGCTCTCAAAATCCATGTTATAAAACTCCTTTCCGTCACGTTCTATTATCAAAATCAGAACCCTTGCAAAATTAGCATGTGTTTTGAAATTCTGATATGCAGATCATGGATGTCGCGAACGATGTCACGACACCAGGGTAAACACATAATCACACCACAAACAATATTAAAATTAAAATAACAATATGACATGAAATAACACAGTCAGTTGTTAACTCAGTTCGGTGCAACGTCACCTACATCTGGGGGCTACCAAGCCAGGAAGGAAATCCACTATCACAGAATTAGTTTGAAGTCCTGAACAACCTCAGGTTTTACAGACTTCTCACCTAATATCTACACGTGGATGTTTCTATCTGAGACTCTTCTAGATATGAGACCACTCTCACTTCCTTTCAACCATGCAACAACTTATAACAGAAAAACACAATCCACTCTTGCTTAAAAGCTTATGAGGGATTGTTAGTTATAAGTCAATAAATCAGGTCCAATTCAAGTACCGAGGAGATACTCGAATGATTCACATAATGCGCAGACACGAAACCCTAATTTAGACAATAATGTGCACTTCTCTGTTGCCTTCTTAGGGTTAGAAATGATCTATAAATAGTCATGGAAAGACATGGGCTTCAGGCTTGATTTATAGCAGATCTAAGATCTCTGCACAATCTTCAATAGATTTGATTTCAATCAGATCAGATGTTTCCTAAAATGTTTTGACATTATTACTTCGTAATCAAGTCAAGGCAAAATAGCCTTTTGCTTTTTAGAAAATGCTCTACATAATCTGTGAACTAAATCTTCAAAGAATCTTCAGATAAACCATAAAAGAAAACAAATCTCACTAGATACTAAAAACGATCACACTTCAATGTTGAATCAACATGTCAGGACATCTTGTTCAATATCTGACAAAATACTTATTTTTCCAAAATGTAACCAATCAATACATATCAGACCTAACAATCTCCCCCTTTGGAAATTTTTGGCTAAAACAATCTTTGCATAGACCAACAGGAATGAGGGTAAGGATCATAGTAACAAACCAACATGCAAACACCTGAAATTGTTTTCCCCCCAAAAATACCAGAGGCAGGCGCAACGAAAAAAATTGCCTCATACTATCTCACACGAAGAACCTACCTAAGAGAAAAATAAATTCTCTTTAGTTAGGATGTTAGGACATTGTTCCTAACATTATTAACACCAGTAACCCTTCTCCTCCTGAGTAACAAATCCAGGGGCAGAGCTACCCCAAGAGTTAATCCCCCTCCATACAAGCTCCCCCTCAGAGGGCAAGAGGGCTAAATACTACAAGGAACTAATCAGACTAAAAATCAGAACAAACAACACATATCATCATCATAATCTACTCCCCATTTTTAGCCATAAAGTTGACAAAACTAACCAAAACAAAGTGAACAAAACAATTAAAAGAGAGTTTACAACCCAAACATAACCAAGAGCACTTTAAAGTGCAAAAAAAAAATTCAGGGCATAGCCCATAAAAAAACAGAAAACCATCCAACACACAAAAGAACCAGAGTGCTTCAGTCCTCATCACTGCTGATAACATCTTCATCATCACTTGCAGCAGAACCTTCTTCATTTTCCTCTTTTTCATTTGTTCCATCACCTTTTAAACTCCCTTCTTCTTCTTCAGATAAGGCCTTTATCAACATTTCAATCTATCTTTTCCTCTCAGTACAACTTTTGATAGTTTCATCCAAAGTCTTGTAGGTATCTTTTAGCTTAGCAAGGATGCGTGTTCTATTAGTAGGCCTGGAAGGTGTCTGTCCAGATGTCATGACAATGTTTGGAACATGTTTCCAAGTGAACAAACTATAATGTAATGAGAGAGGAGGGTCCCTTTTGCAGGTGTTTACAATAAATTCTTTAGATATGTTCACAATAAATTCTTTAGAGATGTTCACAATAAATTCTTTAACACGCATTTCATAACACTTGCCAAAACCAGGTACAATTTTCATTAATCCATCCTCTTGAATCAGACTTATCACCTATTTGCATTCAAAAGCATCTTTACCCAATTCTCTTTCCAGAGCTAATCTTCTTTGATAAACAAATTTCCATTTTTCAACATTCTCCACAAAGTGAAAGGAAATGTTGTCAATTGGAACTTCAGGGATATTTGTTGGAATCTTCTTCCCAAATGCTTGATTTCTGGCAGTAGAAATGATATCCTGAACATTGTATTCGACATCATGGTCAAACTCACTAGACTCAGAAGGAACTTCCTTCCTCTTCGGGGATTTCTTCTTAGAAACAGGAGTAACAACCTTGCTTCATCTTTTTGTAGGGCTAACACTGGCTACTTTCCTGATAGATTTGGAGGGTGAGCTGGAGGATTCAATATCTTTCCCTTTTCTGTTCTTCAATCTTTTATCTATACCTAGAGCCAGTATTTGACTGATGGGAACATCATCAGATTCCAGATCCATTATATTTACTATGTCACTGGATTGATCCTTTTTCTCAACAGAGGTTTCATCTTTGTCAGCCAGATCACCACTCATCCCTTTAGACCTTTCTTTGTCTTTCAATTTTTTAGGAGACAAAGTAGATACATTCACATCAGTTTTATCTAGGGGGTCTCAATAATGTTATCAAGTTGGGCCAAGGATATGGAGACATCCGACATGACATTAGTCTTGGGGTCAGTACCCAACACTTGAGATATCAAGACATGAATATTCTTGTCTACGTCGTCTCTTTCCGCAATGATCATGTTGGATTTAATCAAGGTAGTTACAGATCTAGGTCTATTACTGGTTTCAGAGGCTTCAACATCTTCCATAACATTTGGCGTAATAGGACAATCTTTAGAAATACGAACATTAGGTTCAACACTAATGGGATCAAGATACAAACTAGTCATAGGTTAGGGTTTCTTTACTGCAGTAGAGGGTTTAAGAGTTTTTACATTTCTAGCAGTCATGGAAGGAGAGGGAGAGGTACTTAATTTAGAGGGTTTTCCTTTCCTCGAAGCAAATGTTCTAGCCTTCCTTATAGGAGTTGCATGGACAAGAACCATCGAGAGGGGAACGACATCATTAATGACATCAAGGAGATCTATCTCAGTACCGACATTTTTAGGGTTTGGTTGCTCTTTGGAGTGCTTGTTCAGAGTGGAGACAGAAGGTTGAGACATTATGGAGGTTTTAGGTATGGACTGCAAAGAGAAGATATAGAGATGAGAGTGACTAAGAGTAAGGTTGAGAGAGAGAGAGAGAGAGAGAGAGAGAGAGAGAGAGAGAGAGAGAGAGAGAATAAAGGAGGTAGTGTGAATGATGTTGGTAGAGTGGTTAGGATGTCGCGTTGGGAAAATAAGGAAAAGTTGTAATGATAGTCCTTGAGTTTTGTGCACCATTAAGTGGAGGGAAGAGAAAATTTGATTTCCATATCTCCATTTCAGTAATTTCTATAATTCTTCAAGCATGCAAATGCCCAATTCACCCCTTAATTTTTCAAACTGATTTGCATCTAAGGCTTTAGTAAAAATATCTTCCAGTTGCTTCTCAGTGGTTACATGCTCAAGAGTAACAATTTTGTCTTTAATAAGATCCCTAATAAAGTGATGACAGATATCAATATGCTTAGTTCTGCTGTTCTGAATAGGATTCTTGGAAATATTAATAGCACTTAGGTTGTCACAATATAATGTCATGACATCTTATTGGACATTGTATTCTTCTAACATTTGTTTCATCCAAATTAATTGAGAATAACTACTTCCTACTGCAATATATTCAGACTCAACAGTAGATAAAGACACTATTTTGCTTCTTGTTGAACCAAGATATAAGATTATTTCCCAAGAAGAAACATCCTCCATAAGTGCTCTTTCTATCATCAGCACTGCCTGCCCAATCTGCATCATAGTATCCTATAAGCAAGGAACTTGCATTATGAGAATACAAAATTCCATAATCACTAGTTCCATTGATATACTTCAGGATCCTTTTCACTTGAGTAATATGACTCATTTTGGGTTCAGACTAATATCTAGCACATACTCCTACAACAAATGTAATGTTAGGTCTGCTAGTTGTAAGATACAACAAACTACCAATCATACTTCTATATAGACTATGATCCGTATTTACACCTTTTTCATCTTTAGTCAATTTCAAGTGAGTTGGTGCAAGTGTCCTTTTATGACTAGCATTTTCCATGCCAAACTTCTTTACTATACTCTTGACATACTTGCTTTGAGAAATGAAGATCGTGTCATCCATTTTTTGACTTGGAGCCCAAGAAAGTAGGTAAATTCACCAATAAGACTCATTTCAAATTTAGACTACATCTTCCTGACAAAATTGTGTGCCATCTGGTTCGACATCCCTCCAAACACAATGTTATCAACATATATTTGAGCTATTATGAGTTTACCACGCTCTTCTTTAACAAACAATGTCTTGTCTATTCCTCTTTTCCTGTATCCATTGGTGACAAGGAACTCAATGAGCCTTTCATACCAGGCCCTAGGTGTTTACTTTAGTCCATAGAGAGATTTCCTTAGTTTGTAAATATGATATAGAAAGTATGGATCTATGAACCCCTTGGGTTGTTCAACATAGACTTCTTCATTCAAGTACTCGTTTAAGAAGACTCTTTTCACATCCATTTGAAATAGCTTGAATTTAAGCAAACAAGTCACTCCTAACATTAGTCTTATTGACTCAAGGCAAGCAACATGGGCAAAAGTCTCATCAAAATCAACCCCTTCAATTTGAGTGTATCCTTGAGCAACAAGTCTAGCCTTGTTTCTCGTTACAATTCCTTTTTCATCAGATTTGTTTTTGTAGATCCATTTTGTCCCAATAACATTCATTCCTTTAGGCCTAGGAGCTAAGTCCCATACTTCATTTCTTATAATTTGTCCTAATTCTTCTTACATATCATTGATCCAAAATTCATTAGTCAAGGCTTCCTTCACATTTTTAGGTTCAAACTTAGAGACAAAATAAGCTTTTGAAATCACATCTCTAGATCTAATGGTGACCCCTTCATTAAGGTTTCCAATAATGAGATATGTTGGATGATATTTATGAATTCTGATGGAGGGACCTTTGTTGACTTGATGATTGTCTGGTTCAATGCCTCCTGGTTCACTATCTGACTCAATAACTTCCTCATTTTCAGATGTGTCAATCTGCCGAGATGATGTACTAACATCTTCATCAACATCAGTCCCTTTTTCTATGATATTATCATCCACTACAACATTGATGGATTCCATCATGAATTTGGTTTCGGAATTAAAAACTCTATAGGCTTTGCTGTTTTTAAAGTATCCCATAAATATTCCTTCATCATTCTTGGGATCCATCTTTCTTCTTTGTTCACGGTCAGCCATAATATAGCATTTGCTTCCAAATACATGAAAGTATTTGACAGTTGGCTCCCTTCCTTTCCATAGTTCATAAAGAGTAGCTGAGGTACCAGTTCTTAGAGTGACTCTATTATGAATATAAAAAGCAGTATTCATTGCTTCATCCCAAAAATGGTAGGGTAGTTTCTTGGCATGAAGCATGAATCTAGCTGATTCTTGTAGAGTCTTATTCTTGCATTCAACAATGTTGTTTTGCTGAGGGGTGATGGGAGAGGAGAACTCATGACCAATACCTTCAGAGGAGCAAAATTCAGCAAATTTACTATTTTCAAATTCCTTCCCGTGGCCACTTCAAATCCTGACAATTCCAGTTTCCTTCTCTCTTTGAAGTCTTTGATATAGATCTTTGAACACCTCAAAGACATCTGATTTTTCCTTGATGAAGTTCACCTAAGTGAATCTTGAAAAATCTTCAACAACTACATATGCATGTCTTTTCCCTCCAAGGCTCTCGACCTGCATAGGCCCCATTAAGTCCATATGAAGAAGTTCCAGAACTTTTGTAGTGGTCTGATGTTGTACCTTGGAATACCTCTGACGACTTCTTTTGACACAATCCTTTTCATGCCTTTTATATGTATATGTCCAAGTTTATGGTGCCACAGGTTAACTTCGTCTTGTTTGGATATCAGGAATGTGGAAGTGTAGTTAATTTCTTGAGATGTCCACAAGTAACAGTTGTCCTTATACCTGACTCCCCTCATCAGAACTTCATTTTTCTCATTAGTGACTAAACACTCCGATTTTATAAAATTAACTATAATACCTTCATCACATAGTTTACTGATACTAATCAAACTAGCAGTCAGGCCTTTTACCAATAAAACATTATCAAGACTTGGGAGTCCTGTACAGGCTAGTCTTCCAACTCCTTTAATTTCACCTTTAGCCCCATCTCCAAACGTTACATAACCGGTTGAGTAGGACTTGATGTTTTAAAGGAACTTCTTGACACCTGTCATGTGTCTAGAACATCCACTGTCAAAATACCAGTCTTCTCGAGCTAAGGCTCTAAGAGAGGTGTGAGTTATAAGACTAGTGTTGGCAGGCTTAGGGTTTCCACTCCTTCTTTTGATTAATCTTGGGTTGTGTTGGAACTTGAGATATCCAGACAGTTTGAAACATAAGGGCTTTATATGACCATATTTTCCACAGTAATGACATCTCCAACATAATAACTTGCCTTCACTATGAGAGTTCTGATGTCTGGCATGATCTTGAGTCAGATGTTTAGACATTATAAGCTTAGACTCCCTTTTTGGAAGAACAAAGTTGGTCATAGAGCTTTCTCCTTGTTTGTCCAGAGATTGATGTTTAAAGCCAATCCCCCTGAGATCTCCATCCACTTTTCCAATTTGCAAAACTTCATCTAACACATTAGATCCCTTGTCCAACATTGTTACAGTCTTTGTCATGTTATCAAGTTTGGAAGTTAGCAATATCACCTCATTTGGAAGATGAGAGATGGTAGATTGATATCTTTCTTTTTCAGCCTACAGTTGAGATATCATTTTCTTCTGTTTTCTCCCAGCTGACACACTTCTTCACTTCTGATGCACAGTTCTCTGTAGGATGCAACCAGCGTTGGTGTAAGCCCTAGAGGCCAATACTTTTGGTACTTGTATCAAATTATTTATTAATAATAAAATGATTTTTCTATATTATGTTTGTTTAATAAAGTCCCTAGGATAGCTAGTCCGTTTAATGTATAAAGTGTGACTTGATCATGAGATCTCATTAAACATAAGGACATTATTTTTAAAGTATCCGTAGTCGAGGTTTGTTATGAAGTGGGATAATATTAAAGCATTAAGACTATTATGTATATAGACTGATGATCACATCTCATGGATCATGGATAAGGAGTTATCAAGTCTTAAACATAGGTATTAATATTAGGAGTAATATTTATACTAGATTGATCCGCTATGAGAATACTACATAGAATGTTATGCAAAGTGTCATAAGTTATTCTCATGGGGATAGTGGTGTATACCACTCTTCGACCTGAAACCACTATGGTGAAGGTAGAGAAAAATAAGAAAGGGGGGTTTGAATTATTTTCCCAAACAATAAAAACCTTTAGCAACGCTACACACACAAAGATAATAACAAACAACACAAAAGTTTATCCTGGTTTACTTGAAAATCAAAGCTACTCCAGTCCACCCAGCCAAGGTGATTTCGCCTTTAAGAAGGACTTAATCAAATAATCTAGAAAGATTACAACAATAGTCTAAGAGTACAACAATCTCTTAGCCCTCTCAAGTCTACAAACTTCACAAGTCACTTGAGGAATTTACAACAACTATTGAGAATTACAAGAATGTGTTTGGTGCTTCTAGATAAGCAATATGAACAAGATAAAAAACAAATGATCAATGATCACACTGAGAGCAACAACTCATGTGCGATAATTGAATGACAAGAATTTAGTATATGATTCAAAATGTGTATGCAGAATTCTTGTGGGATAGCTTCGTGTCTTGGTATGATGAAAGTTGGGCCTTTTTATAGTGCTTGGAGATGATACCGTTGGAAAGAATATTGATGGTGATATCTTGCCAATAATGGGACTTCATGATATTAATTTTCTTATCCTAAGTGTATTCAATATTATCCATATAAAGATTCATACCATACTTGGAGTACTTCTTTGTTAAGTCACTGATCTTGATTGGTCAGATGATCTATTGGGCGCGAATCAGAGTGATCGGAAATCAGAGTATTTTCTTAGATCTTGTATTCTTCAGATAGTTGTTTATTGAGTCTTATTCAGATAGAGCATCTTCAGATTCTACATATGTACATTCATCAGAGTCTTTGGATTCTTCATAGTCTTCAGATTATGTATGTGATTGTCTTGGATATGCTTGTGTTCAGCGTCAGATATGATTTATTTAATTCTGAGTCAGTTGTTCTGGACTTTGTGTGATGTCAGATGTTGTTTTATTAGATTCATTTTTCGTCAGAGTCCTGCACACTTAGAAAATTTATTAGGGCACCAAATTGTTTCACTCTTTCTTATCATCAAAACTTAGAGATAAATTGCAGAACCAAAATCTTGTTCTAACAATTTCCCCCTTTTTGATGATGACCAAATCTTCAGACTGTTGATGAAACAATGATACTTCACAATATGAGGAGGAAAATAAATTAGAGTCAGATATAATATGACTCCCCTTGAGATTAGCATGCTCCCCCTAAATATCATACTTAGAGAGTTTAGAGTTTCTTACTAGAGCCTCTTATGTTTCTTAGCTTGTTTCTCATATATTAATTTTGATACATCCTATAAGAAAACTTAGATTGTGCAATATTTAACATATTAGGATGTAAGCAGTGCATTATGAGAGTTAATATTTATTTCATCAGAAGGTTGTTTATTTATTTCTCCCCCTTTTTGTCAAACTCAAAAAAGAACATAACAGAGAAAAACATGTAGAGCAAAAGAAATTTTCATTAGATAATTTGAGAAGTACAGAGAAAAAGGCCTTAGAGGCAAAAACACTTAGAGCAAAAAACAAAATTGAAAGCCTAGGGTGCCTAAGGGTTTGGATGAGGAGGCATCCTCTGGAATAGCTGGGTGAGAAGGTTCCGGATGCTTGAGTTGACTGAATCTTGCTTGTTGAGTATGGCTCTCACAAGTTGTTGTTCCTTCTGAAGTTCTTCTAAAGTCTAGAGTACCAATGGAGCAATGTCAGATGTCGATGACTCACCTCGAGTCAGAGCAACTTCAGTAGATTTTGCAGCTTCCTCTCCAGCAATGCATGCTGCTTCTTTAGTGTCAACTTTAGCTTTAGCTTCATCTTCAGCAGCAGTTGCAGCCTCAACGGAAACTTTTTCCTCAGCTTCTTTTCTGGCCTTCTCTTCAGCTTCTAGCCTAGCCTTTTCTTCAGCTTCCTTTCGTGCTTTCTCTTCATCTTCCTTGACCAGACGCGCCTCTAGTCTCTCCTCAGCTCCTCTGATGTAGTCATTTCTGACTTGTTTAGAGAATCCTTTTAGCTTAAAGACCTCAGATGTCATCCATTTGAGAAATCCATTCCAGTGAGTCCTTACGTCAGAAGGATTGTCACTTAGACTAAATTGTTCAGATAGCCATCCGAGCTTCACAATTGAGCATTCTGAGAATAAAGCAAATAACTCTTCCAGGGTTGGGAAGGTTGGTTCGAGTTCAGAGGTTGGATTTATGGGTTCAGATGGAATTTGAGTGGTTTCAGAAGGTTCAGAAGTTGGTACGGTTATTGAGGATGCTGGAGGAGGTGCAAAGATAGATGGTGTAGGTTTAGAGGTTTCCTGGGATAGATAAGATCTGTTCAGAGTTTACTGTGTCTTGGAGTTGAGCCAAGTTTGAATAGGAAGGGTTAAGGATTTCTGGCTGATCAGATTCAGAGGAAAGGTCGTAGTATAGAGGAGATGAGGGAGTGGATGAGGGAGGTGAAATGGGTACATTAAAAAGTAGGGCCTCGGATACGGGAAGTGTTGTGGTTGTGAGGTCGAATTTTTGTAGAGTGGGTGAGGAAGTGGTTGTTTCAGAGTTGTGAGGTTCAGAGGGAGTTGGGATGGAGATAATGGGTTCAGAGGGAGAGTATGTAGGAGGTGGTTGAGGTAGGGAGGAAGATATTTTCTTAGATCTGGAATGTAAAGGAGCTTATGAGAGAGATGACTTACTTGGAGCGGAGGAGTTCAGAGGCGCAAACAGCTTCTGCGTTAATGTAGATTCTCCAAGATTCAGAGTCTTCTTATTTAAATTCCTCTCAGATGGCTCTCTCATCCTCTTCATAAAGTTGGGTGGATGTTCAGGTAGCCAATCCATAGAGAATTCTGAAATGTCGATACCTTGAGACGCAAGGTCTTAAAGGTAATGAGAAATAACCTCTGGGGGATCTATCTTGGAGAAAAGATACATTGCATGAGGTATCTTCCTATGATCCTTTAGAGCATCTCAGGAGGTATCCAATGTGGGTTTCATTAAGACTTTATCAATGACCCCTATGCTCTTCAGATTTCTGGCATTCAGAGGCTTGCCAACATCTACCGTTACATCTTCCATCATGTTGATAGAGATGAAATGGTCCACCATCCCACTTTCTACCAGGACGTCAGAGATGAGCCTCCCCAGAGGTATATAGTTTCTAGGTTTCATGTTGTTTATTGTATCTCTAACTGAGTCCCTCAGATATTTGAAGAGTAAGGAGGGCAGATTCATCTTCAATCCCTTGTGAAGGTAGTACAAGATGCACTTCTGATTTGTATTGATGTAGTCAGATGAATTTGAAGTTGGACGGTGGTGGATGGTGCCCAGAATAATCTTCATCCTGACCCTCAGATTCTGGTAAAGTTCCTTGTTCTTAGAGGTTTTCCCTTCTGGGTTCTGATTAAAAATGTGGGAATTATCTCCCGGGACATGTATTTTGTCCTAGGGTTAATGTTGTAAATCGTTATGCCCCCAGTCTTTTCCATGTCCAGAAGCTTGGCTATGGACTTCTATGTGATAACCATTTTTACCCCCAGAATGTAGGAGACAATGCAGTGGTCATCGCAATATGAAAATCTCCAAAGTTCCTTTACGAGGAAGGTGTAAACTGGACCATACAGTCTCTTGAAGTAATTTCCCCAGCCTTGTTTCTCTAGTTCTTCAGTGAGATCAACACAGTTGTGCTTTAAGTTGTCAAAATCTACAAGTAATTCACATAAAACCTCCAGCTTCTCAAATGGCGTTTCAAGGTTTATGTGTGTATGTGTGTATGTGTGTGTGTGTGTGTGGGAGGGGGGGGGGGGTCAAGAACATGGGGTTCTTTGTAGGCAGTTGTAGCAGGTTGTTATGGGGCGTCAACATGTTGTTCAGTAGCTTTCATTTGCTAAGAATAATTGTAAACCTATTGTTGTTGAGAATCCATTTGAAGTTTGGAGAAGATGAAGATTGTTGTTGTTGATGAAGGTTGAAGAAGTTGTAGAGAATACGAGCACAAGAGGGTTTGTGTAGGTTTGTGAGTGAAAAGTATGAAAGTGAGAAATATGGAAAATATATATACATAATCAATTAGCATGCAAAACGACAACGTATTGAAAGAATAGGAAACAACAATAATAATTATTCCAGAAATCTAAGTTGACACACTTAGGGAGAATTAATTGCAGCTAATGATGGTTGCCTAATCTCAAGAATATGCACATTGCTCGAGGAGATCTCAACAGTTTGGCTCTTGAGTTCTGAACTAGACAGTTGTCTAGAAGATCCAAGGCCACACGTTTGATAGACCACATGTTGATGTTTCTTACATCAAGAATACCAAAAGGTTTCTAATTCAGAAGGATTATAATCCAGATAACATCTAACTGGTAGAAGTATCAGAACCAGAACCAGATGACCAACAATGACTAAGTAAGAGCCTATTTTAAGAAATCAGAAGAGAGACATGAGTTCAGAATCATTACGAGCAATCTTCCATGTTTAAATGTTTCAAGATAAAGGAAAATCTATCTTCAGCTAAGGGTTTTGTGAAGATATCATCCTATTGATGGTCTGTATCTATGAATTTTAAACTTATTACCCCTTTCTGAACATAATATCTGATAAAATGATGTTTAATTTCTATGTGTTTCGCTCTGGAATGTAAAATAGGGTTCTTACTTAAACATATGGCAACAATATTGTCACAAAAGATAGGTATGTTACTCTCATATATCTGAAAGTCCTCAAGCTGGTTCTTCATCCAGAGCATCTGAGTGCTGCATAGTGAAACTGAGATGTATTCTGCTTCTGCAGTTGAGAGTGCAATGGTTGATTGTATTTTGCTATCCCATGAGATAAGGTTTCCTCCCAGAAACTGACAGTTCCAGGATGTGATTTTACGTTCCAATCTTCCTCCAGCGTAATCTGCATCACAATACCCAGAAAGCCTATACTCGGATGTTTTCTTATACATCAGGCCCAAGTTAGGTGTTCCTTTCAGATACCTTAGAATTCTCTTAATAGCAGTTAAGTGAGATTCCCTTGGATCTGATTGGAATCTGGCACAGAGACACACGCTGAATAATATATCTGGACGTGTAGCAGTCAGATAGAGAAGAGAACCTATCACACCACGATAGAGTTTCTGACAAACCTTTTGACTTACCTCTTCTTTCTCTAGAATGCAAGTGGGCATGGGAGTTTTTGCTAGTTTGCTTTCTGACATTTCAAACATCTTCAGAATGTCTTTTATGTATTTGCTTTGATATATATAAGTAGCATATGATGTTTGATTGATTTGAATTCCCAGAAAGAACTTTAGTTCTTGCATCAGACTCATTTTGAATTCAATCTGCATTAGCTCAGAAAATTCTTGACAGACAGAGGGGTTAGCAGAACAAAAAAATATGTCATCAACGTATATCTGACAGATCATAAGGTCATTTTTGATGTTTTTACAGAAGTGAATGCAATCGACTTTGCCTTTGATAAAATCATTTTCCAGAAGAAAAGAACTTAGTCTTTCATACTAAGCTATGGGAGCTTGTTTAAGACCATAAAGTGATTTTTTCAGTTTAAAAACATATTCTGGACATTTTGAGTTTTCAAAACCAGGAGGCTGATGAACACACACTTCTTCATAAATATATCCATTCAGAAATGCACTTTTGACGTCCATCTGATATAGTTTGATGGAGTAACTTACATCGAAAGATACAAGTAAACGAATAGATTCTAACCTGGCGACTGGAGCAAAGGTTTCATTGTAGTCAATACCTTCTTGTTGATTTTAACCTTGTGCCATCGGTCGTGCTTTGTTTCTGACCACTTCACCCATTTCACTGAGTTTGTTTCTGTACACCCGTTTGGTTCCAGTCATGTGGGTTCCCTTGGGTTTTGGTACAAGATCCCAAACATCATTCTTTGCAAATTGATCAAGTTCTTCTTCCATTTTGATAGAAACCATTCTTTTTCTTAAAGAGATTCTTCATAGGATATTGGTTCTATCAGAGGTATTAGTCCTAGAAGTGTTTCTTCAGAACCTTTGAATGTTGATCTTGTTATGACAGGTTCGTTTTTGTTTCCCATAATCAATTCTTCAGAAACATTTTGTCTATTTCTTGATCTTTTCTGATTGATTATGACTTTAGGTGCTTTTCACATTCCCTTTCTGCTTCTTCAGATTATTTAGTCTTTCATCAGAACCTGCAAGTGTTGTCTCCAAATCTGCAAAATTCTCAACTAGCTTTGACTTTTCAGAGTCAAGCTTATCATCAAATCTGACATGTATTGATTCTTCCACAATTTTTGTTTCTGTATGATATACTCTATAGCCTTTAGAGTGTTATGAGTATCCCAACATAATAAACTTTTGTGTAATTGTTCCAGATCCTCTGATTCTTCCTTTCTGATTTCCTCCAAAACCTACGAAGCCACCGTCTTTAAGTTCCAGGCTTTGGAACATATGCTTTCTTCCTGTCATGTGTCGTGAGCATCTAAAGTCCAGGTACCATGATTGGTGTTTTAACTCTGCTGCACAGGATATCTGCAACATATACTATTTTATCTTTTGGTACCCCGAATCTTTTGGGTCCTTTATGATTAGTTCTTCCAGAGTTTCTGGAAACTTTAGGTTTTCTAGCATTATTAAAATTTTGTGTTTATGCATGTGTATAATGATAAGAAATAGGATATTTAGGTTTGTCTTCTGTAAAAGGTATTAACTCATCTTCATAATAGTCATATCCAATTCCTCTTTTCTTATTATGACTAACACCATAAATCATAGAAGTCATTTTACTTATTTCAAGCCCATTGTTCAGAAATTTCTGAAAAGTTTTTTCATATTTATATATGATTGTGTCAGAAGTTAGTGGAGCTTTGGAAAGAGTTTCTTCAAGTTTTAAACATTTTTTGGTTGAAAATTCATTTTCTTTTTCAAGGATAAAATTGTTTCCTTTAAGTTCATAAACTTCTTTCTCAAGCTTATCACACTCTTCAACAGTTTCTTCATGAACCCTTTTTAGGATCTTGAATTTCTGTCGAAGCTCCAGATAAGAGCTTAGAGATTCTGATAAACAGGCTTTTAGATCAGAACAAGAAAAATTAGAAAATACCTCTTCAGAGTCAGATTCCTTTTCGGATGAACTTCCAAATGTGGTAGCCATGAATGCAACATTTGCTTGTTCCTCTTCAGAGTCAGATTCTGAAGCGTCAGATTCAGAGTCATCCCAGGTTGCCATGAGCCCCTTCTTAGTTTTGAAGGAGTTTTTCTTGAATCCTTCTTTTCTGGAACTACCTTTCTTGAGCTTTGGACATTCATTTATGTAGTGTCCAGGTTCTTTACATTCATAGCAGGTTACCTCTTTATTTGGTATGCCTCTAGAAGTTGACTCTGGACGATCTCCCTTATGTCTGGGTCTTCTGAAATTGTTATTCTCTTTTCTCTAGAGTTGTTTGATTCTTTTGGATAAAATAGATAACTCTTCTTCATCATCAGAATCTTCCTTTTCAGAGTCATCATCGTCTTCTTCGGCTTGAAAGGCTTTGTTCCTTTCTAGCTTTCTTCTTTCTGATCTGGATTTCATAGCCATTGATTTTCTTTTCTTTTGAGGTTCATCTTCCTCTAGTTCTATCTCATGACTTCTGAGGGAGTTGATGAGTTCTTCAAGGCTTATGTTGTTCAGAGCCTTGGATAACTTTAAAGCAGTAACCATAGGTCTCCATTTCTTTGGAAGACTTCTGATTATCTTTTTGACATGATCTGTAGTTGTGTATCCTTTGTCCAGAACCTTGAGTCCTGCAATTAAAGTTTGGAATCTATAAAACATTACCTCAACAGCTTTATCATCATCATCCATTCTGAAGGATTCATATTTTTGGATCAAGGCCAGAGCCTTAGTCTCTTTTACTTGATTATTGCCTTTGTGAGTCATCTTTAGGGAATCAAAGATTTCTTTAGCTGTTTCCCTGTTGGTGATCTTTTTGTACTCATTGTAGGATATTGCATTCAACAAAATAGTTCTGGATTTGTGGTGATTCTTGAAGTAACGCTTTTTATCATCACTCATTTTGCTTCTTGCAATGACAATACCAAGAGCAGATACAAGTGGTTCATAACCATTTGTAACAATGTCCCATAGGTCAGCGTTATAGCCTAGGAAGAAGCTTTCAATTATGTCCTTCCAATAATCAAATTTCTCTCCATCAAACACTTGAGGTTTAGCGTTGTAGCTATCTCTTTCATTGGTGTTAGACATGAAGTTTTTCTCAAACTAGATCTCTCTACACTGTTAAGTGTTTGATTCAAAAATCAATAGCAGAGTCGAAGCTCTGATACCAATTGAAGGTAGATAAAAACAAGAAATGGGGGTTTGAATTGTTTTCCAAAACAATAAAAACTTTTAGCAACGCTACAGACACAAAGATAATAACAAACAATACAGAAGTTTATCCTGGTTCACTTGAAAATCAAAGCTACTTCAGTCCACCCGACCAAGGTGATTTCACCTTCAATAAGAACTTAATTCAATAATCTAGAAATATTACAACAATAGTCTAAGAGTACAACAATCTCTTAGCCCTCTCAAGTCTATAGACTTCACAAGTCACTTGAGGAATTTACAACAACTATTGAGAATTACAATAATGTGTTTAGTGCTTCTAGATAAGCAATATGAACACGATAAAAAACAAATGATCAATGATCACACTGAGAGAAATAACTCGTGTGTGATAACTGAATGACAAGAATTTAGTAGATGATTCAAAATGTATATGCAAAATTCTTGTGGGATAGCTTTGTGTCTTGGTATGATGAAAGTTGGGCATTTTTATAGTGCTTTGAGATGATACCGTTGGAAATAATATTGATGGTGATATCTTGCCAATAATGGGACTTCATGATATTAATTTTCTTGTCCTTTTTATAGCAGTCTTGGAGTTTATTTAATATTATCCATATAAAGATTCATACCATGCTTGGAATACTTCTTTGTTAAGTCACTGATCTTGATTGGTCAGATGATTTGTTGGGCACGAATCAAAGTGAGCAGAAATCAGAGTCTTTTCTCAGAACTTGTATTCTTCGGATAGTTGTTTGTTGAGTCTTCTTCAGATAGAGCGTCTTCAGATTCTACATATGTACATTCATCAGAGTCTTTGGATTTTTCATAGTCTTTAGATTATGTATGTGGTTTTCTTGGATATGCTTGTGTTCAGCATCAGATATGATTTATTTAATTCTGAGTCAGCTGTTCTGGACTTTGTGTGATGTCAAACGTTGTTTTATCAGATTCATTTTTCGTTAGAGTCCTGCACACTTAGAAAATTTATGAGGGTACCAAATTGTTTCACTCTTTGTTATCATCAAAACTTAGAGATAAATTTCAGAACCAAAATCTTGTTCTAACATATGGACCCTAGATGTAGAGTCGAGTGCTTTATTGCTGATCAAACGTTGTTTGTAATTGGATGACCATAAAGACAGTTGATGACATGAGTAACCTTGATGGAATTTTCCCATCCTGCGTAACATGGTAAATGTCTAAGGGCCCAATATTGAACTGGACAAGGATGACACGGTTTATGCCTTGTGTTCAATATAGACATAAAGCCAAAAAGGGTAATTGTACACACAAGTATTATCATAAAAAAAGATTTGTAAGATCACATGACATTTTTGTGTCTTGGATAGCCGTGATGTGTTGCTAGATACCTCTCACTATTTATTATGTTAAATACGTGGTTTAATATAATTGCCAATGTCGCGAAAACCTACAGGGTCACACACAGAAGGACAAATTGATGAGAGATAGAGTAAATAAGGAACACCATAATGAATTGTAGAATATCCTAAGGTACGGTACACTTAAGTAGAATACGAAATGTGGTAAGGTACCACATACTTAAGTAATTTTTGGTATACCATAAGATATGGGCCACATGCCCTTAAGTGGGCTTTTTAGCTTGCATCTCACACAAGTGGTTATATAAATAGAACCCTTGTGCAGAAGTATTTAACTTGATGAAATTCCGTTTCTCTCTCTCTCTCTCTCTCTCTCTCACTCACTCACTCTCACTCACTCACTCAAAGCCTTCTTTCATAGTAGCTAGCACTGAGACTGAAGGAATCCGTTCGTGTGGACTGAGTAGAGGCGTTGTCACATTCAACGCCCGTGATCACTCCTTAGATCTGCATCAAAGGTTTCAATCGCCACATGAGGTAACAATTTCAATCACTGATCTTGCCCATTCGTAAGGATCACTAAATAAATTTTTTTAATTTCCGTTGCATTTTGGATCACAATTTTCCTTCAACCAGTTCCTCATAGGATAAATCTTCATCACATGAATCTTCATCAGATTCATATCTTCCAGTTAAAGCAATTACATGTTCAACAACTTCATCCTCAAGTTTACTTTCAGAGTTATCATCATCAGACCAAGAGACAAACAACCCTTTTTTTGTTTCTTGAGATAGGTGGGACATTTTGCTCTAATGTGTCCAAATCCTTCACACCCATGACATTGAATCCCTTTACCTTGATTGGACCTCTCTTCAGTTCTTGTTCTTTTTTGAAAGTCATTATTATTCCTGATGTCAAAAGGGATGTTCTTGACATTTGGTCTTGACTTCCTTTCGATTCTCTTTAACACCTTGTTGAATTGTCTTCCTAGAATAACAATATCATTAGTCATTCCTTCATCAGTATCCAAGTCACATTGGTTTTCTTCATCTTTAGTGTTGGATACAAAAGTTATGCTCTTATTTTTCCTTTCAGATGTGTCACTAATACCCAATTCAAAGGTTTTGAGAGACCCAATAAGTTCATATACTCTCATGGTACTGGTGTCTTAAGCTTCTTCAATGGTTGTGACCTTCATGTCAAATTTCTTAGGTAGAGACCTGAGAATTTTTCTAACCAGTTTTTCTTCTAACATCTTTTCTCCCAAGGCACTCGATGAATTATCTATTTCAAATACTCATGTGAAAATCATGAATATTCTCATCATCTTTCATCTGTAGATTTTCAAGTCTGGTAGTGAGGAGCTGAAGTCTAGACATCTTCACTTTAGATGTGCCTTCATGAGTAGTTATGAGGATCTCCCATGCATCTTTACCTATAGTACAAGTATTTATCAACGTGAATATGTTTTTGTCAACATCATTGAATAAAGCATTCAAAGCTTTGGAGTTTCCAAGAGCCAGTTCATCTTCTTCCTTAGACCAATCCTCTTCAGGTTTCAGATCAATAGTAGCTTTCCCATCTTTTCCATTCACTACAGGATGTTCCCATCCCTTGATGACAACTTTCCATGTCTTGTTATCCATGGATATTAAGAATGTCGGCATTCTTGCCTTCCAATAGTCATAGTTGGATCCATATAAGATGGGAGGTGTGTTGATAAATCCTCCTTCCTTGTCCATATTACCAGAAAGTATCTTCCCTGGATCTCACCTAGAAACAGAGCAGGATGCCTGCTTTGATACCAATTGAAATTCTGGTATGTAGATCTTGGATGTCGTACACGATGTTGCGATACCAAGGTCATCACATTATCACACCATAAATAATATTAGGATTTCAATAACAATATGATAGGAACTAACACAGTCATTTGTTAACCCAATTCGGTGCAATGTCACCTACATCTGGGGGCTACCAAGTCAGGAAGGAAATCCACTATCACAGAATTAGTTTGAAGTCCTGAACAATCTCAGGTTTTATAGACTTCTCACCTAATCTCTACCTGTGGATGTTTCTATCTAAGACTCTCCTAGATATGAGACACCTCTCACCTCCCTTCCACCATACAACAACTTATAATAGAAAAACACAATCCACTCTTGCTTAAAACCTTTTGAGCGATTTTTAGTTATAACTCAATAAACCAGGTCCAATTCAAGTATCGAGGAGACACTTGAATGGCTCACACAATGCACAGACATGAAACCCTAATTTAGACAATATTTTGCACTACTTCGTTGCCTTCTTAGGGTTAGAAACGATCTATAAGTAGAAATGGAAAGACATCTGCTCCAGCCTTGATTTACAGCAGATCCAAGATCTCTGTATAATCTTCAACATATTTGATTTCAATCAGATCACATGTTTCCTAAATTGTTTTGACATTGTTACTTTGTAATCAAGTCAAGGCAAAATAGTCTTTTGCTTTTTAGAAAATGCTCTACATAATTCCTGAACTAAATCTTTAGAGAATCTTCAAATAAACCATAAAAGGAAAGAAATATCACAAGATACTAAAAATGATCACACTCCAATGTTGAATCAACATGTCAGGACATCTTGTTCAACATCTGACAATAATACTTGTTTTTTCAAAATGCAGCCAATCATTACATATCAGACCTAACATTTTTCTATTTAAAACTGCCAAAATGGGCCAGAAACATGTACTGTCGCAACCATGATAAGTAGTATCGTGATTTTAATATTTTTGCATCGCCTCCATGATGATGTCATCAATATCCCGAGAATTTCAGAGGCTTTACATGCTTTTTCCTTGCTCTTTCTTTATATATTTTCTAAGTCCTCAATATCTCTTCCTTTGCCTATTCTTCTCATTTCTTTATCACTTTAGCTCATCTTTTACTCGAAATTTTATTGATTCCATCAAAAATACTCATAAATATTACATAATGATAGATTGTCATCACAATCCCAAACTTACTATACAATTTATCCTTAAATAACTTGCCTGTAAACTGAAATTTTCAACAGAAATAAAATGCTTACCCTTACCAATGAGCATCACCATTCTATTTTTTTCTGACCAACACGTCAATTCCTTGCTTCAATCCAGATAATTCCAAAAATTTATTACAACATCACAAGTACTCAACATGTTTCTCATATCACCTTTGTTCACTCGAATTGAAAGGGTAATCACACAGTCAACGTACAAAAACATTTCACCATAAGTTTGCAAAATTTCTAACAAAGTCAATCAAAGTCATATTTAAACACACATTTACGAGGTATTTTCAAGGTTGTAATGGGGCTTATGTCAGGGTAGGATATTTTAGGATAGTAGGCTTAAAAATTTGGAGTTAGGTACCTAGTTTTCTATATGTTACCATGTTCCTTTCATCACATTCTTTTGTCGGGTCAATCGGTACTAGAGAATGCAAGTTGTTGGTCTTTTCATACATTTTTCATAATTTTTTTGAAGAAGTCATTTTAATTTCTTATTTTTTTTATTTCTCTCTTCTTTTTATTTATTTTGACTAATTTTTTCTAGTACCACAACCCCAAACTTAAAAGTTGCTAACTTCCAAGAGAAACCCCAAATTTATTCTTTTTCCTCGGACAAGGAAACTAAACTTTCTACCTAACTCCAAAGAGGACGCAAAGATTTAATATTTCAAGTCAAATGGCTATGTAATAGGCCATGTCAGTGAAAGAAGGGCTCAGGCTCAAAGTGGTTAAACAAAGAATATAAAAATTTCATACAGGTTGGCTTTAAAAGACCTAGAGTTTCCATAAACAAATGCCTATGTGTGTAATTTATTAGGCCAATAGACTAAGTGGAAATAAAGCAAATTCTAGAAAATAATAATTGTACGAATTCTCTCATAAGAAGGAAAAGTAAACAGTGAAATTCTTCCTCAAATGTCAATCTACATCAGGAACTTCTATATTGATAAACTCTTTTTGTTCATTATTTTCTGGTGACTTGTTTACTTTTTTGCTTTTCATATTGTCATTGGCAAGTAACAAATCATTAACTGAAAGAAACAACATCAATAAACTTATTCATTAAGTAAAGCATAGAGAAGTAGTACAAAAGGGAAAGAGTATTCATTAAACTAGCTCATACTCTTAATTAAATTGAAGTACAGAAAGGGAAATGCTAAAATTAAAACTGAGAAAAATTTGAAAACTCCTAATCACCGTTGTCGGAGTTTAAGTAGTTACGCACATCATCCATAGCATCCTGAAATTTCTGGTCTTGTTTGGTCTAGGTTGTACTCATTTAATCTCTCATGTGGGCTAAATCTTGATCTTGCTCACTAAAGTATGTCTCCATGTCTTCAGCAGTTGCAAATCGCTCCCTAAAGTTCTGAAAAGGCATGTGATCTCCGTGCTCATTATAGTATTCCTGAAAGCTCGATCCAAATCTTCTTTGTTCGACATACAAGTTGGGAGAAACTTTTAGTGACCAAACTTGAAATACCAAGTGCGTGCTCCTTTAGCCTTTACAGACGATCAAGTGCTTGTTGTTGTTGTTGTTGTTGAGGATCTTCTTCCAGTTATTGGATCTCTAGATGATAGAACCAATCTTGGCCTTCCTTTTGGGCATATTGTTATGCATATATCTGAATAAGACATGTTGGAATCTTTCTCATGGAACTTTAGTTGATCGGCAGCGTCAGACTGATAATCTTATCATCAAGGTGACTTTGAACTCCAATTAACTTGCATAACTCATCAACAATACAAAAATTCCCACAAGCTCGTTCTGACGCATCAACCATATATTTAATATCTGTACTATCAACCTCCAAATATTTATATGCTCATGGTTTAGAATATATATCAGATCCATACACCGCCTCACAATAAATTATGATTGATTAGAAGTTGGTTCTAATGTTTGCACAAAAAAGATGCTTATAAGTTAGGTATTAGGGGCATTTGTAAGGTAAGAAGCCTCAATGCAACACCATTTACAATAACCCACCCCGTACCTTGTCGACATAATTCATTTTTCTTCATTTCACACATTTGTTCGCTTAGCGCGTGGTTGCGACTCCTTCTATTTTTAACTCCACACACACTTGGAGGTTGTAAATTAAGTAAAGAATTAATGACAAAAGGGATATAGTCGATACATTTACCTCTCACATAAGATGTGAATTCACGACAACCATGAAAGCAACATCAGCGTAAAATTCCAACCCAATATATTTGTTGGTGTCTTGGATCAAGTCGTTAAATCTTTATTCCAACATCCCCACTAAAACTTCATATCCAACAAAATTCTGACAATCAAAAGCTATCTCATGCACCACTTTGTAATTTACCACCTTAAGGTATTTTTTAGCATGTGCTTGCGAGAGGAATTGATAATTTCAGAAGACTGGAACATCTTGAGCTGGTGGTGCAGTTGATGTTGTTGCACGAGAAACACAACTTCTCTTGGATTCCATTTCAATTTAAACAAAAGAAAAATATGTGTGATGTAAATAAATTAGATTTGGAAGTGATATTTGAGACAATTTAGGAGTATAAAGAGTGTTAAAAATTGTTATTATACTGAAAAGTTGCCTTAAAAGGTCTTTTACAATCACTTTTTTAGACTCCATCTCGACCACTATAGGTGTATTGCGATCGCAATACATACTGGTTTAATATAAAAGTTTTATTTTCCAACGTATCTATGCAATGTCTTCATCATGACCACCATGAGATCCATCACGACCGCGATGTAGCTGTATCGCAATCACCATGTGCCCATCACGATCGTAAAAACTCCAGGGGTTGTTTCATCTTCTTTTCTGCAATTAATAGAAAGAAAGTAAAACACCCTATTTTTAAATTCTCATTTTGTAATAGTTTTGGCCACTTAGAACTACTAATGCACCATGACCCAAAAATAGAAGATATTTCCTAATTGCGTTTGATGATTCTGACGCTTGTGATCCAAGTATGTTCGCTGATGGTGTATTTCAATAGACGTGATCAAAACACTTTTGTTGAGGATGCTTCTCAACATTCATAATGATTTATGATGATCATTTTACCTATTAGTAGGTTGAGATTATAATCTTATAATGGATTTATTAGTCTGATTTTTTAAACCAACTTTCGCATAAAACGAATCATAGAGAAGGATTTACAACATTATTATGTCATTCCCTCAAAAGGAGGAGTTTTCTCAAGTCTAGTTGGAATTTAAGGTGGTACACTTTTTAGAGGTTAAAAAATAAAATAAAAAACTATGATTAAAATTTATAAATAAGTGGTTTATTATTTGCTCAATCCTCAATAATTAATATTACTGGTAAATCATTCGAGTTTTAAGCATTTTTTAAGAAAGAGGTGCAGTCTGAATGAAAAAAGGGTGTCAAAAGCAGTCTACCAAAACTAAATCCAACGCGAGGTCCAGGAGAAGAAGGAGGTTGAAATCAAGGAAAATAATAAATTGTCCTAATTGATTAGATGCTCTATGCGTTTAAAATTCCAAGCAAGTTTAAATTGTATCTTCATCCCCAAGCAAATCAAATCAAAGTATTAATGAAGAATGCGCAAATTCTTTAAAAGCAAAAGCAAATAATTGATTAGGACCCTTAAATAATGGATTAGCAAGCATGTTTTGAAAATGACCGCTTCCAATCTTTTGTGGGCCTAATCTTCAAGGATTTTGTGGGGTTTTTACACGCCCAAACTTTCGGAAGAAACGCTATAAATATGTTCGCCTATTCCTTTCTTTTGAATAATATCTTCTTTTCTTCTTGTGTTTTCTGCGTGTTCTTTGAGAATACTATTTTAGTACTTCAAAACCATCACCATGGCATCTAAAAGATTAAGATTCCCCTCTCTCTCACATCTCTCTAATGAGTTCTCACCTCAATAACAAGAAAGGAGATTCTTTTAAATATACACAATTAGGGTGGTGTTAGGGGTTCTTACCTTGGATGTTAAAATCTTTCAAGAATATGAGTTCTTTAAGACTTTTGAAGAATTAACTTAAAGGTATTCTTCTAACTCTCTCCAAGAAAAATGTATCCATCCATAGTCAAGAACTCATGATGTTCTATTCTAATCTCTACTTCACCGATGGGATTATCTACTCCGAAGCGAGAAAGCACAAGATATCTCCGCCCTTGGAACAATTTGTTGATATTTTGGATCTACCCTATGATGGACCTCACTTCAAGCCATATGAACCAAATGAAGGTGACAACTACATGTATAAGAGTGTTTCCCCCTCTTTTATGTTGGATCCAAATTCTCATGTATCGTATCCATTAACTAGAGGATTTGTGCATCTAGAAATCGGTCTAATTAACTATATGAAAAATCATATACTCTTTCGAAGGAAGATAAACTTGAGTCACTTGACTAGGTATTATGTTGCCACAATGTGGTTACTTTCCAACAAAGTTGAGAGAAATTAGGAAAGTGTGGTGATCCAACATACATGGAAAAGTAAAAGGAAAGGAATATGCCTGCCATATTGTGACTTGGTCACAGAGATTCTGGAACACGTTAAGTACAACTTTGAAGGAAAAGTATTAGTGTAAAATGTAACAAAAACAGGAGAAGCAGCATTAGGGTTAATGTGGTACAAAATTATCGATGGGGAGATATTTCAAAAAAACCCCTAAGGGAGAGAAAAATGCTACGGAACAACCGAAATATGCTCAACAATAAGCTCTTGTGACTTTAGAATATTTTGAATGTGATATCCCTAAAACACCCTCGATTGAAAACCTACTCAAGGACTGATCCGCTGTCGCGCACGGGTCAAAATGAGTAATTAGAAAACTGTAATTTAGCGGAAGCGACAATTCGAGTATCGTATCACAAGGATTCTTGAATTATTATTAACCTACTCAAATCGATTTGGGGGGCTTTATCGTTTAGGGATCGATTAAGAAAACAAAGTAAATAAGTCATTAAAATAAGCAATTATAAAATAAGCCAATCTATTGTTTTCGGTTTCCGGCTAATCATTGGTTTTTACCTACCAATTTCCTAAGTGACTTCGATATCTATTCGATTCAATTTCGATTGACAAGCGCAATAGATATATGAAAAATTGATATTCCTATATTCCGAATTAAGCAAATAGATTAATACAATCGTGAATTAAACAAACATGATTTAACGATAAAGCGACGTAAACGACGATTAACAATTAGGAACGCAATCATACGAATTTAATCGAAACCATTCCATAAAATGCAGATTAAACAAATGAATTTTCATAGAATAGAATTGAAAGAGAAAGAAATTTAATTTATAGGATAATGTAAGACCCTAATTTTGACCCTAAGATCCCTCATGGCATCATATCATTTGCTCAATGCATTGCCTCAAGGATCATAGCACGTGTGGCTCCTTACCCTTGGGTGGGACTTATGTGAGTTGGTTTGAGACCACCAAGCATGCTTGAATTGTATATTATTGCTTTTCTTATTTTGTTTACTAACCAAAAGCACAAAAATATGTCACTAACCTCTTTTGTTTTGAAGCTCAAGTGATCATGTGCCCTTGCTCCTAAGCTCATTGAACTGGCCAGATGAAGATGAAAGCAAGCATAACAATGGTCCAAAAAGTTCCTAATCATCATATATGTCTCCCAAGCATCTCAATTTGCCAATTTGATCAAGATAAACCAAAGGTCTTGAGGATTGTTTCACAAGGAAACCCTAATTCAACTGTGCATTGACTGTGACTTGCTCATGAAACAACCTCAACCTATGATCAAATTCAATCAAGGGAAGTTATTTCATTCATTATTTTATGCATATATGACCTTATGTGAGTATCCTCAATCATTCATTCATCAAGATTTGAAGTTTGGCCTTGAGAAGTTGACCAGTCAAGTCATTTGACTAAACTGAGGATCCCTGAGACCTAACTTTTGATATGTTTGTGAAATGAAGATGACCCTAAGAGAAAAACTGTTCTTAAGAACCATATGAACAACTTTCATGTTCATCAAAAATACATTTGAAACTTGTAAGGTCATCATTAATTTCAAAACATTATAGGTCATTTTGACTGAAACCCTAATTTTGGGTCAACTTCCCAAGGACCTAACTTCTTTATTTTTTATGATTTTTAGGTGATACCAATTGAATTGGAAATATTAAGATGTCTTATTCAAATGTTATGTTGGACAAAATTTCATAATCCTAAAAGAAACACATGTGATAATACAAAACATTATAGGTCACTTTGGACCAAAACCATTGAATTTGAAAAATGTCCAACTTCAAGTTCCCATAACTTTCTAATCAAAAATCCAAATGATGCTAAATTTAAGTCTAAATTGATCATCATGAAAAGATCTACAACTTTTATGTTGGAGGTTTTTCCATTTGAGGCTTGCATCATTGAAACAGAAGGGCTTGAAGTTGATCACTTTTGGTAAAAAAATTCAAAGAAAACCTAGACATGTTTTGTACCTCAAACTTCAAGGCCAGTTTTCACAAATTTCCAAAATCCAAATGGATTTTTGCCCAACATAGATTTTGCTCCTTATGTCAAGACCTTTCCAACCATTAGTCACACCATCATGTTTGGATTTTTCATGTGGGACTTTCGAAGAGCTAAAGGTTTATGTTCAATTATGCAATTCACTTTGAATCTTCATGCACAAGCTAATACCAGGCCTTGTGCACGTCCAAACCACCTGCAAATGATATCAGCTTGCATTTCCATCTACTTTTGGGCCTCACATGCGCCTGTACAGGCCCATGCATGGAGGATCCAAAGTTCATGCACACGAGCATTTCATTGCCTTGCTTCATCTCCAGCTATAAATACATGGCATTGCTCATTCAAATCTCAACCTTAAGGTGATCTGAAAGGCTGCTGAAGTGAAAACCCAACCTTACTCAAAGGAATTTCCATTTTTCATTCTTCAAATTCAAGCTTGAATTTCAACTTCCTTGGTTGATCTTCAAGTTCCAATTCCTTAGCCTTGCATCCTCATCATCTCAAGATCAAAATGGAAGCAAGAATTTGAGCAGATCGTGTTGTTTAAAGTTGCACTTCAAAGGTATATCATCAAACTGTTTTGATCTAAATCTTGCTCCATGATGTGAATTGCTTGCATTTGAACTGTTTTCTGAAGTCCTCGAGCAAGAGGCATGCCAGTGGTGGTCTTGATTTCATGATTTGAGCCATTTCAGTTTGCATACCTTGATTTTCAAGCTCAAATTTCTCACTTAATAGAAATATTGAGGACAATCCAAGGTTACAGGGGTGATGTACATCACCCCAGCTTCATTTTGGTACCATAGTTTTTCATTTTGGTTGAGGTTCAAAAACCTGCGCGTGGTGGCCGGAAGTTGTTTGATGGCCGGAAAAGATGGTGGTTTCCACCACCATCCCCACATGGATGTTCCAGCGCCCTTGGATCTGTTTGAAACGATCTAATCTTGGGCATGCGTTTTGTTGACTTATTTTAAATATGCATGGTGCGCGCTTGACCAAGGCCTACCATATGACCACGCTTCTGGACCGTGTGATGGAGCCACGTCATTTAATGAATCCAATCCAAGCGCTCCTGATTTTTGGTTATTTTCTATTTTCTGTTTTAATTTCATTAAATCCTTTTATTTTCAAAAATTCATAACTATTTTATTTGAAGTCATAAAAATATGAGACCAACACCAAATTTTTTCTTGAAAAATCTAGTTTCATAATCTGACTTTTAATTATTTTTGTGACTTCATTTAATATTTTTTTGTGAATTATTTTGTTTTTAATAGTTCTTAATTCATTTTAAATACTTTTTGATATCTGAAAATTCCAAAAATATTTTCTTAACACATATGGATCATGATAAGTCAATGAAAAATAGTCTCATCAATTTTTTAATTGATTTGAGATTTATTTGAGATTTTAATTCATTTGTGTTATTTTTCTTTGTTTTTAATTGATTAAAAATAGTTTCTGATTTCAAAAAATGTTGAAATTTTTTGTCAAACCTTGTTTGACCATGTTAGACCTATGATGATTCAATTGGACTTTTTGAAGTTGATTTGAATTGAATTTGAGGTTAGACCATATTTTGTCCATTTTAATTTTGCATTTATTTTAATTCCAAAAATACCAAAAAAATATATTTGACTTGTTGACTTCTAATCTTCATTTCTCTTCTGTTTTATATTGGTTGATGATGATTTGATTCACATTTGATCATTGTGTTTTGATATTTTCATTTGAATTCTCCTTTTATTTCATTTCATCTTCATCTCACTTCTTCTTTTAATTTTGGCCAATGAGTTAATGATTTGTGGTTGGTCTTGACATATGAGAGGCTTAACCTTCTTTGATCCAAATCAAACTCAACTTGATCCAAGATCAAGTGAGTTGCTTTGTGTCCAAGATAGGTTGCTTCTTGGTCAAGCAAAAAACCTAAAGTCCATACAAGGCCTTTCTTCTTTTCTTTTGGCATGGCAAGTTGTAGGAGCTTGGCTTACTAGTCATGATCTCTAACTTGTGTTTATTTGCCTATAGTTTTATTGACCGGCCTCAGATAGGTGTGACTACTACATTAGTCCACTTACGATTGCTTAACATAGCGCTAAATTGTCTTATGACACACTAACATTAACTACTAACTACTAAATTTAATTTGAGCATTTAATTTCTTGCAATTTACTTTAATGCAATTTACTTTCTTGCTCATTTATTCATTTTGCTTTTTCCCTTTGCTCACTTGAGCACATATTTTATGTTTATGTCATTTTCCTTTTGTTCATTTGAGCTCATTATTGTATATAAGTATATTGTTGCTTTGTGATTGTTTTGTCTTTGTTTGTGTGAATCCAATGCAAAAAGGAGAAAGGACTTAGAATTAGGACCTTACCTATGCTTAAAGGAGTCAGTACGCTAAAAACTGGAATAGACAGCGCCCCTTAGAGGGCGCTTTATTACAAAAGCGCACTCTAAAGTGAAGAGAAAAAATAAGGAGCATACTATTGGAATAGACAGCGCACTTTAGAGGGCGCTTTTGTAACAAAGCGCACTCTAAAGTGAAGCGAAAAAATAATGAGGAAATGGAGGGACACCAATAGAGGACGCTTTATTGAAAGCGTCCTCTAAGGGTAACCTTAGAGGGCGCTTTTGAAAAAGCGCTCTCTATGTCCATGTACATTTCCAGTTTATAAGGCGCTTTTGGAAAGCCTTAGAGAGCGCTTTTAGAAGCGCCCTCTTAGGCCCCCTTTAGAGGGCGCTTTTGTAACAAAGCGCACTCTAAAGTGAAGCGAAAAAATAATGAGGAAATGGAGGGACACCAATAGAGGACGCTTTATTGAAAGCGCCCTCTAAGGGTAACCTTAGAGGGCGCTTTTGAAAAAGCGCTCTCTATGTCCATGTACATTTCCAGTTTATAAGGCGCTTTTGGAAAGCCTTAGAGAGCGCTTTTAGAAGCGCCCTCTTAGGCCCCCTTTAGAGGGCGCTTTTGTAACAAAGCGCCCTCTAAAGTGAAGCCAAAAAAAAATAATGAGGAAATGGAGGGACAACAATAGAGGGCGCTTTAGTGAAAGCGCCCTCTAAGGTTACCCTTAGAGGGCGCTTTTAAAAAAGCGCTCTCTAAGTCCATGTACATTTCCAGTTTAGAAGGCGCTTTTGGAAAGCCTTAGAGAGCGCTTTCAGAAGCGCCCTCTTAGGCCCCCTTTAGAGGGCGCTTTTTTTACAAAAGCGCCCTCTAAGGTCCCCTTTAGTAAACATTAAAATTATAACATATACTGCATGTCTCTTTATTTTCCCTCTCTATAAGCTATTTCGTTTACGTAACTGGGTTTTCTCTCTACTGCGATTACTCTCTACTGCGATTACTCTCGTCCTCCGTTCGTTCTCCCTCCCTCACCGTCATCGTCGCCGTCGCCTTTTTCTGCTGCTGCGTTCACGTTCACGTCCACCGTCACTGTTCACTTTCTTCTCCATCGTTACCGTCACCTTGAAGGTATTTCTCTTCTCCATCTTTACCGTTCACTTTCTTCATGTGTTTGATTAGGGCATTTTCTAAACTTAGTTTTACATTTTGTGCATTATGTTGATTAATGTTGTTTAGGGCAAACTGAGTTTTTTATTTCTGATTGAAAACTGATATCATTTGAAGTGTGTTTGAGCTTGTGCTTGGAAGTTTGATGATTATGGATGCAAGTTTGTTCATGTTCCAAACACCATAAGTTTGCATTGGTCTTTTGCATGCAGTATGTGTGTGTGAGTTTGTATTCAATAATGATAAAAAAAAGAGTTTAGATTGTTGTAACATGAGAGAAATGGAAGGTATATGAATGTGTTCACGTATTGAATCATTGTCTTACTTGGGTCTTATTGAATCATTTCTATATTACAGATAAAATGGCTAACCAAGACGATACCCATGACGCGAATGGATCACGTAACAATGTTGAAAAAGAAATCAAACGAGGATTGACTGTTATGAAGTCAATCATTCGTGCAAGAGACAAGGGTGTAAAATTTGAAGTACATTGGAGTGTTGAAGACCAACTAATTGAGCCTAACGGTTCAATGTTGGCAAGTTACATTGGTTTCCTTGTTCGACAACATATTCCGATTACATGTGATAATTGGAGAAGTCCGGACTTGAAGGTTGGCAAAGAAAAAATATGGTCGGAGATACAGGTACTTACCATATATTGTTATATGTTTTTTTTGTTGACTATTTGTTGACCATATATTGTTATAATATTACTTTATAATAACACACTCCATGTGTATGTTTTTTAGAGATCCTTTCACATCGATGAAAGCCGGCAAAAATATTGTATTCAATTGGCCGGAAAAAGACTCCGAGGATTTCGATCCTTTTTGTCCAACAAATTTCTCAAGGATGAGGAAGGAAAATTTGTTGAAGCAGAACGGCCAATGAAGTATGCCGAGATTATTTCAGCCGATGAATGGAATAACTTTGTCGCCAAACGAAGAAACGAAAAATTCCATGTAATGTCTATTAATTATGGTATTATACAATTGTTAAGTTACTTGGTTCTAATATGCCTTAAACTTTTTTATCCAGGAAGTAAGCGACATAAATCGGAAAAGGGCATCAAAACCCGCGTATCCGTACAAAAAAGGGCGTACGGGATATGCACGGTTACAACAAAGAATTGTGAGTATATTCAAATGCTATGAGCTTATACATTGTCACAATATGTTATAATTGATGATCTTATCATCTAATTTAATGTGTAGCTAGCCGAGGAGAAAAGTGACGCAACATCTCTTCCGGAGCACGTATTATGGAAGGCTGCTCGGGTTGGGAAGGATGGGGCTGTCGTTGAAGCGGTCCAAACTGTTTATGACGAATGTGTAAGTATATGTAACATTATTTCTTTAATTATATCGAAAATTTTGTTAGACATATAATTCATTTTTAATCTCCTCTAATAATATTTCAGGAGACTTTATCCCAAACCGTACCTTCAACCGAGGTCCAGGATTGCAGGAGCGTACTTAGTCGAGTACTAAATGTTCCTGAGTATTCCGGTCGTGTGAGGGGTAAGGGTTTTGGTGTGACTCCGTCGTCATTTTATAAAAAACCAAAAACAAAAAATCCTACCAACAAAGAGGTGATGGAGACCTTGGCGGAGTTAAGGGCACAAGTACTCCAACTGCAAAACGAGAATGCAAGGTATAGAGAGGAAAGGTGCGCCTCCGAGGCAAAAGATACTAGTGACCGAGCTAGTATCAATTGTCAACCGAAATTTCCCGAGGTAATTATATATGTTATTATGAAATTAAAATAGCACTTTTTTACTTGACACATATACACGTTAACAATAACATTTATTATTGGTTTAGGGTATTTCACCTTGTCAGCTGTATCTATCGTCACCAACTTATCGCATGGTTGGCAAGGGAAAAGTGCATAACACTTCGGGTGAATTACTTCACCATAATCCCCTCCCGGTGGGATATATGAAAGTTTCGGTTGACCTTGTATTAGATACCGACGCGCTTCCCGGTCGAAAGTTGAAAAAAGCTGGTAACGATATTCCTCCAACGACGTCCGGGACAAAATCTCAAATTATGATGCGTCTTGAGAAAATGGTGAATGAGTCCGATATTATGCACAGGGCCATTCGTAGTATAGATTTTGATGTAGGTGTTTTCGGAGCTGCTCATTTCGAAATAATTGCAAAGGAGGACATGCAACAACTTTTTGAACACGACGAATTGGGCATCGCTGTCATTCATACATACATATGGTACTCCGATCAATCTATAATTTACTTAGTTGAACAATTTATTTACACATTTCAATGAGTAGTCTAATGTTTATTATGTTTCTATTTAAGGTATATGTATGTAACATTGCTGCGGGGAACTGAATTGTGTAACCGTTTCAATTTTATTGCTGCTTCCCGTATCAACGCAACGTTAATAACGAAAAATCCAACATCCGTAAAGAATGATCTAGTCGATAGATTCATGGCGGCCGGTGATAATACTACACCCAGTTTGTATTTTTTACCGTTTAATTCTGGCAACGAGTTAGATTTTCTTTCTAATAATTTCATTCTAATCTATGTATATCTTTTACGTAGAAAATTTTCATTCATCTAAATTTTTGTTTTATTTTACAGTGGTCACTGGGTGTTGGTTGCTATGGATCTTTCGAGACTAATAGTGTATTATCTCGATTCGTTATCGGGTGATTGGAGTAAATATCCGAGTATGAAGAAGACGGTTGACGCGTAAGTGAAATTCCCCTAAATATTCGTGTGTATTTGTATATTTAATTATGTCTGTCAGATTGATCTCAATATACGTTTTTATTTTGTTAGGGCAATAATAAAATTTAGATCGAAAAAAGAATTATCGCAATAGGAAGGACATTACCTGGATCAGAGTTCAGGTATATATTAAGTATCATATTTTTGCTTATAATAGTGTTTGTTTTTTTGCTTATAATAATGTTTGTAAGAAATTAACTATATATATATTGTTTGTTTTTCTGTGTAGTGTCCTCAGCAAAATAATTCGGTCGATTGCGGATTTTTTGTATTGAGATTTATGAGAGATATCATTGCGTTGAACCGTATAGACATCCCAAAAATGGTATGGAATAATAACTTAGGGTTTATTTTAATATTATCGGATATTTCATCTAATTTGTTACTAAATCATGAATATGTTTTATTCTCTTAATTGTAGTACTTTGAGGAATACAAATCTTACTCAAGAGCTCATTTGGATGAAATGAAGGATGAATTGTGTCAATTCATTGTTGATCAAAGAATCATATAGCTAGGTTGTATATTGTTGTACATATATGTATGGAATGTTGTTGTTGTATGTTGTTGTTGTATATATGTTGTATATTGTTGTTGTACTTTTACTAACTCATGAATATGTTGTTGTATATTGTTGATCAAAGAATCATATATTATGTTGTATATATGGAGGATTAATGTTGTATATAAATGGATTCATGTTGTATATATCAATGGATTAATGGTGTATAACATTGGATTAAAGGATGAAATCAATATGAATTTTACACTTTTGCAGCATGCGAACAGGTTACCAATTAAATATCCACTATTTTTCAAACAATTTTTTTTAAAATAACTAACACTTTAGAGGGCGCTTTCTGTAGGAAGCGCCCTCTAAACATTTTACATTGACAACTTTAGAGGGCGCTTTATCCAGAAAGCGCCCTCTAAACACTTTACATTGACAACTTTAGAGGGCGCTTAACACTTTAGAGGGCGCTTTATGTAGGAAGCGCCCTCTAAACATTTTACATTGACAACTTTAGAGGGCGCTTTGTCCAGAAAGCGCCCTCTAAACACTTTACATTGACAACTTTAGAGGGCGCTTTTTCCAGAAAGCGCCCTCTAAACACTTTACATTGACAACTTTAGAGGGCGCTTTTTCCAGAAAGCGCCCTCTAAGGTTTCCCTTTATGGACCACTCCAGAGGGCGCTTTTTTCTGAAAGCGCACTATAATGTGGCCCTTAAAGGGCCACTTTAGACAGCGCTTTCTCCAGGAAAACAAAGCGCTGTCTTTACCTATGCCAGCGCCACTTTAGAGGGCGCTTAAAAGCGTTGTTATAGGCCAAAATAAGCGCCCTCTTTTCCCTTATTTGGCGTAGTGAGTTCAAGAGCAACTAGGCCTCATGCCTTTAGAATGCTAAATTTGTTGAAGAGCAACTAGGCTTCATGCCTTTAGAATGCTAAATCTTAAAGTTGACTTCAAAGGACCCCTAATCTAAACTCATTCTTTGTCCATTCCTCTTATTGTGTTGTGAACTTTTTGATGTTTGTTCTTGAGTGATAGGGATTCCATCTTGAGATAGTAAGAAGGACCATTGTCATGAGTGGCCAAGTTAAGAGAAACAAGCCAATTGGAGACCCTAAGAGATTGAATATAATATTTGATTGATTGCTAAGTCCAAAGGAAAGGAGCATCTTGAATCATCTTTATGATTTCAAGAAAAGGAACTCCAAGGGTTTTATCTCTTCTCTTATCTTTGCATGTTTAGGACTAGCCATTCTCTTCTTCTCTCCACTCTAACCCAAGGCAAACTCATTTTGTGCAAACTTTGACATTATTTTCAAACTAGAAACCTAGGCCTTATGCCTTTGATTTTCAAAATCTTTTCATTAATACTCATTGTAAATGAATCTTAATCCAACTTTAACTTCATTTTGTAAATAAATCTAACTTGTAAATACAACTCACTTCAAGTTGATTTTTGTGGTTCCAATGGCCACCTTTATTAAAACTTTTCATAAACATTAGCCATAGGTTTGAGTTATCATGGTGGTTGATTTAAACCTCACCTTATCCTTAGTGATTGGACTATAAGTCTTCCATACTTATTATAGGGTGGATCCCTCACTAGTATGTTGAAGCTCTCCTCACATGGTGGATTGTTGGTTTAGGCTGAGTTTTCTCCCTTTGATAACAAAAGACCTTAAGGCTTTTGATCAAATCAATTCACCAATCTTTGAGATTTTTACCCCGAACTACGAGATTTTGATCCTACCTTTGTGATGGTACGTAGGCAATGGGTTCATCCATTCAAACAACAAAATTGTAAATATAATATTCTCTTCTCATCCCCCAATCTTGTTTTCACATATTTTCACAAATACCAACCTACAATACCCACTTGCAAAAAGGGCTCCCTTAAAGTACTAAGGATGTTTTGGGTGCGTAAAACCTTCTCATCTCATAACCAACCCCCTTACCCAGATCTCTGACATTTTTATTAGTTTTTGATTTGATAAAACTTCTTACTTGGCTTTTGTTCGCTTTTTAGCCTTTCCTTTGGACAAATAAAAGTGCGGTGGCGACTCGAATTGTATGTTTACTTTTGATTTAGTCAATAAATCTAAAGGTAACGAATACCCCGCTACAGATAAAAACCTCAAATCCTTGGAAACTCGGTTACAGTAGATCAACCATGGAAGATTAGTTCTTCTTCATAATCGTATAGAGCAAAAAGTTATCGTGAATGATGTGTGTTCGGCTACAGTACCATGGATGCCCTTTTAAACAAAATAAGGATTGCACTTATAATTCAAACTGGGCCGGAAAACATAAACCTGACCCCAAAAATGACGCAAAAGAAATTATTTCCTAGAGTATGAAACTTAAACGAATTCTGTGAGACTTATGCACTCCGAATCAACTTTTGTCTTCAAAATGAAAGTTGTAGCTCTTTCTCTTAGCTTTCCAACGCATACTAGAACGTGCAAAACAACATCAAGTAGCTCCAATTATGATCCAAACAGTGAACAAGTATCAAATAATCGCTAAAACTGAAAATAGCAAAAGAAAATAGATTAAAGGAAAACATGAACTTAAATTTAAAAACATAATAAAATAGTAAAATAAGCAAAACAAACTAGGGAAATGCCTAAGTACAATTATAGAAGAATGTGCATAAAAATGCACTGATCAAAGACATCATCAAGAGACTAAAGCAGAATCATATGAAGATCGACTTCTTGGTCCATCACTTTGCCCAAGACATAGAGAATCTACCTCTAGGGTTGTTAACTAATGATGATGAGAATAGTGAAAAGTAGTCTCTCTTATATGTTTAAGTGTTATCTATTATTATTAGTTTTTTAAATTTCCGCATTTTCCCGCTTTCTGTACTTTAAATTATCTTTTAATAAAAATTTGTTTTTTCCATTCTTTAATGCAACATGTTTGGTCTATGTGAGTTATCTGCTTGCATATACTCTAGCATATTGTTTTTTATTTTTTATTATGCCAAAGGGGGAGAAGCGCACTCTTAGTGAGAGTATAATATACTTTATACTCATGTGAGATAAATTATATCCGCCTATTTTCTATTTTACTACCTTCATGAGAGATGTGTTATCATCATTAAAAAGTGGGAGAATATGGATATATTTGCTTCCAGGTATTATCAAATTGATCCAAGGTTGTGGAGTATATAGATAGCAAAACTGCAAGAGAACCGAGTAACTGTTTAGTTTTGATGATGATACCACTTAATATCAAACGATGTTGAGTGAAGTCAAGTATCTGTTGAAGATAGCTGAAGTGGTCAAAGATACTCAAGATGGTTGATTAAGTTATCCTTCTGAATCAATCTATGCTTTTGAAGATCAAGACATCTATTTGAACACAAAACTATAGTCAAACGATATTCAAGTGAAGACTTTTGTTCAAGGGTCACTGGTGGTTTAACCTTCAAACTCTCAGATGATGCTAATTAACACGAAGATATCTTAAGTATCATTAACAAGGTTCAAGCCTCTTGTATGATTCTAAATTCAAAGATAATAATGTCAGGACTTGAAGCTTCATTGTTGTGAAAGAGAGGAATTGTGAAAGCTCGTCTGGTCGTGTTACTTTGAGTGACTAATGGCTTGTAAAGACACAAGGATATTTTTGAAAATACCATGGCTAAAACACGCACAAACTAAAAACTTTCGAGAAACCTCTCATGTTTTATTTAAATCACCTAAAAATGTTTTTAGGGCCTAGTCAGTTGATTGGGGAGTGTATGATTGATTGGAAGACTTTTCTAATTGAATAATCAATTAGACATAATGACCTAATTGTTTATTTTGGTTAAGTTGAGTTTAAAATTGATTGGGACAATCTCTTAATGATTGTTAATGACTAAATATCAAAACCTTTCATTTGTGACTTGAACAATCGATTATTGAAGGTCAATAATATATTAGCCTAATCGATTATGACATTGGTTAGCCTGGTGGATTGTTTCCAAATTTAACCACACATTGGCCTATAAATACAAATCTTTTCGATAACATTTTCACATCCAGAAATGAGCTTTGATCTCACGTTTATTTCTCTTATCAATTTTATTAAATATCTCGTTTTTCTCACATATATTTAGTCATAGTGCTTTGAGAGTATTCTTGAGTCTAAGTGAGGATCTTTGTTTTAGGTGAGGGCTTATTTGTAAATATTTTTTACATAGGAATTCGTTGTTTGGTTGCGAGTTAAATAGTTAAAGACTCTTGTTTGGTTTAGGGATACTCTTAGGAAGTCTCAGTTGGTTCATGAGTTTCGTCATGAAAAAAAAACTCTATTTTCTTGTTTCTGAAGATCACCCATTAAAATCTCCATAACGGTTCTTTAGCTCATCCTTATTAAAAGCTCTATCAGTTCAGGATCAATCTGGTTAAAATTTCACCTGGTTCTTGAGTTTAGCCTGGTAAAAGCTTAGTCGGTTCGAGATTAGTCAATATAAAATCTCAACTCAGTCTGTGGTCATCCTTTTCAAAACCCCATTTTGGTTTAGAGGATTGCGAACTCAAAATTTCATCTTTGTTCGAGATCAATCAGTGAAAAATCTCAGTTTGGTTTGAAGGATAACCATTTACAACATTGTTCGTTGTTTGCTTTGAAGTTAGCCCGAAAACTTCATTTCCTAAGGAGATTCGTGGATAATCTTCTTGTAAAAACTCTTAAGTTTATTGGACACTCAAGAATAATTCTTATATATATAGGTCAAATATGTATAAAACTTCGGTAAATCTATCCATCTCTTATCTCTTTATTTTACCATCTTTTTTTATGTTTATTCAATTATTTATTTTAAAATATTTTTAAATAAATTTACAAATAGTTTTATTTTAAATTAACATTTTTAAATCTCCACAATTCCCTTACGTATACGTTGAACACACGTGAATATTGATATTTAAAAAGAATATATTCAACGCAATTTAGATTGAAAGAAAAAAAGTATTTATATTCAATGCAATTTAGATATTGGAAAAAAGAAACTATTATTAAAACACAAACCTTACAAAATATGGTGTCCGTGTCCCATTTCAATGTCACCAAAACATTACAAGTTAATAAATTTGTGCTTTCTTTCTCTTATGAATATGTATATATTTTGGATTTTATGCAACATAACATGAATGCCACAGCCACAAACTCTTTATTACCAATGTTTACTCCCAAATATGAAGTCACAATGGGTTCCACCATCAACCCCACAATGTTGACACAAACTCATCATCTCATATAATCACTTTTCTGCTCCATTAATTTTATAGCTACATGCATGTCCAATATTTAACTAGTGATAGTAGTCTAATCAGATTTTTTGTAATAGAGTTGTAGATTTTCAAAATTGTAAAAAAATTCATTTAAATATAATTAAAAAATATATAGTAAAATAATAATCTTTTAAAACTCCATCTATTTCAAAATAATAATCACTATACTAACGTGAAAATATCATTTTCTCTTTTATTTATTTATTTTTGATCTATATAAAATGATCAACTAAATCAGAATTCCGAACAGAGGAAGTAGTTTTATTATCACATTCTTCTTGTGTTTTTTATTTTTATTTTTGTTTTATAGATTTTCTCTATTCAACACCCAAATGATTTCTATTGCAACTACACCCACCAAAGCATGTCCACAGATTCTTTCAAGTTCCGTGCATTATTGTTTTTCTCATTATTCAATCTTTTTAAATCACCAAACTAACCTTGTCCTTTACCCTTACAATCCTTAAAAAATAAAGGGCATTAAAGGAAACTCATTAGTTTCAGAGTCAAATAGTATCTACCAATATGTTTATATTCCCCTGTCATATCAAACTCTGTGCTAGTGTAATGCAACCCTTTCATATGTACCTTTCGTTTCCAAATAGAACAAGAAAATTAGTAAAACAAACAAAAAATAAACACCTCAAATGGTTCTAACTGATTATAAGCACTTAACTTGGTTGGTTTTTATTAACATGTGTAAAAGAATCAAAACTATTGACTATTCTTTTCTCACATTAACCAACCATGTTCATTATGTTCATATAAATTGAACTGTTTCTGTTTTTTTAATTGAGTTTGTGAATGTTTAGATAAGAACCAGACATGTTTTGTAAGAGAGAGAACATGGAGGAATTTAAGGAAGAGAAATGTTATGTGGAAACTGATCCAACTGGTCGTTATGGCAGGGTATGTTCTAAACTACTATGTTTTTTTCTTTGTTTTTTGTGCCATGTGCTATATCATTCAAGTTTGAGGTTGTTATTTATGTTTCATGAGTATGTTGTTTGAGGTTGTTTTAGTAGGTACAGGTGTTGCGATACTGATTGTGTGTTTTTTGTGATTGATTAGTTTGGAGATGTACTTGGAAAAGGGGCAATGAAGACAGTGTACAAAGCAATTGATGAGTTGCTTGGAATAGAGGTTGCATGGAACCAAGTGAGGCTCAATGAGGTACTTAATACGCCGGACGATTTGCAGCGGCTTTACTCGGAGGTTCATCTCCTGAGCACGCTCAAGCATCGGTCGATCATGCGATTCTACACGTCTTGGATTGATATCGATAACAAGGCTTTCAATTTCATTACAGAAATGTTCACATCAGGATCACTTAGAGAGTAAGTTTCTTTTGATATATTAGGCTTTCAATTTTGTTATCTTTTTGTTGAAATAATTGATCAGTATGTCTTAAGTTTTTGGAGGTCCTGTCTAGGTTAGTAATGGTTCAATTCAACTGCGACAAAAGATGGTTTTACTCTGACAAATCTATTATGAGGCCTTATGTTGTAGCCATTTTGCACACTCTCAAAAACGGTCATGTAATTGATAGTTTTCGAACATGTGCAGATACCGGAAGAAGTATAAGCGAGTAAGCGTACAAGCGATAAAGAGTTGGGCGCGCCAAATCTTGCATGGTCTAGTTTTTCTACATGAACATGATCCACCTGTTATCCATAGGGACTTGAAATGTGATAACATATTTGTGAATGGCCATCTTGGACAAGTGAAAATTGGTGATCTTGGACTAGCTGCAATTCTCCAAGGCTCTGAATCAGCTCATAGTGTTATAGGTAACTACTTTTCGCCGAAAATTTTATGTTTTCGTATATTAGTTGTTATGTTAGTATTTTTTTTTATTTTGTAAGACTTTGAACTCTTAGCCTTCAACTTGTTTAAGCCTTATTTTGCGTTAGGTACACCGGAGTTCATGGCACCGGAAATGTACGAGGAAGAATACAATGAACTTGCTGATGTTTACTCATTTGGCATGTGTGTATTGGAGATGCTCACATCTGATTATCCGTATAGCGAATGTACTAATCCAGCGCAGATTTACAAGAAAGTGACATCGGTAAATTCTGGTTTTGGTATAGTTTTCGCGATATCAGTAAAGTTTGATGATTTGTTAAGTAGCTTTTTATGTTTTAGGGGAAGCTGCCAATGTCGTTTTTCTGCATCGAAGACACGGAAGCACGGAGATTCATTGGAAAATGTTTAGAACCTGCAGCAAAGAGGCCGTCAGCGAAGGAGCTGTTGCTTGAGCCCTTTCTTTTGGCCGATGATTTGTCGTCGGCCAAGAAGTTGGCAATTCAGAAACCGTTTTTGAATGACAGTGAGATGGAGAAACTTCGACTGAGTGATGAATTTCCTAGGACTGAAATGAAAGTAATCGGAAAGTTGAATCCCGAAGACGAAACCATCTTTCTCAAAGTGCAAATTTCTGATAAGAATTGTATGCATTCTTTAGTTTGCCTTCTAAATGAAATTTAGTTTTTGATTTCATGTAACAATAATTTTCTGCTTTCTGTTCATGCAGGTTCTGTTAGGAATGTATATTTTCCATTTGATATTCACACTGACACACCAATTGATGTTGCAATGGAGATGGTAAAAGAATTGGAGATTTCTGATTGGGATCCTTACGATATTGCGAATATGATCAATAGAGAGATATCTGCTCTTCTGCCATATAGATGGAAAAATGAAAATTCAGATTCCTTCCAAACATTCAGTTACCAAAATGACGATATCGATGAACATCGTCTTCATTTCCGCTCAATCTCTTCTTGCTCATCGTTACAAGAATCAATACCGGATTCAGCCTGTAAAGCGGATGAAATATCGCGCGGTTATTATTTGCTTCATGGTATGTCTTCTTTCTCCATTCCCTTCTTTTTCTACTAGGCCTATAGTCAAGGCCGTCTTAACTTTTTGGCGGCTCTCTGTAGATTAATCGTAGTTTAGTCTGAACAAAACAAATACAACTATGAAATTTTTACGAGGCCCGATTTAGCCACGGATTAACACTGATAAATTTTGGACCCTGTGACGTAGCCTGCCTTGCACGGTTTCAAAACGGCCCTGCCTATAGGAAGGTTTTGATTCCGAGTTTGATGTTTACCGATAAACAAAAAGTCTCGATAGTAACATGAAAAACTTTTGTTGCAGATGATTTGCATGATGATAACAGTTCAAGATGCTCTTCACAAGGGACATATTCAAACTGGAACTACTATTCTATGGATGATCATGAACACAATGTAGCTTCGATCCGAAAAGATTATAACCTTCCCATCATAAAGAGTCACAAGGGCACAAGATTTTCACCTGGTGAAGAGTTTAGCAATTGCAACCAGTGTAAGATTTTAGGAGGATCACAGAACCCTTCACCTAGTAAAAACAAGATGATGATGGAAAATCGAAAACTGACACGGAACAGGTCACTGATCGATATGCGGAGCCAATTGTTACATAGATCATTGGTTGATGAATTGAACAAAAGAAGACAATTCAAGACTGTTGGTGCTGTGGAGAATATTGGATTTCAATCACCTTATGATGATTCTATATGATAATACTCAAAGTTTGTATATCTTGCTTTAACAAGAGTGTGGCATGGTATATAAAATTGAAGAGTTATAGTAACATTTAGATTTGAGTGTCTCTTGAACATTGAATTAAATAGATGAAATGCATAGTAGTCTTGTGTGTATGTATGGACTTAAGACAATTTTTAGGTTCACTTGTGATGTGTTATCATACTTCTCAGTTTTGGAACATACTCCAATTTAATTAAAAGTTGTTGAATATGTTTATATGTGAATTGTGAATTATAAAGACTTAAGAACCATGTGGCTAAACTTCTCAAGGTCAACACGAGTCTTGTACTATTATGTACAATTGGTTTGTGTGCATTGTTATGGTGACATGAATTTTTTTCATTGCAATCAATTATTGATGTATTGGATTTGGTAGTTTCTAAATCTGGCTAAGCATCCAAAAACAACAATTAAAGGTGTACATGAGCTTAGTTAACTTCACAAGTAGAGTTCTTAGACTTTCCATTTGAACTATTTCAAGCTAGACCTAATGGCACCTAAAGGATACAAAATTCGACAAATCATCAAATTTTGGATCCAAGGGCATTCTTTGTTTGACCATTTTGACCAATGCTAATCGATGAGAATGGTTTTGAGGTGACGACCAAAATACATGCATAAGACGGATGGTGACATTTGAACTCAATTAACGAAGAGCGAGTGATGTACATACAAACACTCTAATATTCAAATTAATAGTTGAATGAGTAAATCTAAGGAGGGGTTTATAAAAACTAAATTATGTACTATTCTGCGGTGGAATCGTAGTTGTTTGGTGAATAATGAAGTATTGTTTCGCTAAGGCGAACTTTATTTGTAAGGTTAGCACTCTAACATTGAGAGAATGAAAAGTGACGTGAGAGTGAGAATGAATTTGAATATTTGAAAATTATGCACCTTTCACTTAATATATTAGGGACAATTAAAACTGTCTGCGAGGGACGTGACGCACTATGCGGACAACCGTTCAATTGATCTGGATGGTGGGTGATGCATTAGAGGATGAAGTTATCTACTTTGGGTGATAATGGGGGTGTGCCTGTTTCTCACATTCGCTTCCCTCACTTTGGCCCCAGTGCCTTTCACCTTGGGCCTTGCAGACGACTTAAAACAGTTTCCCCCAACCTTGGTCTCTGTTGTGCAAGATAAGAATTTTGTCGTGTACACCCTATGTCAGACGCCGACAAAAGTAAGTCAAGAGTCTTGATGGAAAGTCACTAATGGTGTTGAGAACATATGCATTAAATTTTTATCTTGTAATAGATGATGTTTGTTGAGGAGGTATTGACACACGTACCTAACTTGTCAGTAATGATTTCTTTTTTGTCCCAGGACACTCAAATATTTTTGGTCGGTTTTCGATGGAATCTGGACCACTAGTGGTGTATCTCTCACTTCTCAATGTAGCAGATCGAGTGGCTCGCCATAGTGGGGATACGCATAAAAACCTTATAACTTTTCATTTTCCTCATTTCATCAATTATGGGATTCAAGAAATTCTTCTTCTTCTTCTTCTCCTCCTCCTTATCCTCTTCTTCTTCTCCCTCTTCCTCTTCTTCTTCTTCCTCTTCCTTTAGTTGAGGGTCTTTATTGCATCCTTCAGCTGAAATCAATCACTCATTTTGTGATTGTGAAACTTATGAAAACGATTGTATTTGGATCTGTCTGTCCTTGGTGATTCTTTGATTGGGTAGGGATTCCTGATCCCCCCTTTTTGAAATTAATGTTTGTGTAATTCTTTCAAGTTTTCTCCCTCGAAATGTTCATGGGGGTGTAAGCATTGAACTTAGATTGATGACTATGATCTTCTTCCTCTATACGATGGCCACCTTTTTCGAAGTGATAATAATCTAACATGTTGTCTACGTGCTTAACATGTTCGTCAGAGTCTCGAGTCCGTGTTGGTGTAAGCCCTAGAGGCCAATACTTTTGGTACTTGTATCGAATAATAAAAGGCTTTTTCTTTATTACGTTTGTTTAATAAAGTCCCTAGAATAGCTAGTCCGTTTAATGTATCAAGTGTGACTTGATCATGAGATCACATTAAACATAAGGACACTATTTTTAAAGTATTCGTAGTCGAGCTTTATTGTGAAGTGGGATAATATTAAAGCATTAAGACTATTATGTATATAGACTGATGATCACATCTCATGGATCATGGATAAGGAGTCATCAAGTCTTAAACATAGGTATGAATATTAAGAGTAATATTTAAACCGGATTGACCCGCTATGAGAATACTATATAGAAAGTTATGCAAAGTGTCATAGGTTATTCTCATGGTGATAATGGTGTATACCACTCTTCGACCTGAAACCACTATGGACCCTAGATGTAGAGTCGAGTGCTTTATTGCTGATCCAACGTTGTCCGTAACTGGATAACCATAAAGACAGTTGATGGGTACTCCACGAAGCATGCTGAGGGATATGAGTGACCTAGATGGAATTTGCCCATCCTGCATAACAGGATAAATGTCTATGAGCCTAATATTGAACTGGACAAGGATGACACGGTTTATGCCTTGTGTTCAATATAGACATAAGGGCAAAAGGGAAATTATACGCATAAGTATTTGTCAGATCACATGACATTTTCGTGTCTTGGGTAGTAGTGATGTGTTGCTAGATACCACTCACTGTTTATTAAGCTAAATACATGATTTAATATAATTGTCAACGCCGCGAAAACCTACAGGGTCACACACAAAGGACGGGTTGATGAGAGATAGAGTAACTAAGGAACACCGTAAGGTACGGTGCACTTAAGTGAGTTGTATAACATCGTAAGGTACGGTGTACTTAAGTAGAATACGAAATATGGTAAGGTACCATAGGCTTAAGTGATTTTGGGCATATTATAAGATATGAGCCAAAATACACTTAAGTGGGCTTTTAGCTTGAAGCCCACACAAGTGGTTCTATAAATAGAACCCTTGTGCAGAAGCATTCATAACGGTTGCATTATTTTCGTTTTCTCTCTCTCTTTCTCTCTCTCTCTCACTCAAAGCCTTCATTCGTACCAGCTAGCACTGAGATTGAAGGAATCCGTTCGTGTGGACTGAGTAGAGACGTTGTCATCGTTCAACGTTCGTGATCGCTCCGTGGATCTGCATCAAAGGTTTTGATCGTCACAAGAGATTTGCACCAAAGATTTCAATCGCCACAAGAGGTAAATATTCTATCACTGATCATGACCATTCGTAAGGATCTCTAAAGGAGAAAATTTTAATTTCCGTTGCGTTTTGGACCGCAACTCTCCTTCAGTCCGATCATAGCTCTACAGATTCAAAGGATTTTCTAATGACCTCAGAATCCTACTATGAAGAATGTGAGCAACTACATGGTTCCTTTTTTTCCTTAGAACTAAAGCGTCTTCATTATACCTCTCTCTACTTTGAGGACGAGGGACTTTTTGGTGAGTGTGGCTCACACACCTCCCTTTAGGATCGGGGGAAGGAGTCATATGTCTTTGATGACAACTGCGAGAAGGCGACCACAGGGTCTGTCCTAGTGGTGTTTCTATCCTAATTGGATTATGAATGATAGTTTGATTGCTTTGTGAGGTCACCTCGCGTACACTATTATTTTTTGACGTGACATGCTACAAGCTCTCTCTAATCATGTAGATCCTCTCTTCCAAGAATTGTGAATTCTACTGTTGCACCATATTATAAACATGTTCAACAAATTGGTAGCTTCTTGTATTCCAAGGTTGGCCTGGAACAACTGAATGACGGGGAGCATTTCCTCTTCAAGTACCATAGGTAGTAGTGGAGATCGATGTGATAGTTCACCTTGATGGAACTGTTGCATAGACCCAAAGAAAGGAAGAGCTTGAAATGCTCCTTAACCGAATCTTGGTAGAGTAGGATCTTGTTGTGAAGGATTGGAAGGAGATACCACTAGGACTGGATTTTCCTCTACTTGAGGAGGAGCTTTAACAACTTCAACAATTGTAGCAGCAAATTTCTATTGAATGGAAAATCAATTAACTTTGAATGCCACCTCGGTTCATGAATCTAAGGATGAATCTGTTGGTGGAGGAAGTTGAAACTTCAAGGAAGAAGATCGAAAAACAAATATCTGAACTTTATAGAAAAGAGACTAAGACCTCTGGATTGGCGGAGATCTAAATGTAGAAATACGCGGGAATCAAATTTTGATTCTAACAGGTGGTGTCACTGTTCCGTAATGGAACCAGAGTTGTTCGATGAACGATGAAGTAATGCTTTGCTACGACGAGTTTGAGTTTCCGGTGCGGTGGAGAGGAGGTTGACCTGCAAGGTTAGCAGTTCAATGTCCATGTCAATGAGAGAATGAAAAGTGATGTGAGAGTGAAAACAAATTTGAATATTTAAAAATAACGCGTCTTTCACTTTATATACCGAAGACAGTTAAAACTGTCTACAATATGGACGTAACGCATCATACAGACAACCATCAAATTGATCTGGACGGTGGGTGATACATCAGAGAATGGAGTTACCTGCTTTAGATGAAAACAAGATGCACCGGTTCTCACGTCCGCTTTTCTGACTCATGCTTCTAGACCTTTCATCTTGGACTTTGCGGACGGTCCAAAACATATTCCTTTCTCTTTGGATATGTTATGTGATGCTAGTCACACGGTGTTGGTGTTTGTTAATATAGACTACACACTAGCATGCTAAGTTCACACTACAACGCTTTAGCGTTTACCCTCTCGTAAGTCTTTGTAATGAATGAATTTGGTCAAATAAGACTTTTAATGATAGACCCCATTTATGCCTAATAAATCCTTATTATAAAAGGTGTGGAGCAGAATCACCAAGTCTAAATCTGTTTCTTTTGTTAGATGCATGGCCTTAAACTTTTAGTCTTTAATTAATAGTTATGAGGATTTGAATAATTAAAAATCATACTGTTTATCCCTTGATTTTGAAGCATAGTAATATTGGATCTTAGATGAATCATGATACTTTATAGTCTTAGTAAGGTATATTATAGAAACATTTTATAAGGTTGTAGTGACAAGCAAAATTTTGTATGTTACTTTAATTGTGAAACACAAATTTATAAATTGAGGTGGATTGAATTGTAGCTAGCTAGAGTCTGCAGTGTGTCTATAGTAGATATTTGAAAGGAACGTGACTTAATTAATATGACTTTTTCTGTACGTAAACTGTAAAGTGATTTATTAACTGTGCAATTATGTGGAGGATATAATAATGTATAATTGGACTAATGAACTATTTTCTTCAATTCTAATGTGGTCCTTTTTTTTCTCTTTGAATTGTGATTGTCTTATGGTGGCTGCTAAAATTTTCTAATGATTAATCTCTCTAAAGAAAGCTGATTAACTTATCGTCTCCTCGCAATTACGGAGTAGTATATGTCGAAGTCATTTCCGGTTAGATATGGCGAAATGTTCGTCAATTGTTTATCAAATTTTCTTTTATCGATATGATTCACCTCTACACCTCTACACGAAAGAAACTTTGTTCAGCTTCTATGTGCTACACAATTCATCGAGCTTTCAAATCATGATCCTTTGGTGTATGGAAGGTGGCACGCATCCTACTTCATGTATTCATTCTCGTTCCAGTATCAAATTGTAATTCGCTTTAGTCGAAATCACAACAAATAAGGTGGGTCGAGTTATCGTTCCCACGACCAAATCAACTTGGATAACTCCCAAAGGAATGTTGGTTTTCCCCTCATAATTTGACAAGACCATGTTATTGGACTTTAAATCAGTGCCATATTTGTCAATCTTCCTAAGTAGGGAATGTGACATGACATTGATACAGGCTTCACAGTCTACGAGAACCTTATTTATCCCGACCACCCTCCACTTTGACCCTTATATACAAAGGCTTTAAATTTTGTTGCATGGACATGTCGGGTCTCTCGAATATGACTTTGTCTTCATTCACAGGGCCATCGTGCATAACGTAGTAACATAAAGGCTTATGAGTATCAATTTCTTCAACTGACCCATCTTCCTTTTTCAGTTACTTCTACAATTATGTCGTATTCTAATGGTATCACGAATATCATATTACATATAATATCTAAATCATCCTCTGACCCTGAGTCGAAGTCATCGATGGAGATCTTTGGTTCGTTTTCCATCACTGGTGGTAGTGGGGAAAATAACCTCTGTTTGACAGGCTTCTTTGTCTTCTGTTCATCAGTCGTAGCTTAAACACTACTATTCTTGCTTGCACTCCCTGCTTCAAAGGTAACCTTTTTGTTTCTCTAGTGCCTCCTCCACTGGATGTGCGTCATGGGGTTCTTCCCCATGTAGTTTTTGAAATGTAAGAATAATTTTTGGATGTCTGAGAATTGTCAAGGTAGGAGGATCCTTCTCCTTCTTCTATTTGCTTGCACTTTCCCTTATCAGCATTTCACCTCCCTAGAGGTCCAACCCTTTCCTTGGGAGGAAAATTAGCAGGCGGGACGTAATTCTATGGTCTCTGAGTCTTTTTAGGGACTCCCTTCTTGTTAAAAAAGAACTCCTTGTGCTGGTGTTGTCGACCAACTTTCTTTGAGTGACAAGGGTTGATTATTTCCAACTCTTTCGTCGCTTCTTTGTTAAAGACGATGATGCAACGCAGGCACACCATAACCTCAAAATCCCTGATCTTACACCTTTTCATAAAATTGATGAGCTCTTACCCAGCCTTGGGAAAAACCACATTCATCTACTCTTTGTACCCAGGTTCAACCCCTTATGTGCTCTCGTGATATCAATCATGAACGCATCCACAAGCTCGACGAAAAGAGCCTCATCGACTTTAGGATTAACTTTTTCCTATAATCGATATTTTTGCTTATAAGAAAATTGGAGCCTCCCATCTTTCAATGGATTTTGAACAAGATTCCTAAAAAGCACACATTAAGAAGTTTTATAGCTGAGGAAGTTGTGAAATTTACAGAAACATTTTTTCTTTCTCTGTTCTAATGGCGGTGTCTTACACCCTTTAGGGATTACTATTTGACCATCATAGACTAAGAAATCAAAATTTCATCACATTTAGTTACATCAAACGTATAAGTTTTTATGACAAATTTCTCATTTTTTGGTTCAATGGTATTTTTTCCATTTGAAGGTTTTAATAGTTTACACACATATGAGGTATTGGCTTTAGTTATGCCATATTTACCTCATTTCTCTCGATAAAGTCATTGTCTGTGTCAGATAGATTTTCTATTTCGTCTATCTCGACGTAAGCTACTTTTTCCATTTTATGATACTTACTTGACCTGGCCTTTTCAGTTTTCAAACGTTCGACCTGTCGAACCCTATTTGTCAATTGAGCCATATCTCTTAAATACTGGGTGTTTAAATTTTTTTCTAATAGAATAATAAAGACCACATGTGGCCAACTCGACTAAGTCATGTTTAGGAACCTGAGTGATGCACCTTGATTTCATTATCCTAAATCTATTTAGGTAATCATATATGGTTTCAGCCACCTTTCGCCTTACACTGGCCAATTTCTTAAGGTTAATATTAGATTAGCCCATATAGAACTTTTCATGAAACACTCTCTCTAATTGATTCCATTTTAAATATAGAATGTGGGGGAAATATGGTGAACCACGTAAAAGTGTTCTTTGTCAAAGAATTGGGAAAATATTTTATTTTCAGATTCTCATTATTGGCTATGTCACCGGCCTCAGTCTGATACCTAGCAACATGCTCGACTGTGGACTGTGTCACCATAGAACTTGGTGAATTTTGGGGCTTTCCATCCCCTGAGGAATACGGTTTGTCAAATATATTCCGACAGAGAAGGCACATAATTATGCATATGAAGACCAAATTTAAGTCCATTTTGGGCCAAAATATGTTCGACCACGTTAGTTATATTATTATTCCCCCCAAAGTTGTTTTGTTGGACATTCCTAAGTACTTGATCGGTGTCATGGATTATTGGCATCATAACTATTTTCAGGTTCATTTTGGGCTTGGTTTCCTTCGACTATCCTTGGTGGAGGTTGTTCGACAGGAATTTTGTTATTAGGTGCTGGCACAACTGGCTCCGGAGGCGCAAAAAAAATCAGCAATTCTACCTATCTGATGGCCCAACTTCTGGTAACTTTGGGCGGTGTTATGTATTAGAGGATAAAACATACTACCTATTTGTTGTGTCATCATGTTCACCATCTCATGGTTACTTTCATCCATTTTTGGCCTCATGGACGCTAGAGAGTCAGTAGTTAATGGTGGTATTCTAGGAGGAACAAATTGAACGCCTCCTTGTGGTTATGCCATGTGACCAAGGTTGCTTATGTGAAAGAATTCTTTAACTTGAATTAACTTTTAATGATAGCAAATTGTGTGATCATCATCCAAATTGGTTGTGCATTGCATTACATGATATATTTGTGTTCTTACTTTGTAATTCATCCCATTCTATTGTTGCATAACCACACATATAAGCCTACATTGAAAATTTCCTTTAAAATAACAATTAAAATGCATTTTATGTCAGTATGTATCAATACATGACCCTTTGCATCGATACATGTAGCCTGTGATTAATCACAAAACAATTCTTGTTCAGTATGCATCGATACATACGAACCATGCATCAATACATGGAAGGCCAAAAACTCTGTGCATCGATACACACGACACCTGCATCGATACATGACTACTTGAGTCAGCCTGTGCATCGATACATACGCATTGGGCATCGATACATATTAGTGTAAAATTCACATGCATCGATACACACGATTCCTGCATCGATACATGATTAATTAATTTCACCAAAAATCTATACAACTTACAGTATGCATCGATACACACTTCTATGTATCAATACACAGAGTTGTTTTAAGTCATAACAGCAACTGTTTCTTGAAGGATATAAATACAGGTTTCAACAGCAGGTGGTGAATACGAATTCATTGAGCAAAAAGACAATTGAACACAAGATCAAAGAAGTGTTGGAGCAATTGTCAGTGAGCACATAGAAACCTGAAAGAGACTTCATCTTCTTCATCTTCTCAATCACTTCCCTTCAAGAACATTTACACATAACAATTCTTGTTCTTTGGATTAAAGAAGGATTGAGATAACGTTCAGTGGTACGATCAAGGATCTAGCTGTGGGTTGCAGTGGAACGATCGAGGATCTAGCTGAGTCGAAGATTGAAGGGGGTTTCTAGGAAAAACCTACTGGTTTGTCCTTCAAGAACTGGTGTGTTCTTGAGGGTTTGGGAGTCACATTTGCAGAACAGATTCAGCCGCAGCGTTGCGTTTGGAGATCGGGGGATTTCGCAAGCAGGTCGTGGAACCGGTGAATTGTTTGCAACTTTGTGCAGGAAAATCTTGATCGAGCTCAGATCAAGTGAAGGTTTATACAAGAAGAGGTTCTTGGAGTTTAGAAATTCTGTCTTTGTATCAAAACCTTGTATCAACGGATTCGGCAATAATTGATAATCAAAGTTCTCAATTTCATTTGAAATTGAGAGGGAGACGTACCCACACGCGAGGACGACGTGGGGAACTTCCTTAACAAATCTCTGCGTATCGTACTCTTACCTTAATCTTCTTTACGTTTCAAAACTGTTTTGCAATTTCTGTCAGTGTGTGGTGATTGATCATATTTCTGGACAGCAGTGATAATAAAACCTTTAGTCATACACCATTGCTGTTTATCATCAAACACTCACACACCAACTGCTTGACAAAACGGTTAACTTGATTGTGTTCATTGGAAATAGTATTTGAGGATAAGCGCAATCAATCTGTTAAAATTCTGTGTGTATTATTTCTGTCATTCTCATTAAAATCCAGCAACTGCACTTGCGTGTCCGGCTTTCTAGCAGCGGTTCAGAATAGACGGAAGTCGATTCGGGACCGATCTTTCCGCCATTTTTAAAAACTCTGATTAAACGTTAAATCCGTTAATTTTTAAGAGGTGATCTATTCACCCCCCCTCTCGATCACTAGCCACACCGTCTAACAGCTTATGGCATATCCTGATGCCAAATGTGGATTGAGGGGGTAATGATATCGTTGCAACATTGTCTGAAAACGTCAAAGCCTGACTTTGTAACAATGCTATCATGGCAGTTGGCATGTCATATGGGTAACCCCTAGTAACTAAGGATAGGGTAAAACTTGGTACATAAGGAAGATTGGGGTCCCCTTCAACTATCAAAGTAGGTCTAAGTGAAGTTGGAACATTTGTTATCGATGGTAAAGCAACTACTACTCCTGGTATCGACGTCGAACTCGCTACTAGAGTTAGAATTGAGCTTGTGACTCCGACAGGGTTTGTTGTCCCTGTTGTACCAACTGTCGATGTGATTGTTGGTTCAGAGTCTAGAGCATCATTTCGGGCACAAGAAGTATTTTTTTGGATTAACCATTTCTGCTAAAATACTACCACTTCTTAGACGCATATTATTGGATGTGAATATGGAAGTAGAAAAGCATTCTAGAGAGGGGGTGAATAGAGCCAAATTAAAAAATACAACCACCATTTTCAAAAATTAGAGTGTTTTCAAAAATGAATTACGAGTAGAAGGTTTGAAGCGAAAATGAAAATAATACAGTTGAATATGATCAAGCTAGCATAGTTTGTTTCACAAATATCCAAGATTATAATAATGAAACACTTGGTATGAATTGATTCAATTTATATAATCACAAGGAGTGAACATAATTGATTCAATGTGGAATTCTAATATTCAATTAGTTTTCATATTTATCAATCACAATACTAGCTTGACTAGTTATCCAATTCCAACAAAACCTAGAACTTTCCGTAATAAATTGCTATCTAGAACAAAACAATATAATACAAAGGAATTGAAAAACCTAGCATACAATCACTACGAAATTAAATGCAAGAGTAAGAGTTAGAGAGATGACAGCGAGATTAATAGTGCTTCGGCGTTCGTCCTCGCTTTTCCTACATGCACTCTTCAATGGTTTCCCATTGGAACCTGTATAGTTCCTTGTTCTTTGACAAATATATCCAAGAGTTCATACATTCATCAATCCATAATACAACTGAGAAAATAAACCTCCTAATTTGGATCTTGACTTGTATACAACAAACTTGCCAAAGTCTTTTATCTAATCTTTACTCGAATATGTTTCTTGAATCTTTCAATAACACCAATTCTACTCCAAGCCTTCGTGTGTAGCTATCAACCCCTTGATCCTACCGATTATTTGAGAGATAAAATTTTCTGAAGACCTGAGAAGAACTCTGCCTTATTTGTAGCCTTCCACACAATTACTACTAAGGCAATGCTGGAGAGAATAACCTATGTCTTTTGAATGGGATTTGTCACCACCATTGACAATCCCTCAATATTGCTAACAACCTGAAAAATCAACAAGATCTCATGGAACGGTTAGTTTCAAGTACGCACCTACATCAATAAATATCAGAACTCTAGTTATCATGATCTAAACTCAATTGAAGTTGAAGATGTGAGAAATTCGTAGCAAGACTTTGAACACTCAAAACAAAGAAAATTGATTTTCACTAAAAATCACATTGAAAAATATGATTTGGATAAAGAAAAATATGATTTGGATCAAATGAGCAAAATGAAGTGGAATGAAAGAAATAACCAATTTTTGAAAAAGATTCCAGTTGATTTGGATAAGGAAAACGTGATTCGAATCAAATGCCATGTGATTCGAATCAAATGACACATAACTGGCAATGATTTTTGGAAAAAGGATTTGATTTGAATTATGTTCAAAGTTTGATTTAGATCAAATCAAATAGAATCAAACATGAATTTTGAGAAATGAAGCTGATTTGGGTCATGTACAAATATTGATTCGAATCAAGTCAGACAAAAACTGTTCCTAGGAGAATGATCAGGATCAAGTGTAAAATTTAATCAGGGTCAAATTACTAAGTTTAGCTACTGTCCAATTTGATCAGGACTAAAAATTCAATGTAAAACTGAATGATTCGAATCAATCTTGTATAATCTCACATTTTCAAATTTTCAAAAGCATTTTGAGATTTTACCTTTGAATCCAAGTTGAACCAAAATACAAAATGATTTCACTCCACTAATATATGCTATTGATGAAAGAACATTTAGATCAAGATCAAATCTAACCAAAGTTTTATGCATGCTAACAATAAATTAAATCAAACTCGATTCTGAGAATTGAAATCATGAAGAATACTTAGCAAATCTAAATAGAAATAAACATGAAAGTGATAAGACAAGCAACAAAATAACCGGATAGTAGGGACACGCCACTACAATCTCCCCCTTTTTGATGCTTGCCAAGCTTTCACTTGGAATTGAGTCGACTTATGAGTTACTCACGTATAATTCCCCCTAAAAAAATAACTCACTGCATAAAAACGCACAAAACAATTCTAGACTCATTATAACTTCTCCCCCTTGACAAAATCAAAAAGAGATAGTTTGAAATGCATCTAAAAACCAAAGAAACAACTAATGAGATATAATTCCAAAGAACATATGAGATAAACAGCTAAGAACCATGTACAACAACCATTATCATATATACAACAAAGATAAACATGTCACAAGCAACATATCGCAAATAGACATGCAACACAAACATTCAACAAATTGAAATTAAGTGATCAAACTTGTAAATAAAGGTATGCATTAACAATCATAAATAATGTATGAACAAGTAAACAAACGTTCTAATGCCCATAATTAGCAACATATAATTAAAAAATTAAATGCAAATAAGAACAATCAAAGACATAAGCTAGAGATGAATGAGTGAGATATGGAGGAAGTAAGCACACCAATTCATAATCTAGCATAAATATATAGAATGATACAAGGGTTAGAGACATACCATTGTAGGTTGGTAAAGGCTACGATTTGCTACAAGATAGTGTTAATGCAATAAAAAGAAATATATATATATATATATATATATATATATATATATATATATATATATATATATATATATATATATATATATATATATATATATATATATATATATATATATATATATATATATATATATATATATATATATATATATATATATATATATATATACATACATATAAAATAAAAATTAACTCCTCATTTTACTTAAGGCAAGAAGAGTCTAAGACTCCCAAGTCCCTACAAATCTTGTGGAAGGATTCTGATGACAACTATTTTATAAAAATGTCAGCAAGCTGACTTTTGGTGCTAACGTACTCAAAAACAACGTCTCCTTTCTCCACATGATCTCTTAGGAAATGGTGCTAGATCTCAATGTATTTAGTCTGTGAGTGTAGTACTAGATTTTTAGTAAGACTTATAGTATTACTACTATAACACTTAATTGGAACGTAATCAAGTTTTAAATTATAGTCCAATAGTTGTTGCTTAAGCCATAAGACTTGTGCACAACAACTACTAATGACCACATATTCATCATCGGCGGTAGAAAGAGCAACATTATGCTACTTCTTGCTATACCAAGAAACTAAGCAGCTTCTAATTAAGTGGCAGTTACCACTAGTATCCTTCCTATCCGACTTGCACCCCCACGAAATCAGAATTAAAATAACCTACTAAACTACAAGCACTTCCTTTAGGATATCAAAGACCGTGATTGGAGGTTTCGTTAAGATACCTAAAAATAAGTTTAACGATCTTTAAGTGGGAATCCTTAGGTGATGCTTAATATCCAGTACACATTACTAAACATGATATCAGACCTACTTGCGGTTAAATATAGTAAGGATTTGATTATACCTCGATACTTGGTTATGTCGAAATCCACTTCTCTTTCATCTTTGTCTATGAGCACATTTGAAGCCAGTGGAGTTGAGATAGTATTTTAATCTTTCATCTTGAACTTCTTTAGAAGATCTAGACAATACTTCATTTGACTTATGAAAGTCCCTTTTTCGCCTTGCTTAATTTGCAATCCTAAGAAGTATGTTAACTCTCCCATAAGCGACATCTCAAACTCCCCTACATCAAACTAGAACGTTCTCGACAAAGAGATTCGTTACTAGACCCAAATATAATATTGGCACATCTTGAAAAATACGACCTTATGAAAATTCACACGTTTGTGGAATGATTGAACAGAGCATCCACTGAACTTTACTTATTCCAAATAAGGAAAGGGAAAATATCAATAAAACCCTTGAAATAGAAAGAGAAAATGGTCATTGCAACCAAATTCAAGTTTGGGACTCGATTATGGAGGGAAAGGGGTTAGCACCCCTCACGTACGATGTACTCAACGGGAACCATTTAGTTAGATTTATGATCGAATGTTAGCATATATTAATTGTTTTCTTGGAGTGATGAAAAGTGCACAAGGAAAAGAAAAGGGGTCGCAAAAATGTTTTTATTAGGGTGCTTGATCAGATTGTGGATCTGCTCCTATGTATCCTCATGTACAATAAGGAATTCAAAGCTACATAGTTCTCTGTAGAAAACTACGTATTGGATGGTTGATTTTATTTAACAAATGTTTAGATCATGCTCTAGAGGTTAAACATTACTTGTGCTCGCGTTTGGAGGCTTAAAGCGTTTGTTTGTATCGCGGTAGAACAAACAAAATATTGTTCTTTTTGAAAAGGTTTTCAATCGCACGGGGGAAAGAAAATAGGTTTGATGTGTTGATTATTTTTGGGTGGATGACAATTGTTCGAATGGTCGAGTTAGGAAACTCGTATCCAAAAAATTGGGGAAAAGAATAGTAGGCACTAAACCGTTTCCTTTTTCATACTTTGGTTATAAAAGGATTAGATATTGTTATGGTGTTTTGAATAGACGATGAATACATTAATGGTCGAGTTAGGAAACTCGTATTCAAGTACTCGGGGAAAATAATAATAGGCACTAGACCATTTTCTTTTTTGTTTGATTTATTGTGAAAATAAGATCGCTTAAGATTTTATTACAAAAGTGGTTTGAGATGAATCGGGTTTATGGTTTTTAATGGATGACGATTGTTTGAATGGTTGAGTTAGGCAACTCGTATATAAACAATCAAATAAAAGAATAGTAGGCACTAGATCATTTATATTTTTATCCGATTTATGAAAAGATGTTTGATAATAGTTAGTTGTTTTTGTTTTTGAAATGGGAAAATCACTTAATAAAAATCGGAGTTTTAATTTGCGTTAATTCGTAAATCGAAAATGGATTTTAAATATCCACTTAGCATTGGACCAAAGGTTTTATTTGAAAATTCGTATTCATTATTAATTATATATTTTTTTTCAATTATTGCTAACTAAAAAAAATAAACAAATAATAATAAAGAAATAAGTAAAGTTCAATATTGGGGGATTAGCAAATATAAATGGATGTTCCCCAAGGCCCTAATTAGTTTTTAGAAATAATAATAAATGCAAAAAAAAAGTTAGTTGCATAACTTAATAGAGGGGGTGCACTAAGATAGGCCTATGGAGTGGCCAATTTGTGCTAGTCAACAACCCAGTCAACCAAGGGGAAGAGGAGTCAACAATTATTGACTCAACTCGGTCCACTAGATCTAATGATGAAACAATCCAATGGTACAAAGGGAGCTTGTTGAAAAGTATATTTCAGGCAAATATTTTTATATCGTATCCACAGAGATTGGGTGATATTACCGCCGTTCTATAATTCCAATTGTTGTAAGTTTAAAAAGTAACCAAGTTGTTTTGATTGAATAGTTATCTCTTGAGTAAAATGACACTAAGACAATGAAATTAGTTTTAAAATCAAATATAAAAGGCTTGGCAAGATTGGAGTTCACTATCCAAATTTCTTATGTTCCCTTAATGACAACTATATGGACTCAAAATTATTGATGATATTCAAGTATCCTCTCAATAACATTTATTTCTAAATGAGATTGTGATAATCACTATATTAATTTTTAGATGATTTCTCCACCTAACTATTAATATAACAATCTTTAATGTTTGATACAAAAGAAGAATAGTGTATAAATCTATTTCTACAACTTATTCACTACTTGAAAGCATATTTTAAGTCAAGACTTGAATAATCTTTCTCAACAATAACTCAAATCTGAATATTCAAAATAGGGCAAAAATATCAATCATTACATCAATAATCTTTTGTCACATACAAGAGTCAATAGGAATACATAAACAATAAGGAATAGCTACTATCTCCAATCTTGACAAAGTGGGGTTTAGCTCCTCATCATCATGTTTGACAGCAAAATGAAATACAAAAATAACCTCTGTTTTTCTTCTCCAACTTGTGAATGATAATATTTCCTTTTCTCCCATTGTGTGTTTAAAGAGTTCATCCTTTCCTTAAATGTCTCATTTTGGTCTAAAACAGAAAAGTACTCTAAAAATGATCTAAAACTATCACACTTAAGTTGGGTTCAAAACATACAAAGTGGCCCAAACCAAATAACAAGCTTGCTGTCTTCGCAAGGTTCGCGACGCCAACAAGGGTCGCAGCGTGAACTGAAGGAAGTTCAGCTTCCTTGCCTTGCAAGCTTCCTTTAAACCATTTATTCCAAGCTTTGTTCTTCGAATGCTTCAAAAATACCATTCAAACTCCTTCCAAATTATGCTCAAGCAATCCAATGCTCTCTTGTTCATAATTTCTACAAAACTAACAAATAAGTGAAATATCTACTCAAAACATAATCAAATTAAACTTAATTGCATATTTACTAAATTGTGAGAATAAAAGTGTGTAATTCAATAAGAAAATGGTAAAAGGGACCAATAAAAATATATGAAAAGTAGTGATAATTGGTCCCTAACAACTCTCCCCAACTTATCATTTTTTTTGTCCCTAAACAAAAGTTTTCACCAAAACAACCAAAGTAATGAAATAATAGATTGAAACAAGGATTAACCAAAGACATTCAAATGGTTCAAAAGTGTACGACACTTTCTCAATCCACCTACCTCAATGCTAGACAAAACATGAATAAGAACAATGGTTGGGTGCAAATGACATACCAAGGAATTCAAAGCAATACATGTCAAAATTGAATCAAACTTACACACACATCATAGTAATGATGAATAAACATGAGGGTTTTCTTTCACTCATCCAAACAATTAAATCAACAACAACTCGAATCATGTGGTCATCAAAGCAAACATTAAATCATGTGAAAAATGAGAATCAAGAGGTCTTTCAAAGGTTGTAATGTGGCTTGGGTTACAAGAAATGATATGATTAAGAGAATTCAAACAAAAATGCCTATCCCAAGGGAGCATTCCCATATATTCAAACTCAACAACAATTTCCGTTTTTTTTATCCCAATCTTTCTTCTTTTCTTATTTTTCAACATCCACACAACCATGAGCTCTCTTTTTGTTTTTTTTTCTTTCTTTTCTTTTTCTTTGCTCCATAATTTCAAAGGTGACTTATTTTTCTTGTTTCTTTTCACACTTTCACCTTTTCTAAAACATCACTTTTCCAAGTTTTTAATCAACTCTTCTAATTTACTCTCCCCAACTTTAGATTTCAAGACCAAATTTATTCAATAATGCTCCCTACTTAGACATAGGCAAAAGACAAAATTTGCAAACAAACTCGATTGAAGGTTCAATTGAAACGAAAGAAATTAGGATTCATTTATTCGCAAAATTTTCAATGGAATTTACACTTATCAATCAAATGAATCCTAAAACAACTCAAAGGGGTTACACTAAGGATCACTCCTCATAAGGTTAGTTGATTCAAAACTTTTTGGCCAAGTGGTTTTTCTCAATAACAAACAATGCCTCTATCATTTTCACAATTTTCACAAAAATAGACTAATGCATGATTTAGCATGATAAGAATGAATTGAAATAATATTCGGTCTCCCGTATTTAGTGCACAATGGAAAGCTATCTCACAATTGGTTAAGTTCTACTTTGATTCAAAAATGACATGTATCTCAAGGAATTTATGATATGAAATTTGCAACATACCATCAAACCATTCATGTTAAGTCTAGAAAGCGATAAAGTGTACCTTGAAATGCCGACACCAATTCTTATCATCACCACTCGAAGTGTCTTACGCTTCCTTCCTTGCAAGCATTACTTGGTTCCTTCAAGCTTAACTTAAGAATAAGAAAAATTAAACAAACAAATGGGGCATACCAAAGTTCATTGCAACACACAATTAAATCTCACAAAAAGATCCATGCAATTAACAAAACCAAAGTTTACGGTGAAACGAGAGCCACCAAAAGCACAACCATAATTAAAACATAAAAACAATAATAATAAAAAGCTAATAATAAAAATCTAATACTACTCAAAACAAAATCTTCAATCCTCCTCATCATGTCCACCACCTACGGATCCAAGGACATCTTCCATGTCATCATCATGGGCCGTACCACTACCTCTTGCACCCCCCATAAATGCTGGCCTGCCCTCAGGCCAATTAGAATAAGAAGCATACTCCGCCTGGGTCGGAAAAGTGCGGGCTTCGGACGCTAGGAAGGTATTCTGAAACTGCTGCTGCATAGCATCAAAAAGGAATGATTGAGACCTCCTAGAAGCCTCAAAACTCTCACAGCAGTAGGTGGCGAATGCCATCTGATCAAAAGCTGGTGTACTGCGGGCGCGGGGTCTAGAGGAAGAAGTGCCTGCTCCTTCAGCTCTATCCATTTGGCTCTGGTAGAACCTGTTCAAATATGCATCATTAATTACACTGGTAATGGACATGTGCACCTCATCCGGAATGGGCACATTTGCCTTTTGGTAAAGTCCCACAATCAGCCCCGGATAGGTGAGCACGTCGGCTTTCCCCCCGAACTTGGTTCCACTAGTCGCAACTTTTCGCATCTCCCCCGCGATGATGGACGCCACATCCACTGATTTACCAATCATGATGTAGTACAAGAGGCATCTGACATCTAGTGGAATGGTAGTGCTATGGCTCCATGGCCGAATATTGTTCAATAAAAGCACCAAGTAAGCCCTTGCTTCCAAATTCAGATTCTCCCTCTTCCAAGACTTTGGAAATCCTTGATCATTCAAATCAAATGTCCTTCCCTCAAGGCACAAATGAGCACTTACGGTAGGAAGATCCCAATCATTGGCCATTTCTTCGGCACGGTATTCACACCGCCCGTTATCCGCCAAAGTGAGAGGATGACCCAAATAAGCGTTGATTGCATCCCTACTGAAGGTGATGATCTTCCCCCTCACCCTAGTTTGGTAATGATATGCTACTCCTTCCTCCAACTGAAGAGCATTGGCGTAGAATTCACGCACAATGTCGTAGTTGATCTCTGGTTCCGGTTCACAGATTTTGCTCCATTTTCTCCTTTCAAAGTTTGCCACCAGCTTCCTATAATTGCCACTTGGTGACAAACGAATGAATCTTTCTGGTTGAATGGTCCTCTTAATCAGTTTTTCAAATCTTTCCTCGTGCTCATCACTAATGAATCTTCGCATGGATCTTGAAGGACCGGAGCTCACTGTTTTTGTACGTTTCGACATCTGCAATAAAACCACAAGCAACAACACAATAGCCAAGATTGAAGTCAGCATATAAAATTCAATAAAAATTGAAACTGAAATTTTCCAGTTCGCGGCGCGATCCCTGTGGACCAGAAAACTCAGCAGCCCCTAGGGTTCCTACTGCTCAAAATTTTTTCAACAATGATACCACAAACTCTTAACCTATCCTAATTCGAAGCATATCTACACATGCAAGGTGAATTTCAGCAAATAAATCATCTTCTAACAAATACCATAGTTCACCTTAATGAGAGACAAAGAAGGAAAAAGAAAAAAGATTACACATACCTTTGTTAAGAGAAGGAGATTGAATTGATTCTTGCTAAAAAAATTGGGATTATTGAGATGGAGAGGGTTAAGTTTGAATTTGGAAGTGAGATAGTGAAAGTTGTGAAGAGAAATATGAAGTTACAAAATATGATAAGGAACTAGAAATAACACAAAAAAGAACTTAAAAGGGTCTGCCACGCTCAGTTCGCGGCGCAAACTTAAACTTTTCATTCAGTTCGTGGGGCGAAAGCTGTTCGCGGGGCGAACTGAAGGAATTTTCAAAAAATTGCTGGAAATTGGACAGACCTCCATTTTTCTCTAGAAAACCAAAACAGAATAAATTTCACAACTGAATTAACAAAAATTGAAATGCATGCTTACGAAGTTGGGTTGCCTCCCAACAAGCGCTTTATTTAACGTCGTTTTGCACTCGACGGTTCGATGATACTTCTCGGTCCGGCGAGCGAAATGACACAGACGTCTCGATTTACTTCTCCACCATGGTAGACTTTTAGTCTTTTCCCATTCACAGTCTAGCTTTCTTTTGACTTTAGGTCCTCAACCACAATGGCTCCATAATTTCGCACCTCTTTTACTACAAACGGTCCGGACCACTTGGACTTCAACTTTCCCGGAAACAACTTGAGTCTTGAATTAAAAAGGAGCACCATTTGTCCAACTTTGAACTCTTTGTGACGGACCATTCCATCATGGTATGCTTTCACCTTCTCCTTCTAAAGTTTGTTTGAGTGATAAGCATTGTTCCTTGATTCCTCTAACTCATGGAGTTGTTCTTTTCTTTTCTCACTGGCTAGAGTGGAGTCAAAGTTCAAGAATTTAAGAGCCCAAAGTGCTCTATGTTCCATCTCTACCGGGAGATGACAAGTCTTCCCATAAACCATCTGAAACGGGGTTAGTCCAATAGGAGCTTTGTAGGCGGTACGATACGCCCACAAAGCTTCATCCAATTTTGAAGACCAATCTTTTCTTGAACTCGAAACCATTTTTTCAAGTATCCTTTTTACTTCTCTATTTGAAACTTTCGTTTGACCATTTGCTTGTGGATGGTAAGGAGTAGTCACTTTATGCTTTACACCATAATGTTCCAGAACTTTTTCCAAAGGTGTATTGCAAAAATGTGATCCCCCATCGCTTACCAACACCATAGGCACACCGAAACGTGAAAATATGTTTTTCTTTAAAAATCTTATCACGGTTTTGGAGTCGGCCTTAGGTGAAGCAATTGCTTCCACCCACTTTAACACATAGTCAACGGCTACAAGAATATACTCATTAGAGAAGGAAGAGGGGAATGGGCCAACAAAATCAATGCCCCAACAATTAAAAACTTCCACTTCCAACATGTTGGTTAGGGGCATTTCATCTCGTTTGCCTATCCCTCCGCTTCGTTGGCATGTGTCACAACTCTTTGCGTTTTCATGTGTGTCTTTAAACACAGACGGCTAATAAAATCCCGCTTGGAGGACTTTAGTGGATGTTCGCAAACCGCTATAATGACCTCCATACGGAGAGTTATGACAATGCCAAAGGATGTCTTTTGACTCTTCAAGTGTCACACACCTTCTTAAAATACTGTCCACACCCCCTTTGAACAAATACGGGTCATCCCACACATAGTACTTTGCATCCGCTAAGAATTTCTTTCTTTGATTACTGGTGAGGTCTTCCGGTGTCAAACCGGTTGCCTTATAATTAGCAAAATCGGCAAACCAAGGCCTCACTTGAATCGCATAAAGCTTTTCTTCCGGAAATTCTTCCCTCACTTCTTCTTTATTTGTAATTTCCACATTAACCAAACGGGACAAATGATCCGCTACCAAGTTTTCGGAACCTTTTTTATCCCGGATTTCCAAATCAAATTCTTGTAATAATAAAATCCCACGAATTAGTCTTTGTTTGGAGTCAAGCTTGGTTAGCAAATACTTGATTGCCGAATGGTCGGTGTAAACTACAACTTTTGACCCGATCAAGTAAGCTCTAAATTTTTCCAATTCATACACTATAGCTAGTAACTCCTTTTCGGTTGTCGCATAATTGACTTGCGCCTTATTTAAAACTTTACTAGCATAGTGGATGGCATGAAATTTTTTAGCTCTTCTTTGACCCAAAACCGCACCAACCGCATAATCGCTTGCATCACACATAAGTTCAAAATCAAGTGTCCAATTAGGTGCAACGATTATGGGTGCAGTGACTAATTTTTCTTTTAACTCATGGAATGCATTTAGACACGACTCATCAAAAAGAAATTGCGTACCTTTGTTGAGCAAATTACTCAAGGGCTTTGCTATCTTTGGGAAATCCTTGATGAATCTTCGATAGAATCCGGCATGTCCAAGAAAGCTTCTTATTCCTTTGATGTTTGTTGGAGGTGGTAGTTTTTCAATGACTTCCACCTTTGCTCTATCAACTTCTAGCCCTTCGGAACAGATTTTGTGACCAAGAACAACACCTTCGGTGACCATAAAATTGCATTTCTCCCAATTGAGCACTAGATTTGTTTATACACATCTTTCCAAAACCACATCAAGATTTTTCAAGCATAAATCAAAGGATGACCCATAGACAGAAAAGTCATCCATAAACACCTCAATGCACTCTTCGATCAAATCCGAGAATATTGCTTGCATACACCGTTGAAATGTTGCTGGTGCATTACACAATCCAAAAGGCATTCTTCGGTAAGCAAAAATGCCGAAAGGACATGTAAAAGCCGTTTTCTCATGATCCGCCGGATTGACCAAAATTTGGTTGTAACCCGAATATCCATCCAAGAAACAATAGAAATTCTTGCCAGCCAACCTTTCCAACATTTGGTCCATGAAAGGTAGCGGGAAGTGATCTTTCCTTGTAGCTTGATTTAGCCTCATATAGTCAATGCACATCCTCCATCCAGTTACCGTTCTAGTTGGAATCAACTCATTTTTATCATTTTTGACAACCGTCATACCACCCTTCTTTGGGACTACTTGCACCGGACTCAGCCATTCACTATCGGAGATAGGATAAATCATTCCGGCCTCCAATAGTTTGACAACTTCTTTTCTCACCACTTCTTTCATTGATGGATTTAAACGCCTTTGAGGTTGTGCAACGGGTTTGAAATTTTCTTCCATCATGATCTTATGCATGCAATAAGCCGGACTAATACCCTTTAAATCGGATAATACCCACCCTATTGCACCTTCATTCTTTTTCAGCACTTGTATCAATTTATGCTCCTCTTTTATGGACAAGGCATTGCTAATGATCACCGGTTTAGTACAATCATCACCAAGGAACACATATTTCAAGTGTGGAGGTAGCATCTTCAACTCTAGTTTTGCCTCTTCCACTTTCTTTTTCACATCCAAGTCGTTATTTTTCTTCTCATGATAAGCAATCTCTCTGCAAGACTCCAATTCATGCAAAATTGCTTCAATTTCTTTTTCCTCTTTTTCGGTTAAAACATTGTAAGCTCCGATAAGAGATCTCTCTAACGGATTAGAAAAATGAACTTGATTTGCAACCTCCACGATTTCCTCCTCAGTGGCATCGATTCGGGAAGAGTCATGCTTGTCATTAGGATGCTTCATGGCTTCAGAAAGATTGAAAGTTACCTCTTCATCTTGCACTCTTACTTTCATGAGTCCATCATCAATGTCAATCATCATTCGGGCTGTTTTCATGAATGGTCTTCCAAGAATTAGAGGAACATCACGATCCTCATCCATGTCCACTACCACAAAATCTACTGGAAACAAGAATTTGTCCACCTTCACTAGCATATCTTGAGCAACTCCATATGGTGAAGTGGTAGACTTATCGGCTAATTGTAAAGTCATCCTTGTATATTTAATCTCAACATTCCCCAATCTTTTAACAATGGATAAGGGAATTAAATTGATGCTAGATCCCAAGTCGATCAAACCATTGCCAATGTAAGTGCCTCCAATGGTTACCGGTAAAAAGACTCGGCCCGGATCGGATTCCTTCCTTGGGATAGTTTTTTGGATTATGGCGCTACAACAAGCATCAAGCAAGATTGTCTTGTCTTCCACATATCTCTTCTTCTTTGTGAGAACATCCTTCATGAACTTCGCATACCTTGGCATTTTCTCTAATGCGTCGACAAATGGAATATTTATTTGAAGTTGCTTAAATATATCCATAAACCGTGAATAGTGTCTAGCATTCTCCTTCTTTGATGGTGCGTGCGGGTAAGGTAGATGTTGAGCTGGAATAGCACTCACTTCTTTGTCTCCTTTTTTCTTCTTTCTTGGCTCCGCTTATTTCTTCTCACCCACTTCACCCTGCTATTCTGCTGAGCTATTTTGTTCCTGCTCATTTCGCGGCGCCAAAAGAGATCGCGGCGCGAACTGAACAGTTTCTGCCTTTTTTTCTTTTCACACTCCACGTCATCATTTTCAGGTACAACATTCATATCAGTCTCTACTGCAATCTCCTCACTTCTTCCACTTGTCAACTCTTTACCGCTTCTAGTAACAATTGCTTTACAATGCTCCTTTGGATTGGTTTGAGTGTTGGCGGAGAAAGAAGAACCCGCTTGTTGTTCCGACAATTGCTTCGCAAGTTGGCTTACTTGATTCTCTAAAATTTTGATAGCTACCTCATTGCTCTTTTGGTTTGCCATGGAGGCTTGCATGAATTGTGTGAGAGTATCTTCTAGCTTTGAACTTCCGCATTGCGATTGTTGGACTTGAGAATTTGGATTTTGATATGGATTTTGTTGCTGAAAATTTTGGTTGTTGAATCTTGATGGTTGATAGCCTTGGTTGTTCCTTTGATATGAGTTGTTATGGGGTGGAGGTTGCCTTTGATAACCTTGATTTTGGTTGTTCACATAACTCACTTCTTACGATGGAGGGCAATAACCGGTTGGATGATCTCTTTGACATAGTTCACAACATGCTACTTGATGTCTAGCTTGAGATTCTTGAATTTCCTTCATTTGTTATGGAAGTTTGGACATTTCTTGAGTGAGCAACTCCACTTGTTGAGAAAGTAACTTGTTTTGGGCAAGAATAGCATCATTGGTATTTAATTCAAGAACTCATGGTTTCCTTTGTGAAGGACTACGATCATGTTGACTTTGACGATCATTGAGTGCCATCTGGTTAATAATGACTTTCGCCTCTTTCGCATTCTTTGACATAAGAGAGCCACCCGCGGTAGCATCCAAAAGTGTTTTGTGAGTCGATTGGAGCCCATTTAGAAAAATGTGGATTTGAGTGAGTTCATCAAAACCATGGCCTTTGCATTTTCTCAACATTGACTTGAATCTTTCCCAAGCCTCGTTTAGAGACTCATTGCTCCCTTGAGTGAATACCGCAATAGTCGTTTTGGCTTCCATGAATCGGGATTGAGGAAAATATCTTTCTAGAAACTTTTCTTCTAATAAATTCCAATCCTTCATCACTCTTGGTGCTTGATCAAGATACCACTCTTTTGCCTTCCCCACTAAGGAATGTGGGAACATTCTCTTGAATAATGCTTCTTCACCCGCTTCCTCTATTCCCGTAGAACCCGCAATCTCATAGAATTTGATGAGATGGGTATACGGATCTTCATGATCCATTCCGGTGAATGGATTTGCATAAAGGAGTTGGAGGATTCCGGTTTTCATCTCCGTGTTCCTTCCACCACGAGCAAATTGGGCATTCCGCCTTGGACTATTAACGGACATTTCGGTAGGAGTTTCATTCGCCATGTTTCCTTCACAAGTTTCTACACCCACTTGTTCAATTTGAACAAGTGAAGAAGTAGATACTTCTTCTCTCCGGTTCCTCTCTTCGGCTAGTTTCCTTCTGCTTCGTGTTTTGCTATTGAGCTTTCGAAGTGTTCTTTCAATTTCGAGATCGAATTGAAATTGCTCCTCGGTAGCCTTTCCTCGCATGCACTAGAATCTACAAAACTAACAAACCAAGTGAAACACAAGAGTGATAGTAGTAAAAATAAAAAACTTAGAACAATGAATTATTGCAATGCTTGTAATATCGAACACCAATCCCCGACAACGGCGCCAATTTATTGAAAAGTATATTCCCGACAAATATTTTTATATCGTATCCACAGAGATCAGTTGATATTATCGCCGTTCTATAATTCCAATTGTTGTAAGTTTAAAAAGTAACCAAGTTGTTTTGATTGAATAGTTATCTCTTGAGTAAAATGACACTAAGACAATGAAATTAGTTTTAAAATCAAATATAAAAGGCTTGGCAAGATTGGAGTTCACTATCCAAATTTCTTATGTTCCCTTAATGACAACTATATGGACTCAAAATTATTAATGATATTCAAGTATCCTCTCAATAACATTTATTTCTAAATGAGATTGTGATAATCACTATATTAATTGTTAGACGAATTCTCCACCTAACTATTAATATAACAATCTTTAATGTTTGATACAAAAGAAGAGTAGTGTTTAAATCTATTTCTACAACTTATTCACTACTTGAAAGCATATATTAAGTCAAGACTTGAATAATCTTTCTCAACAATAACTCAAATCTGAATATTCAAAATAGGGCAAAAATATCAATCATTACATCAATAATCTTTTGTCACATACAAGAGTCAATAGGAATACATAAACAATAAGGAATAGCTACTACCTCCAATCTTGACAAAGTGGGGTTTAGCTCCTCATCATCATGTTTGACAGCAAAATGAAATACAAAAATAACCTCTATTTTTCTTCTCCAACTTGTGAATGATAATCTTTCCTTTTCTCCCATTGTGTGTTTAAAGAGTTCTTCCTTTCCTTAAATGTCTCATTTTGGTCTAAAATATAAAAGTAATCTAAAAATGATCTAAAACTATCACACTTAAGTTGGGCTCAAAACATACAAAGTGGCCCAAACCAAATAACAAGCTTGCTGTCTTCGCAAGGTTCGCGGCGCCAACAAGGGTCGCGACGCGAACTGAAGGAAGTTCAGCTTCCTTGCCTTGCAAGCTTCCTTTAAACTATTTCTTTCAAGCTTTGTTCTACAAATTCTTCCAAAATGCCATTCAAACTCCTTCCATATAATGCTCATGCAATCCAATGCTCTCTTGTTCATAATTTCTATAAAACTAACAAATAAGTGAAATATCTACTCAAAACATAATCAAATTAAACTTAATTGCATATTTACTAAATTGTGAGAATAAAAGTGTGTAATTCAATAAGAAAATGGTAAAAGGGACCAATAAAAATATATGAAAAGTAGTGATAATTGGTCCCTAACAGAGCTCAATACACGATAGCATGGAGAAATAAAGCATGGGATCATGTCAACCAAAACTCTTGTCAACATATCACATGGTTGGGAAAATGCCATGCTAGGGACACGTGGTAGAGGGAAGAGATGAGATTTTTTTTAGGGATCCTCCACATGGGGCTCATACCTCATATCTAAGGTACCCCCACCCACCACCCTCTTTCTCTCTCTCTGGCCCACTAATAACACAACCCAAACAAAAAACTAACCATTAAAGATCAAACGAGGCGGCCCATGGGATGAAGATAATGAATAAACACAATTGTGATGAAGAACACATTGAGTGTTCTTCAGCAAAAACCTATATTCAAGAAAAACTAACCCAAATTGAAAACTTCCAAACATCAACCCAACCTAAATCATGCTCCTAAACCCAAATCCGTAAACAATTAAACAAAAACTTCACAAATTCATAGATTAAAAACCATCCCCAAACAAAAACCCTAGACATCAAAATCATTCAATCTTCCTAAATTAAACATACAATGGAGATTTAACGCATGGAATTAGTAACCACATGATAAAATAGAGCTCAAATGGCATAAAAAGAAGGCAAGAGGTCTTGCCGTAGCTATGTAGCTCCGAAGGCCACCAGTTACCTCAGGTATGTGTAACCCCCTAAGTCGCAAAACACAAAATAAGGCGAGAATAAAACAAATACACACATAGGGTGTAACACCCCGATAATAATAAAATAATTATTTAAATTGAGTTAATAATTTATTTATTAATTTAATTAAATAATTGGAAATTTTATTATTATTAATTTTGGATTATTATTATTATTCGGAAAATATATATAAGTTGGAATTTAGAAAATCCCATTTTTTGGTAAAAAGGGTTATTTTCACGTGAAAAGGGAAAAGAGACAGAAAGTGGAAAAAGGGCAAAGAGCCAGAGAACGAAGGTTGAAGGAAGGAAAAGCTTGGAGCTCAGAGATTCGCCGGATTAACTCAGGTAAGGGGGGTTTTTCACCGATTAATGGGTATTATGGGATAATATGTGATGGGTAGTGAGAAACCATTGAATTGCCTCTGATTGAATGATGTATGATGAATTTGTGAACTTTTGGGATGAACGAAATTGGGATTAAAATTGAAGAAATTCGTAGGAATTAGAGGTAGAAAGGTTAGCAATTTGTGAAATCGAAAGTGTGTGATTCGTGTTAGAAGAGATGAATGAATTGTGTGTAAAATTTGGACTGTAGAAGGTTGAATTGGATAGATCTCGTAGCAGGAAAAGCCATTGCAGATCTGGAAATTCTGGTTTCTGGTGATACGCGTATGGCACTAGGCAATACGCGTATGATATGGCTGGTACGCGTATGGATGAGGCCTTACGCGTATGAGTGAGAAAGATGATGTTTTGAACGTGAAATTGTCTCTGTTAGTACGCGTAGGAGAATGTGGTACGCGTAGCATACGCGTATGGGCTTGGGCAATACGCGTATGGACTTGGTCAGGAATGGGCAATACGCGTATGGGCATAGGCGATACGCGTATGGGCAGACTTGTGGTTTTCCGGAACTGTTGTTGTGCAGTTTTTGGTTGTTTAGGCTGAGTGATGTAACTTAGCTGAGGTATGACGTAGTAGGGATCATTTCCCGTTGTTTTGAGCAGTATAGGTATTAGTAGAGTGTGCTAATACTGTGTTTAATTATTGGACATGATATGATGTTTTGATACATATGTTGATGATGTCTGATGGTATGCATAATGCTGTGAATGATATATATTATGCATGTATTTGTGAATGGACTGTTGTATGGCTTAGAGTGTGAGCATATGTCCATTGTGGATTTGTTGTTGATGTTGCATTGCTAGATGATTAGCGTGCATAGCATAGCCCTTGGGGTTGTAGCTAATTCCCATAGTGAGGAATTAGTGAGTGAATCATTGTGGATTTGTTGTTGATGTTGGCATACTAGGTGATTAGTGTGCATAGTCTAGCCTTTGGGGCTGTAGCTAATTCCCATAGTGAGGAATTAGTGAGTGAGTCACTAGGTCTCAAATGAGTGGGACTAGTGAGCTTAGTAGCCGTATCTGGATTGATTGGTGAGCTTGAACTATATGTTCAAGAATAGTCGGTACCGCATGTGTGGAGTCTCATTGCATAATGTATGTATGGCGTATAATATGAATGGATGTATTCCAATATTATACGTGTGTTGGTGTTGTTATGGAGTATGATTTGAGATTATACTTGTGCTTTATATTGGTGTAGAGTATGATGTTGAGCTGATGTGCTGTTACTGATTGTATGTTGCTATTAGGGTGATTAATGTGTTAAATTACTTAACATGACATTATATTCTATAATGCTTATTATATTGATTGAGGAACTCACCCTTACAACTATTTTTCAGGTAACGAGAAATGAGTTGAGTAGAAGCGAATGCTTGGAGTCTAGTGTAGTCTCCTTAGTGGGTCGTGCTCTGATAGATGTAACATCGGGAGGGAACCTTTTAATTATGTTGTTTTATGTTGTTGAATAATTTACATGTGAATGTTACATGTTTTACATGATTGAGGAGATCTCTATCCGCTGCGTTTTATGCAAATGTTTATGTTTTGAATTAATAAAAGAGCATGACCGTTATATTGTTGAATGGTGTGAATATTATGTGTGACACCCTTGAATGGCATAATTACTCTGAATTGTTATATGTTTATTATTTTTAATTAAATATTTGGGGTATTTTAGAAGGGTGTTACATAGGGCGTCACTCTAACACAACATGCACCTGCTCCGTAACACAGGTTATTTAAAACATGCATTGAATTAAACACATGTCATCACCTGCTCGCCTAAACATGACTCATCGTAGCGGAAATAAATCAACAACCACAAAAACTTTATAATCATAAGACATGGTTACGACTAAATGCCTTCAACATAAACGACATCGTAAAAATAACAAATAGTAAAACAATTGTTCACCCTCCCAATGTTACAGATCAGAGCAACGAAATCTAAATAATCTCAAGAAACAAAAAAGAGAATAACAACCTCTACGCCATCCTTCAGCCTCTAAGCAACTACTCGCTTACCTGCTCGTTTATACCCCAAGAAGGAGCACGAAACCACACTAACAACAAAGGGGTGAGAATACGCACATAATATATAATGGTGCAAAAGTATGTAAGGGTAGCCTAAACAAACATAAAAAAATATTCAACACAATTCATTTGCACACATCACCAAAGCATTCTCAATCACAAACTTTAACATAAACATTGAATGTATATACAAATAATAAATGAAATGAACTCAACACCATAACTCAACAATTCACGTGGTACCATTATGGACAACACAAGTACATCTCACTCCTGAATCCCCATCATAGAACCATAATACACCAAATTGTTACCATCATCATAGGTAACACTTCACTAGTTCCTATATAGAATCGGCTACTCACTCCTGAATCCACACCATCGGACCAGAGCACACCAAAATTTGTTTCTATCACCATAAGCAACACTTCACTAATTCCTCATTGAAATTAGATACTCACTCCTGAATCCATACCACCATACCAAAGTACAGCAAAATTGGACCGAAGGTCATACACCATGATGCATGATTCACCATAACATGCAATCTCACAAAAAATGATCACCATCACTTATCAACAATATGCACACAACATATTCCATACAACACAAGTGTAATCAATTCAATAATAACATCATAAATAACATTATGCATTCCCAAATAGCGGCCAAGCAATAGCACCACGTCAATATATATTCACATACATCACTCAATCATGTTAAATCATCTCAACATTGATTCATCATCAATCATGTACAATAAGTCACATAATTATATACACACTTCACAACATATATTCACACATATTCCAAACATGGAAATTCACCTCACAAGGAACTACCATAGTGTAACTTTGTACGTTAGCTTTCCAACGCTTCGAACTGCACCTCAATATGAGTCTCGAAACTCAAGTTATGATAAAAAATCATATTTGAACAAGGCCTGTCTGGTCGTGACGGGTGAACCATCACAAAGTTGGACGCAATGATAGGAAGTCCGTCACAAAGGTGACACTCGTTACACTGCAGAATGCATAATTCTATATTTTTTCACCATTGTAGGTCTTTCGGACCTCCGATTTCGATTCCATAAAAAGGCGAATGCTCATAATTCAACATGCAATAATTATATAACAATTATACAACAACCAACACAAATTATACATATTCAACATCAAATAATCATCAACCAATCATGGAATTTAACATGTTTTATTCACCAAATTCACAACACATGAACACACCTTCATACCAATTTCATCAACAAGAACACATAATTTTTCATAGCAAAAAAGTGCACGAAAATCACACAACACAACACATAATTATACAATTACAGAATTTATGTCATGTTCACAATTCATTCATCAAAAGTGAAAAAAATGTGAAAAACCTAATGGGATTAAGGATTTCTCTCTAGATAATCATGAAATCTACACTAATATTATGAGTAATCCCCTACCTTAGATTGTGTGAGAAATTCAGAATTTGCTCCAAGTTCTTCTATCCACTTCAAGCTCTAACCTTGCCTTCTTCTCTCAATTATGTTTTTCACGTACTAATCTCAAACTCTTACTAACTTTTTTTTAGTAGTAACCTAATTCCCTTTAAATATAAAATTCCCATAATTTCATCACTTACTCCTTTATTCGCCAAAATATCCTTCTTATCTCTAATTTCATTTAATAATAATACTAATAATATTCTCCCTTATTCTCTATTGTTTCTACTTTTCTATTTTCCACCCAAAAGTCTCATATTATATTTTATTCTAATAATTTAAATAAAATAAATATATTTTAGTTGTTTATTTAAATAACTAGGATTATATACCACTAACCCAAAGCATCAAATACTAATATCAACCATTCATACATCATTCAATGCACATAGAAATCAATTTAAATAATCAAATACACTTAATTTCAATTAATTAAATAAATTAGAAAAATGGGGTGTTACGGTATACGCTCTAAACACCTTATTATGCACTCTTAATGCTTTCTTTGTACTTTACTCTTCCTCCTCCTTCTCCTTTATTTAGCTTTTTATTTTTGCTTTGTGGGTTTGTTATGTGTCTGGTGAGACTCAGAGGTCTAGCTCAAAATTATTAGGGTAAAGAGCATTTGGTGAGGGAAGATTAGGAAATTTCTTGTAGAAAGCTTGCAAGTTTTTTTAAGGTGTAATACTAAATGGATTGAGGGACTATTATATAGGGCGAGGATGATGAGATAATGGTGAAAAAAATGGAGGGAAGAGTGATTCTGTTAGGGGTTTTTGGAGGGAGAAAAAATGAGTAATTCTTTGTGATCTGTGTGAAAATTTTTGAAGAGGGGTATGATTAGGTTGATGAGAATTGTTAGTTAGGAATTATGTTGCAAATTTATGTTTGTATGCTTTATGATTAATGGATGGTATGGGTATGTGATATGGATATGTGAGAACGCGTTTGCAGTTTCCTGAGTGTTTTCAATTTGTTCCATTTTAATTAAAAAATAAATGGATGGATGTATGCTGGGTTAATGATGTGATTATTAGACGATAGACCTAGATCTATAGGGAGTGAATAGATCCCCAGTTAAAAAATTTATTCAAAAATTTGATTTAGAAAAATTTATGGTGCGGAAGTAAGTTTCAAATATTTCCCAGATCTAAAAACGTCTAACCGAACCTACTATTGAAAAGCCCGAATATGCGTAAGATTACCAATGGTATGATAATAATCCACAATTTAATTTATCAATACTTCAAGCACTAAATTTAATACTCTACTATAGTAATGATCTATCTCCAATGATAACAACACACGAAACACTAGTTTAAACAATTTGTCAAACACTTTGCATGCAATCAACAAAGTTTGGATATTAGTATAGTGTTTGTAGTTCTTAGAAATCCAATCACTACCAAATGGTATGTGATTACTACAACAACACAAATAAATAAAGAATTAAAAAGTTATTATCGAAACAATTTTGATCAAGAGATCAAAGTAATCAATAATTTGTAAATCGAAAAATAAAAGAGATAGAAAGAGAGAGAGAGAGAGAGAGAGAGAGAGAGAGAGAGAGAGAGAGAGAGAGAGAGAGAGAGAGAGAGAGAGAGAGTATGCAGGGATTTATTTAGGCAGTTCCTCAATCGATCTCGCTATGGGTACGTTTTCCCTCAATTCGATTTCGAGAAAAATATGAACTTTTGAAAAAATACATCAGATAGGTCGATCTCTAAAGGTCGACCTGTTCAAATTCATGTGTCAACCTATGACTTTTATATGCTCCGTATGTGTCTACCTGAAGACTCGACACATGAAATAGAGGCCACAAGCTTTAATACAGCAACCTACGAGTCGACCTGTAAACTGCATATGTCGACCTATAGTCAAGAAATTTTTTCCATAGGTCGACCTATAGTTGCATGTGTTGACCTGTACTGTTAATTTTCACAAAAAGTGATTTTTCATGCATGTTTGATGCATGAGACCTTTTCCACATTGTTTCCAAATACTTTAATGCTTCCTAATACTAAGATGCACATAGAGATTCAGAGGATATCATCTAATATACATTAACGATAAAGTATCTTAGTTTTGACATCATACAAAACACATCTAACGGAAGTTGCACTCACAATGATGTTAGTTTGAATTTGCTCACTTATATTGAGGTTGTGCAAACTGTTAGTTTGTTTGATTTTTCTTCATTTTTATTCAAATCAAATTCCATGTGATGTACTGATGATGATGGATGAGTGATATGCATGTGTTTGCGCTAGCTCATGTGTTTGCCTTTGAATTCATTTTGCTTGTATGATGTATGACATGTTATGTGTTGTTTGTTGTTGATGTTCATTCCTGCATTGTGTGTGTGTTATGACATGATGCATGGAAGATGATGCATATGGTGGAGGCACATAATAAGAAAAAGCATGGGACCTCCCACAAAGTTGGAAGTCCCATTTTTTTGTATTTTTTTTTGTATTTGTTTTCATTGTAAAGATGTAAGAAATTTGTATTTTATTTTGACAAGTAATGTAATACTTGGTTATCCATTTTTTAAAAATTGTATTATTGTCATTAAAATTAAAATACTCTTGTGTAGCCATTTAGACATAATATCATAAAACATCTTTGTATAATGCAACAAAACCTTTTTTATACTTCACTTGTACCTAATGCAAGTTTTATGTGATAGGTAACAAAAGAAGACTTCCCTAATTTGAAAAAACTGTCTAGCAAATAAAGAGCTATTTTTAGAACTTAAATTTCAAAAGGAGATTTAATAAATGGTGAATGGAATATCTTGTAAACATATGAAAACACACGAGTGAAAGTGGTAGCATGCCCTTGACAAAACCAATAGACACAAATCATGATCAAGTGTGGTCTTACTAAAGCAAAGTACTCAATGCAATTTAAACTTAAAAGATAATGGCTAGCCAAATTGAAACATGGATATTCATGGCCATAGGCAAAATGGAAACATATGAAACATGAATGCAGTTAGTGTAAGTGTGAGACAGATACAATGCAATATGCAAAACAAGTTAAAAATATAAGATGGTATGACAAAATTGGGGAATGACAGCTGCCCCTATCTAATTTCCTTAATCCCGGAAGGATGAACTACTACAACTCTCATATCTTCAGGATAAAAGTCAATTAGATACTAAAATACCCCAAATTGTGTCTTAAAAGATGTAAAGTGAAGTGAGTTTATGAAGGATTAACCTTGTTGGGGATATAAAGGAAAGTACCTTCATACTCCGATTAGGGTTTCATCTTTCAATGATGAAATTATGCAAATAAATGGTAATTGACTTGTTCCTTGAGGTTTGACAAAGACTACTTTTGATTACCACACATCAAAATTTTCTCCGAGAGTTGACGAAGTAAACTTTCACTCGGCGATCATCGTAAGGATTCCTTAAGACTTAATAATAAACATGTTCAAATGTCAAATACATAAAGAATTCTTTGAGAATTAACATAGACAACTTTTAATTAACGATTACAGGAAGATCCTTTGAGAATTAACAAAGTGAACTTCCAACTAATTGTTACTCGAAAGGTTCCCTGAGAACTATTGAGAGTTCCTTCATCTTAGCAGGTGAGGATGGAAAGAATTTCTAGGTTTTTTTTATAAAATGCGTGAAAAGAAACAACACGACTTGCAATCATTGAAAGTATTTCCCGTGAGTTATCAACAACACCCTTCAAAATAACGATTACCAAAAGATCCTGGGAGAGTTGACCAAGTGAAATTCCAACTAATCGCCATTTGAATGGTCCTTCAAAAACTAACCAAGAAAACCTTCCATTCACCAAGTATAGATAAGCTCTTTTTTTGAAATATTTCTGTTTTCTAAAAATGAAAGAAAACTTGCAACTAGAAATCATTGAAAGATTCTCTGTGAACCAGCGGGGTGAAATTTCAAACGACAATCATCGAGGAGATCCTATGAGAGTTAACAAAGTGATCCTTCAATTAACCACCATTCACAATATTCCCCGAGAGCTAACCAAGAAGATTTTCAACTAGCCATACTAAAATACACTTTTTACTATTTTTATAAGATGGAATATAAAATTGACAATCATTAGAAGATTCCCCGAGGATTATCACAGAAAACTTTGACTAAACATCATTGAAATGTTTTTCTGTGAATTAACAAATATAACTTTCAACTAACAACTATATAAAGATCCTCTAAGAGCTAATGAAGTGAGCTTTCAACTAAATATCATCTGAAGGCTTTCTCCATGAATTAACATAGGGAACTTTCAAATTTTCCTCCCCGAAATATCCTTTGATACTTATGTGAAAACTTATGACCTGTAATAAATATGAATGGTAAATAGGAACACTGTTGAAAGTAAGAATTTTGAAATAGTTGATGTAGGTAGAAAATAGGAAATCCTCTAAGAGTTGATACAACAATTGCTCCACAAAAGAAAAATGAGACTCTTCGATAATTAACAAAGCATGGCCTTAAGTGATTACATAACGACCGGGAGATGCTCTGAGAGTTGAAAGAGAATGACACTCCACAGAAGATCGTTGAGACTTTCTGGGGACTGACCTGTACTCTCATGATCGATCTCAGATCCTGATTTATGTCATTTATGCATGTTTAATTTCTTGCGTAATATTCCACCTTGATGGAAATACTATGCATGAACTGATGCATGAGATGCATGTAGGGATGCAACTGGTTGATTGTAATGTTTCATCTCGGCGAAAACGCTACACATGAAATGATGCATGGAATGCATGTGAGAATGCATATGGGTGATTGGATTTTTGTTTGACTCGGTTTCCTTACCTCGAAAAGGTCAAACAAAGATGGGGTTTTGGTGTACCAGTGTAAATTGGTGTTTGAATACGCCAACAGAACTTGGGCTTTTAAGCACCAATGACAATTGGATTTAGATTTATTAAAATGCCAATAGACTGGGTTTTTTAGAAGGGCCAATGGAAATTAGGCTTTGGTAAATGGAAATGCCAGTAAATTGGGATTTTTTTAAAGGGGACAATGAAAATTGGGCTTTGGTAAGTGGAAAGGTTTGACTTCCCGACACTCGGTCTTCGATGATGCGATGATTAATGAGTAGATGTGTATGCTCTTAGTGCCCTAAGTTTTATTTATTGCTGACAAGCTGCGTATGAGCGAGTTCTTGAAAGAACATGGTTTTTGTGCTAAAGGTCCATGACGACCTGCAAATGATTTCATGTTTTTATGCGTAGAGTGCATTACTGGGGACTGTCGATCTCCCTTCAGACACTCCAGAAATAAAAAAATGTATCGTTCTTTTCAAATGGTTTTATTATCATCCAAAGTCTTAATGCTGTGTTTTTTGAAAATAATAACATTTTGCAAATAATTAGATAAAACAAAAATAATTGAGCACATTCTGATGAAAACGTCATCTTTTATTGATTTAACCAGTAAATGGGTAATAATATATAAGGATGCAATTCCTTGAAGAGGAAATTGATGTGCTAGAAAGAAGTAAGATGGCAATGGGAACTGTTAAGTTTGCATTGAATTACAAAACTTATATAGTCCTTATGTCTTTGAAGATCTCAACACCTTACTTTTGAGGAGAGCGGTTGGATCGATTCTTCTCGCCTAGAGCTTTCCATGGTAAAATGGAGTGGCAATTCATCGTCATCCATAGTTGCAAGGATCAAAGCTTCTTTAGAAAAACATTTTACCACAACGTATCAACCTTTGTAATTTGGTATCCACTTTCCCCATGAATCCTTGTGAATCTCCAAGATCTTCTTCAGCACCAGGTCGCCTTCTTGGAACTCTTGAGGTCGAACCTTATTGTCAAATGCCTTCTTAATACGCCTCTAATAGAGATGACCGTGACATATCATTGTAGGGCGCTTCTCCTTTATAAGTTTGATCTGATCGAACCTTGTTTGAACCCATTCCATCTCATCTAGCTTAGTCCCCATCAAGACTCTCAGCAAGGGAGTTTCAACTTCCACAGGAAGGACTAATTCTATGCCATAGACTAGTGAGAAATGGGTTTCCCCTGTTGAAGTTTAGACCGTGGTTAGATAGTCGTGCAACGTAAAAGGAGGCATTTCATGCTAGTCCTTGTATGTTATTACCATTTTTTGGATGATCTTCTTTATATTATTATTTGCTACTTCGACGGTGTCGTTCATCTTGGGCCGATATGGTGATGAGTTATGGTGTTCCATTTTGAAGCTTTCACATAACTATTTCATCATTTTGTTATTGAGGTTGGACCCATTGTCAATAATGATCTTGTTAGGAATCCCATAACAAAATATGATATTGTTCTTTAAGAAGTGGGAAACCACTTATTTGGTGACATTGGCGTAAGACGTAACTTCAACCCATTTGGTGAAGTTGTTTATGGAAACCAATATAAACATATGTCCATTCAAAGCCTTTGGTTCGATAAGTCCAATCATGTCTATTCCCCATAGGAAGAATGACCATGGTGTTGTCAATACATTCAAAGGAGTAGGTGGCGTATGCATCTTATCAACATAAATCTGGCATTTGTGGCACGTCTTGGTGTAATGGTAACTGTCGCAACCTGAAAAATACAGTGTGCGAAAAAACAACCGGCGAAAGAAAATGACAGAAGAGTCGCCACCGTGCGTTATTCATCCCAAAGGAGGGAAAGGAAACGCTCGAAGTAAACCTGAAAAAGGAAAGGACAAGACGGGGTCTCGCAACCAAATCTTGGGTTCGGGAGTCGGTTATGCGAAGGGAAGGTATTAGCACCCCTACGCATCCGTAGTAATCTACGGGATCCACTTTTGTAGTTCTTGTCTAAAGGGTGTGGGTTTATCTAATGTGTTATTTACTAAAAAGGGGGTTAAATGAAAATGACTCGCGCGGATGTCGCATCCACTGCATACGTATCTCATCTGAATATGAGAATCAGAGTCTTCGTAGCTCGGCTGACCTACGGGTTGGGGGGATGTGTGCTCACTAAGACATTGCGTCTTATGCCTACGTATCTCATCTGGAATGAGAATCAGAGCAAGTCGTAGTTCGGCTAACTACGGGGTTATGGAGTGGGTTTTGGACGAACGACGTTACTACGCAATCTACCGGATGCTCGACCTTTGGAGACTTACTCACCTGTAGTAGAAGGAGTAAACGTGTGTTTAGGAGAAGAAAAATCAATGAAGGGTTAGGGTTGGTTGAACTCATGCAAAAGGGAAAAAAGGCAGTCCTCGACGAAGGAACCGCGCTACCTGTGGGGATACGAACACATACAAAACAAACATGTATAAAGTAAACGTGCCAACAAGGGGCTCAAAAGTAAATAAACAAAAGAAAACAAATGCCTCCTATCGAGGTCTTCCAGCTAAGAAAGCGATAAAATGCAGAAAAGAGGTAAAAGTACCACACGGATGAAGATCCGAAGTAACAACAATTAAAGGAGTAAGAAACCCAGGGATCTCCCAAGCTAATGCCATCAAAGAAAGGTGAGTCAGTACAGGTAATCGGAATGAACCTCCAGGGGGTACCCCACAAATAAAGTGGGAAAACCACGCAAACCATCTCTGCAAGAGTCTGTGAGCCCTCACAAAAACTCAACAAAAGGGTTAGTGAAACACGATAAGCATTTTTTTCATGGATAACATTATGGTTTCAGAAACCTCAAACCCTGTGGCATACATTTCAGAAATCATGTGATTAAACATTCAAGGCATAGGTTTCACCCATTCATGCATAATTAAACCCGTGGGCAAAAACATAATGAAATTCATCCATCATACCTCATACATTCAGATGATCCAAATTAAAAGTATAAAATAATGGGAATGAGGCAAACCTGATGGGAGAGACCGGTTGAAATCAAATGGCACGGCTGGGTTTGCAAGGCAATGTTAGGGTTTGCGTGAGATGAATTTTTCAGAGCTGCCTGGGGGTTGCTCTGAGTTCTCTGTCAGGTTTCTCTTCAGGTTTTGTCCAGGGTTTTGTTTCAAGGAAACCTCAGAGTATTTTGCTTCTCTTCCTTTTTCTCAAGTGAAGCCTTGGTATTTATAGACTGAATTTCATGGCTTTGTGGGCTCAAATGAGAGAGGTTCAAGTCCAAGTTTTTTCTATTTTATTTATTTATTTATTATTTTTTTTGTAAAAAATTATTTTATTTTATTTTATTTTATTTTTTTTTCATTTTATTATTTTTTTTTTTAAAGTTTCTTGGATCTAATTCTGATTGACATGATGAAATGCAATATGAAATGCTAAATGAATGCATGAATGAGGAGGGCAAATTTTGGGGTGTTACAGCTGCCCCTATTCAATCATCAGCTAACCCGAGTAGGATGAAAGCGAACAGTTTATCAGACAAACGGGGTGAGCTGTGATTGAATACCAAAGACAGACCGAAAATTTGCGCTCCGAGAACACCACAAAAACGCGGAAATACACCGCGCTGTTTATTTTTCTTCTGATCCTCTGGCTGGATCTGAATCAGTCTTCTGGCTTAATCTGGAGTTTCGATCCTCTGGCTGAACCTATACTCAATTTAGTCCTCTGGTTGGATATTAATTTTGATCCTCGGGCTGGATACGATTTTGATCTTCTGGCTAGATCTTCTTCGATCTTCTAGCTAGATCTCCTTCGTTTCGATTCTCTGGCTGAATCTATTTCCTTTGACTCTCTGGATGAATCTACTTCGATCTTCTGGCTAGATCTGAATTGTTTCGATTCTCTGGCTGAATCTATTTCCGGTCTTCGGGCTAGACCTGACTTCGATCTTCTGGCTAGATCTTCTTCGATCTTCTGGCTAGATCTTCTTTGATCTTCTGGCTAGATCTAGATGATAAATTCCCATCATTAGGATCCTGCATCTGAGGCATGCGCTGGTTGAGCCTCTTTTGAAATCTACACCCAACCTTCATATTAGATATGCAGCTTCGAGAATATTCCACTTTTGGGCTTCGTACATATTCTTCGGGCTAGAACATGTTATAACGACTCCTCAATTAGACTTGGGCTTGCTGGGGAAATAAAGCTTGTAGGCGACTTCACTGGGGAATCTTCAAATTGAGCCTTAGGCTGGCTTACTGGAACACGATTCTCAGGCTGAATCTTCAAAATGAACCTTAGGCCGGATCACTGGAAAACGATTCTCAGGCTGAATCTTCGAAATGACCCTCAGGCTGGATCACTGGAAAATGATTCTCAGGCTGAATCTTCAAAACGACCCTCAGGCTTGATCCTCTGGCTGGATCTCATGACCTTGGTTGTAAAGTAATTATTCACTCTGCTTGGAAGAACCCGTTTATCAGCTTATGTGTATGCTTGATATGATATGCATACAAATGCAAATGTTATGCATGGAGTAAAAAGAAATCTGCTTGGGGAAGCAAACTCCGGTAGGGAACAGATCGCTGTATCAATCCTTGAATGCTCTGTGGGGAATGATCCATCTGCCGGGACCAATGAGCCACCAAAAATAAATTGGCTGCTTGAAAAGTTGACCTTGCGGGGGGAGTATCAACTATGGAAACTTTGTTCGGCGAGGCTCTGTGAGGAGAGTCTGTGGGGAAAACACTTCCTGGGGAAATGTCGTAGGAAACGACCTTTGCTGGGGATATGAACTTGCTAATCGCCCTCAAGCTGGGGATTAACAAATCTGTTAAAAATAATCTGCTGGGGAATGAGATGAACACTGGGAACACCACCCTCTCATCTATTGGTTATGCAACCACTCCGCTGTTGCTAGGAAGATACAGTCTGACACTGTCAACTCCGCTGGGGATATATAGTCTGGATACTGTCAACTCTGCTGGGGAACATGCTCTGCTGATGAGAGACTTTGTCAACCGCTTGGGGATGAGGATTCATGACTTGGCATCCGGTTCTTGTGACCTGCAACCAAAAATACACGTATGCCTCGGGGGAATTACTCGGTTTGAATTCACCGTCCGGGATTAAGCACATTCAAAGCAATTTTAAATGTTTTCCTGTGCAAATCATCTGCAAAAGCCACCATTATGTTCATATGCAATATGTTTTATCAAAAATTCGGACATTTTTGCAAACAAACTGATAAATGAAAAATAAAGAGGCTCTTTAACTGAATTATTCGACTCTTACTGGGGAGAAAATTTGTGCCAGGAATAGGCGAGGGTATCAGAAAGCTGATCCCTGAAAAAAGGTGATCGCTATAAAAAGAGAACTATCCTAATGGCAATGGGGATACGGGGTCCCACCGAGTTTCGACTCTGCTATGGCTCGTATGTCCTCAAGACGCTCTGCTCATCTTGCTTTCTGAAGTGGATGATTAGTCGATCTTTAACCTTCGAAGATTGCCGGATTGAATGAAACGGTGATATAACACTGATGAACTCAGATCACAGTCATTCGCTTATTCCCTAACTTTTGCCTAGATCGCCCCCTTTTCGGGTTTTCAATCCATCGGGATACCCATTTTTGCCTGAGCCGCCCTTTTGGGTTTTCGACTCACCGGGTGTACTCTTTTTTATATCCCTAATTTTTGCCCGAACCTCTTTATTCTTTTTTTTTTGGTTCGTCGGGATGCCCTTTTTTTGCCTGGACTATTCTTTTTATCGTCCAGCGGGTCTATTTTATGCGAAGTATTTTTTAACTGTGTCTGAGTTGATAGGGGATGGGAAGTCTTCGCCATCCATGGTTGTTAGCATCAGAGCTCCGCCAGAGAAAACTCTTTTAACCACGTATGGACCCTCGTTGTTCGGTGTCCATTTGCCCCTGTGATCTGTGTTGGGAGGAAGAATTCTTTTGAGTACCAATTCACCGACTTGATACCCCCGAGGGCGCACTTTCTGACCAAATGCTTTCTTCATTCGTCTCTGACCGAGATACGTCAATTCTGGGTACGTAGTTCCAGCATCGCACCATTTCCCGTTGGTTTGATTGATGACCAAAGCTGAATCCCCGTATACATCCAGGGTTTTAATCTGTATATTGACGGCTTCCTCAAGTCTTAGGATACAAGCTTCGTATTCGGCTTCATTGTTGGTGCAGGGAAAAGTTATTCTGGCACCAAATGGCATATGAACCCCCTTCCGGTGTGATCAACACTAGACCAACTCCGTGACCATTGACGTGGACCGCCCCATCAAACATCATAACCCATTTTGGATTCAGGGTCAGGCCCCTCCTCCGGGAGTGGTTCCTCTCAATCTTTCGATTTGAGAAACATGATGTCCTCATCAGGAAAGTCAAACCTCATAGGTTGGTAATCATCAATCGGTTGCTCTGCAAGATAGTCTGACAAGACACTTCCGTTGATGGCTTTTTGTGAAGTGTATTGGATGTCATACTCTGTCAGTATCATTTGTCACCTAGTAACCTTTCCGGTAAGTGCTGGCTTTTCAAAAATATACTTGACTGGATCCATTTTTGATATCAATAGAGTCGTGTGAGTCAACATATACTGTCTTAGTCGGCGAGCAGCCCATGCCAAAGCGCGGCAAGTTTCCTCGAGCAATGAGTATCTTTGTTCACAGTCGGTAAACTTTTGCTAAGGTAGTATATTGCATGCTCTTTTCGACCTGACTCGTCATGCTGACCGAGCACATAACCCATTGACCTTTCTAACACAGTCAAGTACATGATCAACAGTCTTTCCTCTCGGCCTGTAGACTTGCCCCGATCTTGATCTCTTTCTTGTCGTCCGCGGTACCGATGTTGACGGTCTGAATCACCTCCTGATAAGGTGTAATAGCTTGGTCCTCCTGTTTCAACAATCTGGCTAACCCTTCAGGCAATTCACAATCTTCCTCAACCCCTTCTTCGGCTTAATAGATAGGATTGTCGAAGTCATACTTGGCCATAGCAGTGTCGTTAGTAGTGAGATCCGGGTGGTCAGCTCTGCATGATGGAGGATCATGCTTTACCTTTGAATGAGAGATTTTTTTTTGGAAAGAAAGAAAAAACGAAAAAAGAAACATTGCCATTTTTTTTGTAAAAGTAAAAAAACTGAAAGAAAGAGAACACAAAATTGTTTGCAAAAGCCGTCCTTTAATGATGATAAAAATAATTGCGAAATGTAACTAAATGGGTGGCCCTACAAATGAGTCATTACACCTTGGGCAAAGTGTAAGACTTTATTATGCATGTAATAAAGGAAAATAATAAAAATCACTCTTTCAGTAGAGTAACCCGGACGGTTTTTTTTCAGACGACCAATTGTCGAGCTTTTCTCCCGGGACACACGGGCGAATCCAGCTATCTAAGTCACAGTCGCTGTCAGCCTTGTCTTCATCTGCAGCAATGATGGTGTGGGGAGGAACCAAACCCCCGCTGGAGAGAGTACCGGTTTCATTCTTCTGAGATCTCGGAGCATACCCCAATCCAAACTTGTCTTCTTTGAAGATTGGCTCCACAAATTTACCCCAGCCTTGGGCATTATCAGCCTTAACCACTTCAACAGCTTGCTTGTATGAAGAGATAGAAGTCCCGACCTTCTCAGACTCAGGTGAAAAGACAGCTTCGGGCGCGACCTCATTGATGTTTATGGCTTCGAAGCCCTGACACAACATCTCGTGCATCTCGCCGTCCATCTCTACATACTTAAATGTAGACAGGTGGCTAACAAAAATATCCTCTTCACCACAGACAGTGACGACCTGACCTTCTAGTTCATATTTGAGCTTCTGGTGGAGGGTAGAAGTAGCAGCACTGGCAACATGAATCCAAGGCCGACCTAGCAGACAGCTGTAGGCAGGCTGGATATCCATCACATAAAAGGTGCTCTTGAACACCTGCGGTCCAATCTTAACTGGCAACTCAACTTCACCAAAGACAACTCTCTTAGAGCCATCAAAAGCCCTCACAACTAAGTTACTTGGCCTCAGGATGGTGTCATCGCAATCCAACTTCATTAAGGATTTCTTTGGAAGAACATTCAGAGAAGAGCATGTATCAACCAAAACATGGGAAAGCACCACCCCCTTGCACTCCATTGTGATATGCAAGGCTTTGTTGTGATTCCTGCCCTCAGATGTCAGGTCATTATCGGTGAAACCTAGCCCCCGACTAGCGTTTACATTGGAAACTACCGACTCCAACTGGTTAACAGTTATCTCCGGTGGAACATAGGCCATATTCAGTACTTTCAACAAGGTTGCTCTGTGCGCCTCAGAGCACAACAATAGTGAGAGAATGGAGATCTTTGAGGGTGTCTGATTTAGCTGGTCGACTACCTTGTAGTCACTTTTCTTGATAACCTTCATAAACTCATCCACTTCCTTCTCGAATGCGGTCTTAGGAGGATCTTCCTCAGTAGTAACCTCTTCGGCGGCCATCTGTTTCCTTTTAGCCTTGGCAGCTGCCTCGGATTCAGTATTCACGCGTAATGTTGATGGTGCAAATAGGCGTCCACTGTGAGTGAAGCCACCAACCCCTCCAACATTGTCTATAGCGGAGCTACCAATGTCAATGTCTTCTTCGTTAACTTTCTGCCCCTGGCAGTAGATATCAGCCCCATAGTGCCACGGGATAGCACTGTCTTTCTCATACGGAATGGGTCCTGGTATTGTGATGGTGATCGGACCAACCAAAGTCGGTTGAGGGCTGTCAGAGTAAATTGCAACTGGTGCTGAACTTTCGATGTTCACCGCTGCTGGTTCTGTACTTTCTGGGAAATATATTGTTGTCGGAGCGAGTCTCTCGGGAACATATATTTCTTCAGGAGTGAAATAAAACGTCACCGTCGATACATCATTCTTCACTGGACGGGCCTGATCGAACTGAAGACAACCTTCATCTATCAGTTGCTGAATACCCTTTCTCAAACTATCACATCCGTTTTCGGCAGCTTGACAATTTCTGCATTCTTCCCCACAGCCCGGGAAAATCTGTCCTTTCAGAAGTCGGTCTTTAACCACCGATAGCGAAGTCTTCACCTTAGTCACATCAGAAACCAAATTCAAAGTTTCCCCACTATCAACAACATTAATCCTTTGCCCGCCGTGAGCCGGCATCGGGTTCTGGATAACATTAGGCACCGGAGCAAAATTGATAGCCTGGGCATCTCTCAAATCTTGTACCTTTAACTGGAGAGCCTTGCAATTATCTGTAGTATGGCCAGGTGCGTTGGAGTGAAAAGCACATCTGGCGTTGACATCATAACCTCTAGGCAAATTATTGGGATCGATTGGTGGGGCCAGAGTTCTCAACGTAACTAGATTCATGTCAATCAGCTTGGGAAGTAATACTGAATAAGGCATTGGGATTGGCTCGATGACCCGGTCCGTCTGCCTTGGACGTTGTTGATAGTGTCTCTGCTGACCCGGATTACCTCCTTGTTGTTGATTGTTGTACCTGGGTTGTTGTTGCGGATGATATTGCGGTTGAGGAACAGGTGTTGGAATAGTGATTGCGGCCACTTGATCTTGATAATAATTAGGGCGTCCTCTACCCCTGCCTCTGCCGGCATACACAACGCTTGCCTCACCTTCTTTTCTTCGCTGACCGTTACCAGCAAACGGTCTCTTGGGACCTGATGAGTTGAAGCACTATTGTCTTGAATTCGGCCTATCTTCAACAGACTCTCGATTCTATCTCCAGCAATTACTATCTCTGCAAAGCTGATTGACGGGCAAGCAGCCAATCTCTCAATATAATTGCCTTGAAGAGTGTTCATGAACATGTCCGCCATCTCCCTTTCAGACATAGGGGGTTGGACGGATGCAACAATCTGTCTCCAACATTGAGCATACTCTCTAAAGGTTTCCTTGGCAGTCTGAGACATACCTTGCAACAAGGTCCGATTTGGAGCCATGTCCAAGTTGTATTGATATTGTTTGACAAAAGCCTCTGCCAAGTCTTTCCAGCTCTTGATGGTAGTACGAGACAAATGAGAATACCATTCACGAGAAGCTCCAGTTAGACTGTCTTCAAAATAGTACATCCACAGCTTTTCATCTTCCGTGTGAGCTCCCAACCTTCCCAGATAAGATTGGAGATGAGTGGGTGGGCAAGAAGCCCCGTTGTATTTCTCAAAAGTAGGGGGTTTGAACTTGTGAGGAATCCTTACTCCCTGAACCAGACTAAGATTTGTGACATCAAAGCCTAAGGAATTTTGAGACTCCAAAGATTTGAGTTTCTCAGCAAGCTCATCCATACGGCGAGTGGTCTCGAGGGCCTCATCGTGCAAAGAAAATTGATCATACTGATAATCTTCAGTAACGGGGCGCCCGTTAATCCGAATTCCTTGATTCACATTGTAACACCTCAAAATTTGCCCTCCTCTCTTGGGACTAGCTTAGCATATTGCATTTCATTTTGTAGGGCATTAGGCATTTGCATATTACATATCATGAGAGAATAAGCAAGTCATCCTCCTATGTCTTTCTTAGAAGATGGAGAGGTTAAGAGGTGCAAGCCTGAGGGTCTCATAAATTGATCACTAATCATCTGAGGTTTGTGTTTCAATTAGGGTTTCTTGGTTCCTCCAGGAGGTTGAGTATTATCTTGGTTGAGATGGTACATCATCATCATCATGGTTCATTATTCCTGATCAGATTCCTTGGGATTAGGGTTTTGACCTCTGGTCAACCCTAATCAGTTGCATTCTACCAGTCAGGGTTTTTCAAGGAGATGAGGTCTTTATTGAGATGGAGATCATCATATGATCTTATTGAGCTTGTATAAGCTAGGGTTTCATTTTGGAGTTATTTCATCAAGTGTTGAAGGCTCAAGTCCACAGTGCATGACCAAGTCAACTGCAAGTCAACTGCAAAGTTAATTATGGATTTGGAGGTGGGAAATGGTTAGAAATACTTCATTCATGTTCAAACAAGTCTCATTTGGCATTTCAAACACTCACATTGAAGAATTTGAGGTCCAGTAAAAAATTTCCAAAAATAGCAAGTGACCTATAATTTGAACTTTCCAAAAATGGAAAGATTTTGGACCAACTTCAACCCAATATTACTTCACCAAGAAGGCATCAAATGAAATTTTGTTGAACATGAAAGTTGTAGATCTTTCTCTCCCATTTCCAAAATGTCCAAGATCATGAGCATATGATGTGTGGTTAAGGAGATATGATCAAATCATGGCAAAGTATGCATGGAACTTCAAATGGGCATAACTTCTCAACTAAAGCTCTAAAATGAGTGGTTCTTTTTGCTAAATTCTCCTCATGACCTCTAATTTCCAAATCATGCATCACATTACATGAATTATCATCACATGATCACTTGTTAATCCATTGGCTTTTTGGAGGGAAATCACAAAATTCAAATTTGGTGCATGGTTTGAACTTTTGGCCATCACCATTGGTTTTTAAAATTGGATTTTAAGAGAAAATGAAGGGAATTCGTGCACTGTTCATACATGCATTCCATGCATAGAGGTGAAAAACCATTTTTTCACATACACGTCATTTGGTTAATCTAACTTAGCATTTGGTTTAAACATGATTAGAGAATAATTAGCATGGCATATATAAGCATAATCCTAACTGTTTTCAAAGGAGGAACAACCATTTTTCAGATCTAGATCCAAATCTCTCAAATTTTTCTCTCAATTTTTTTTTGCAATTTCTTCAAACATAAGCACTTTCTATTGATCAATTAATCATCCTGGAGCATTGTTGAGAAGATCTGGACGAGAATTCAAGAGAAATCGTGGCACATTGAAGCATACTAGAAGCTTGAAGCATCCATGGCAATGTCAAATTCTGTTGGATTCAAGAGCAATTGAGCTTCAATCTCTCATTCAATCAACTCCACAAGCATCATAGAGGAACTTTGAGCCATTTCAAGCCTTGGATAACACGATTCAACGGATCTGCACTTCAAGAGGTCATGAATCGATCTCTCTAATTCTCAAATTTATTATGATGTTGTTGTAGATCTAGGTTTGCTGGTAACTCTGAGCTTTGAATCATGAAATTCCATGCACTTTTGAGTTAGTTAGGGTTGATTAAAGTTTCATGTATGAATGTTCTTGTGTTCGATTTGCTCTCCTCATGTGGAATTAGGCTTAGCTATGCATTGATTCGTGATCTACATGAAATATGCTACATGATGATGTGTTCATTTGTGATTTCTGGGGAAAATGTTCTTGAGTTTGTATGAACAGTCCACTGTTCATCTTCTTCGCGAGGAAGAAGATGAAGTTCACCTATGGCAACGCTTTTGATCCTCTTTTGCAACGTAAAACTGTGGTTGCATGTGTTTTCTAGGGCACGCTTTCTGATTGGTCCATGTCTGTGCCATGCTAGCAACTTGATTGGTCCCTGTTGGTTTGACTGCTTTGACCGTGCCACATGGATTAATGAAACGCGGCGTTTCATTCAAATCCTGGCACCAATTTCCATTTAAATTTTTATTTCATTTTAATTCATTTTCATGTGTTACATTTCATTTCATTTTTTACTCAAACTTCATAAAATCATAACAAATGCAAAACTCATCCAAATTCATCCCAATTTTTTGCAAAATGATCCTTATCTTGTATAATTTTTTATGATCATGAGTTCACAAGTTGTTCCTGGCTGGAAAAATATTTTGTCCTAGGGTGATTGCATACATGTCCATTTGTGATATTGCCTCATTCAAACCATCATAAAATGCTCAAAAATTATCCAATGGCTTTGGAATTTTGCATGATGAAACTAGACACATTGCTTGACATTTTGGTGTTGATTTGGTATTTTTATCAATTATCATTTCTGTTTTATGATTGTGCTAAGTTGGTGTGACAATTTGTGTCACACCTTTTGATGTTCAACTTGTATGATGTGTTTGCCATGCCAAATGATCTCCAATTGCCCTGATTTTTTGTACGATGCATGTTATGAATGTTGTGATTGCTCATGGATTTTCTCAGAATTATTTGAATTATTTCTGATTTGATTTGCATTTTTCATTCTGGTTGATCACATTTGAGCTTTAAAATTGCCTTGAACTTCAATTAATCATGAAATGCTTTTGGTTAATGATATTGATGTGAGACTTTTTGGAATGTGTTAAGATATGATTGAAGTTGCTTCATGTTAAATTTGAGCTCCTGTTTTGACTTTTTTCTCCATCTTTGACCCTAGGCTTTGACCTAGTGGTTTGTGGCTTACATGTGGGCTTTGATTTCAGGTTTAAACATCCAAGTCCATAGTTGATGATGCTTCCTCATTTGAGCATTGATGTTTGCTCTTGATTACTAACACTTGTGTGTTTTGTAGGTTGATGCTAACTCATTTGAGTTTGCCTTGTGGCTTGCACATTGTGAACATTGTCTGTCTGTTTGTTATTGCTTGTTGATTGTTTGTCTGTACAGTTGAACTGATTAGTTTAGATTTTTCACAGGTACCTAAGTTGCTTTGAGTTCTTTTGAACTTGCTTTGCTAGCTTGTGGTTTACTTACCACTGAGGTATGATTCTTCTGACTTCATGTAGTCTGGAAGACCTGTCCTGTTATGTGGGCAGGCACCTGTCTGAAGCCCTCCTTAAGAGGCAATGATTGTGAATGTTTAAATTTGTGCCAAGCAGGTAAAGACCTCTTAGGAGGCAATTGGAAGATAAAAGAGATGTGTAATCCATCTCCTGCTACTCAGTGTGTCATTCACTTTGCTCACACACCTTGTGTTGATGCATTGTGGATAATAACCCAAGATCATGTTGAGTCACTCATCTGTGGAGAAGAGTTCCTACATTCTGAACTCCCACACTTTCATTTGTCTGAAGCTCTCCCATGCCAGGGATAAGAGCTGTGAGGTCTTACCCTCACTTCCCATTTCATCTGCTTCACCCTAACTCTCAATGATAGGGTTAAGAGCTAACACCACCCTTTTCCAGTTGGTTTGTTTGTCAAGGTCGATATGACCCCTTAACTAAAACCTAACCTTGATTGAGCCAATTGATTGCATATAGTGTGTGCTATTTGTATTGGTGTTTGATCAGTTGCTGTTTAGGCTAGCTTGCTTCCTGTGCAAGTTAGGATAGAAACCTTAACCTAGGACCATGGTGGATTTACATGATAACTATTAGGCTCGAGTCAGGCTCCCTTTTAGTTTGTCATTTCCCAGTCTCTAGTTAGGTTAGAAGTTCTTTCCCTGTTAAGGGGAACTACGTCGCCCTGATCCTCATACCAGATGAGGTACGTAGGCAGGAGATGAGCTGATCTCTCCGGGCGCCCTTTTTCTTTTTCAACCCTTTGTGTGTGCTGGAGTCTGACATAAGTCCAGCGATTGGCAGTTGGTTTCCCGTGTCTTGTTTGCTTGTTGGAGTCTGACATAAGTCCAGCGATTGGCAGTCGGTTTCCTGTGTGAGTGTTTGTTGGTCCGGAGTCTGATGTAAGTCCAGCGATTGGCATTTGGTTTCCATGTTTGCCTGTTTGTGAGGAGTCTGACGTAAGTCCAGCGATTGGCAGTCGGTTTCCTGTGTGGGTTTTGTTTGGCGTGCGTTGGCCGAACTACGGTAGCTCTGATTCTCATTCTAGATGAGATACGTAGGCATAGGACGCGATATCCTAGCGAGCCCGTTCCCCTTTTCTTCCATCTGTGTTTTATTCCAGTGTGTGTGCATTCTTTTGGGCAGTGTTTAGCAACCTTATTCTATTCTTTTGAGCGTGGATCCCGTCGAGTACGACGGATGCGTAGGGGTGCTAATACCTTCCCTTCGCATAACCGACTCCCGATCCCATCTCTCTTTGGTCGCGAGACCATGTTCTTTCCAGGTTTACTTCGAACGTTTCCTTTCCCTCTTTTGGGATAAATAATGCACGGTGGCGGCTCTGTTGTTTCTTTTTCCCGCCGGTTTTTCGCGTAATGCGACAGCTGGCGACTCTGCTGGGGATTTAGAAGTTGACCTCTTGCTGGTCCATCTTCCCTAAGCGTGTCATTCCTAGCGCTCTCTAGGATAGTTTAGGTTGCTTGTGTTGCTCTATTTATTGCATTTATGATTATTATGTTGTGTATATATTTGCATAAATGTTTGGATGCATCATACTATCATTGTGCTGTCTTCTGTACAGGTTGGGTCCTATGATTTGGGGTGGGTGTTCTGAGTGGGGCTAAAACCCAGGCCCGAGTATACACCTAGGATTAGTGTGGTCTCACATTCCTCACATGTTGGTTGGGCATGTTGTTGCGACGTGACATACCACAAGCCGGATGAGGTTCATCTGAGAGAGCTCTTCCATTGTGGAGTATTCCACTTTGGTTGGGTTACCTCTTTTGAGCTATTGACTTCGGTGACCGTTCTTTCCCGGATCTTTGGTTTAGACGATCTTATGAGAGCTGCAACGACACACCCGAAAGGGAAAACCCGTTGAGTATCTTTGCCCGATTGTCGAGACCATTATCCGCCTTATGATGACCTGATTAGAATTCACCTGTGAGGGGAGGGTTGATTCTTACAGATACATGTTCTGATGGTGACTGTGATGGTGACTAATGGTTCAGTTATTGATTAGAGTCCTGTTTATAAGTCGGATTTATGGATATTTATTTCTGAGACGCCGAAGTTCTGTCCGTGGTATTTATCAGTGGGGATCCGTTTATTTCAGGATTCCCTGGGTTGATTCAGAGATTGTTGTGGCTATCAGTTCAGTGTTTTCTCTGTGATGATGGTGATGTATCCTTCCGTTCCATTTATTTCGGAACCCCAAGTTGGATTTGTGGTTACTTAGTACCTCAGATGGTTGTGATCAGTTCAGAGACCGGGGCTTCTGTGCAGTTGATGATCAGATGACTTGGAGGATGGCACAATGCATTGCATTCATACATCAACATCATTCACATTTTGCATTTATCCGCATCTAACTCATGTTTATCCATATACAGGGGACATTCTTGATTGAGATCCTGGTTGAGAGACTTCTTTTCTCAGATATGAGGCCCGGTTTGAAGGATGATGTTGTTTACAGTTTCTTTGATCCAGAGATCAGTGTGCTAAAGGATATGATAACATTGATTACACCTGACCATGTGGGGATGTTCCGTGAGACGTATGGGGGTATTCTGAAGATGGTTTTCAGGCTCACTGACAGGGATAGGAGTGCCATCCATACTCTTCTCCTGTTTTATGACCCTGGTTTGAGATGTTTCGTCTTCCCGGATTACTTATTGGGGCCTTTGATGGAGGACTATGCTGGTATCTTGGGCATTCAGATCAGAAATCAGGTTCCTTTCTATGCTACTAAGGAAGAACCTGATATTGGTGGGATCTCCCGTGCTCTTTATTTGAGCCCAGAGGTGACTAAAGGAGGTCTGAAGGAGAAGGGAAAGATGCCTGGTTTTCATCTAAGTTTCTTGGAGGCTAAAGCCAAGGAGTATGCTGCTTTGGGTGATTGGAAGGCTGTCTGTGCTTTGATTGCTGTGGGCATCTATGGTATCATCTTGTTTCCTAACCAGAAGAACTTTGTGGATATTAATGCCATCCGTTTGTTTGTTCAGAGGAATCCTATTCCTACTCTGGTTAGGGATGTTTATTACTCGGTCCATAATCGGAACGAGAAGAGGCGTGGGGGATTGATCAGATGTTGTGCTCAGCTACTATACAAATGGTTTATGGGATATTTGCCTTCCAGGGGTGCTTTTGTTCTTCTTGACCATACTGTAAATTGGGCGACCAAGTTGATGGGTTTGCGAGCCAAAGACATTACTTGGACTCACGGTAGTGGGGTTGGACAAGATTTCATTTGCAGTTGTGGGGGTTTTCCCAATGTGCCTCTTATAGGAGTTCAGGGTTGCATTAATTATAACCCGACGCTTCTTAAGAGACAAATGGGATTCGCTATGGAGGTTCCTCCACTCAAGAGTGAGATTCAGGAAACTTTGTACTTCCCGGTTGAGGGTAACCAGTCACGGTTGAGGCAAGTGTCTGATGCATGGCGCAACATTCAAAGAAAAGGCAAGTTTTCTTGGGGTAGGGCTAATAACAGGTCTTTTCCTCCGTTTGATGACTGGCTCAGCAAGAGAGTGGAGCTCACTCGTCTACCATTTCCTGTGGGTGATCCCGCGTATCCGTTGATTGAGGAATCTCATTCTTCTGTCAGTATGGAAGAGTTTCTAGAGATGAAGAGGGAGAGAGATCAGCTGCATGCAGAGAAGACTGAATTGGAGATGAGTGTTGCTAGAGTCCAAAAGGCTAATCAGGAAATCAAAGGGAAAATGGAAGACCAGGATAAGAGACATGCTCTTGTGGTGAAGCGCTTTGAGATAGACACCGCTTATTATGGCAAGATCAGCCAAGCTTTAGAGTCATCCACAAGGGAGCACGACATCACCAAGGAGAGGTTGGCTAGAGCTTCGAAGATCATTGAAGATGAGAAGAGGAGACAAATCCTTGTGAGGGATCAGAGGGACGACAGAGTCAGAACCCTTATCGCCGAGTGGGAGGCAAAGCTGAAGATTCAGGAAGCGGAAAACGCGAAGATCATTGCTGAGAGAGATCACTACATTGCTGAGAGAGATTATTACTTCCGACAGATGAAGATTCACCAGAAGGAAGTGGGGAGATTGCAGCAGGAGAACTCCGAGCTCAGGTTCTCCGCGAAGTTTACCAGGATGGTTGATGATGTAGGGCCTTCTGTGAGACCTTCGTCAGACTAGACCTTTCTTATTTGTGTTGGATTACCGTCAGGCCTGTTGACGGAATTCACTTGCTTGTATTTTCTTTCTGATTCTGGAGAATTGTATTTGATTTGTATCAAACTCGATGTATGACTCTCGCACTTATTGTGCACTTTTGGTATACAATGGTTATTTTCATTCAGTGATCGATCTTCAAGCTTTAATTGCTTTCCTATATGCACTCACATAGCACACACATGGTTGGGTGATATCTTTGCTAAATCATATATCTCTGATCTGTATGATGAAATCATTCGATGAATGTCAGAACATTACTGCCGGATTATTATCTGTCTCGATGAAGCCAGGATCGAAAGACAGAGTGTTCCTCATATGGATAGACATTGCATTCATGCATGAATCATAATAACTTGTCTTCTATTTTGCAGGTGTCAGTTTCTAACGTGCTTGATTGTTTCAGGAATCATTGCTCGTGCGCGTAGAATCATTCCCTTGCACACAACCCGTCCACACAGATACTTTACCAGACGCAACACACCCAGGCTGATGGATCTACCCAACACAGATTTTCTCGAGCTAAAGGAGAAAATGAATGAACTGATTAACGTCATGCAAGGGTTTGCTGTGGGGCAAAAAGCACTTGCTGATAAAGTGGAGAAGCTCGAGCGGGCTTCAGCTGCTAACAGTGGTGTTAACTTGGAGGGTGTCTCCAACCATGGCCTTGGTGGTTCCAGGGATGGAGGAGATCTCGGAAAGAAGACAACTGCTGGCGTGGTGATCAACAATGGGGGTGGTTTTGGTGCTGCCACAAGCGGTAGACCAGGTCCGATGGGCAATAATATGAAGGACAACCTGTTTCCTCGATAGAGAGGAAGACAGAGAAGCAGATCAACTCTCCATGTTAAATGAACAGTTTGGGCAGTACGGTGTCCAACCATCAAACAAAGAGATTCAGGTGCTGGCGGAGAAAATCAGGGCTCTTGAAAGCTATTCTACTCCAGGGGTTGTCAACATGTCTAATATGGGGCTGGTCGAGGGGATTGTGATCCCGCAAAAGTTCAAAGCGCCTACGTTTGACAAATACAATGGGAGTTCTTGCCCGAAAACCCATCTCCAGGCCTTCGTCCGTAAGATTTCTGCTTATATAATGGACCAGAAGCTATGGATGTATTTCTTCCAGGACAGTCTGTCTGGAGGGTCCTTGGAATGGTACACCAAGCTGAGGTCGTCTGATATCAAGAGATGGCAGGATCTTGGTGATGCATTCTTTAAACAATACCAATTTAATGCTGATATGGCTCCTAGCCATACCCAACTGCAGGGTATGTCTCAGAAGCCTAACGAGGGGTTTAAAGAATATGCACAGAGGTGGAGGGAGCTGGCGGCCCGAGTCCAACCTCCGTTGGTAGACCGAGAAATGTCAGATCTGTTTATGGGTACCCTTCAGGGGACATTTGCAGAAAGGATGGTTGGTTGCCCGATTACTAACTTTGCTGATATAGTGGTGGCTGGAGAAAGAATTGAAAGTTGGTTGAAGCTGGGGAAGATACAGGGTAGTGCTTCGTCATCTGGATCGAAGAAGCCCTTTGGGAATGGTCAAAGAAAGAAGGAGGGTGATACCAGCGCTGTGTATACCCAAAAAGGACAGAGTAGGGATCGTTACTACCAGCACACTGCTGCGGTAACCATTCCTGCTGATAATCAACAACAACAACAGCAACAGCAATAGCAACAACCACAACAACAACGGCAACCATTTCAACAGAGACTGCAGAGGGCCGGATATCAAGTGAGAGGACGAATGAATGATCGTCAATTTGATAGGCCGCCTGTGACCTATTCATTCTTGTTGAAGAAGCTGAAAGACTTGGGGTTGGTCCAGCTGAGAACTTTGGCTCCAGTGAGACCCGATCAGAGGCCTCCCAGCTATGATGAGAACGCCAAGTGCGAATTCCACTCAGGTGCCCCTGGACACAATGTAGAAAATTGTAAAGCTTTTAAGCATGTGGTCCAGGACTTGGTGGATTCTAAAGCTATCAACTTTGCTCCATCTCCAAATGTGAATGCTAATCCCATGCCCGCGCATGGTCAAATGGGGGTGAATGCAATTTCTGAAGAGGGCAGAATCGGGCTGATGAGTGTAGACCAGTTGAAGACTCCGTTGGCTGAGGTCAAAAGACAATTGTTGAAGAGTGGGGTCTTCCCGGGTTGTGATGACTGTTGTGTTGCGTGCACTGTTGCTATCAATGGGTGTGTTTTCTTGAGGGAGGTTGTCCAGAAGATGATGGATGAGGGAGGCCTCAGATTTGAGAAGGTTGATTTGGTGAAGGAAGATGTCTCCACCATAACCATTTACTTCGATCCAGTTGATTTGTCAACGTTGGCAGATGTGGCTCCAGTTACTATCACGGTACCTGGGCCAATTCCTTATGACAAAGATGACGCCGTGCCATGGCATTATGGTGGAGAGGTTTACTGTAATGGGGAGAAGTTGGATGATCAGACTGCGGATGAAATCACCGTTTCAAAGGTGGATAATACCGGACCTAGTGGTTTCACTCGCAGTGGAAGGTTGTTTGCCCCTGATGCTTTGAGGAATGGGGATGGAGAGAGAGAAAAGAAAGATAAGGCCGAGGCTTTAGCCAGGGAAAGAGGGAAACAGGTGGTAAATGAGGGTACTCCTGTGGTGACACCGGCGCCTGGTGGGTCGGAGAGAGAACTTGATGATGAAGCTGAAGAATTCCTGAGGATCATCAAGAAGTCAGAGTACAAGCTTGTTGACCATTTGTAGCAGACTCCATCCAAGATCTCAATCTTGTCGTTGTTGCTAAGCTCCGAGGGGCATAGAGAGGCTTTGCTGAAAATACTGAAGAGAGCCTATGTTCCTCAGGAGATCACGATCAATCAGTTGGAGTCGGTGGTGTGTAATGTCAATGCCAGTCATGGGCTGGGTTTCACTGATTTAGATCTAACTGTGGATGGGAGGAATCATAATAGGGCATTACACATTGCTATGGAATGTAAAGGAGCCGTGCTTTCGCACGTGTTGGTTGATACCGGTTCCTCATTAAATGTGTTGCCAAAGAAAGCCCTGGCGAAGCTGGATTGTGAAGGGTTAATCTTGACGCCCACTGACCTGATAGTGAGAGCTTTTGACGGTTCGAAGCGGGCTGTGTTCGGGGAAGTGGAGCTCCCGGTGAAGATCGGGCCTGAGGTGTTTAAGTCGGTATTTTATGTCATGGATATTCAGCCGGCATACAGTTGCCTGTTGGGTAGACCATGGATTCATGCTACTGGGGCAGTGACTTCGACTTTGCACCAGAAATTGAAGTATATCTGGGACGGGCAGGTCGTCACAGTCTGTGGAGAGGAAGACATCTTCGTTAGCCACCTATCATCGTTCAAATACGTGGAAATGGACGATGAAATTGTTGAGACACCAAGTCAAGCATTCGAAACCGTCAAGGTGGAAAATGCTCTTTTTGCCAAAGGAGAGGAGAAGCCGTCCATTTCTTCATACAAGCAGGCTGCCGAGGTGGTGAAGAGTGGAGAAGCTCCAGGTTGGGGGAAGATGATGGACATCGCCGCTAAGAAAGACCGATTTGGAGTGGGTTATCAGCCGGGCCGAGGCTCGTCTGGACAAGGCAGAGGACGTCGTCCGTCATTCACGTTCACCAGTGCTGGAATGCTGGATCCAGATCACATCTGTATGGTGGGTGAAGAGGTTGACAGTGATTGCGAGATAGATCAATGGATAAAGCCGTGCGTACCAGGGATGGAAGTCCAGAACTGGAAGGCCGAAAAGATCATCACTGCCACTCTACTTGAAGAGTAATATTTTCTGTTTTCAATTTTATTTGCATGGAAGCCATACGTTTTGCCCGAAACGTAATGGTTCATTGTAAGGGCCACCTCATGTTTCATTTTGCAAAATTTGCATCAGTAATAAATGGATGTTTTTCAATTAAAAGCGGTGTTCCCTGTTTTTCATTTATTTTTGCAGTTTAAAACAAAAATAAAGATGGCAATGTTTTCATTTTTCTTTTTCAATTTGTCTCGCTCCGGTTCTAAAGCAGTGCATGAATCAACATTCATGCAGATGCGATTTCTCGCCGGATCTCATTGATAACAATCCTGTTACACCCTCATATGACTTCGACAATCCGATCTATCATGCCGAAGAAGAAGGCGAAGAAGATTGCGAACTATCGGAGGAATTAGCCAGGTTGTTGAAACAAGAGGAGAAGGTGATTCAGCCGCACGAGGAGCAAGTGGAGGTTGGGAATCTGGGCACCGACGAGGTCAGAAAGGAAGTGAAAATCGGGGCTGCTTTGGAGGGAAGTGTCAAGAGCAGAATGGTAGCATTGTTGAAAGAGTATGTTGATATCTTCGCCTGGTCTTATCAAGATATGCCAGGGTTGGATACCGATATCGTTGTGCACAAGTTACCATTGAGAGCAGATTGTCCTCCAGTGAAGCAGAAGTTGCGCAGAACTCGACCTGAGATGGCAATGAAAATTGTAGGTGCTTAATTGGCTGCATTATATGGTAAAACACTAGCTGGTTACTAATGTCTTGACCCATGTCATGACATGTATGTGTGACTACATTGTAGTTGCTGCAGGACTAGCTAACACAGGATTTAATGAATGTCAAACTGGATGCTGTGACATTCATACCTGTCAATAGATACTAAGGAATAAAACAGCTAGTGTTCTGTTAGAACTTAGTATTTATTTCCAGTCTGGTTATCAAGGAAAGACCAGATCTGGCATGAGGCCTACTGACTGAATGTCAAACTGGATGTTATGACATTCATTGACAGCAGCTACTGAACATTAGACAGAGTGGTGTTCTGCTATACTTCAGCATGTAACTTAGTTTGTTATTCAAGAGAATAACAGAACTAACTGAAGGCCAAATGTGTAAATGTTAAGTTGGACACTTTGACATTTATTAATGTAAGTTATTACTGTAGTATGGTCTTTTTGATCATGTACAGGTCAGCAAAATTGTACAGTCTGTTTTCTGGAAAAACAGACTCAGCATATGGACCTTGATGTCAAGCTGAATGTCGTGACATTCATGCCTGACAACATATGCTATATTGTAGGTTGTTCAGTTTTCTGTTTCAGCTTTTTCTCAGGCTATTCTTCAGGGATTCAACAACTGAGAGAAAATCCAGGAAATCAACAACCAAGCTACATTCAATGAACCTAACAAATAGCCTATTTGTTAGTAACCTAAATGTTGAATTTATGGGAACTCGCGTGACCTTAAATTCAGGAGAATACAGGTGCAAAAGCCCAGGGTACTGCAATATAAAAGGAAGGCGTTCCTTCATTCAGTTTCAGGGATTTTGAGGCGTGAAGATTTTGTGTGTCCATCATACTTCACTGCTGTATTTTTGTGAGTCTTGTATTAGACGTATCTTGTAAGCCAAGCCATTATCAAGTAGATGATAGCTGTGGCATAGGGTGTTCATTGAGTTGTAAGTGTTGTGTCGCTCAAAGATTTTAAGCGTGAGTGCTGTGTATCTTGATTAAAGCTGTGAAGCACAATTAAGAGTTGTTTGAAGTGTGACTTCAACTTGTCTTTAATATTGTTTAAAGATAGTAATCACTGAGGTGATTGAGGGGGAGTGAGTAGGAACTCTGATCTTAGGTTAAGATTGAAATTGCATTGGGTAGGGATTAAGTGATAAGTTGTAAACGGGTGAGTTTAGCTTTGAATTGATACTACTAATAGTGGATTTCCTCCCTGGCTTGGTAGCCCCCAGATGTAGGTCATGTTGGACTGAACAGGGTAAACAATTACTTGTGTTATTTACTGCACTTACTGTTAAGTTCTGCATAATTCCTGTGTGTGCAGAATTGGATGTCATAACAACCCGTGTGACATCCAAAGTCTGATAACTAGAATTTCAATTGGTATCAGAGCAGGCACCCTGCTTGTGAATTTCAGGGTGAGATCTAGGGAAGTTACTTTCTAGTACCATGGACAAGGATTTAGGACACTCAAACAGACCACCCATGTTGGATGGCTCTAATTATGATGACTGGAAGCCTCGTATGATAGCCTTCTTAAGGTCTCTAGACAGCAAAGTCTGGAGAGCTGTCAACAAAGGATGGGAACATCCAATGAGGACAGGTGAAGATGGAGTCAGTGTGCAGATTCTTGAAGAAGAGTGGGACAAGGAGCAAGAGGCATTAGCTCTTGGAAATTCCAAGGCCTTGAATGCATTGTTCAATGGAATCAGTAAGAACATCTTCAGGCTGGTACACCACTGTGAACTAGCTAAGGAAGTTTGGGATACCCTCAAGGTAACTCATGAAGGTACTTCCAAGGTGAAGATGTCCAAACTTCAGATGCTGACCACCAAGTTTGAAAATCTGAGGATGAAAGAGGATGAGACTATTCATGACTTTCACATGAATATTCTTGAAATTGCAAACACCTCTGGTGGACTAGGTGAGAAAATGGCTGAAGAGAAACTTGTAAGAAAGATTCTCAGGTCCTTGCCTAAGAGATTTGCTATGAAGGTCACAACCATAGAGGAGGCGCAGGACATCTGCAACATGAAGGTGGATGAGCTCATTGGTTCCCTCCAAACCTTTGAAATGGGCTTGGGTGAGTATGCTGAGAAGAAGAACAAAAGTATAGCTTTTGTATCTAATGCTGAAGAGGAGTCAGAAGCAGGATATACTGGAGGTGATGAAAGTATATCAGAAGCCTTAGCCATGCTTGGGAGACAGTTCAACAAGTTCGTGAAGAAGATTGATCAAAGAGGTAGACCCAATGTCAAGAACATCCCGTCTGACATTAAGAAAAGATCAACTTCTGATGAGAAGTTCAATCACGGCAAGGGAATCCAGTGTCATGGTTGTGAAGGGTATGGACACGTCAGAGCTGAATGCCCTACTTACCTCAAATTGCAAAATAAGGGGCTAGCTATCACATGGTCTGAAGGAGACTCTGAAAGTGAATCTGAAGGAGAATCTGCCAAACATGTCACTGCACTAACCACTGTTTGTGCCTCTGATGATGACTCAAGTGCAGATGAACTGACCTTTGATGAACTTGCTGCAGCCTATAAGAAGTTGTGTTCCACCAGTGCAGAAGTGCGTGCACAAGGAGAAAAGCAAAAGAAACTCATCAAGGAACTGGAAGATGAGAGATAGAAGCATCTGTCTGTCATAGAGGGTCTAAATGGTGAGATAACCCTGCTGACCTCCAAGTTGAATCAGATGACTAAATCCATCAGAATGATGAATAAGGGAACTGACACCTTGGAAGAGATTCTAAAGGTGGGACAGCAGTCTGGAACCAAATCTGGCCTTGGATTTGGGAAAAGATCCTCAACTGAACACAAACGCCCAAAGGCTAAAGTTCAGAAGTTCAAGCGGAAGTCAAAGCCAATGTCTCAACATCGAGGAACTAGGATGAATGATCATCAGAAGAGGAAATACCAGGAGTGGAGGTGTCACCACTGTGGTAGGCTTGGTCATATAAAAGCCTTCTGCTACTGGATTCATGGTTTCCCTAACCAAGCCTCGCATGTCAGGCCTAAGCATAAAACACATAAGCGCTATGTTCCCATTAAGAAGCAACAATGGTATGCTAGGATAGCACACACTGCTCTAAGGGCTTCTACCAGAGAAGACTGATACTTTGACAGTGGATGCTCAAGACATATGACTGGTATGGAAAATCTACTGGTAGATATTCAACCTCACACTACCAGCTATGTGACCTTTGGTGATGGTGCCAAAGGAAAAATAAAAGGTGTGGGCAAACTGGACTGTTCTGGAGTGCCAAAACTGAATAATGTGTTGTTAGTAAGAGGACTAACTGCAAACCTCATCAGCATAAGTCAGCTGTGTGATTAATGTAACACCCCGAATAAAATAAGAGAATTATTTAAATTAAGTTAATAATAATATATTTATTAATTTAATTAAATAAATTGAATTATTGGATTATTATTATTATTATTATTATTTTGGAATAATAATTATTGGAAAGTATATAAGTTGGAATAAGGAAAAAGAGTTTTCATTTTTGTAAAAGGGTTTTACGTGAAAACTGAGAAGCTGCAGAGAAGAGGAGAAAGGGGCAAAGAGGAAGAACCAGAGAGCAAAGGTTGGAGAAGAGCTTGGAGCTTAGAGATTTTGCCGGATTATCTCAGGTAAGGGGGGTTTATCGTCGTTTGATGGGTATTATAGATTAACATGTCATGGGTAGTGATAGCCGTTGAATTGACCCTAATTGGGATTATGAATGCTGGAAAATTACGTTGGATGAAACTGTGTTTAGGCTGTAATTGAATATGTGTTTGGGTTAGTTGTGAATTTCCGAACGTATAGCTTTTTACGGAATTGGAATCGGAGGTCCGGAAGTCCTCCAACGGCGGAAAATGCGGAGAACTCTGCATTCTGCCTTGTGTTAGCGCAGGGACTGCTGTTTTGCCTGCGTTAACCGGTTAACCCAGGGCGTTAACCGGTTAACACTGTTATATTTTGTGAAAATGTGCTGTTTTGCCTGCGTTAACCGGTTAACCCAGGGTGTTAACCGGTTAACACTGTTGCGTTTTGCCAGAAAGTGTATTTTGTCCTGCGTTAACCGGTTAACCCAGGGCGTTAACCGGTTAACACTGTTGGAAATTGGAAAATTTGATATTTTAATGTTGTGAACATAATTGGTGATTGGCATATTCTCGTTGATTTCGATGAGTAATTTTGTTGAGTTTATGTTATGAAGTGGTGATATAAATATGTTGATAAGTTGTGTTAAGTTGTTGAAAATACTGAGTTGTAGGCTTGATGAGCCAACGTTGATTATAAGTTGATTATGTTGAAAACATTGTTGTGTTGCTGTTATTATTATGTTGTCGGAAGTTAAAGTCGTGTATGCCATGTACATTCATATGCATTAAGTCGGAGCTTTGCTCACACCACGTTGGCCTGGATTGGCAAAAATCGGAGCTTTGCTCACACCACGTTGGCCTGGATTGGCAAAATTTTAAGTTGAAAGTTGAAGGCTTATGCCTTGATGCCCACTAAACTGGCAATGATTTTAAGTTGGGAGTTTTACTCCGAATGGTACCACATGCATGACGAGTCGAGTCTCATTTGAGTTGCATTTTATGTTGTTGTTGAGTTGCAATTTATGTCGTTATTGAGTTGCATTTTACGTTGTTATTGAGTATGATGTTTGAGTTGATGTGCCGTTACTGAATGCATGATACGATTAGGGTGATTAACGTGTAAATTTACTTAACATAACATGATAATTTATAATGTTTGTTATATCGATTGAGGAACTCACCCTTACAACTATTTTTCAGGTAACGAGCAGTGAGTGAGTAGAAGCTAGTGCCTGGAGTCTAGTGTAGTCTACGTAGTGGGTCGTGCTCTGATAGATGTAACATCGGGACGGGATGTTTTAATTGTTTACTGTTGATTGTTGAACCTTTTTACCTGTAAACCATTATATGTTTTGATTGGTTGGTTGATTTCTATCCGCTGCGAATTTTGCAAACAAAAATGTTAATGTTTATTTCAATTAAATAAAGAGCATAACAGTTTTTATGGTGTGAAATGTTGTGTGACACCCTTGGTGCATGATTACTCTGATATAAATATTGTTGTTGTTATTAAATAATTGGGGTATTTTAGAAGGGTGTTACATTAGTGGTATCAGAGCAGGTCGGTCTGTCCGGCCAGTTGTCGTGTCGTTACTGTCTAACAATTGTGTAATTGTTACTAGTCTAACTTTTAAGTTGTGTTGTAGTGATAAGTTGAAATGGCTGGAAGGAATGACGCTGCAATGGCTGCCGCAATGCAAGCAATGGCACAAGCTGTGCAGAACTTGCCAAATGCTGGTGGTGATGCTGGATCACGTAGCTTGGCGACTTTTCAAAGAGAGAATCCGCCGGTGTTTAAAGGGAAGCATGATCCAGATGCAGCCTTGGGATGGTTGAAAGAGATTGAGAGAATCTTCCGTGTTATGGATTGCACTCCAGCTCAGAAGGTTCGGTATGGTACTCACATGCTAGCAGTCGAAGCTGATGACTGGTGGCTAGAGACTCACGAGAGGTTGACCGTGGCAGGTGAAGCCATTACTTGGGATGTATTCCGTAGGGAATTTCTGAGAAAGTATTATCCGGAAGATGTCCGTGGTAAGAAGGAAATTGAGTTCCTTGAGCTGAAGCAAGGAAACATGTCTGTCACTGATTATGCTGCGAAATTTGTGGAGCTGTCCAAATTTTATCCTCATTACACTGGTGCTGGTGCTGAATTTTCCAAGTGCATCAAGTTTGAAAATGGACTGCGCTCTGAAATTAAGAAGGCTGTTGGGTATCAGAAGATACGCATTTTTACTGAATTGGTTGATAGCTGCAGGATATTTGAGGAAGACAATAATGCTCATTACAAGATTGTTAGTGACCGCAGAGGCAAGCAACATCAAAATCGTGGCAAGCCGTATGATGCTCCAGCTGGAAAAGGGAAGCAAAGAGCTGCTCCGGCTCAGAGAGCTAGTGGGGGAGGTGCTCCTGCTGGTATAGTTTGCTTCAAATGTGGTCAGGTTGGTCATAAGAGTAATGTATGCACTGCTGAAGTAAAGAGGTGTTTTCGCTGTGGTAAGACTGGTCATGCAATAGCTGATTGCAAGCACCAGGAAGTGATTTGTTTTAATTGTGGCGAAGAAGGGCATATTGGATGTCAGTGTCAGAAGCCAAAGAAATCTCAAACTGGGAGGGTGTTCGCATTGACCGGAACTCAAACCTCCAGTGAGGACAGACTTATCTGAGGTACGTGTTATATTAATGGCTTTCCTCTTGTAGCTATTATTGACACAGGTGCGACTCATTCCTTTATATCTTTGGATTGTGCTGTGAAACTTAAGTTAGAGATATCTGAGATGTTTGGTAGTATGGTAATTGATACTCCTGCGAAGGGTTCAGTGACTACTACTTCGGTTTGTTTAAATTGTCCTTTGAGTATTTTTGGTAGAGACTTTAGAATGGATCTAGTGTGTCTTCCACTAGTGCAGATTGATGTTATTCTGGGTATGAACTGGTTGGTGTTTAACCGAGTTTCTATCAACTGTTTTGATAAGACAGTGGTCTTTCCTGAGATTGAGGAGGGAAAGCGTTTGTTTCTATCAGCAAGGCAAGTGAATGAAGAAGTAGCTGATGGGGCAGAGTTGTTTATGCTGTTAGCAACTTTGGAGGCTAAAGATAAACTGGGGATTGGCGATCTAGCCGTGGTGTGTGATTTTCCTGATGTGTTTCCGGAAGAAGTGAATGAATTACCACCAAGGCGTGAAGTGGAGTTCTCGATTGATTTGGTACCTGGTACTAGACCGATATCGATGGCTCCGTATCGTATGTCTGCTGTTGAGTTAACTGAATTGAAGAGTCAGTTGGAAGATCTGTTGGATAAGAAATTTATTCGTCCGAGTGTGTCTCCGTGGGGTGCACCAGTGCTATTGGTTAAGAAGAAAGAAGGTACTATGAGGTTGTGTGTGGACTACAGGCAACTGAATAAAGTGACGATCAAGAATCGGTATCCTTTGCCGAGGATTGATGATTTGATGGATCAGTTGGTTGGTGCAAGTGTGTTCAGCAAAATAGATTTGAGATCTGGGTATCATCAGATCCGTGTGAAAACCGAGGATATCCAGAAGACTGCTTTCAGAACAAGGTATGGACATTATGAGTATTCTGTAATGCCTTTTGGTGTGACTAATGCGCCTGGAGTATTTATGGAGTATATGAATAGGATTTTCCATCCGTACCTAGACAAGTTTGTTGTGGTGTTTATTGATGATATTTTGGTGTATTCGAAGTCTGAAGAAGAGCATGCTGAGCATTTGAGAGTGGTTTTAGAAATTCTACGAGAAAAGAAGTTATTTGCTAAACTATCCAAGTGTGAATTTTGGTTAGAAGAGGTTAGTTTTCTTGGTCATGTGATTTCAAGAGGTGGTGTTGCTGTTGATCCTTCTAAGATAGAAGCGGTATCTAAGTGGGAAGCTCCGAAGTCTGTTGCTGAGATTCGAAGTTTCCTTGGTTTGGCTGGTTATTATAGGAAGTTCATTGAAGGATTTTCTAAGTTGGCGTTACCATTGACGATGTTGACTAGGAAGGGGCAAGCGTTTGTTTGGGACTCAAAATGTGAAGAAGGTTTCCAAGAGTTAAAGAGAAGGTTGACTATTGCTCCTATCCTGATATTACCGAGTTCGTCGGAATCATTTGAAGTTTACTGTGATGCTTCATTGTTGGGTTTGGGTGGTGTGTTGATGCAGAATAAGCAGGTTATAGCTTATGCTTCAAGACATCTGAGGGTTCATGAGAGGAACTACCCGACGCACGATTTAGAGTTGGCGGCTGTGGTGTTTGTTCTGAAGTTATGGAGGCATTACTTGTACGGGTCAAGATTTGAAGTTTTCAGTGACCATAAAAGTTTAAAGTATTTGTTTGATCAGAAAGAGCTGAATATGAGACAGAGAAGATGGTTAGAGTTTCTGAAGGATTATGACTTTGGTTTGAATTACCATCCGGGTAAAGCAAACGTAGTGGCTGATGCATTGAGTCGGAAATCATTACATATGTCTATGCTAATGGTTAAGGAATTGGATTTAATTGAGCAGTTTAGAGACTTGAGTTTGGTGTGTGAGAGTACTCACAATAGTGTAAAATTGGGAATGTTGAAGTTAACATGTGGTATTCTGGATGAGATCAGAGAGGGTCAGAAATCCGATGTACTTTTGGTTGATAAGTTGACTCTGGTGAATCAGGGTCAAGGTGGTGAATTCAGAGTTGATGAAAATGGTATTCTGAAATTGGGTAAGAGGGTGTGTATTCCGGATGTTGCCGAACTTAAGAAGAGTATTCTTGAAGAAGGACATCGTAGTGGGTTGAGTATTCATCCTGGAGCTACGAAGATGTATCATGATTTGAAAAAGTTATTTTGGTGGCCGGGAATGAAAAGAGAAATTGCGAGTTTTGTTTATTCTTGTTTGACTTGTCAGAAGTCAAAGATTGAGCATCAGAAGCCGTCTGGGCTAATGCAACCGTTGGCTATTCCAGAGTGGAAGTGGGATAGTATCAGTATGGATTTTGTTTCTGGTTTACCGAGGACAATTAATAATTTTGAAGCTATTTGGGTGATTGTTGACAGATTGACAAAGTCGGCTCATTTCATTCCGATCAGAATGGACTATCCGTTAGAGAAATTAGCTGAGTTGTATATTGAGAAAATTGTAAGTTTGCATGGTATTCCGTCGAGTATTGTTTCGGACAGAGATCCTAGATTTACATCGAAGTTCTGGGAAGGTTTGCAGAGGGCTTTGGGAACTAAACTGAGATTGAGCTCTGCATATCACCCGCAGACTGATGGTCAGACTGAGAGGACGATTCAGTCATTAGAGGATCTTTTGAGAGCTTGTGTTTTGGAAAAGGGAGGTGCTTGGGATTGTTATTTACCTTTGATTGAGTTTACCTACAACAATAGTTTTCATTCGAGCATTGGTATGGCGCCGTTTAAAGCTTTGTATGGTAGGAGATGTCGGACACCTTTATGTTGGTATGAGTCCGGTGAGAGTGCTGTGGTTGGACCGGAGATTGTTCAACAGACTACGGAAAAGATTAAGATGATTTAGGAGAAGATGAGAATTGCTCAGAGTCGTCAGAAGATTATCATGATAAGAGGAGGAAGTCACTTGAGTTCCGAGAGGGAGATCACGTGTTTCTTCGTGTTACTCCGATAACTGGGGTTGGTCGAGCTTTGAAGTCAAAGAAGTTGACACCTCGATTTATTGGTCCTTATCAGATTTTGGAGAGGATAGGAGAGGTAGCCTATCGTATCGCTTTACCGCCATCACTTGCGAATTTGCATGAGGTTTTTCATGTGTCTCAGTTGAGGAGGTACATTCATGATCCGTCGCATGTGATCCAAGTAGATGACGTACAGGTGAGAGATAACCTGACTGTTGAAATATCGCCTATGAGGATTGAGGATCGAGAGTTGAAGCAGTTGCGGGGTAAAGAGATTGCCTTAGTGAAAGTAGCTTGGGGAGGACCAGCAGGTGGCAATGTGACTTGGGAACTGGAGAGTCAGATGAAAGAGTCTTATCCAGAGTTATTTGCTTGAGGTATGTTTTCGAGGACGAAAACTCTTTTAGTGGGGGAGAGTTGTAAGACCCGGAATAAAATAAGAGAATTATTTAAATTAAGTTAATAATAATATATTTATTAATTTAATTAAATAAATTGAATTATTGGATTATTATTATTATTATTATTTTGGAATAATAATTATTGGAAAGTATATAAGTTGGAATAAGGAAAAAGAGTTTTCATTTTTGTAAAAGGGTTTTACGTGAAAACTGAGAAGCTGCAGAGAAGAGGAGACAGGGGCAAAGAGGAAGAACCAGAGAGCAAAGGTTGGAGAAGAGCTTGGAGCTTAGAGATTTTGCCGGATTATCTCAGGAAAGGGGGGTTTATCGTCGTTTGATGGGTATTATAGATTAACATGTCATGGGTAGTGATAGCCGTTGAATTGACCCTAATTGGGATTATGAGTGCTGGAAAATTACGTTGGATGAAACTGTGTTTAGGCTGTAATTGAATATGTGTTTGGGTTAGTTGTGAATTTTCGAACGTATAGCTTTTTACGGAATTGGAATCGGAGGTCCGGAAGTCCTCCAACGGCGGAAAATGCGGAGAACTCTGCATTCTGCCTTGTGTTAGCGCAGGGACTGCTGTTTTGCCTGCGTTAACCGGTTAACCCAGGGCGTTAACCGGTTAACACTGTTATATTTTGTGAAAATGTGCTGTTTTGCCTGCGTTAACCGGTTAACCCAGGGTGTTAACCGGTTAACACTGTTGCGTTTTGCCAGAAAGTGTATTTTGTCCTGCGTTAACCGGTTAACCCAGGGCGTTAACCGGTTAACACTGTTGGAAATTGGAAAATTTGATATTTTAATGTTGTGAACATAATTGGTGATTGGCATATTCTCGTTGATTTCGATGAGTAATTTTGTTGAGTTTATGTTATGAAGTGGTGATATAAATATGTTGATAAGTTGTGTTAAGTTGTTGAAAATACTGAGTTGTAGGCTTGATGAGCCAACGTTGATTATAAGTTGATTATGTTGAAAACATTGTTGTGTTGCTGTTATTATTATGTTGTCGGAAGTTAAAGTCGTGTATGCCATGTACATTGATATGCATTAAGTCGGAGCTTTGCTCACACCACGTTGGCCTGGATTGGCAAAAATCGGAGCTTTGCTCACACCACGTTGGCCTGGATTGGCAAAATTTTAAGTTGAAAGTTGAAGGCTTATGCCTTGATGCCCACTAAACTGGCAATGATTTTAAGTTGGGAGTTTTACTCCGAATGGTACCACATGCATGACGAGTCGAGTCTCATTTGAGTTGCATTTTATGTTGTTGTTGAGTTGCAATTTATGTCGTTATTGAGTTGCATTTTACGTTGTTATTGAGTATGATGTTTGAGTTGATGTGCCGTTACTGAATGCATGATACAATTAGGGTGATTAACGTGTAAATTTACTTAACATAACATGATAATTTATAATGTTTGTTATATCGATTGAGGAACTCACCCTTACAACTATTTTTCAGGTAACGAGCAGTGAGTGAGTAGAAGCTAGTGCCTGGAGTCTAGTGTAGTCTACGTAGTGGGTCGTGCTCTGATAGATGTAACATCGGGACGGGATGTTTTAATTGTTTACTGTTGATTGTTGAACCTTTTTACCTGTAAACCATTATATGTTTTGATTGGTTGGTTGATTTCTATCCGCTGCGAATTTTGCAAACAAAAATGTTAATGTTTATTTTGATTAAATAAAGAGCATGACAGTTTTTATGGTGTGAAATGTTGTGTGACACCCTTGGTGCATGATTACTCTGATATAAATATTGTTGTTGTTATTAAATAATTGGGGTATTTTAGAAGGGTGTTACAATTAAGGGTTTCATGTTCAGTTTACTAAGGAGCTATGCATTGTGACAAATGGTGACAATCAGGAAGTTATGAGAGGAACCAGGTCCAAAGATAACTGCTACCTGTGGGAACCTGAAGTCTCTAACTTTTCCACAACATGCTCCTCAGCCAAGGAAGAACAGGATGTGAAGCTGTGGCATAGACGTCTTGGACATCTCCACTTACGGGGAATGAAGAAGATTATATCCAAGGAAGCAGTCAGAGGAATTCCAAAGCTTCTGATTGATGAAGGAAGAGTCTGTGGAGAATGCCAGGTGGGCAAGCAAACCAAGATGTCACATCCGAAGCTGGGACATCCCACAACCTCCAGAGTTCTGGAACTGTTGCACATGGACCTAATGGGACCTATGCAGGTTGAAAGTCTTGGTGGGAAGAAATATGCATACGTGGTGGTGGATGACCATTCCAGATACACGTGGATAAGCTTCATCAGAGAGAAGTCAGATACATTTGATGTCTTCAAAGACCTGTGCATAAGACTTCAAAGGGAAAAGGACAGTTGTGTGGTCCGGATTAGAAGTGATCATGGTACGGAGTTCAAGAATTCCAAGTTTGATGAGTTTTGCTCGTCTGAAGGAATAAGTCATGAGTTCTCCTCCCCTATAACTCCTCAGCAGAATGGAATAGTTGAAAGAAAAAATAGAACTATTCAAGAATCTGCCAGAGCAATGATTCATGCAAAGAAGCTCCCCATGCACTTCTGGGCTGAAGCAATGAATACCGCATGCTATGTTCACAACAGAGTCACCTTGAGAAAAGGAACCTCCTCCACTCTATATGAAATATGGAAAGGCAGAAAACCCACTGTGAAGTACTTTCATATCTTTGGAAGTAAATGCTACATTCTCACAGATCGTGAACAGAGAAGGAAGCTAGATCCCAAAAGTGATGAAGGTATATTTCTGGGATACTCCACTAACAGCAGAGCCTACAGAGTGTTCAACTACAGGACCAATGTCCTGATGGAATCCATAAATGTCATTGTGGACGATAAAGAGGAAGGAACCGATGTCATGGAGGATGTTGAAACATTCCTTGACAGTTCAACTGACAGTCCAGTCAAGTCTGAAGAAGTACAGGAACCTCCTCCTGAATGTGAAGTAGATGCAACCACCAAAGTGCCATCTATCAGAATTCAGAAAGACCACCCTAAGGATCTTATCATAGGGGATCCCACCAGTGGTGTAACTACCAGGTCACGGGGAATAAACTCAAATTCCTGCTTTGTATCCAAGGTTGAACCAAAGAATGTGAAAGAAGCCCTGACTGATGAATACTGGATCACTGCCATGCAAGAGGAACTTGAGCAGTTCAAAAGGAATGAAGTCTGGGAGCTAGTTCCAAGACCTGAAGGGACCAACATCATTGGTACCAAGTGGATCTACAAAAACAAATCTGATGAGAAAGGAGTAATTACTAGGAATAAAGCAAGACTAGTAGCTCAAGGATACACTCAAGTTGAAGGGGTAGATTTTGATGAGACATTTGCTCCTGTGGCTAGGCTTGAGTCCATCAGATTGCTGTTGGGGGTAGCATGCATCCTGAAGTTTAAGCTATTCCAAATGGATGTGAAGAGTGCATTCTTGAATGGCTACCTGAATGAAGAAGTCTATGTGGAACAACCTAAAGGGTTCTGTGATCCTAACCAACCTGAGCATGTATACAAGTTGAGGAAAGCCTTGTATGGGTTGAAACAAGCACCTCGAGCATGGTATGAAAGGTTAACCGAATTTTTGACCTCAAATGGATACAGAAAGGGTGGCATAGATAAAACCTTGTTTGTGAAGGATGAAGAAGGCAAAATCATGATAGCTCAAATCTATGTTGATGATATAGTCTTTGGTGGAATGTCAGAACAAATGGTTCAAAAATTTGTTCACCAGATGCAGTCTGAGTTTGAAATGAGTCTAGTGGGAGAACAGACCTATTTCCTTGGAATGCAAGTAAACCAAATGGAGGACTCTATGTTTCTCTCCCAAAGCAAGTATGCCAAGAACATAGTTAAGAAGTTTGGTATGGATAATGCTAGGCACAAGAGGACTCCTGCTCCCACTCATCTGAAGTTGACCAAAGATGATGGAGGGCCTAGTGTTGATCAATGCCTGTATAGAAGCATGATAGGTAGTCTGTTGTACCTAACTGCAAGTAGACCTGACATTTCTTATGCAGTTGGAGTGTGTGCCAGATATCAAGCAGAGCCTAAGGTGAGCCACTTGAATCAAGTCAAACGGATTCTCAAGTACATCAATGGGACCTGTGACTATGGGATGCTGTATTCACATGGGTCTGAGCCTGTCCTATCTGGGTACTGTGATGCTGACTGGGCTGGGAGTGCTGATGACAGAAAAAGCACATCAGGTGGATGCTTCTTCTTAGGAGACAACCTCATATCTTGGTTCAGCAAGAAGCAGAATTGTGTTTCTCTGTCCACTGCAGAGGCTGAATACATAGCTGCTGGAAGCAGTTGTTCCCAACTGGTTTGGATGAAACAGATGCTCACTGAGTACAATGTCACTCAAAATGTCATGACATTGTTCTGTGATAATCTCAGTGCCATCAATATCTCCAAGAATCCCATCCAACACAGCAGGACCAAACATATTGACATTAGGCACCACTTCATCAAAGATCTGGTGGAAGACAAGGTGATCACTTTGGAACATGTAGCCACGGATCTTCAACTGGCTGACATATTTACAAAGGCTCTGGATGCTACTCAGTTTGAAAACTTAAGGAGCAAACTGGGAATATGTCTCTCTGAGACCTTATAGCAACCACTGATGGTTGGGATAAATTGTTTAATATCTCTGCCTATTAAACAATTTGTACTAGGCTATGATTGGTCAACAGATCATAGCTATGCTACTTGCAACAAGGGTGGATACAAGAGGGTAAGGAGACACCCTACTGTGAGAAGGCCAATGTACCTGCAGGAGTTCAAGGATGTTGTTCATGCAGGAGTAGTTCTGGATGTCAGAAACAAAATCATGGCATCTGATATGGTGGTACCTACTGTAAAGCAAAAGTGGGTGATTACTTGATCAAAGCTGTGAAGCAAGATCAAGTGGATGGTAACTTGGTTGAAACTGTGAAGTCAAACCAAGTTTGTAACTCTGTCATTATTCTCTGGTTATGTTGTTGGCTTTGGCAACATTTTTGACAAAAAGGGGGAGTAACCCCTGACAAACAGAGTGGGTCTCTACAACAGACTCTCATGACGACAGATTCCTCCCCTGCAGCGATTGTGTGTTGAAGTTTAGATTTAACTTCTGTATGTGTGTGCTGCTGTGTGAAGTTTTTATTTAACTTCCATATGTGTGAGTGTGCTGCCACTCTGAGTGTATTAGCTAGTATTAATTCCTGCTAGGTGTGTGATTCCGCTGCCATGAACTCTGTTATGGGGATCAAAGTGTTTTAGCCAAAAATTTGCCAAAGGGGGAGTTTGTAGGTGCTTAATTGGCTGCATTATATGGTAAAACACTAGCTGGTTACTAATGTCTTGACCCATGTCATGACATGTATGTGTGACTACATTGTAGTTGCTGCAGGACTAGCTAACACAGGATTTATTGAATGTCAAACTGGATGCAGTGACATTCATACCTGTCAATAGATACTAAGGAATAGAACAGCTAGTGTTCTGTTAGAACTTAGTATTTATTTCCAGTCTGGTTATCAAGGAAAGACCAGATCTGGCATGAGGCCTACTGACTGAATGTCAAACTGGATGTTATGACATTCATTGACAGCAGCTACTGAACATTAGACAGAGTGGTGTTCTGCTATACTTCAGCATGTAACTTAGTTTGTTATTCAAGAGAATAACAGAACTAACTGAAGGCCAAATGTGTAAATGTTAAGTTGGACACTTTGACATTTATTAATGTAAGCTGTTACTGTAGTATGGTCTTTTTGATCATGTACAGGTCAGCAAAATTGTACAGTCTGTTTTCTGAAAAAACAGACTCAGCATATGGACCTTGATGTCAAGCTGAATGTCGTGACATTCATGCCTGACAGCATATGCTATATTGTAGGTTGTTCAGTTTTCTGTTTCAGCTTTTTCTCAGGCTATTCTTCAAGGATTCAACAACTGAGAGAAAATCCAGGAAATCAACAACCAAGCTACATTCAATGAACCTAACAAATAGCCTATTTGTTAGTAACCTAAATGTTGAATTTATGGGAACTCGCGTGACCTTAAATTCAGGAGAATACAGGTGCAAAAGCCCAGGGTACTGCAATATAAAAGGAAGGCGTTCCTTCATTCAGTTTCAGGGATTTTGAGGCGTGAAGATTTTGTGTGTCCATCATACTTCACTGCTGTATTTTTGTGAGTCTTGTATTAGACGTATCTTGTAAGCCAAGCCATTATCAAGTAGATGATAGCTGTGGCACAGGGTGTTCATTGAGTTGTAAGTGTTGTGTCGCTCAAAGATTTTAAGCGTGAGTGCTGTGTATCTTGATTAAAGTTGTGAAGCACAATCAAGAGTTGTTTGAAGTGTGACTTCAACTTGTCTTTAATATTGTTTAAAGATAGTAATCACTGAGGTGATTGAGGGGGAGTGAGTAGGAACTCTGATCTTAGGTTAAGATTGAAATTGCATTGGGTAGGGATTAAGTGATAAGTTGTAAACGGGTGAGTTTAGCTTTGAATTGATACTACTAATAATGGATTTCCTCCTTGGCTTGGTAGCCCCCAGATGTAGGTCATGTTGGACTGAACTGGGTAAACAATTACTTGTGTTATTTACTGCACTTACTGTTAAGTTCTGCATAATTCCTGTCTGTGCAGAATTGGATGTCATAACAACCCGTGTGACATCCAAAGTTTGATAACTAGAATTTCAAAAATTAAAGAGGAAGTTCAGAAGCAGTTGTCGCATTACGCGAAAAACCGGCGGGAAAACAAGACAACAGAGCCGCCACCGTGCGTTATTTATCCCAAAAGAGGGAAAGGAAACACTCGAAGTAAACCTGGAAAAGACATGGTCTCGCGACCAGAGAGAAATGGGATCGGGAGTCGGTTATGCGAAGGGAAGGTATTAGCACCCCTACGCATCCGTCGTACTCGACGGGATCCACGCACAAAAGGAAGGAAAACGGTTGCTAAAACACTGCTCATAAACAAACAAACGCTGGCTGAAAGAGACACAAGAAAACAAAGAAGACTGACTCGGCAGGATATCGCATCCTGGGCCTACTTAGTTTACCAGGCATAGACATCAGAGTCGAAGTAGTTCGGACTAGGGAAAAACATGCTCGCTAGGATATCGCATCCTATGCATACGTATCTTCTTGGACTAAGAAGAATCAGAGCATCTGTAGCTCGGCTAACGCACACAAAACAAAACAAACACGGGAAATCGACTGCCAATCGCTGGATGGACTCCACACCAGACACACGCACACAGGAAACCAGATGCCACTTGATGGACTTATACCGGACTCCAAGCACACAACAAGAGGATACGGAATGCCAATCGCTGGGCTTACATCCATCTCCTAACACACACAAGACAAAACAAAAAGGGCGCCCGGAGAGATCAGCTCATCTCCTGCCTACGTACCTCATCTGGTATGAGGATCAGGGCGACGTAGTTCCCCTATGCAGGGACAAAGGACTAGCCTAACCAGATAACAGAGGGAGACACAACTAGGGAGACTACGACTCGAGCCTAGATGTTATCATGCAAATCATCCCTAAGTCAAGGTTGCTATCTAACTTGCACAGGAAGCAAGCTAACCTAAACATGACTTGCACAGGAAGCAAGCCAAACTAACCCTAACTTGCACTGGAAGCAAGCTAAAAAAAAAGCACAAACACACAAGCACAAATAGTACACACTATATGCAATCAGTTGGCTCAATCAAGGTTAGGTTTTAGTCGAGGGGTCATATCAACCTCGACAAACAAACCACTGTAACGGGGTAATGTTAGCTCTTAACCCTAACATTGAGAGTTAGGGTGAAGCAGATGAAAGGTGAGTGAAGATGAGACTTCACAGCTCTTATCCCTGGCCAGGGAGAGCTTCAAGACAATGAAAGTGTGGGTTCAGAAAGTTGGAACCCTTCTACACTTATGACTGACACAATGTACAATGATCTTGGGTTAGTATCTACGATGCATCAACACAGTGGTGTGAGCAAAGCAAATGACACACAGAATAGCAGGGGATGGATTGCACATCCCTGGTATCTGCCAATGCCTCTTCACTTAGGAGGTCTTTGGATATGTACAAGGACAAATATAAACAAGCACAAACATTGCCTCTTAAGGAGGACTTCAGACAGGTGCCTGGCCAAGTAACAGGCCAGGTCTTCCAGACTACATGGAGAAGAGATCATTATACCTCAATACTCAAGCTAGCAAGCAAAGCAAAACAAGTTCACAAAGGAACTATAGCATCTAAGGTACCTGAAATCAATCCAACATAATCAGTACACCAGACAAACAAAAGTCAAACAGACAATGGTCCACAGTTAACTGTACATAAACAGACAAACAATGCACAAAGGTGCAAGCCACATGGCACAAACTCAAGTTTCAAAACCTACAAAACAAATTCAAAGTTAGTCATAAACAAGCAACAAGCCACCTCCAATTGAGGGCACATCATCAAGCATAAGCAAATTGTGCTTTTAACCTGAAACAAAGCTCAAATGTGAGAGCACAAACCACTAGTACAAGACTAGGGTCAAAATGAGAGCGAAAAACCAAAACAGAACATGAAACTTATCCAAAATCAAGATCAATCAATTAGGAAACAAGTCCATGTGGTTTCACATTCATATCATCAACCATTATCATTTCATGAAGCAAAGAGTACAAAACATGCAATTTGAAGTTCATAGAAGCAAACAGAATGATTCAATTCAAATCAACTCAAGAATATTTCAATAAATCACCAAAAAAATCATGGCTAAACAGCACTCATCCAATGATCTACACACCAAATTTCAAGTCATTTGGACCAAGGGAAGCAAGGCAATTAAATTCATCAAGTCAACAAAAGTTCAAACAAGCTCATACAAGGCACCAAATTAAGCATCAACTTCAAGCAATCATAAAATAGAGACCAAGCATGATAAATGAATGAAATCAAAGTCATGGCAAACTTCAAGATGTCTATAATACACATGCCAAATTTCAAGTCTATCCAATTAACCACAAGGATTTCACAAATCAAATAAAATCATGTCTCACAAAAAGTACACATTTGGTCAAACAGGGGAGAAATTATCAAACAAATAGGAAATGCATCCAAAAATTCCAAGAAAATTCACATTCAAACTTAACATCCAGAAGATTCAACATGCAGAAATTCAGATTATTTTGAGTTGATATGGCATGGTAAAAAAAATCATCAAATTGGACAAGAATGGTGTGACACCAATTGTCACACCTCTATTCAAAAAATCATATCTCATCAACCAGCAAGGATAAAATCACAAACTCTATACCAAAAAATCCCTAAAGGTGTCTAGATTAAGCACAAAAAGTTTCAGCCTCATTGGATTAAGCATCATCATTTCACAAGCAAAATGGCATGGAAGGTACAAATTGGATACACATGAACAAACCCTAGGCAAAACAGAAATCCACACGTGCATAATTTCTGGAAAAATCACCATAAAAAACTAGAGATCATGAGGAACATTATGCAAAAAATCCCACATTATTTGGACAAATATTGAAGGAGTCATGATTTTTTTAAGACCAGCATAACAAATGAAATAAAATTTGAAAATGAAAATGATTAATTGAATAAAATGGGAAGAATGGCAAAAGCGTAAATAAAACGAAGTCTGGACCTAAGCAAAACGCTGCGTTTCACTTAAGTGAAACGCATCCCCGATCAGGCACAAACATGTGGACCAATACATGACAGAAAAACATCAAAACGCATGCACAACACGCCTGGCACGGATCTGGAAAAATCTGGGAATGAAACCCTAGTGTTCATGCAACATTCATACGCCTTCATCACTCAAGAACAAAGTTGCCCAGAAATTGACAAATGATACATCAATAGAATCCTCTCTTCACGCACATGAAAAATATAACATCCATTAAACCTAATTCATGTTAACATGGAAGAATCGAACAGAATAACATTCAACAACCAAACTTCAAATCATGATAACTTCCTCAATTCTTGATGAAATTCAAATCTACAAAGTTCAGTACACTCAGCATGGCACGATCTATCAAAAACACATCAACATTTCATGAATCGTGAAGATCGATTTCTGACCTGAATTGGAATGCAGAGCTGGATTTGTGATCTTCAATGCTTGTAAGGTGAAAACAGATGTTCCTTGATGCTCCAGTAGATGAATGGAAGAAGGTATGTTGCTCAATCTTGCTTAATCGTGCTCAAATCTACAGTTGCCATTAATGGAGCTCTATGTAACAGTGTTTGAAACAGCTTGGAATCCTTGCTTTCTTGCTTCAATCCAGCTCAGTGATGACTGTAGATGATGATTCAATCGTGGAAATGGCAAGGGATTGGAAGAAACTTGCAGAAAAAGTGAAGAGAAAAAGTGGAGAGAATTTGCAATTCTTAGATCTAGATCTGTGTGAATGAATGCTAATGTGTTTTCTGTTTTGATTATGCATATATACCATGGATTAATCATCTTTGCTAAACCAGATTAAGCCAAACCAAAAGATTAATGAATGCAAGTGTTATGGCCAAATTGCTAAATCACCCTCATATGCATGGGGTGCATACTACAGTGCACGAAAATTGGGCTCAGCATACTCCAAATATCAATTTTAATCAAATGCAATTGATAAAAAGTGTAGAAAATACTTATTTTTCAAATGGACTTTTTTCCTTCCAAATATTCAAATTAATTCACTTTGAAAATGCCATTTTTATGTGATGACTTTTGATGAAATATGATGAATGATTTGGATAGAACATGTTAAAAGGAGATTGTAGCAAGAAACGCCACTCAATTTGGCCAAATGGTATGAAAGTTATCCCACTTTGAAGTTTAAAATTTCTTGATAATGATTTGATCATAACTTACCAACCACAAATGAGAAATGGATGTTCTTGGACTTTTTGGAAAGGTGAGAGCAAGATCTTCAACTTTCATGTTGGACAAAAATTCATTTGAAGCTTGTATGATGATTTAAATTTGAGGAGAAAAACTTTCTATTTTTGGCAATTTCCAATTACAGGTCACTTACTATTTTTGGAAAACTTTTCTCCTGACCTCAAATTCTTCCATGTTGATCTTTGAAATGTCAAATGAGACTTGTATGGACATGAATGAACCCTTTCAAACCATCTCCCACCTTCAAATCCTTGATTTCAGGCACAGTTGACCACAGTTGACTTTCTAGGGTTTCCGATGAAATTCAGCTTGACTGATGACTTCTGAACATCCAATCTTTGGCAAAACCACTTCAAAATGATCCCTAGGTCACATGAACTTGTTGAACCAACCCTAGGGCTTTGCTTCCTTGAGAAATGCACTTGCTTGCTTGTTTGACTGATCCTCCTGACCAGTTGACCTAATCTTGTCTGATGGCTTGCACTTGGGCAAAGGACAATGCAATGCTGTGCAGTGGGCAATGTAATGTTAATGACCTAATGATGAAAATGTATGTACAAAATGATAGGTGCAAATTTGAGGTGCTACAGCTGCCCCTATTCAATCAGCTGGGAACCTGAGCGGATGAGAGCAACGGCTGTCAGACTTTCAAGGTACACAGGGATTGAATACCAAAGAACCGTAGAAATTTGCACTCTGCGGGATCTGATACAAGAAAAAGCCAAGTCATTTACCGATGACGGCTGCACAACAACTTCAGGAAAGCGAAACCATTTACCGATGGCTAAATACTGGAAACTTGATATTTACCGATATCAACTTCAGCGAGACCATTTACCGATGGCTGCTGGGAAACACCTTGATAAAAGAAGCAGGACCATTTACTGATGGGGGCTTCAACTGAGAACTTGATATTAAAGGGAAGCAAGACCATTTACCGATGGTGGCTTCAAAGCAACTTGATATTTACCGATATCAAAGAAAGCGGGGCCATTTACCGATGGCGGCTAAATTGGGCATTCGATATTTACTGATATCGAAGCAAACGGGGCCATTTACCGATGGCGTCTCCACCCTGGGAGGAAAAAGATATATGCAATTGGAATCAGACAAGACGTTTACCGACGACTCCTGGGGATTTTTGATTTTATCAGCAGGAAAATACGCATGACCAGACATTTACCGATGACTGGGATGAGACTCGATGTTTACCGACATCGAAAGATGAAGTTTACCGACATTAATCAAAACAAAACAGACATTTACCGATGACTGGGGAAATACTAGACCAGACGTCAACGGACGAAAGGGAGAGGCTTGACGTTTATCGACACCAACGGAAAGGTGAGCACTTCACTGGGGAAGGAAAAACAAATACTTGCAACTGGAAACCAGACAGGATGCTTACCGACGACTCTACTGGGGATCTCTAGCTGGGGAATTATCAGACATTTACCGATGATTGGGAAAAAACTCGACGTTTACCGACATCGAAAGATGATGTTTACCGACATCAAACAAAGGCGACCAGACATTTACCGATGACTGGGATGAGAAATGATGTTTACCGACATCGAAAGATGATGTTTACCGATACCAAAAAATGACCAGACATTTACTGATGACTGGGGTAGGACTAGATGTTTTACTGACACCGAAACAATGGTGTTTACCGACACCAAAGAAAGAACACGCACGGGTGCTGACATGACACTTATCGGTATCACAAGAATGACATCTTAAATACGTCAAGGCAAGGCTGACCACTTGCCGGGGATCTCACTGGGGAGAAACAAGCTTTCCGTTCACGGACGGGTGAGGAAATAAACATCTCTGGGGGAATATCAATCCTGAATGCTGTCAGGAGCAACTGTAGCAAACGTGTTGTACCGATGTTGAACAAAATGATTCGCCTCTGCCGGGGATACACATGAATGCATATGTTTGAATTTTTCTATGGCGTAATACTCCATATTGAATGAAAATGCTACGCAGTTTGAGGATGCAATGATCACTACATGCAAAATGCAAGGATGAACAACTCCGGCTTGGGAGCCAAAACTGATCAGATACTCCAACTCTGTGGGGAGACTCTGTCCGGGGAATACTCTGCGGGGAGAGCACCGACTTCTCACTCATGCTGGAGAAATAGCACTGCTGCTGGGGAAAGGTAAACTCCGCTGGGGATATCCTTCATAGGACCCAATCCACTCGGGGACTCAGCTTGGGGGAACAACCAAAGCGACCTGCTGGGGACGAACCAAAGCGACTTCGCTGAGGAGTAAACAAAGTAACTCGTTGGGGAGTAAACAAAACAACTCGATGGGGAGTAATAAGGCGACTTGCTAGGGACAACCTGGTGACTTCACTAGGGAGAGCCAACCAATCCACAAATAGGAAAAACTCTACTTTGGGAAATAAATGCTACTCTGCTGGGGACGACCCATCCAATCCACAGATAGGATAACTGCTGGATATAAATTTTATTGAACCCGCTCCACTCGGGGATTCGCTGAGGAAAATCATCAATACCAATCTCTGCTCGAGTGCTAGGGAAAGTAACTCTGTTGGAGATAATCCATCACTCTGCTGAGGAAGAGCAACTCTGATGGGGAATAAACCACCGACACCTCCGCTGGGTATAGGCAATCCTTAGACCTGCTGGGGAATAGAATAGCCTATCCACAGACGTCTCCGCAGGGGAACATAGCTCTGATAGCTTCCATATTTGCTTAGGGAAATATCTACTGGGGAAACGTCCTCACAGATGCCAATCTGCAAAACAGCACAACAAAATGCCCCCAGGGGATACATGGACAAGATATGCTCAAGTGTCCTCGACATTCAAAATGATTTTCAAATGTTTTATCTTTTTGCACGTTATTGTTTAGCCTTCATGTTCTTATATGCAATGCTTATCAAAAATTCGGACGTTTTTGCAAACAAAATAGTAAAAATAAAAACAAGAGAGCTATTTTTCTGAATAACGACTTTTATTGATTGAAAATGTGCCTGAAAAGGCAAATACATTGGGAAGCAATTCCTAGAAAGAGGTAATTGCGCACAGAAGGAAAATAAACTATCCTAATGGCAATGTGAACACGGCATCCACTATTTCCCAACTCTGTTATAACTCACAGATCATCAGTTTTTCTCCCAACTCCTTGCTTTCTAAGAAGAATGACTGGACCGATCACATCTTTCGAGATGGCAGACGACGAAGCGCGATGAAGTACATATAACTCAGACTGTAGTCTTCGCTCTAATCCCTCTTTTGCCTGGATCGCCCTTTCGGGTTTTCAATCCACCGGGATACCCATTTTTGCCTAAGCCGCCCTTGCGGGTTTTCGACTTACCGGGTGTACAAATTCTTTTCATTTTTATCCCTAAATTTTGCCCGAACCTTTTCTTTCTATTTTTTGGTTCGCGGGGATGCCCTTTTTTGCCTGGACTCTTTGGTTCTTTTTGTCCAGCGGGTCAATTTATACGAAGTATTTTTTGACTACATCTGAGTTAACAGGGGATGGAAAATCTTCACCATCCATAGTTGTAAGCATCAAGGCTCCACCGGAGAAAACCTTCTTCACAACATATGGACCTTCATAATTAGGAGTCCACTTGCCCCTGTTATCTGTACCGGGAGGAAGGATCCTCTTCAAAACTAGATCACCGATCTGATAGCTTCGAGGACGCACTTTCTGATCAAAGGCTCGCTTCATCCTTCTCTGATATAACTGCCCATGGCACACAGCTGTTAGTCGTCTCTCTTCGATAAGGCTCAACTCATTAAACCTTGTCCGAATCCACTCGGCTTCGTCCAGCTTGACATCCAACAAAACCCTCAGAGAAGGGATCTCCACTTCAACAGGTAGGACTGCTTCCATACCATACATAAGGGAGTACGGGGTTGCCCCAGTCGACGTACGTACTGAGGTACGGTACCCATGTAAAGCGAAAGGCAACATCTCATGCCAATCCTTGTACGTCACGACCATCTTCTGCACAATCTTCTTGATGTTCTTGTTAGCCGCCTCTACAACACCATTCATCTTCGGTCTGTAAGGAGAAGAATTGTGATGTTCAATCTTGAAATCTTTACAAAGCTCTTTCATCATCTTGTTGTTGAGATTCGAACCATTGTCAGTGATGACTCTCTCAGGAACCCCATAACGACAGATGATTTCTTTCTTGATGAACCGGGCAACCACTTGTTTGGTAACATTAGCATAGGATGCTGCTTCCACCCACTTGGTGAAGTAATCAATCGCAACCAAGATAAAGCGATGTCCATTCGAAGTAGTAGGCTCAATCTTCCCAATCATATCAATGCCCCACATGGCAAACGGCCAAGGCGAGTTCATGACATTCAGAGGGCTTGGTGGTACATGCACCTTATCAGCATAGATTTGACACTTATGGAACTTCCGAGCGTACTTGAAACAATCGGATTCCATAGTCATCCAATAATAACCGGCTCTCAACAGTTTCTTGGACATTGCATGACCACCAGCATGGGTACCAAACGAACCTTCATGCACTTCTTGCATCAACATGTCTGCTTCGTGTCTATCCACGCATCTGAGCAAGACCATGTCGAAGTTCCTCTTATACAGCACATCATCCTGATTCAAATAAAAGCCTCCATCTAGCCTTCTCAGGGTTTTCTTATCATTCCTTGACGCACCTTCAGGATACTCCTGAGCCTTGAGGAAGTTCTTGATGTCATAATACCACGGTTTCTCATCGATCACAACAGACTCGGCTGCAAACACATACGCAGGCCTCTCGAGTCGATTCACCGCAACATGTGGCACATGATTCCACCAATGAACTTTGATCATAGAGGACAAAGTAGCCAAAGCATCAGCCATCTGATTCTCATCCCGGGGAACATGATACAGCTTCACCTTCTTGAAGAACGTCAGTATTCTTCTGGTGTAATCTCTATACGGAATCAAATGCGGCTGGTTCGTATTCCAATCTCCGTTGACCTGGTTGATCACTAGAGCGGAATCTCCATAGATGTCAAGCGTTTTGATCCTCAAATCAATGTCTTCTTCTATCCCCATGATACAAGCCTCATACTCAGCTTCATTGTTGGTGACGTCAAAAGTCAATCTAGCAGAGAAAGGTATATGTGCACCTTTGGGATTAATCAATATTGCCCCAACACCGTTGCCGTTCATATTCACAGCCCCATCAAACATCAATGTCCACTTGTCATCCGGATCCGGTCCTTCCTCGACAAGAGGCTCTTCGCAATCTTTCATCTTCAGATACATGATGTCTTCATCAGGGAATTCAAACATCATAGGCTGATAATCCTCAAGCGGTTGCTCAGCAAGGTAGTCTGACATAATACTACCTTTAATGGCCTTCTGCGACGTGTACTGAATATCATATTCTGTTAGAATCATCTGCCATCGAGCAACGCGCCCGGTGAGAGCCGGTTTCTCAAAGATGTATTTCACTGGATCCATCTTAGAAATCAATAAGGTAGTATGGTTCAACATATACTGCCTCAGTCGGCGAGCAGCCCAGGCCAAAGCACAACAAGTTTTCTCGAGCAATGAATATCTTGTTTCACAATCGGTAAACTTTTTGCTAAGGTAGTATATGGCATGCTCTTTTCAACCAGACTCGTCATGCTGTCCCAATACACACCCCATCGAGTTCTCAGTCACTGATAGGTACATTATCAATGGTCTCCTTGGAACTGGAGGTATCAGGATTGGAGGTGTCTGTAAATACTCTTTTATCTTGTCAAAAGCTTTCTGACAGTCATCATTCCACCTGATTGCTTGATTCTTTCTGAGCAATTTAAAAATTGGTTCACACGTGGCAGTTAGGTGAGATATGAACCTTGCAATGTAGTTCAACCTCCCTAAAAACCCACGGACTTGCTTTTCCGTTTTTGGTTCAGGCATCTCTTGAATAGCTTTGACTTTTGCTGGATCAACCTCAATCCCTTTCTCACTGACAATGAAACCCAACAGTTTACCGGATCTCACCTCAAACGTACACTTGTTTGGATTCAGCCTCAGTTTGAACTTTACCAATCTGTCAAACAACTTCTGCAAATTAACCAGGTGCTCCTCTTCTGTCTGCGACTTCGCAATCATATCATCCACGTACACTTCAATCTCTTTGTGCATCATGTCATGAAAGAGAGTCGTCATTGCCCTCTGATAGGTAGCACCGACATTCTTCAGCCCAAACGGCATCACCTTATAGCAGAACGTGCCCCAAGGTGTAATGAATGTCGTCTTTTCCATGTCCTCTGGCGCCATTTTAATCTGATTATACCCAGAAAAACCATCCATGAAAGAGAAAACCGAGGATTGAGCCGTATTATCCACCAATACATCAATGTGAGGTAATGGGAAATCATCTTTCGGACTCGCTCTGTTCAAATCCCAGTAATCGACACACATTCTGACTTTGCCATCCTTCTTCGGCACAGGAACGATGTTGGCCACCCACGGGGGATAACTTGTAACAGCCAGAAAACCCGCATCCCACTGCTTCTGAACCTCTTCCTTGATCTTGACGGCCATATCAGGACTAGTTCTGCGAAGCTTCTGCTTGACCAAAGGACACTCTTCTCTAAGAGGTAATCGATGCATCACAATGTCTGTATCCAAACCAGGCATATCTTGATATGACCAGGCGAATATCTCCACATATTCTCTCAGCATCTCAATCATCCTCCTCTTGACAGAGTCCTCTAAAGCAGCCCCAATCTTGATCTCTCTTCTGGCGTCCTCAGTACCCAGATTAACAATCTCCAACTCCTCCTGATGAGGTTGGATGACCCTTTCCTCCTGCTTCAGCAATCTGACCAATTCGGCGGGGAGTTCACAGTCTTCCTCACTCTCCTCTTCAGCTTGGTAGATGGGAATATCAAAATCATACTGAGCCATAACAGAATGGTTCATAGTGGATTCCGTGAGATCACTTCTGCATGTTAATGCCTTATTTTAGAAAAAGAGTTCAAGAAAGTCACAAAAAAAAAATTGCCATTTTTATTGTTTTGAAAAAATGAAAACAAAAATAGAAAGACAAGGATCACAAAATTTGATTGCAAAACATCCTTTATTAATGATAACCATTAAAACATGATGAGGCCCTACAATGAACCACTACACCTTGGGCAGAACGTAGGGTTTTCATGCAAAATGAAAAAAAAAAAGAAAATTACTCTGTCTGAAGAGTAACTTGGACCACTTCTTCGGCCGTCCAGTTGTTGATAGACTCCCCTGGTGCACACGGGCGAACCCAGTTGTCTAAATCACAATCGCTGTCACAGTCTTCACTACCAGTTGCAAAGACGTCGCCATGATTCATCAGCCCAGCGCTGGTAAAGGTACTCGGACCCGTCTGCACACTCTGCTCTGCTTGGAGAGGCTCATAACCAATGCCAAATTTGTCTTCTTTGACAGGCAAGTCCACCATCTTGCCCCAACCCTCAGCTTTGCTGGAATCAACAACCTCCTTGGCCTGCTTGTACGAAGCAATCAAAGCACCTGGCTTCCTCTGATCAGCGTACGCCACTTTCTCAAGAGCCACAGTCTCAAACGCCTGGTATAAGGTTTCGTGGATCTCGCCATCCACCTCGACATACTTGAACGAGGATAGGTGACTCACCAGAATCTCTTCTTTGCCACACACGGTCACAATCTAACCGTTCCAGACATACTTGAGCTTTTGGTGGAGAGTCGACGAGACTGCCCCTGCTGCATGGATCCACGGACGCCCCAACAAACAACTGTAGGCGGGCTGAATGTCCATCACATAGAAGATTATATCAAAAACCTCCGGACCTATCTTCACCGGCAAAGTAACTTCCTCAAACACAGAACGTTTGGATCCGTCGAAAGCACGAACGATAAGGTCACTAGGAGTAAGCACGACCCCTTCCACATCAATCTTCTTCAGAATCTGCTTAGGCAGCACATTCAGCGACGACCCGGTGTCTACCAATACGTGAGACAATACTGCCCCCTTGCATTCCATAGTGATATGCAAGGCTTTGTTATGATTGCGACCCTCAGGCGTTAAGTCTAGGTCAGTGAATCCTACACCATGCCTGGTGCCCACATTGGCCATCACCCCCTCCAGTTGGTTGACGGAAATCACTTGAGGTACGTAAGCCATGTTCAGCATCTTCAATAAGGCATTACGATGTGCCTCAGAGCACAACAGCAAAGAGAGTATTGAAATCTTGGACGGGGTCTGATTAAGTTTATCTATGATCTTATAATCACTCTTCTTTATGATCTTCATAAACTCCTCTACGTCCTTTTCAAATGAACCCTCAGGCACCTCCTTCTGAGCCGGTTCCTCGTCAACGACAACCTGTTTTCCCTTTGACTTGGCAGAAGCCTCAGCATTAGCATCTCTCAACGGCTGAGGAGCAAACAGTCGTCCACTTCGAGTAAAACCTCCTGGTCCACCAACGTTGTCCACAACGGGACTCATAACCACAGGAGTTTTAACTGGTGCACTGATCGTCACAGGCGCTTGACTCGATGGCCTCGTCTGATTATCAGCCCTTCGATTGTTGCGGTAGGCATTATCATATCTCCATGGCACAACCCTACTATTCTCAACCGGTCTTCTTCCAAACGCCACGATAGTAGTTGGAGCACTGATGGTTACCGGAGCAGAAATGGTAACTGGGGTACCACTTGTTGCAGGTGCACTAACAACCCTTTGTCCACGTCCTTCAGACGGTTTAAAGTAGATAGTGACAGTTGACACTGTCCCACGATCTTTTACAGCCCTACTGAATTGCAGACAACCCTCATCCATCATACCCTGGATGCCGGCCCGCAACTGACCACAGCCATTCTCAGATTTCGCACAATCAATACAGCCCTCGTCACAGCCCGGGTAGACACCCCCATTCAGCAGACGACCCTTTAAAACCAGCAGAGAAGTCTGAACATCATCAACACTGACAACCAGATCTTCAGCTTCTTCCCCTTCAATATTGTTCACTCTATGCCCACCATGCTGAGGCATAGGGTTGTTCACGACGTTAGGCACTGGAGCGAAGTTGATCGTCTTGGCATCGATCAAATCTTGGACCTTGTGCTGGAAAGCCCGACATTTCTCGGTATGGTGTCCTGGTGCCCCAGAATGAAAGTCACAACGGACGTTGGCATCGTACCCAGGAGGCAAAACTGTTGGCGGAGCCATTGTACGCAACTCGACAAACCCCAACCTGAGTAGTTCGGGTAACAGTTCGGCGTACGACATTGGTAGCGGATCAAAACGGCGATCAGGCATCCTTTGTCTAGGCTGATACTGACGTTGCTGTTGTTGTTGTTGTTGTTGTTGCGGTTGTTGAACTCTTTGTTGTTGTTGTGGACGAGGTTGAGGTGCTGGGATGGTCACAGCAGCCACCGGGCGATACTGATTTCTGTTCACACTTCCTCGGTACACATTCCCTCGGTGTTGTACATCATTAGTTTCACCTTCTCTACGGCGAGGTGCCCCAGAGAAAGGTTTCTTAGATGATGAACCCACGTCCTGGATCTTACCGGCCTTGATCAAACTTTCAGTTCTCTCACCACAGATCACCACGTCTGAGAAACTACCGAATGGGCAACTCCCCATGCGGTCCATGAATACTCCTTGTAGCGTGCCAATAAACATATCCGTTAACTCCCTCTCCAGCATAGGGGGTTGAACTCTCGCAGCCAATTCGCGCCACCTCTAGGCGTACTCCTTGAAGCTTTCATTGGATTTCTGACAAAGACTCTGCAGCTGAGTCCGGCTAGGCGCCATGTCCATGTTATGCTTGTATTGCCTCAAGAAGGCTTCACCCAAGTCTCTCCAGCATCGGATCGAATCTCTCTTCAATTCCATGTACCAGTCCAAAGAGGCCCCAGATAGACTATCTTGGAAAAAGTACATCCACATCTTTTTATCATCAGTATACGCAGAGATTTTCCGATAATAAGCCTGCACGTGGGTGCGAGGGCAAGAAGTGCCATTGTATTTATCAAAAGATGGCGCCTTGAATTTATAAGGGATTCTCAAGCCTTCCACTAACCCCATATTGGTAACATCAAAACCGAGAGAATTTTGACATTCCATAGCCCGGATCTTCTCAGCAAGGGCATCAACTTTACAATCCCTCTCATCAACCCTTCCCAAAACGTCTTCGTCTTCACTGAGCAGAGTGAACATATCCTCTTGTCTGTCAATAATCGGAGCCTGATTACGGGGCGGAGCACGGACTGCTCTGGCATTAACAGTCTCTGGAGCAATCGGTTGACCGTTGACTCTAATACCCCTCAACTCATCACCTACAGCATAGTTGTTGATGGGAACAGCAGCAGTAGCAGGTTCATTGATCGGGCCTCCCTCTGGCAGAGCTTGGTTGGCCGGTGGAATTACAGCTTCTTGCCTCTGAACGAGAGCTCGGAGTTCTTCTTGACCTTGCGCAACCCCTTGCATCATATGCATGAACTGGGCCATGTTAGCCCTCATCTCAGCTAACTCAGCTTGCACTTGATCCATGTTCCTTTGATGATTCAGTCTGGTTGAGTAGCGGTGCGGTCTTTGATCAGCTATCCTGCCTGAACACAGGAACCAAAGTGAGAAGTCACGAACAAGAACACCTGCTATGCAAAATGATATGAGTATGGTGCTAATGATGCGTATGATGCACATGATATGTTCATTTCTCAGGCATTCAAAGAGCCTGATTCATCCTCAAAAGATGGCAACCTGCAGCAACAAGGGAACATCATATGCGAGGTAAATGAGAACAAGATGAAACACCAACAACCTTATCTATAGATAAAAGCAATAGGATCATACAACGAAGTCAACAAAGATCCAAATAAACGGAGTACAACAATGAATCCCATCCAACAAGCCTGGAGGTGATTCTCAACATACACATCAAAGATACAAGCTAAGACTAACGATCCCCCGGAATGAGAGTCTTCAGGTACTGGCACTGGTCTATCAACAGGGCGCACTCTGAACATTCTGGTAGAGGGGTGATCTTCTCCTTCAGTTGTCGTCTAAGCTCTACAACTTCTCCCCCGAGATGGTTCTCTGATGCCGGTCTCAAGTCTACCTCCTTCTTCAACTGAATGTTTTTGTCTCTGAGTTGCTTCTCCAGGTCTCTGATCTTCTTCTGGTAACTGGCTTCGGCTCTCTGCAGCCTCAAGCACTCCCGGTGTTCTGCATCTAACATGGATTCCATCTCCTCGTAGGATCTCTTCTTGCTTCTCAATCTCCTAGCATCTTCTCCCTGCACTCCTCTGAGTTGATGAGCCAAGTTCAACCTATCAGCTTTGGCCTTGTACAGCTCCATCTGGGTATCTTGCTCCTTTTCTCTTAACCGACGATTCTCCATCAGGGCTTGCTTGTAGTGCTCAGCAGGCACACTCTCAGCAAGGATCAAAGGTGGTTACTCCTGCAACGGCTCCATCCTATCGTAGGGTAACAACAAAGTTTCCACTCTCTTCTTAACCCAATCAGTGTAATCAGGCATAGCGATGGAAAACTTCTTCCCTAAGACAGATCCATCCTTCACACCAATAGACTTCCAAGCTCTTCCTATCTGCTCCAATCTAGCCAGGTCACTCTGCTTCTCAAAATACACACTTTCAGCTACCTCAGCCTCAAGTGGTTTTCCCTTCAACACGAACCCCAACTGGCGAAGAGAAAGAACTGGATTGTAATTGATGCAACCCTTAGTCCCTACAAGTGGCACATTCCTGAACTCTCCACAACTCATAATGACATTACGCACATCCATCTGGTAAGATTGCCATCTAATATCATAGGAGGTAAGAGACATAACCCTCTGAGTCCACTTATGAGTGCTCTGAGCATCCACAAAGGGTCCACTGACTGGCAGGAGAGACATGAACCATCTGAGCAAAAGTGGGAGACAGCATCTGATAGCTCCACCCTTACATGCCTACTGTGAATAGCATAGTAAGTGTCAGCTAACAGAGTAGGAACTAGATTTCCTCCAATGAAGATACTGACTGCAGCATAGTCCACAAAGTTGGGCATACTCGGAAACAGGACGATTCCATAGATCATAACAGCTAGCTGGGCATGAAAAGCTTCCCAATTCCCCTTCTCCGCTTCTTCTCTGGCAACTCTCAGCAGAAACTTCAAAGGCAAACCCTCAACATCCCCACTGGACTTCCAACTATCACTGACTTCTTTGATACCCAACTAGAGAGCTCTGGCAACAACTCTGAAATCAACCTCCTTGGGCACATCCAAGAAAGAAACCTGATACCGGACCGGGACATTCAGCAGAATGGAGTACTCCTCAAGAGTAGGCGCCAACTGATAATCTTGAAAGGTGAAGCAACGAAGCTCTGGGTCGTAGAACTGAAGAAGAGTCTGCAACGGCACCGGATCGACTACCATTTTCAACAGTGTCAGAATATCTCCATACTGGTCAACAAACCCCTTCTGGTTACCGCTGGTCATAAGGTTGCTCAACTCAATCAGAGATGTCAAAGGCTCACGGTGAAAGCTGTAGGAACAAGTCTTCCGCTTCGGCTCTGGGACTGTTGCCATCTCTATCAGTGAACAGACTCTGGAATGTACCTGAGAAATGATATGCATGCAGAGATTAGCTTTTTTTCTTTTTTTTTTCTTTTTTTTTTCAATCAATTTTTTATTTGCTTATTTTTTGAAAATAAACATGCTATGATGCAAATGATGCAGACAAGACTGGTTGGCTGCGCATCTCAGAACACAGGATCGAAGCTTCGGTTTAAACTCGGAAACCCAACTCATCTGAAACCCAAAGTCAACTGAGAAACTATCATCTGAACCCAAAGTCACCAACAGGACCAAAAGTCACCAACGGTACCTGTAATAATAATCAATCCCTCCCCACTCACAGGTGTCGTCTAGGCCAGGGTAAGGTCGAGAGAAACGCAACATAAATAACCTTTCGCAGAATATCATCATATACACAACCGAAGTATGCAACGATAATATCCCACCAGGGTCTGAACTGCTCGTGATATCAATGTTCCGCTAAGTGGCACAATACCACCCGCTTCCCATGAATCACTCTATTCCTAAGTATCCTAGATTTCACTCATGGCCTGGGTATTGGGCCTTTTACCTCAAGTAACTCCCACCCCAACAGAGAGACAACACAGCATAGCCATCATCCTGATTCAAATAAAAGCTTCCAGCTAGCCTTCTCAGGGTTTTCTTATCATTCCTTGACGCACCTTCAGGATACTCCTGAGCCTTGAGGAAGTTCTTGATGTCAAATAAAATCATGTCTCACAAAAACTCCACATTTGGTCAAACAGGGGAGAAATTATCAAACAAATAGGAAATGCATCCAAAAATTCCAAGAAAATTCACATTCAAACCTAGCATCCAGAAGATTCAACATGCAGAAATTCAGATTATTTTGAGTTCATATGGCATGGTAACAAAAATCATCAAATTGGACAAGAATGGTGTGACACCAATTGTCACACCTCTATTCAAAAAATCATATCTCATCAACCAGCAAGGATAAAATCACAAACTCTATACCAAAAAATCCATAAAGGTGTCTAGATTAAGCACAAAAAGTTTCAGCCTCATTGGATTAAGCATCATCATTTCACAAGCAAAATGGCATGGAAGGTACAAATTGGATACACATGAACAAACCCTAGGCAAAACAGAAATCCACACGTGCATAATTTCTGGAAAAATCACCATAAAAAACTAGAGATCATGAGGAACATTATGCAAAAAATCCCACATTATTTGGACAAATATTGAAGGAGTCATGATTTTTCTAAGATCAGCATAACAAATGAAATGAAATTTGAAAATGAAAATGATTAATTGAATAAAATGGGAAGAATGGCAAAAGCGTAAATAAAACGAAGTCTGGACCTAAGCAAAACGCTGCGTTTCACTTAAGTGAAACGCAGGCCCAATCAGGAACAAACATGTGGACCAATACATGACGGAAAAACATCAAAACGCATGCACAACACGCCTGGCACAGATCTGGAAAAATCTGGGAATGAAACCCTAGTGTTCATGCAACATTCATACGCCTTCATCACTCAAGAACAAAGTTGCCTAGAAATTGACAAATGATACATCAATAGAATCCTCTCTTCACGCACATGAACAATATAACATCCATTAAACCTAATTCATGTTAACATGGAAGAATCGAACAGAATAACATTCAACAACCAAACTTCAAATCATGATAACTTCCTCAATTCTTGATGAAATTCAAATCTACAAAGTTCAGTACACTCAGCATGGCACGATCTATCAAAAACACATCAACATTTCATGAATCGTGAAGATCGATTTCTGACCTGAATTGGAATGCAGAGCTGGATTTGTGATCTTTAATGCTTGTAAGGTGAAAACAGATGTTCCTTGATGCTCCAGTAGATGAATGGAAGAAGGTATGTTGCTCAATCTTGCTTAATCGTGCTCAAATCTACAGTTGCCATTAATGGAGCTCTATGTAACAGTGTTTGAAACAGCTTGGAATCCTTGCTTTCTTGCTTCAATCCAGCTCAGTGATGGCTGTAGATGATGATTCAATCGTGGAAATGGCAAGGGATTGGAAGAAACTTGCAGAAAAAGTGAAGAGAAAAAGTGGAGAGAATTTGCAATTCTTAGATCTAGATCTGTGTGAATGAATGCTAATGTGCTTTCTGTTTTGATTATGCATATATACCATGGATTAATCATCTTTGCTAAACCAGATTAAGCCAAACCAAAAGATTAATGAATGCAAGTGTTATGGCCAAATTGCTAAATCACCCTCATATGCATGGGGTGCATGCTACAGTGCACGAAAATTGGGCTCAGCATACTCCAAATATCATTTTTAATCAAATGCAATTGATAGAAAGTGTAGAAAATACTTATTTTTCAAATGGACTTTTTTCCCTCCAAATATTCAAATTAATTCACTTTGAAAATGCCATTTTTATGTGATGACTTTTGATGAAATATGATGAATGATTTGGATAGAACATGTTAAAAGGAGATTGTAGCAAGAAACCCCACTCAATTTGGCCAAATGGTATGAAAGTTATCCCACTTAGAAGTTCAAAATTTCTTGATAATGATTTGATCATAACTTGCCAACCACAAATGAGAATTGGATGTTCTTGGACTTTTTGGAAAGGTGAGAGCAATATCTTCAACTTTCATGTTGGAAAAAAATTCATTTGAGGCTTGTATGATGATGTAAATTTGAGGAGAAAAACTTTCTATTTTTGGCAATTTCCAATTACAGGTCACTTACTATTTTTGGAAAACTTTTCTCCTGACCTCAAATTCTTCCATGTTGATCTTTGAAATGTCAAATGAGACTTGTATGGACATGAATGAACCCTTTCAAACCATCTCCCACCTTCAAATCCTTGATTTCAGGCACAGTTGACCACAGTTGACTTTCTAGGGTTTCCGATGAAATTCAGCTTGACTGATGACTTCTGAACATCCAATCTTTGGCCAAACCACTTCAAAATGATCCCTAGGTCACATGAACTTGTTGAACCAACCCTAGGGCTTTGCTTCCTTGAGAAATGCACTTGCTTGCTTGTTTGAATGATCCTCTTGACCAGTTGACCTAATCTTGTCTGATGGCTTGCACTTGGGCAAAGGACAATGCAATGCTGTGCAGTGGGCAATGTAATGTTAATGACCTAATGATGAAAATGTATGTACAAAATGATAGGTGCAAATTTGAGGTGCTACAGCAGTTGGATGCTGGTTTCCTTGCTGTCACTAATTATCCGCTTTGGGTCGCAAATATTGTGTCGGTCCCGAAGAAGGATGGGAAGGTGAGAATGTGTGTGGACTACCAGGATCTGAACAGAGCTAGCCCGAAGGATGATTTCCCATTACCTCACATTGATGTGTTGGTAGATAATACATCTCAATTCTCGGTGTTTTCCTTCATGGATGGTTTTTCTGGCTATAATCAAATCAAAATGTCGCCAGATGATATGGAGAAAACAACGTTCATCACACCATGGGGCACTTTTTGTTATAAGGTTATGCTGTTTGGTCTCAAGAACGCCGGTGCAACTTATCAGAGGGCCATGGTGACTTTGTTTCATGATATGATTCATCATGAAAGTGAATGCTATGTTGATGACATGATAGCAAAGTCCCAAACAGAGGAGGGGCACTTGGTAGATCTGGCCAAGTTATTTGACTGGCTGAGACAATTCAGACTGAGGTTGAATCCGAATAAGCGCACTTTCGGAGTGCAGTCCGGTAAATTGCTGGGGTTCATTGTAAGTGAGAGAGGAATCGAGGTTGATCCTGCTAAAGTAAAAGCAATACAAGAAATGCCTGAACCGAGGACGGAGAAAGAGGTTCGTGGTTTCTTAGGTAGATTGAACTACATTTCACGGTTCATATCTCATCTAACAGCCACATGCGAACCTATATTCAAGTTGTTGAGAAAAGATCAAACGGTCAGGTGGAATAACGATTGCCAAGCGGCATTTGAAAAGATAAAAGAGTATTTGCAGGAGCCTCCGATTCTGATGCCTCCTGTGGAGGGACGACCGTTAATTCTGTACTTGACGGTCCTCGAAGGGTCTATGGGGTGTGTACTGGGGCAACATGACGAGTCTGGTCGAAAAGAGCATGCCATATACTACCTTAGCAAAAAGTTTACCGACTATGAAACAAGATATTCACTGCTCGAGAAAACTTGTTGTGCTTTGGTCTGGGCTGCTCGCCGACTGAGGCAGTATATGCTGGTTCATACCACTTTATTGATTTCCAAGATGGATCCAATCAAGTATATTTTTGAGAAGCCAGCATTGACCGGACGGGTTGCGAGATGGCAGATGATTTTGACCGAATATGATATACAATATACTTCTCAGAAAGCAATCAAGGGGAGTGTATTGTCTGATTACCTCGCCCAGCAACCCATTGAGGATTATCAACCAATGAAGTTTGAGTTCCCTGATGAGGACATCATGTTTCTCAAATCGAAAGATTGCGAGGAACCACTCCCGGAGGAGGGGCCTGACCCTGAATCCGAATGGATTCTGATGTTTGATGGGGCCGTTAACGTAAATGGTAGTGGAGTTGGTGCTGTTTTGGTTACGCCGAAAGGATCCCACATTCCTTTTGCTGCCCGACTAACATTTGAGTGCACCAACAATGTGGCTGAGTACGAAGCTTGTATCTTGGGGATTGAAGAGGCGATTGATTTGCGGATCAAGAACCTTGTTATATATGGAGATTCAGCTTTGGTTGTGAATCAGGTTAACGGAAAATGGTATACGCATCAATCTCATTTAATTCCATACCGGGATTATACGAGGAGATTGTTTACGTTTTTCACCAAGGTGGTATTGCATCATGTGCCTAGAGAAGAGAATCCTTTGGCAGATGCTTTAGCTACTCTGGCCGCCTTAATTAAGGTGCAGTGGTGGAATCAGTTCCCAAGTGTTGAGGTAGGACGTCTGGATAGACCGGCTTATGTGTTTGCTGTTGACACAACGCCTGATGATGAGAAGCCGTGGTATTACGATATCAAGCGCTATTTGGAAACCCAAGAGTATCTTGAGGGAGCATCCAAGAAGGACCGAAAGACTCTGAGGAGGTTGGCCATGGTGTTCTACTTGAATAAGGATGGGGTTTTGTACAACAGAAATTTCGATTGGGTCTTGCTCAGATGTGTTGATGATAAAGAAGCAAGCCAATTGATGAAAGAGGTTCACGAGGGGTCGTTCGGTACCCATGCCAGTGGGAATGCAATGGTGAAGAAGCTGTTGAGAGCCGGATATTATTGGATGACAATGGAGGCCCAATGTTTCAATTTCGTGCGGAGGTGTCATAAATGCCAGATTTATGCTGACAAGGTGCACATGCCTCCAAACCCGTTGAGTTTGATGTCGTCTCCATGGCCGTTTGTTATGTGGGGCATTGATATGATTGGGAAGATTGAGCCTACGACTTCGAATGGGCACCGGTTCATATTAGTGGCTATTGATTACTTCACCAAGCGGGTGGAAGCAGCCTCTTATGCGAATGTGACGAAGCAGGTCGTTGCCAGATTTCTCAAGAGAGACATCATTTGCAGATATGGGGTTCCCGAGAGAATCATTACTGATAATGGTTCTAATTTGAACAACAAGATGATGGCAGAACTGTGCCGGGAATTCAAGATCGAGCATCACAATTCTTCTCCTTATCGTCCGAAGATGAATGGGGCGGTTGAGGCAGCTAATAAGAATATAAAGAAGATTGTGCAGAAAATGGTCGTGACCTATAAAGATTGGCATGAGATGTTGCCGTTTGCATTGCATGGGTACCGAACTTCAGTGCGTACATCTACTGGAGCAACGCCTTTCTCACTCGTGTATGGGATGGAAGCGGTGCTACCGGTGGAGGTTCATATTCCTTCGTTGAGAGTCCTGATGGACGTGAAATTGCAAGAGGCTGAATGGGTAAGGACTCGGTACGAAGAATTAAGCCTGATTGAGGAAAAGAGGCTGGCGGCCATCTGTCATGGGCAGTTGTACCAGCAGCGGATGAAGCGTGCTTTTGACCGAAAGGTACGACCTCGTGTGTATCACGTAGGTGATATGGTGTTGAAAAGGATCCTTCCTCCTCAAAGCGATCGTAGGGGCAAGTGGACACCCAATTATGAAGGTCCATTCGTGGTCAAGAGGGTTTTCTCTGGCGGGGCCTTGTTGTTGACGACCATGGATGGCGAGGATTTTCCATCCCCTGTGAATGCGGACGCAGTTAAAAAATACTTCGTATGAGAGACCCGCTGGACGAAAAGAATAAAATAGTCCAGGCAAAAATGGGCATCCCGGCGAACCAAAAAAAAAATGAATGAAAAAGGTTCGGGCAAAAATTAGGGATAAAAAGAGAAAAAACTGTACACCCGGCAAGTCGAAAACCTGAAAAGGCGACTTGGGCAAAAAAGGGTATCCCGGTGGACTGAAAACCCGAAAGGGCGGTCCAGGCAAAAGAAGGATTGAAACGAACAACTGCGTCTAGCATGATCGTTTGTACTCTGGGTTCCCCGGCGGGGATCAGTCGGAACCGTCTTGTTCAGAAGGCAGAAAGCACGGAAAGTCTGAGGACATATGGGGTGTAACCGAGTTGGAACTCGATGAGATCACGGTTTTCCCATTGCCATTAGGATAGATTTTTCCTTTTGTGCGCAATTACCTCTTTTCAGGAATTGCTTCCTGTGTATTGCTCAATTTTGAGCCACACTTTTTTCAATCAATAAAATGCATATTCGGTCAAATAATTTTGTTTTTGTTTTCATTTCCGCTTTGATTGCAAAAACATCCGTTTATTGTGATAAAGAATCTTTGCATTTTAAAACATGGAGATCCCTTCCGATGCATGCTTATAAGATTGAAAGCTTGAAATCTCATTCGGAAGGTAGAGTGACCCAGGTGTTGAAATCTTGGCACGCCTGGGGCACGTTTTTATCTAACGATCTCTTTTGCAGGTGTTGTTAGATATTTTCACTCACTTGCAGGTGTGATGAGAAGCCTTTTGACAAAAGATCTCCGTGGAGTCCAATCAGGGACAAAGGATTGAGAAATGGTGAAAAGACGGCGAAAGACGTGCGACGATCCTTGAGAATTAATCAAGAAGACTCTTCAAAGTCTGAGGACTGGGAAGTTTGTATGAATCCAGGGAGTGCGATCTCTGTGGAATACGGAGAAGTCGAGAATACAAGGTGATGAATCAGAAAAGTCCAGACGAGTCTGGGAGCTCTCAAAAGTGGAAAGCGGATACTGGGTTTGGACGTTGAATACCCGGGTTCGACGAGACGACGGGTGTTCTGTGCCAGAATTTCCTTGTTTCCCCAAGCAGAGTTGAGATTGTTACCTCCCCGGTAGATTCAAGGTCTGTGTCTTCCCTAGCAGGGTCGGGATGGTTATCTCCCCAGCAGGTGTTCGAGATTGGTGTTTCCTCAGTAGCCAGGCCTGAAGGTTGTTGTTTCTCCAACGAAGGTGTCCATTGCTGGCTTTTCCTCCAGCAAGCCGAAAGCTGTTGTCTTCCACGCAGAGTGCGATGGTGGTTTTTTTCCCCAACAAAGTCCCCAAGTGGATCGGGTTCAGTAGAGGTCATCCCTGGTAAGGGTGGTCCTTTCCCCAGCAGCAGCGTTATTCCCCAGCAGGGTGGAGATTGGAGTGTTGTCGAGTTCCTCAACAGAGTGCCTCGAGCTCCCCAGAAGAATCCCTTGAGGGGGATACTTTTTTTATGCATTCATCATGTAGATAAGCATAGCATATTGCATAGCTAATGGCGTAGCATTTCCATGATTATGGAGCATTACGCTAAAAAAATCATCACGCATCAGCATCGCAAGCATAAACTAGTCTCAAGCCGTGGTTACTGTTTAAGAGGTGTTTCGCCCGAGGGTGAAGATGTTACTCCGAGGAGTTTGGCATCGTGATGTTGAATCAACAGTATTCCCCAGTAGTGCGATATTGGAGGAAGAGTTTCTGTCAGGCGGAGATGGAAATGATAATTCAAGAAGTTTTGGGGTTCAAGAAAAGCAAAAAAAAATAAAGAGAGAATAATCCCCAGCTTAGCGCAAATTATTCGTTTGCTAGGGTTGAATAGAGGATAGCATGCTCATGGCGTGTTATCCCCAGCATGGGTCGTTGGCACGCGTGCCGCCTCGTTTATCACTGTCCCTTATCTCTACCGATGCTGACAGGCATGACACAGTTTCCGACGTTCAGGTCGACACACTTGTGGCACTCAGGCCAGTTTTTCGGTGTTTAGGACGAGGTGGGTATTCAGACCAGTTTCCGATTCTCAGATCGAAGAAGCTTCCGAAGTTCAGATCGATGCAGCTTACGGAATTCAGGCCAGTTTCCGGTGATCAGGCCGAGGTGGGTATTCAGACCAGTTTCCGATTCTCAGATCGAAGAAGCTTCTGAAGTTCAGATCGATGCAGCTTGCGGCATTCAGGCCAGTTTCCGGTGATCAGGCCGAGGTGGGTATTCAGACCAGTTTCCGATTCTCAGATCGAAGAAGCTTCCGAAGTTCAGATCGATGCAGCTTGCGGCATTCAGGCCAGTTTCCGGTGATCAGGCCAAGGTGGGTATTCAGACCAGTTTCCGATTTTCAGATCGAAGAAGTTTCCGACGTTCAGGTCGACACACTTGTGGCACTTAGGCAAGTTTTTCGGTGTTCAGGCCGAGGTGGGTATTCAGACCAGTTTCCGATTCTCAGATCGAAGAAGCTTCCGAAGTTCAGATCGATGCAGCTTGCGGCATTCAGGCCAGTTTTTCGGTGTTCAGGCCGAGGTGGGTATTCAGACCAGTTTCCGATTTTCAGATCGAAGAAGCTTCCGAAGTTCAGATCAATGCAGCTTGCGGCGTTCAGGCCGGTCGTTCGGTATCCAGACCGAAGTGGTATCCAGACTGAAGTGGTATCCAGACTGAAATGGTATTCAAGCCAGTTTTTCGGGCATTTAGGCCAATCTCTCGGTGTTCAGACCGATATCAATACTCCCATATTCTGATGCTCAGTATTCAGACTGATGAGTGGCGTTCAGGCCATGGGTATTCCTATGTTACCATTTATTTTGGTATCCAGGTCAAATTTCTTTTCGGTATTCAGGCCGACTTTCTCCGTACCAGACAGATTCTTCTTTTGAGATTGCTTCTTCTCCGATTCTGACAGGCATTGTTAATTATTTCCCATCAGAGCGCAAATTGTTCGTCTGTTCTTGGTATTCAATCCCTCTTCACCCTGGTCATCTGAAAGTCGAGGCTATTCATATCGACAGGTTCATAGTGGATTGAATAGGGGCAGCTGTAACACCTCAAAATTTGCCCTCCTCTCTTGGGACTAGCTTAGCATATTGCATTTCATTTTGTAGGGCATTATGCATTTGCATATTACATATCATGAGAGAATAAGCAAGTCATCGTCCTAGGTCTTTCTCAGAAGATGGAGAGGTTAAGAGGTGCAAGCCTGAGGGTCTCATAAATTGATCACTAATCATCTGAGGTTTGTGTTTCAATTAGGGTTTCTTGGTTCCTCCAGGAGGTTGAGTATTATCTTGGTTGAGATTGTACATCATCATCATCATGGTTCATTATTCCTGATCAGATTCCTTGGGATTAGGGTTTTGACCTCTGGTCAACCCTAATCAGTTGCATTCTACCAGTCAGGGTTTTTCAAGGAGATGAGGTCTTTATTGAGATGGAGATCATCATATGATCTTATTGAGCTTGTATAAGCTAGGGTTTCATTTTGGAGTTATTTCATCAAGTGTTGAAGGCTCAAGTCCACAGTGCATGACCAAGTCAACTGCAAGTCAACTGCAAAGTCAACTGTGGATTTGGAGGTGGGAAGTGGTTAGAAATACTTCATTCATGTTCAAACAAGTCTCATTTGGCATTTCAAACACTCACATTGAAGAATTTGAGGTCTAGTCAAAAATTTCCAAAAATAGCAAGTGACCTATAATTTGAACTTTCCAAAAATGGAAAGATTTTGGACCAACTTCAACCCAATATTGCTTCACCAAGAAGGCTTCAAATGAAATTTTGTTGAATATGAAAGTTGTATATCTTTCTCTCCCATTTCCAAAATGTCCAAGATCATGATCATATGATGTGTGGTTAAGGAGATATAATCAAATCATGGCAAAGCATGCATGGAACTTCAAATGGGCATAACTTCTCAACTAAAGCTCCAAAATGAGTGGTTCTTTTTGCTAAATTCTCCTCATGACCTCTAATTTCCAAATCATGCATCACATTACATGACTTATCATCACATGATCACTTGTTAATCCATTGGCTTTTTGGAGGGAAATCACAAAATTCAAATTTGGTGCATGGTTTGAACTTTTGGCCATCACCATTGGTTTTTAAAATTGGATTTTAAGAGAAAATGAAGGGAATTCGTGCACTGTTCATACATGCATTCCATGCATAGAGGTGAAAAACCATTTTTTCACATACACCTCATTTGGTTAATCTCACTTAGCATTTGGTTTAAACATGATTAGAGAATAATTAGCATGGCATATATAAGCATAATCCTAACTGTTTTCAAAGGAGGAACAACCATTTTTCAGATCTAGATCCAAATCTCTCAAATTTTTCTCTCAATTTTTTTTGCAATTTCTTCAAACATAAGCACTTTCTATTGATCAATTAATCATCCTGGAGCATTGTTGAGAAGATCTGGACGAGAATTCAAGAGAAATCGTGGCACATTGAAGCATACTAGAAGCTTGAAGCATCCATGGCAATGTCAAATTCTGTTGGATTCAAGAGCAATTGAGCTTCAATCTCTCATTCAATCAACTCCACAAGCATCATAGAGGAACTTTGAGCCATTGCAAGCCTTGGATAACACGATTCAACGGATCTGCACTTCAAGAGGTCAAGAATCGATCTCTCTAATTCTCAAATTTATTATGATGTTGTTGTAGATCTAGGTTTGCTGGTAACTCTGAGCTTTGAATCATGAAATTCCATGCACTTTTGAGTTAGTTAGGGTTGATTAAAGTTTCATGTATGAATGTTCTTGTGTTCGATTTGCTCTCCTCATGTGGAATTAGGCTTAGCTATGCATTGATTCGTGATCTACATGAAATATGCTACATGATGATGTGTTCATTTGTGATTTCTGGGGAAAATGTTCTTGAGTTCGTATGAACAGTCCACTGTTCATCTTCTTCGCGAGGAAGAAGATGAAGTTCACCTATGGCAACGCTTTTGATCCTCTTTTGCAACGTAAAACCGTGGTTGCATGTGTTTTCTAGGGCACGCTTTCTGATTGATCCATGTCTGTGCCATGCTAGCAGCTTGATTGGTCCCTGTTGGTTTGACTGCTTTGACCGTGCCACATGGATTAATGAAACGCGGCGTTTCATTCAAATCCTGGCACCAATTTCCATTTAAATTTTTATTTCATTTTAATTCATTTTCATGTGTTACATTTCATTTCATTTTTTACTCAAACTTCATAAAATCATAACAAATGCAAAACTCATCCAAATTCATCCCAATTTTTTGCAAAATGATCCTTATCTTGTATAATTTTTTATGATCATGAGTTCACAAGTTGTTCCTGGCTGGAAAAATATTTTGTCCTAGGGTGATTGCATACATGTCCATTTGTGATATTGCCTCATTCAAACCATCATAAAATGCTCAAAAATTGTCCAATGGCTTTGGAATTTTGCATGATGAAACTAGACACATTGCTTGACATTTTGGTGTTGATTTGGTATTTTTATCAATTATCATTTCTGTTTTATGATTGTGCTAAGTTGGTGTGACAATTTGTGTCACACCTTTTGATGTTCAACTTGTATGATGTGTTTGCCATGCCAAATGATCTCCAATTACCCTGATTTTTTGTACGATGCATGTTATGAATGTTGTGATTGCTCATGAATTTTCTCAGAATTATTTGAATTATTTCTGATTTGATTTGCATTTTTCATTCTGGTTGATCACATTTGAGCTTTAAAATTGCCTTGAACTTCAATTAATCATGAAATGCTTTTGGTTAATGATATTGATGTGAGACTTTTTGGAATGTGTTAAGATATGATTGAAGTTGCTTCATGTTAAATTTGAGCTCCTGTTTTGACTTTTTTATCCATCTTTGACCCTAGGCTTTGACCTAGTGGTTTGTGGCTTACATGTGGGCTCTGATTTCAGGTTTAAACATCCAAGTCCATAGTTGATGATGCTTCCTCATTTGAGCATTGATGTTTGCTCTTGATTACTAACACTTGTGTGTTTTGTAGGTTGATGCTAACTCATTTGAGTTTGCCTTGTGGCTTGCACATTGTGAACATTGTCTGTCTGTTTGTTATTGCTTGTTGATTGTTTGTCTGTACAGTTGAACTGATTAGTTTAGATTTTTCACAGGTACCTAAGTTGCTTTGAGTTCTTTTGAACTTGCTTTGCTAGCTTGTGGTTTACTTACCACTGAGGTATGATTCTTCTGACTTCATGTAGTCTGGAAGACCTGTCCTGTTATGTGGGCAGGCACCTGTCTGAAGCCCTCCTTAAGAGGCAATGATTGTGAATGTTTAAATTTGTGCCAAGCAGGTAAAGACCTCTTAGGAGGCAATTGGAAGATAAAAGAGATGTGTAATCCATCTCCTGCTACTCAGTGTGTCATTCACTTTGCTCACACACCTTGTGTTGATGCATTGTGGATAATAACCCAAGATCATGTTGAGTCAGTCATCTGTGGAGAAGAGTTCCTACATTCTGAACTCCCACACTTTCATTTGTCTGAAGCTCTCCCAGGCCAGGGATAAGAGCTGTGAGGTCTTACCCTCACTTCCCATTTCATCTGCTTCACGCTAACTCTCAATGATAGGGTTAAGAGCTAACACCACCCTTTTCCAGTTGGTTTGTTTGTCAAGGTCGATATGACCCCTTGACTAAAACCTAACCTTGATTGAGCCAATTGATTGCATATAGTGTGTGCTATTTGTGTTGGTGTTTGATCAGTTGCTGTTTAGGCTAGCTTGCTTCCTGTGCAAGTTAGGATAGAAACCTTAACCTAGGACCATGGTGGATTTACATGATAACTATTAGGCTCGAGTCAGGCTCCCTTTTAGTTTGTCATTTCCCAGTCTCTGGTTAGGTTAGAAGTTCTTTCCCTGTTAAGGGGAACTACGTCGCCCTGATCCTCATACCAGATGAGGTACGTAGGTAGGAGATGAGCTGATCTCTCCGGGCGCCCTTTTTCTTTTTCAACCCTTTGTGTGTGTTGGAGTCTGACATAAGTCCAGCGATTGGCAGTTGGTTTCCCGTGTCTTGTTTGCTTGTTGGAGTCTGACATAAGTCCAGCGATTGGCAGTCGGTTTCCTGTGTGAGTTTTTGTTGGTCCGGAGTCTGATGTAAGTCCAGCGATTGGCATTTGGTTTCCATGTTTGCCTGTTTGTGAGGAGTCTGACGTAAGTCCAGCGATTGGCAGTCGGTTTCCTGTGTGGGTTTTGTTTGGCGTGCGTTGGCCGAACTACGGTAGCTCTGTTTCTCATTCCAGATGAGATACGTAGGCATAGGACGCGATATCCTAGCGAGCCCGTTCCCCTTTTCTTCCATCTGTGTTTTATTCCAGTGTGTGAGCATTCTTTTGGGCAGTGTTTAGCAACCTTATTCTATTCTTTTGAGCGTGGATCCCGTCGAGTACGATGGATGCGTAGGGGTGCTAATACCTTCCCTTCGCATAACCGACTCCCGATCCCATCTCTCTTTGGTCGCGAGACCATGTTCTTTCCAGGTTTACTTCGAGCGTTTCCTTTCCCTCTTTTGGGATAAATAACGCACGGTGGCAGCTCTGTTGTTTCTTTTTCCCGCCGGTTTTTTGCGTAATGCGACACACATTGTACCTTCCGCCAATACCATTTCCAACATTCCCTGTGTTGCCAACATTACCCGGGTTTCCATCAGCATTTGCGTTACCCGCGTTACCAGTGTTCACAGGGTTATCAGCGTTCCCAGGGTTACCAGGGTTTCCCTCAGCATTTGGTATCTCCACCTCCGGATCGGGTCTCGGTTGCTCAACCAATTCCCTCAGCTTTTCCTGGCCTTCTGCCATACCAGTCATCAATGTCATGAACTGATCCATCCTTTCACGCATATCAGCCAGCTCTTTCTGTACTTGGTCCATCGCTAGCTGTGGACGATTTTCCTTTGTCGGGTATCTGTGGACTCGCTTGGGACCAATAACTGCCTGATATAGGGAATAAACATTAGACACTGCGGTGACACCTGCAAAACAGACAAGGGTTAATATGCATGGTATGCGATGCACTGCTTGTTCAGTTTTAAGGCACCCCCGTTTTGAAAGGGAATACCCTGCAAATGAATAAGCATGAGATGTTGGATGCAAATATGCAGATGATGTTATGCAATGCAAAGGCATGTCAATCAGAATTGATGGATCCGCTTGAACATTTGTCAGGTTGCACTGCCTGGAGAGAAATTCACTGAGGAATATAATACAAGACCAAAACTCTGCTCCAGAAAACCGGGTTGGTAGGAGGTTAAGGTTTCCTGAATTTAGCCCGCCCCTCACTGGTAGGTTCTAAGAACAGAAGTTCGTCAACTTCAGCCCTTCAGTCGCGAATAATACGTTTACCACTGAAGGTTTGGTATTATTACGGGACAAAAGACCTCCATTGACTCCCCTCAACAGGACATCCTAATAGCAAGTTCCCAGTCTCGGGATCCTCGGATTGAGCAGCGGGAATGCGCCCACCAGAGCTAACATAATCACGTCTCGGAGGAGAGGCCTCGACTGAGTTCTCGGGAAATGGTCACCAGAGTCGACGATTTCTAGAGGAACATCCTGCCGTTACGGAACACCCGTAAGACATAATATATCCAGAAGAAACCTCGTCTGGGTGTGGTTCTTCACGAATGACTTAACGTAGCAACACGCCATGCAAGCCTCATGATTATCCACTCTAAAACCTGTGTGTACACTCAAGCCTGGGTAATGGGCTTATCTCTCATAGAACACCCCATCCCAACAAACAAACAAACAGATCCAACAGATACAACAGATGCATGCAAGCAGGTAAGCAAATAAAGGTACAAAAGCATGAACACCCAATAAACAAGAAATCACACAAGCTAGGAGGGACTCGCTTAGGGAAGATGGACCAGCAAGAGGTCAACTTCTTTCACTCCCCAGCAGAGTCGCCAGCTGTCGCAACCTGAAAAATACAGTGTGCGAAAAAACAACCGGCGAAAGAAAATGACAGAAGAGTCGCCACCGTGCGTTATTCATCCCAAAGGAGGGAAAGGAAACGCTCGAAGTAAACCTGAAAAAGGAAAGGACAAGACGGGGTCTCGCAACCAAATCTTGGGTTCGGGAGTCGGTTATGCGAAGGGAAGATATTAGCACCCCTACGCATCCGTAGTACTCTACGGGATCCACTTTTGTAGTTCTTGTCTAAAGGGTGTGGGTTTATCTAATGTGTTATTTACTAAAAAGGGGGTTAGATGAAAATGACTCGCGCGGATGTCGCATCCACTACATACGTATCTCATCTGAATATGAGAATCAGAGTCTTCGTATCTCGGCTGACCTACGGGTTGGGGGGATGTGTGCTCGCTAAGACATCGCGTCTTATGCCTACGTATCTCATTTGGAATGAGAATCAGAGCAAGCCGTAGTTCGGCTAACTACGGGGTTATGGAGTGGGTTTTGGACGAACGACGTTACTACGCAATCTACCGGATGCTCGACCTTTGGAGACTTACTCACCTGTAGTAGAAGGAGTAAACGTGTGTTTAGGAGAAGAAAAATCAATGAAGGGTTAGGGTTTGGTGAACTCATGCAAAAGGGCAAAAAGGCAGTCCTCGACGAAGGAACCGCGCTACCTGTGGGGATACGAACACATACAAAACAAACATGTATAAAGTAAACGTGCCAACAAGGGGCTCAGAAGTAAATAAACAAAAGAAAACAAATGCCTCCTATCGAGGTATTCCAGCTAAGAAAGCGATAAAATGCGGAAAAGAGGTAAAAGTACCACACGGATGAAGATCCGAAGTAACAACAATTAAAGGAGTAAGAAACCCAGGGATCTCCCAAGCTAATGCCATCAAAGAAAGGTGAGTCAGTACAAGTAATCAGAATGAACCTCCAGGGGGTACCCCACAAATAAAGTGGGAAAACCACGCAAACCATCTCTGCAAGAGTCTGTGAGCCCTCACAAAAACTCAACAAAAGGGTTAGTGAAACACGATAAGCATTTTTTTCATGGATAACAGTATGGTTTCAGAAACCTCAAACCCTGTGGCATACATTTCAGAAATCATGTGATTAAACATTTAAGGCATAGATTTCACCCATTCATGCATAATTAAACCCGTGGGCAAAAACATAATGAAATTCATCCATCATACCTCATACATTCAGATGATCCAAATTAAAAGCATAAAATCATGGGAATGAGGCAAACCTGATGGGAGAGACCGGTTGAAATCAAATGGCACGACTGGGTTTGCAAGGCAATGTTAGGGTTTGCGTGAGATGAATTTTTCAGAGCTGCCTGGGGGTTGCTCTGAGTTCTCTGTCAGGTTTTGTCCAGGGTTTTGTTTCAAGGAAACCTCAGAGTATTTTGCTTCTCTTCCTTTTTCTCAAGTGAAGCCTTGGTATTTATAGACTGAATTTCATGGCTTTGTGGGCTCAAATGAGAGAGGTCCAAGTCCAAGTTTTTTCTATTTTATTTATTTTTTTATTATTATTTTTATTTATTTATTATTTTTTTTGTAAAAAATTATTATTATTATTATTTTATTTTATTGAGGTCCAAGTCCAAGTTTTTTCTATTTTTATTATTATTTTTATTTATTTATTATTTTTGTAAAAAATTATTATTATTATTTTTTTTTATTTCATTTTTTTTTTCATTTTTTTTTTAAAAAAAAAAAAAAAAAAAAGGTTTCTTGGATCTAATTCTGATTGACATGATGAAATGCAATATGAAATGCTAAATGAATGCATGAATGAGGAGAGCAAATTTTGGGGTGTTACAGTAACAATCAGTTTCCATGGTTAACTAGTAGTAACGTGCCCTTAAAACGTTTTTGGCCATCACATGTCCATTTGCATGGGTACTAAAGGATCCTTCATGGATTTCCTTTATGAGCATGTCTACTTCGTGTCTATCCATACATCTAAGCAAGACCATGTCATAGTTTCTTTTGTATAACACATCTCCGTTTAGGAAGAACTTTAATGCTAACCTTCTCAGAGTTCTTTTGTCTATGCTGGAAGCATTTACTGGGCACTCTTGCTTCTCAAGATACTGCTTGATATCATACAACCAGGGCATGTCATCTAATTCCTATGCTTGATAACAAAAAATTGATGATTGGGATGGATCAATTTGTACATGGATGTCAAAGTTGCCAAAGCATCCACCGTCTAATTTTCCTCTTGAGGAATGTGGAAGAAGGTGATTTCTTCAAATTTGGGTAATAATTCTAGCATGTAATCCCAGTAAGGAATTAAGTTCAAATGTATTGTTTCCTAATCACCTCTTATATGGTGTATTACTAGAGCAGAGTCACCATACACTTCAAGGATCTTGATCCTTAAGTCAATGGTTGTTCCTAGTCCCAATATGCAAGCTTCATACTCATCAATGTTGTTTGTACAGTCAAAGCAGAGTTTAGTTGTGAAAGGTAAGTGATAATTATTGGGAGACATCAGTACTGCATATATGCCATGGCTCATTGCATTAGAAGCACCTTAGAAATAAGAGTCCATCGCTCCCCTAGTTCGGGTCCTTCATCATCACCAATAATCTTTTCACCATTCATGGCCATGATATCCTTGTCTGGGAAATCAAATTTCAATGGTTGGTAATCTTCCATTGGTTGGTGGGCAAGATTATCCGCCATCACACTGCCCATGATGGCTTTTTGTGTGGCATATTAAATGTCATACTCAGATAAGATCATTTGCGAATGGGCAAATTTGTTGGTGAGAGATGGTTTCTCAAATATGTACTTTATTGGGTCCATTTTGGAGATTAACCATGTTGTGTGGGTCAACATGTATTGTCGGAGGCGTTGAGCATACCATGCAAGTGAATATCAAGTTTTCTCGAGAAATGAGTATCTGGTCTCACAGTCGTTAAACTTCTTGCTTAGATAATATATAACATACTCTTTCCTACCTATTTCATTTTGCTACCCCATCACACATCCCATGGATTCATCGAGTACTGTCAAATACATGATAATAGATCTTTCTTGAACAAGGGGTATCAAGATCGATGGTTCTGGTAGATATTCTTTTACTTTTTCAAAGGCTGCTTGGAAGTCGTTGTTCCACTCGATAGCTTGAACGTTTCTCAATAATTTGAATATTAGCTTGCATGTGGCTGTGAGGTGTGATATGAATCTAGCGATGTAGTTCAATCTCCCTAAGAAGCCACAAACCTCTTTATCTCTTTTGAGCGCAGGCATATTCTAGATGGCTCTGATTTTATCAGGTTCCACCTTTATCTCTCATTGGTTTACAATGAATCCCAATAATTTTCAGGATCGAATCTCAAATATGCATTTGTTGGTGTTAAGCCCCAGTCTGAATTTCCTCAATCGAACAAACAATATTTGCAGATTGGTAATGTGATCCTTTTATGTTTTGGGTTTAGCAACATATCATTAATGTACACCACTATCTCTTTATGAATCATATCATGAAAGAGCGTCACCATTTCACGTTGATATGTCGCCCCAACATTTTTCAAACCAAAAGGCATCGCCTTGTAGCATAAGGTCCCCCAAGGGGGGATGAATGTTATTTTTCCATGTCCTTTGGGGCCATTTTGATCTGGTTATACCCGAAGAAACCATCCATGAATAAAAATACTGAGAACTAAGCCATGTTATCCACTAATACATTAATGTGAGGTAATAGGAAATCATCTTTTGGACTCTTTTTGTTAAAGTCTCGGTAATCTACACACTTTCAAACTTTTTCGCCCTTGTTTGTCACCGACATAATGTTAGAAACCCATTGTGGGTATTTTTCGATAGATAAGAAACCAACATCAAATTGTTTTCTGACCTCTTCCCTTATTTTCAGGGTCATGTCTGGTCGAGTTCTTCTTATCTTCTGCTTGACAGTCAGACACTCTTCCCTGAGAGGCAGTTTGTACACTACAATATTAATATCCAACTCATGCATATCTTGATATGACCAAGTGAACATGTCTGCATACTCATTGAGGAGTTATATCAGTTGTTTCTTCTCAGCATCTTGTAGGGTGACACCTATCTTTACTTCCTTCTTCTCTTCCTCGGTCCCAAGGTTGATAACTTCAACGATTTCCTGGTACGGCTAAATGATCTTTGACTCCTGCTTGAGTAGCCTAGCTAACTCTTAAGGAAGTTCATAAGCTTCCTCTTCTTCTTCTTCGGCTCGGTTAATTGGACAATCAAAGTCATGGGGGACCATAGTAGCGCCTTTATCAATGGTCCCAGGGGGTGATTCTGCATGTTATGATTTTTGTAGCTTTTAGAAAGTGAGCACGCAAAAAAACATTGCTATTTATTTTTGAAAGAAAATAAGAAAGGAAAGGAACTCAATTGAATGCAATTTTTTTTGTTTTATTAATGATACACAAAGTTTAAGCACAATAGGTCCCTACAAGCGTTCCACTATGCCTTGTGCAGAACATAGGGTTTTAACAAAAATAGTAAATTACTTTTTAATCTTAAAGGCTTGAGGAATCTCGACAGCCTTCCAGTTGTTCATCTCTTCTCTAGGTGCTCCTTGGCGTATCCAGCTTGATGCCACTTCATCATAAGATATCTCATCAATCATAGCCATGTGGCCTATAAAAATATAGCCAACACTTTTAAAGGATTCTCTCACAGGGAGAATCTACCCCTTGCTAGCTTGAATATCCCTTTCACCTAAAGATGGTTAGTATCCTAGTCCAAAACGATCTTTCTTTTCATATATTTCTATGATTTTTCCCCAGCCTTTGGCATTTCCAACTTCAACAATGGCTTTGGCTCATTTCCAAGAGGACATTGATGGTTCATAGGTTGCTCTTCTACTGGTTGGCCTGCCACGACACTAACCACTTCCAGAGCTTGGAAGGGTATCTGAATTGTTTCACCGTCTATATCAATGTAATGGAAGGAAGACAAATGGCTAACCATGATGCCTTCTTCTCCATCTATCACAATCATTTTGTCAACGATGATGAACTTAAGTTTTTGATGCAGCGTAGATGTAACTGCCCCTATAACATGGATCCAAGGTCTTGATCGTGAAAATAGCAAGTGTACTATTTTGCCTTTTATAGTAATAATGGGGAAATTTCCCGAATGTCGATCTCAAGGACTGCAAGTCAATATTGAGTTTAAATTATCATTCAATTAAACAAAAAGGTTTAATTTGGTTTTAGGTGTAAAAATATAATAATAAAAGTAAAGGCAAAGAAGAATGAAAGTAAGGGTTTGTAGAGAAAAAGGAACAATGCCAGGGAAGGTGTATGATTTATCCCTGTAACAACTCAGAGTCACTATTACATCAATAAATATTAATTACTACCAGTTCTTAAGGGTATTTTCTCCCAAGTCCTTGGTGAGAAAACCTTTAATCAATCTACCCTAATTTCTATGTCCATAGTCAATTAGGGTGAAGTTAAGCTTTATAATATCAAGAATACTCTGATTCATACAGGGTATCTCTAGTCCTAGGTGATATCTACTGTAGAGTAACCTTATGAAAACGTTATCAATGGCGGTCCGGCCTAATTGATAACCACAAATCAATGTCGATTGGTCCGAAAGAGAAAGCAATAAACACATCAAAAGGTTACCATAAAAACAATATTATAAATGCAAATGTAAACTCAAATTCATTACAAGTCTAAATCAGGGACACCCCCTAACATTGGGGGGTTTAGCTACTCATATAGTTTAAAACAAATTCAAGATAAAAATTACACATTACAAGTAATTGGATGACTTTGATCTTCAATCTCTCCCGCTCATGAAAACCTTCAGCTCTCCGAATGCCTTGATCTCTGTAATACTTGATTGCTTCACAATACTGTATTTTTCCGTATTCCAAAATGAATTTTCCTTTGGCAGAAGGTCCTCTTTTATAGTGAAATTTCCAAGCAGCAGTTGGACATGTCCAAAAATATCTCTGAAAAAGCCCGACAAACAAAAGCCCGAGAAAACTGAATTTTTGGGCTTGGACTGACACAACCCGTGTCAGCCTACTGTCCTGGCTGACATGCCCCGGGCATGGGGTGACACGGCTGGTTGAGGTGCCTGACACGGGTGGCCGTGTCAGGTCACTGTTTTCTTGAACACTTCCTCCCTTGCCTGACACGTGTCGCATCCGCAAAAAACAACCGGCGGGAAAAACAAACAAACAGAGCCGCCACCGTGCGTTATTTAACCCAAAGGAGGGAAAGGAAACGCTCGAAGTAAACCTGGAAAGGAAATAGTCTTACGACCGGAGATTGCAAGGATCGGGAGTCGGTTACGCAAGGGGAAGGTATTAGCACCCCTCACGTCCGTCGTACTCGACGGGATCCACGCTCAAGAGAATAGAATAAGGTTGCTAAATAACTGCTCAAAGAATGCACGCACACTGGAATAAAACACAGATGGAAAAAGAGGGGAACGGGCTCGCTAAGATATCGCATCCTATGCCTATGTATCTCATCTGGAATGAGAATGAGAGCTACCGTAGTTCGGCTAACGCACGCCGAAACAAAACACACACCAAGACGCTGAAACATCAGAGCAAACACACAACTGGAAACGGAATGCCAATCGCTGGTCTTACATCCAACTCCGAACAAAAGAAACATCAACAGGAAACCGAATGCCAATCGCTGGGCTTACATCAGACTCCAAACACACACACCAAACAGAAGAGTTGAACACACAAACTAGGAGGGAGTCGGGAACTCGGACCTCATAGCTGTCAAGCAAAACACACGCAAAAAAGAAAAGGGTGCCCGGAGAGATCTCGCATGATCTCCTGCCTACGTACCTCATCTGGTATGAGGATTAGGGCGATGTAGTTCCCCTCTTTTTCCATCTGTGTTTTATTCCAGTGTGCGTGCATTCTTTGAGCAGTTATTTAGCAACCTTATTCTATTCTCTTGAGCGTGGATCCCGTCGAGTACGACGGACGTGAGGGGTGCTAATACCTTCCCCTTGCGTAACCGACTCCCGATCCTTGCATCTCCGGTCGTAAGACCATTTCCTTTCCAGGTTTACTTTGAGCGTTTCCTTTCCCTCCTTTGGGATAAATAACGCACGGTGGCGGATCTGCTTGTTTGCTTTTTCCCGCCAGTTGTTTTTCGCGGATGCGACAGCTGGCGACTGTGCTGGGGAATACAGAAGTTGACCTCTTGCTGGTCCATCTTCCCTAAGCGAGTCATTCCTAGCGCTCTCTAGGATAGTTTTGGTTGCTTGTGTTTCTCTATTTATTGCATTTATGATTATTATACTGTGATTATTTGCATATATGTTTGCATGCATCATATTATCATTGTGCTAACTCTGTACAGGTTTGGTTCCTCTGAATTGGGGTGGGTGTTCTGAGTGGGGCCCAATACCCAGGCCCGAGTATACACCTAGGATTAGCGTGGTCTCATGTCTCGTCACATGTTGTACGACATGATGCGGAGATGTGACATACCACAGCCAGACGAGGTTCATCTGAGAGAGTCCTTCCGGGTGGAGTTATTCCACTTAGGTTGGGTTATCTCATCTGAGCTATTGACTTCGGTGACCGTTCTTTCCCGGATCTTTGGTTTAGATGATCTTATGAGAGCTGCAACGACACACCCGAAAGGGCAAACCCGTTGAGTATCTTGCCCTATTGTCGAGACCATTATCCGCCTTAGGATGACCTGATTAGAATTCACCTGTGAGGGGAGGGTTTGATTCCTACAGATGCATGTTCTGATGGTGACTCAATGTTGGTGACTGTTGGGTCCTATTTATAAGTCGGATTTATGGATAATTATTTCTGAGACACCGGAGTTCTGTCCGTGGTGTTTATCAGTGGGGATCCGTTTATTTCAGGATTCCCTGGGTTGATTCAGATGATTTTGTTGTTATCAGATTAGTGGTTTCCCAGTGATGATGGTGGTATATCCTTCAGTTCCGTTTATTTCGGAACTCCCGGGTTGGATTTATGGTCATTTATTCCCTCAGATGGTTGAGATTAGTTCAGAGACCAGGGCTTCAGTGCAGTGGATGTTCAGATGACTTGGAGGATGGCACAGTGACTTGCATTCATGCATCAGCATCATTCCCATTTTGCATTCATCTGCATCTAACCCATGTCTATCCATACTCAGGGTACATTCTCGATTGAGGTTCTGGTTGAGAGACATCCTGATGTCAGAATGTTATTGTCAAATTATTATCCGTCTCGATGAAGCCAGGATCAAAGGACAAAATGTTCCTCATACGGATAGACATTGCATTCATGCATGAATCATAATAACTTGTCTTCTGTTTTGCAGGTGTCAGTTTCTAACGTGCTTGATTGTTTCAGAAATCATTGCTCGCGCACGTAGAATCATTCCCTTGCACGTAGCCCGTCCACACAGATATCCTACCAGACGCAACAAATCCAGGCTGATGGATACATCCAACGCAGATATTCTCGAACTGAAAGAGAAGATGGGTGAGTTGATCAATGTTATGCAAGGGTTCGCCTTGGGGCAGAAGGTATTGGTTGAGAAAGTGGAGAAGCTCGAGCGGGCTTCGGCTGCCAACAGTGGTAATAATCTTGAGGGGGTCTCCAACCACGGTCTTGGTGGTTCTAGGGGCGGTGGTGACCCCGGAAGGAAGACTACTACTGGTGTAGTGATCAACAATGGGGAAGGTTTTGGTTTCGCTGCAGGCGGTGTGCCAGGTCCTGTGGGCAATAATCTGAAGGATGATCAGTTTCCTCCTTTCTTTGGGGTTGAGGAGGATAAAGAAGAAGACCAGTTCTCTGTGCTAAATGAGCAATTTGGTCAGTACGGTGTTCCGCCGCCAGACAAGGAGATTCAGGTGCTGGCGGAGAAGATCAGGGCTCTGGAAAGCCATGCTACTCCGGGGGTTGTCAACATGTCGAACATGGGGCTTGTTGAGGGGATTGTGATCCCACAAAAGTTTAAAGCGCATGAGTTTGACAAGTATAATGGGAGTTCTTGCCCGGAAACTCATCTCCAGGCTTTTGTCCGAAAGATTTCTGCTTATACAATGGATCAGAAGTTATGGATGTATTTCTTCCAGGACAGCTTGTCTGGTGGGTCTGTGGAATGGTATACCAAGCTTATATCATCAGATGTCAAGAGCTGGCAGGATCTTGGAGATGCTTTCTTTAAACAATACCAATTCAATGCTGACATGGCTCCTAGCCGTACCCAGTTGCAGGGTATGTCTCAGAAGCCGAACGAAGGGTTTAAAGAATATGCACAAAGGTGGAGGGAGTTGGCTGCCAGAGTTCAACCTCCGTTGGTAGATAGAGAAATGTCTGATATGTTCATGGGTACCCTGCAGGGGACCTTTGCTGAAAGAATGGTAGGATGCCCGGTTACCAATTTTGCTGATATAGTAGTGGCTGGGGAAAGAATTGAAAGTTGGCTGAGAATGGGGAAAATACAGGGAAATGCTCCGTCATCTGGAGTAAAGAAGCCATTTGGGAACGGTCAGCGCAAGAATGAGGGTGAATCGAGTGCTGTGTATGCCCAAAGGGGACATGGTAGGGATCGTTACTACCAGCACACTTCTGCGGTAACCATTCCCGCTGGTATTCAATCGGTACAACAGCAGCGTCAGCCACCTCAACAGAGAGCATAGAGAGCTGGGTACCAAGTGAGAGGAAAAGGGATTGATCGTCAGTTTGATAAGCCACCCATGACATATGTTTTTGTGTGTAAGAAGTTGATGGATCTTGGGTTGGTTCAGCCGAGGACGATGGCTCCGGTAAGACCAGATCAGAGGCCTCCTAACTATGATGAGAACTCCAAGTGTGAATTCCATTCTGGTACACCAGGGCATAACATTGAGGGTTGTAGAGCCTTTAAGCATGTTGTCCAAGACTTGGTGGACTCCAAGGCCATCAATTTTGCACCATCTCTGAATGTTAATGCTAACCCCATGCCGGTGCATGGTCAGGTGATGGTGGGTGTAATTGCTGAAGATTCAGATCACGTCTGTGCGGTGGGTAAAGAGGCTGACAGTGATTGCGAGCTCGATGGTTGGATAAAACCGTGCGTACCAGGGATGGAAGTCCAGAACTGGAAGGCCTAAAAGATCATCACTGTCACTCATCCTGAAGAGTAATGTTTCTGTTTTTCAATTCTGTTTGCATGAAAGCCATACGTTTTGCCCGAAACGTATTGGTCCATTGTAAGGGCCACCTCATGTGTTTCATTTTGCAACATTTTGCATCATTAATAAATGGATGTTTTTGTAGTAAAAGCGGTGTTCCCTGTTTTTCATTTATTTTTGTAGTTTTAAAAAATAAAAAAATGGCAATGTTCATTTTCATTCTCTTTCCTTTTGATTTGTCTCGTTCCGACCTCAAAAGCAATGCATGAATCCGCATTCATGTAGATGCGACTATTCTCCTGATCTCATTGATAACAATTTGGTTACACCTTTGTATGACTTCGACAATTCGACCTATCATGCCAAAGAAGAAGGCGAAGAAGATTGTGATCTGCTGGAGACTTAGCCAGATTGTTGAAACAAGAGGAGAGGGTGATTCAACCGCACGAGGAGCTAGTCAAGATTGTCAATCCAAGCACCGAGGAGGTCTGAAAGGAAGTAAAAGTTGGGGCCGCCTTGGAGGCGAGTGTCAAGAGCGGAAGTGATGCCACTCGGTCTCAAGAACGCCGGTGCCACGCATCAAAGAGCTATGGTGACTTTGTTTCATGATATGATTCATCATGAAATTGAATGTTATGTTGATGACATGATAGCAAAGTCCCAAACAGGAGAGGGGCATCCGGTAGGCCGGGGCAAATTGTTCGACCGATTGAGACAATTCAAACTGAGGTTGAATCCGAATAAGTGCACTTTCGGAGTGCGGTCCGGTAAATTGCTGGGGCTTATTGTGAGCGGAAAAGAGGAATCGAGGTTAATCCTGCTAAAAAAAAAGGAAGAAAGAAAAAAGTAATACAAGAAATGCCTGAACCGAGAACAGAGAAAGAGGTTTGTGGTTTCTTAGGTAGATTGAACTGCATTTCACGGTTCACATCTCATCTAACAGCCACGTGTGAACCCACTCAAGCTGTTGAGAAAAGATCAAATGGTCAGGTGGAATGATGGTTGTCGAGGGGCATTTGAAAAATAAAAGAATAGTTGCAGGAACCTCCGATTCTGATGCCTGTGGAGGGAGACCGTAAACCCTGTACTTGACAGTCCTCGAGGGGTCTATGAGGTGTGTACTGGGGCAGCATGACGAGTCTGGTCGAAAAGAGCATGCAATTTACCTTAGCAAAAAGTTTACCGACTGTGAAACAATATATTCACTGCTCGAGAAAACATGTTGTACTTTGGCATAGGCTGCTCGCCGACTAAGACAGTATATGCTGGGTCATACCACTTTATGGATTTCCAAGATGGATCTGATCAGGTATGCATTTGAGAAGCCAGCAGAAGAAGCCAGCATTGACCGGACAGGTTGCGAGGTCGTAAACGATTTTTGACTAATGTGATATTCAGTACACCTCTCAGAAGGTAATCAAGGGGAGTGTATTGTCTGATTACCTCGCCCAGCAACCCATTGAGGATTATCAACCGATGAAGTTTGGAGTTCCCTGATGAGGACATCGAGGTTCTCAAATCGAAAGATTGTGAGGAACCGATCCCGGAGGAGGGGCCTGACCCTGAATCCGAACGGATTCTGATGTTTGATGGGGTCGTTAACGTGAAAGGAAGCGGGGTGGTGTTGCTTTGGTTACGCCAAAGGGATCCCACGTTCCTTTTTGCTGCCCGACTAGCATTTGAATGCACTGACAATGTGATTGAGTATGAAGCTGGTATCCTGGGTATCGAACCTCGGTGCGTCTACTAGCGCAAAGCCTTTCTCGCTGTGTATGGGATGGAAGCCGTGCTACCAGTTGAGGTTCAGATTCCCTCTTTGAGAGTCCTGATGGACGTAAAATTGCAAGAGGCTGAATGGATAAGGACTCGGTATGAAGAGTTGAACCTGATTGAGGAAAAGATGCTGGCAACCATTCGTCATGGACAGTCGCACCAGCAGCGAATGAAGCGTGCTTTTGACAGAAAAGTGCGACCTCGGGTATATCATGTGGGAGATATGGTGCTGAAAAGGATCCTTCCTCCTCAGAACGATCGTAGGGGCAAATGGACACCCAATCATGAATGCCCATTCGTGGTCAAGAAGGTTTTCTCTGGCAGAGCCTTGTTGTTGACGACCATGGATGGCGAGGATTTTCCGTCCCCTGTGAATGCGGACACAGTTAAAAAATACTTCGTATAAGAGACCCGTTGGACGAAAAGAATAAAATAGTCCAGGCAAAAATGGGCATCCCGGCGAACCAAAAAAAAATGGAAAAGGTTCGGGCAAAAATTAGGGATAAAAAGAAAAATTGTACACCCGGCAAGTCGAAAACCTGAAAAGGCGGCTTGGGCAAAAAAGGGTATCCCGGTGGACTGAAAACCCGAAAGGGCGGTCCAGGAAAAAGAGGGATTGAAACGAACAACTGCGTCCAGCATGATCGTTTGTGCTTTGAATACGACAAGTGGATAATCCCTGGCAGAGATCAGTCGGAAGCGTCTTATTCAGAAGGCAGAAAGTGCGGAGAGTCTTGAGGACATATGGGGTGTAACCGAGTTGGAACTTGATGAGATCGCGGTTTCACATTGCCATTAGGATAGATTTTCCTTTTGTGCACAATTACCTCTTTTCAGGAATTGCTTCCTGTGTATTGCTCAGTTTTTGAGCCACACTTTTTCCAATCAATAAAATGCATATTCAGTCAAATAATTTTGTTTTTGTTTTCATTACCGCTTTGATTGCAAAAACATCCGTTTATTTTGATAAAGAATCTTTGCATTTTAAGACATACAGGTTCCTTCCAATGCATGTTTATAAGATTGAAAACTTGAAATCTTATTCGGAAGGTTGAGTGACTCAAGTGTTGAAATCTTGGCACGCCTGGGGCACGTTTTTATCTAACGATCTCTTTTGCAGGGGATGTTAGATATTTTCACTCACTTGCAGGTTGTGATGTGAAGCTTTTGACAAAAAGATCCCCGTGGAGTCCAATCAGGGATGAATGAATGGAGGAATGGTGAAAAGACGGCGAAGGATGACGACGATCTTGGAGTATTAATCAAGAAGACTCTTCAAAGTCTGAGGACTGGAAAGTGTGTACGAATCCAAGGAGTTCGATCTCCGTAGAGTACGGAGAAGTCGAGAGTACAAGGTGATGAATCAAAAAAGTCCAGACAAGTCTGGGAGCTCTCAAAAGTGGAAAGCTGACACTGGAGTTACATGGTGAATACCATGGTTCGACGAGTCGACGGGTGTTCTGTGCTAGACTTTCCTTATTTCCCCTAGCATGGCCGGGATTGTTATCTCCCCAGTGGGTTCAAGATCGGTGTTTCCTTGGCATTCAGGCCTGAAGGTTGCTATTTCCCCTAGCAGGGTAGAGCTTGTTAGTTCCCCAGCAAGTCGAAGATTGCTGTTTTCCCCGCAGAGTGCGTTGGTGGTTTCTTCCCCAGCGAAGTCCCCAAGCAGATCGGGTTCAGTGGAGGTCATCCCTGGTGAGGGTGGTCCTTTCCCCAGCAGCAGTGCTATTCCCCAGAAGGGTGGAGGTTGGAGCGTTAGCGAGTTCCTCAGCAGAGTGCCTCGAGCTCCCCAGAAGAGTCCCTTGAGGGGGATACTTGTTTATGCATTCATCATTTAGAGAAGCATAGCATATTGCATCATAAATTGCGTAGCATTTCCATGATTGTGGAGCATTACGCCGTAAAAAATCATGCATCAGCATTGCAAGCATAAACTAGTCTCAAGTCGTGGTTACCGTTTGAGGATTGGTTTCGCCAGTTGGAAGATGTTACTCTGAGGAGCTTAGCATCCTGACGTTGGGTTAATGGTATTTCCCAGTAGTGCGATATTGGAGGAAGAATTTCTGTCGTGCGAGATGGAAGTTGGAAGATGTTACTCTGAGGAGCTTAGCATCCTGACGTTGGGTCAATGGTATTCCCCAGTAGTGCGATATTGGAGGAGATTTCTGTTGTGCGAGATGGAAGGTTGAAGATGTTACTCTGAGGAGTTTAACATCGTGACGTTGGGTCAACGGTATTCCCCAGTAGTGCGATACTGGAGGAGATTTCTGTCGTGCGAGATGGAAGGTTGAAGATTTTACTCTGAGGAGTTTAGCATCGTGACGTTGGGTCAACGGTATTCCCCAGCAGAGTCGCCAGCTGTCGCATCCGTGAAAATTAACCGGCGGGAAAAAGCAAACAAACAGAGCCGCCACCGTGCGTTATTTATCCCAAAGGAGGGAAAGGAAACGCTCGAAGTAAACCTGGAAAGGAAATGGTCTTACGACCGGAGACGCAAGGATCGGGAGTCGGTTATGCAAGGGGAAGGTATTAGCACCCCTCACGTCCGTCGTACTCGACGGGATCCACGCTCAAGAGAATAGAATAAGGTTGCTAAATAACTGCTCAAAGAATGCACGCACATTGGAATAAAACATAGATGGAAAAAGAGGGGAACGGGCTCGCTAGGATATCGCATCCTATGCCTACGTATCTCATCTGGAATGAGAATCAGAGCTACCGTAGTTCGGCTAACGCACGCCGAAACAAAACACACACAAAGACGCTGAGACGTCAGGGCAAACACACAACTGGAAACGGACTGCCAATCGTTGGTCTTACATCCAACTCCACAAGAGAAATAGGAAACAGATAGCCAATCGCTGGGCTTACATCTGACTCCACAAACGAACAACAACGGGAAACCGAATGCCAATCGCTGGGCTTACATCAGACTCCAAACACACACACCAAGCAGAAGAGTTGAACACACAGACTAGGAGGGAGTCGGGAACTCGGACCTCATAGCTGTCAAGCAAAACACACGCAAAAAAGAAAAGGGTGCCCGGAGAGATCTCGCACGATCTCCTGCCTACGTACCTCATCTGGTATGAGGATCAGGGCGACGTAGTTCCCCTATTTTTCCATCTGTGTTTTATTCCAGTGTGCGTGCATTCTTTGAGCAGTTATTTAGCAACCTTATCCTATTCTCTTGAACGTGGATCCCGTTGAGTACGACGGACGTGAGGGGTGCTAATACCTTCCCCTTGCGTAACCGACTCCCGATCCTTGCGTCTCCGGTCGTAAGACCATTTCCTTTCCAGGTTTACTTTGAGCGTTTCCTTTCCTTCCTTTGGGATAAATAACGCACGGTGGCGGCTCTGTTTGTTTGCTTTTTCCCGCCGGTTGTTTTTCGCGGATGCGACAGCTGGCGACTCTGCTGGGGAATACCGTTGACCCAACGTCACGATGCTAAACTCCTCAGAGTAACATCTTCAACCTTCCATCTCGCACGACAGAAATCTCCTCCAGTATCGCACTACTGGGGAATACCGTTGACCCAACGTCACGATGCTAAACTCCTCAGAGTAACATCTTCAACCTTTCATCTCGCACGACAGAAATCTCCTCCAGTATCGCACTACTGGGGAATACCATTGACCCAACGTCAGGATGCTAAGCTCCTCAGAGTAACATCTTCCAACTTCCATCTCGCACGACAGAAATTCTTCCTCCAATATCGCACTACTGGGAAATACCATTGACCCAACGTCAGGATGCTAAGCTCCTCAGAGTAACATCTTCCAACTGGCGAAACCAATCCTCAAACGGTACCACGACTTGAGACTAGTTTATGCTTGCAATGCTGATGCATGATTTTTTACGGCGTAATGCTCCACAATCATGGAAATTCTACGCAATTTATGATGCAATATGCTATGCTTCTCTAAATGATGAATGCATAAACAAGTATCCCCCTCAAGGGACTCTTCTGGGGAGCTCGAGGCACTCTGCTGAGGAACTCGCTAACGCTCCAACCTCCACCCTGCTGGGGAATAGCACTGCTGCTGGGGAAAGGACCACCCTCACCAGGGATGACCTCCACTGAACCCGATCTGCTTGGGGACTTCGCTGGGGAAGAAACCACCAACGCACTCTGCGGGGAAAACAGCAATCTTCGACTTGCTGGGGAACTAACAAGCTCTACCCTGCTAGGGGAAATAGCAACCTTCAGGCCTGAATGCCAAGGAAACACCGATCTTGAACCCACTGGGGAGATAACAATCCCGACCCTTCTAGGGGAAATAAGGAAAGTCTAGCACAGAACACCCGTCGACTCGTCGAACCATGGTATTCACCATCTAACTCCAGTGTCAGCTTTCCACTTTTGAGAGCTCCCAGACTTGTCTGAACTTTTCTGATTCATCACCTTGTACTCTGGACTTCTCCGTACTCTACGGAGATCGAACTCCTTGGATTCGTACACACTTTCCAGTCCTCAGACTTTGAAGAGTCTTCTTGATTAATACTCCAAGATCGTCGTCATCCTTCGTCGTCTTTTCACCTTTCCTCCATTCATTCGTCCCTGATTGGACTCCACGGGGATCTTTTTGTCAAAAGCTTCACATCACAACCTGCAAGTGAGTGAAAATATCTAACAGCCCCTGCAAAAGAGATCGTTAGATAAAAACGTGCCCCAGGCGTTCCAAGATTTCAACACTTGAGTCACTCAACCTTCCGAATAAGATTTCAAGTTTTCAATCTTATAAACATGCATTGGAAGGAACCTGTATGTCTTAAAATGCAAAGATTCTTTATCAAAATAAATGGATGTTTTTGCAATCAAAGCGGTAATGAAAACAAAAACAAAATTATTTGACTGAATATGCATTTTATTGATTGGAAAAGGTGTGGCTCAAAAACTGAGCAATACACAGGAAGCAATTCCTGAAAAGAGGTAATTGCGTACAAAAGGAAAATCTATCCTAATGGCAATGTGAAACCGCGATCTCATCGAGTTCCAACTCGGTTACACCCCATATGTCCTCAAGACTCTCCGCACTTTCTGCCTTCTAAACAAGACGCTTCCGACTGATCTCTGCCAGGGATTATCCACTTGTCGTATTCAAAGCACACACGATCATGCTGGACGCAGTTGTTCGTTTCAATCCCTCTTTTGCCTGGACCGCCCTTTCGGGTTTTCAGTCCACCGGGATACCCTTTTTTGCCCAAGCCGCCTTTTCAGGTTTTCGACTTGCCGGGTGTACAATTTTTCTTTTTATCCCTAATTTTTGCCCGAACCTTTTCCATTTTTTTTTGGTTCGCCGGGATGCCCATTTTTGCCTGGACTATTTTATTCTTTTTGTCCAGCGGGTCTCTTATACGAAGTATTTTTTAACTGCGTCCGCATTCATAGGGGACGGAAAATCCTCGCCATCCGTGGTCGTCAACAACAAGGCTCTTCCAGAGAAAACCTTCTTGACCACGAATGGGCATTCATGATTGGGTGTCCATTTGCCCCTACGATCGTTCTGAGGAGGAATGATCCTTTTCAACACCATATCTCCCACATGATATACCCGGGGTCGCACTTTTCTGTCAAAAGCACGCTTCATTCGCTGCTGGTGCGACTGTCCATGACGAATGGTTGCCAGCATCTTTTCCTCAATCAGGTTCAACTCTTCATACTGAGTCCTTATCCATTCAGCCTCTTGCAATTTTACGTCCATCAGAACTCTCAAAGAGGGAATCTGAACCTCAACTGGTAGCACAACTTCCATCCCATACACAGCGAGAAAGGCTTTTCCCCAGTAGACGCACCGAGGTTCGATACCTAGGATACCAGCTTCATACTCAATCACACTGTCGGTGCATTCAAATGCTAGTCGGGCAGCAAAAAGGAATGTGGGATCCCTTTGGCGTAACCAAAGCAACACCACCCCGCTTCCATTCACGTTAACGACCCTATCAAACATCAGAATCCGTTCGGATTCAGGGTCAGGCCCCTCCTCCGGGATCGGTTCCTCACAATCTTTCGATTTGAGAACCTCGATGTCCTCATCAGGGAACTCCAAACTTCATCGGTTGATAATCCTCAATGGGTTGCTGGGCGAGGTAATCAGACAATACACTCCCCTTGATTACCTTCTGAGAGGTGTACTGAATATCACATCAGTCAAAAATCGTTTACAACCTCGCAACCCGTCCGGTCAATGCTGGCTTCTTCTGCTGGCTTCTCAAATGCATACCTGATCAGATCCATCTTGGAAATCCATAAAGTGGTATGACCTAGCATATACTGTCATAGTCGGCGAGCAGCCTATGCCAAAGTACAACAACTTTTCTCGAGCAGTGAATATATTGTTTCACAGTCGGTAAACTTTTTGCTAAGGTAAATTGCATGCTCTTTTCGACCAGACTCGTCATGCTGCCCCAGTACACACCTCATAGACCCCTCGAGGACTGTCAAGTACAGGGTTTACGGTCTCCCTCCACAGGCATCAGAATCGGAGGTTCCTGCAACTATTCTCTTATTTTTCAAATGCCCCTCGGCAACCATCATTCCACCTGACCGTTTGATCTTTTCTCAACAGCTTGAGTGGGTTCACACGTGGTTGTTAGATGAGATGTGAACCGTGAAATGCAGTTCAATCTACCTAAGAAACCACGAACCTCTTTCTTTGTTCTCGGTTCAGGCATTTCTTGTATTACTTTTTTCTTTCTTCCTTTTTTTTAGCAGGATTAACCTCGATTCCTCTTTTCCGCTCACAATAAGCCCCAGCAATTTACCGGACCGCACTCCGAAAGTGCACTTATTCGGATTCAACCTCAGTTTGAATTGTCTCAATCGGTCGAACAACTTGCCTCGGCCTACCGGATGCCCCTCTCCTGTTTGGGACTTTGCTATCATGTCATCAACATAGCATTCAATTTCATGATGAATCATATCATGAAACAAAGTCACCATAGCTCTTTGATGCGTGGCACCGGCGTTCTTGAGACCGAATGGCATCACTTCCGCTCTTGACACTCGCCTCCAAGGCGGTCCTAACTTTTACTTCCTTTCAGACCTCCTCGGTGCTTGGATTGACAATCTTGACTAGCTCCTCGTGCGGTTGAATCACCCTCTCCTCTTGTTTCAACAATCTGGCTAATTCTCCAGCAGATCACAATCTTCTTCGCCTTCTTCTTTGGCATGATAGGTCGAATTGTCGAAGTCATACAAAGGTGTAACCAAATTGTTATCAATGAGATCAGGAGAATAGTCGCATCTACATGAATGCGGATTCATGCATTGCTTTTGAGGTCGGAACGAGACAAATCAAAAGGAAAGAGAATGAAAATGAACATTGCCATTTTTTTATTTTTTAAAACTACAAAAATAAATGAAAAACAGGGAACACCACTTTTACTACAAAAACATCCATTTATTAATGATGCAAAATGTTGCAAAATGAAACACATGAGGTGGCCCTTACAATGGACCAATACGTTTCGGGAAAAACGTATGGCTTTCATGCAAACAGAATTGAAAAACAGACACATTACTCTTCAGGATGAGTGACAGTGATGATCTTTTAGGCCTTTCAGTTCTGGACTTCCATCCCTGGTATGCACGGTTTTATCCAACCATCGAGCTCGCAATCACTGTCAGCCTCTTTACCCACCGCACAGACGTGATCTGAATCTTCAGCAATTACACCCACCATCACCTGACCATGCACCGGCATGGGGTTAGCATTAACATTCGAAGATGGTGCAAAATTGATGGCCTTAGAGTCCACCAAGTCTTGGACAACATGCTTAAAGGCTCTACAACCCTCAATGTTATGCCCTGGTGTACCAGAATGGAATTCACACTTGGAGTTCTCATCATAGTTAGGAGACCTCTGATCTGGTCTTACCGGAGCCATCGTCCTCGGCTGAACCAACCCAAGATCCATCAACTTCTTACACACAAAAACGTATGTCATGGGTGGCTTATCAAACTGACGATCAATCCCTTTTCCTCTCACTTGGTACCCAGCTCTCTGTGCTCTCTGTTGAGGTGGCTGACGCTGCTATTGTACCGATTGATTACCAGCAGGAATGGTTACCGCAGCAGTGTGCTGGTAGTAACGATCCCTACCATGTCCCCTTTGGGCATACACAGCACTCGATTCACCCTCATTCTTGCGCTGACCGTTCCCAAATGTCTTCTTTACTCCAGATGACGGAGCATTTCCCTGTATTTTCCCCATTCTCAGCCAGCTTTCAATTATTTCCCCAGCCACTACTATATCAGCAAAATTGGTAACCGGGCATCCTACCATTCTTTCAGCAAAGGTCCCCTGCAGGGTACCCATGAACAGATCAGACATTTCTCTATCTACCAACGGAGGTTGAACTCTGGCAGCCAACTTCCTCCACCTTTGTGCATATTCTTTAAACCCTTCGTTCGGCTTCTGAGACATACCCTGCAACTGGGTACGGCTAGGAGCCATGTCAGCATTGAATGTAGAAGCAAGCTTCAATCCAAGAAGTATTTTGATGAAGACAACATGCATCAATGCAAAAAGAGAAGAGCTACAAAGATATTTCAAGCATCAAGTTTTCAAAGCCGCATATGCATTTGATCAAGCCCGTGTGCAAGATTGTTGATTCACTTCTTAGGTATATCTAACTCACTCTTAGATTAGTATACAAGTGTTCAACAATCATGATCCGCATTTGCATCTTTTAACATAACCTTTTGTTAACACATTGAAATGCAAGACACAATTTTCTTAAAGTATTTTTCTGCATTTCAACAGTGTTAACCGGTTAACCATATGGGTTAACCGGTTAACAGTCCAATTTTCTGAAATCCTGTGTTAACGTTGTATGTGTTAACCGGTTAACCCATATGGTTAACCGGTTAACACTGTTCGTTGCAGTGAAAATGTTTTTGAAAAAGTATATCTTTTCATCAATGTTCATGAGGAAAATGATACCTCTTTGAAAAGGTGTTTTGGCAATATAAATTCTTGAATTTTCAAAATGAATTTTCACCTCCAAGAATTTTCATACAAACTTTAAATAATCACTCTTTCATATTTTCCTTCAATATTTTTCAAAAGTGTTCATAATAAAAGTTTCATCTCATTCTATTTTTGAACACTTGTATATTATCTTTTGAGTGAATTATTTATCTAAGGAGAAGATCAATCAAGAGAAGATTGATAATACTACACTCTGTTAAAATCATTCATAGGAATTATTTCTATTTGACTTGTGATCCAGGATTGTTGGACACAAGGGTTGGTGTTGAAGAGGATTGTTCTTCATACACTTGTTTATCTATAGGTTAGATAGTAGGCATCACCGTTTGTGTGAATAGGCTGTACCATATTCTAACTATAGTGAAATCTCTTTCGTGTGGAAAGGGGAGTGGATGTACCTTCGGATTGTGAAGGGAACCACTATAATTTCCGGTGTCTTTTACTTTCTTCAATTTATTTTTCCGCACTTAAACGAAAATAACCAAAAACCGGAAACAAGATCGAAGAATTTTTTAACCACCTAATTCACCCCCCCTCTTAGGCGCATTTACAACTTACATTGAATTGGTATTGTTTAAAGAAAGCATCTCCAAGATCCTGCCAGCTCTTGACATCTGATGATCTCAGCTTGGTATACCATTCCAGAGACCCACCAGACAAGTTGTCCTGGAAGAAATACATCCATAACTTCTGAGAGAATATTTCGAAGACGGTGGAAGTAGCAACAAGCCCCCACTCTTCTCCGGAGAATATTTCGATTTCTGGAAAATCAGAATGAAGGCACATCTTGAGGCCCAAGGGGAAGGTATATGGGAAGCAGTTGAAGAAGGTCCACACAAACCGGTGAATGTGGTGAATGGAGTTGGTACCGCAAAGTTGAAAAACACGTATGACGAAGATGATAGGAAAAAGATTCTGAATGAGAAAAAGGCAATCAACATACTCCAAAGCGCTCTCAGTATGGACGAGTTCTTCTGTATATCTCAATGTAAATCGGCAAAGGAGATTTGGGACACCTTGGTTGAAACACATGAAGGAACCACCGAAGTGAAGAGATCGAGGCTAAACACTCTAAGTCAAGAATATGAGATGTTCCGCATGCAGCCCGGTGAATCTATAGTTGCCTTACAAAAGAGATTCGTCCATCTAACAAATCACTTGATCGCTCTGGGTAAAACTTTCACTAATGATGATCTCAACCTGAAAGTCCTAAGATCTTTGACAAGAGAATGGAAACCGAAAGTGACCGCTATTTCGGAAAAGAAGAGTCTCTCAACAATGACATCCGCGTCTCTATTTGGAAAACTTCAAGAACACGAATTGGAACTTGGAAGGCTCGAGAAGCACGAAAGTCAAGAAAAGAAGTCCAAGGGAATTGCCTTGAAGGTTGATTCAAAAAGGGACAAAGATGATGAGACGTCCGAAGATGAGAACTTTATTGTTCTTGTAAAGAAGCTTGGTAAGTTTTTTAATAAAAATAAAAATTCCTCTTATCCTAAAAAGAATAACCATTTCAGAAAAAAAGAAGCATCCACATCAATGCAAGACGTTACGTGTTATGAATGTGGACAGCAAGGTCACATAAAGCCGGACTGCCCAAAACTTGCAAAAAAAGGAGGATTCAAAGGCAAGAAGGAATTCAAAAACAAAAAGGCTTACGTCGCTTGGGACGATAATGAGATCAGTTCATCTTCGGAATCGGAAAGCGATGAATGTGCGAACATGGCTCTTATGGCTTCACATCACTCCGATGAAGAAATCGATGAGGTTAGTAGCAATTTTTCAGTTTATGACAATGACACACAAGATGTTATAAATGAACTCCTAAAAGAATGCAAGACATTGTATAAAAGTATTTCATCCCAAAAGAAACAAATTTCATCCTTAGAAGAAAAAAATACTGCTTTGGAAAAATATATTGAAAGTGGAAAACAAAAGTTGATGGATGAAAAACAAAGCCTTGCATGTAAGAATTGTGAATCTTTATCTTTTCAAATTGTTCAACTTAAAAGAGTTTTAGAAAGATATGAAAAAGGTCAAATTGGGTTGGAAGAAATTCTTAAGCACCAAAGGTATTCTAATGACAAAAGTGGATTAGGATATTCTAAGTTTTCTAAACCAAACACAAATAAGACCATTTTTGTTAAAGCAAGTGAACAAGTTGCAAAAGAGAAAGTAAACAATTCTAAAATTATGCATCAAAGTCATAAAAAGAAAATGATTGCTAAGAAGAAGAATTATGTTCCTAGATATAGAAGTGATTTTCAACCTACTTGTTTTTATTGTGGAATCAAAGGGCACACACCTAATGCTTGTTATGTGCGAAACTTTAGCGTTCCAAAAGGGCATTATGTGTGGGTTAAAAAAGGTACTAACTACCAAGGACCCAAAGCAATTTGGGTACCTAACAAAACTTGATTTTGTTTTGTAGGTATGCTTGAAGACAACCTCGAATCAATGGTATCTTGATAGCGGTTGTTCAAAGCATATGACGGGCGACATCGACAAATTTTCACATCTATCTTTAAAGGCCAAAGGATATGTTACATACGGTGATGACACCAAAGGGAAGATCCTTGGAGTAGGAACCATTGGAGCACCTCCTTTTACCATCATCGAAGATGTCCTTTATGTTGAAGGCCTAAAGCACAATTTACTTAGCATAAGTCAATTGTGTGACAAAGGGTTCCGGATCAATTTCACAAAAGATGAATGTGTGATAGAGCATGAAGTCACCCATGACATTTTGCTAAAAGGTAAAAGGGTTAATAATATTTTTATGACTTCTTTTGATGATTCTTCCTTGAAGGTAAAATGCCTAATGACGAACAACAACGAGGCTTGGCTATAGCATAAAAGATTCGCTCATATACACATGGAACACATGAACAAATTAATAAAGCATGATCTTGTCGTTGGTCTTCCAAAGATTAAGTTCATCAAGGATAAGCTGTGTGACGCATGCCAGAAGGGAAAGCATACCAAGACAACTTTCAAATCCAAGAATGTTGTATCTTCGTCGAGGCCACTTCAACTCTTGCACATGGATCTCTTCGGTCCATCAAGAACGAAAAGTTTCGGAGGTAATGTTTACGGTTTGGTAATTGTTGATGACTTCTCTAGATATACGTGGACTTTGTTTCTTGTGCAGAAAAGCGATGCTTTCAAGGCTTTCAAAAAATATGCAAAACAAATTCAGAATGAGAAGTCTCTTTCAATAACCTCCATTAGAAGTGACCACGGGGGAGAATTTCAAAACACATTCTTTGAAGAATTTTGCGAAAAACACGGAATTTCCCACAACTTCTCCGCACCACGAACACCACAACAAAACGGTGTCGTAGAGAGAAAGAATAGATCCTTGGTGGAACTCGCAAGAACAATGCTCAGTGACTCCAACCTTCCTAAATATTTTTGGGCGGACGCAGTTAGCACAACATGCTTTGTTAGCAACCGTGTCAACATTCGGCCGATTCTCAAAAAGACTCCGTATGAGCTTTTCAAAGGAAGGAAGCCTAATATATCCTTCTTTCACATCTTTGGGTGCAAATGTTTTGTCCTCAACAATGGAAAGGACAACCTTGGTAAGTTTGATGAGAAATCCGACGAAGGTATCTTCCTTGGCTACTCCCTATCTAGTAAGGCATTTAGAATTTTCAATAAAAGAACTCTTACTATTGAAGAATCAACGCATGTATGTTTTGATGAAACTAACCCCTCGAAAGAGGATAACTTTGTTGTTGATGACGATGATGATATAATAGATGTGTCTCAAAAGGAACTTTCAAATGTTCAATCAATTCCACAAGAAGATGGCTCACCAATCATTGAAGAACATCATGATCTACCGAAAGAATGGAAAACTCACAGAGATCACCCCATCGATAAAGTTATTGGTGATATCAGCCAAGGCGTTGCAACACGACTAAATCTCAAAGATGCTTGTCTCAACATGGCTTTTGTGTCTCAAATAGAACCAACCAAAGTCGATGAAGCCTTAGGCGACGATCAATGGATAGTAGCAATGCAAGAAGAACTCAACCAATTCGAAAGAAATCAAGTTTGGAGTCTTGTACCAAGACCGGACAACAAGCACATCATTGGAACAAGATTGGTCTTCAAGAACAAACTTGATGAGAATGGGATCATAGTTCGTAACAAAGCAAGATTGGTCGCACAAGGATACAACCAACAGGAAGGAATTGATTTTGATGAGACGTTCACTCCGGTAGCAAGGTTAGAAGCAATTCGATTATTACTTGCTTTTGCTTGTTCTATGAACTTTCAATTGTTTCAGATGGATGTCAAAAGCGCTTTCCTAAATGGCTATATCAATGAAGAAGTCTACGTCAAACAACCTCCGGGTTTTGAAGACTTCAAGAACCCTTCACATGTTTACAAGTTGAAGAAAGCACTATATGGCTTAAAGCAAGCACCGAGAGCATGGTATGACCGCCTCAGCAACTTTCTATGTGAAAAGGGATTTGTAAAAGGAAAGGTTGACAAGACTCTGTTCATAAAGAAGATCAAGGGTAACACCTTATTGGCTCAAGTCTATGTCGACGACATCATCTTCGGTTCAACAAATAAAGATCTTTGTGAAGAGTTTTCAATCATGATGCAAGGAGAATTCGAGATGTCCATGATGGGAAAATTGAACTATTTTCTTGGACTACAAATCAAGCAAACCAAGGATGGCATCTTCATCAACCAATCCAAGTATTGCAAGGAATTATTGAAAAGATTCGATATGGATAGTTGCAAAGTGATGTCCACTTCTATGGGATCCGGAACGTACGTTGATCAAGATGAATCCGGAATGTCAATAGATATTTCAAAATATCGAGGTATGATTGGTTCATTACTATATTTGACGGCAAGCCGTCCTGACATTATGTTTAGTGTATGTTTGTGTGCACGCTTTCAAGCAAACCCGAAGGAATCACATCTCACCGCCGTGAAGAGGATTATGAAATATCTCAAAGGAACAACGAACGTCGGACTATGGTATCCAAAAGGTAGTATATGCTCCTTGATTGGTTATTCTGACGCTGACTATGCAGGCTGTAAGACCGATAGAAAAAGCACAAGTGGTACTTGTCACATTCTCGGGAATGCACTAGTGTCGTGGGCATGCAAGAAGCAAGCATGTGTCGCACTTAGCACGGCCGAAGCAGAGTACATTGCAGCAGGCAGTTGTTGTGCACAAATTTTATGGCTTAAGCAACAACTTCTGGATTTTGGTGTAGACCTCGGCTGCATTCCTCTTCGATGCGATAACACAAGTGCCATCAACATCACAAAGAACCCGGTCATGCATTCAAGGACGAAGCACATAGATATCCGACATCATTTCCTTCGAGATCACGTGCTTAACGGAGATGTAGATGTTACGTTCGTGGATACACATAACCAACTCGCTGACATATTCACAAAACCATTGGCTAAAGAGCAATTCTTCAAGATTCGGCGAGAACTTGGTATTCTCAATGAAGGTGACATCTAACCTTGTCTTCAAATTACTTGTTATGTGGTATAGTTGCTAAAAATGTGTTTACTTTCAGTTTTTATGTTATGCAATGCTAGCACTTCTTTTTCGCTGTTTTCCGTTTTTCTTACTTTTGCATGTCCAAATATTATCCGTTTTAAAATATTTTTAAATCGAAAGTTGCGTATTGATAAGTGCTAATACTTTGTGTAAAAAAATTTTAAAAATCTTTTCCCATGTCTTGCTGCCAAAGGATTCAAACCTGTCTCAAATCAATGATTTGGAGATGCAAGTTCTATTTGCAGTGAAGAACAAAATCCGAGTTAATTGGCTGCCCACTATGATGTATCATCTGAGACAACAACTTTCTCTCAAAACAAGGCTGCCATACGGTCGTCTTATCTCACGGATTTTGGAACTCACAGACATGGAAATCGGGAGAGAACCGTTTCTGGCTATGACCACTACCGCCAATGAAATCAACGGCGTTACCATTATGAAGAATACCGGAATTATTCAAAGCAATGACGGTTCATACAAGTATGATGACGGGTCCTCCTCTTCAAACTTCCCTATTCCGGAAGGTGGCATTACAAATGAGTTTCTCTATACCACCATGATGAGCCACCACCGTGAAACCACCCGCGCTATCAAGAGTCTTCGGAACCTAGTGTTGAGTTCCCGCAACCTTCCCGTGGAAGATGATGAAGGTGAAGACGGTAGTGAAGCGGATGGCGAGGAGGATGAGGCCGGTTCGGAAGAAGAATAAAGCACTATGTTTTTTCTATGTTTCTGTTATATGTTGTTCTATTGTTTTTTGTTGTTAAACTATGTTTGTGCTATTTATGCTTACCGAACACTTAACTTTTAATCCATTTTTATTCTGTCATAATATGTGATTCAATGTTTATCTGATATATGTGTATGCTTGTATACTTTTCCTTTTTCATAAGTCTCTTCCTTTTTGCTAATGCCAAAGGGGGAGAAGACTTGTTTCTCTAATGGTTTCTCTATGCAGAATTGTTGTATGCCTCTCATTTAGGGGGAGTTCTTAAACTTAGGGGGAGAATCAACTTAGAGAAACTTCACTCTCAAGCATCTATCTCAAAGTGGTTGTCATCATCAAAAAGGGGGAGATTGTAGAAGCAAGCTTCAATCCAAGAAGTATTTTGATGAAGACAACATGCATCAATGCAAAAAGAGAAGAGCTACAAAGATATTTCAAGCATCAAGTTTTCAAAGCCGCATATGCATTTGATCAAGCCCGTGTGCAAGATTGTTGATTCACTTCTTAGGTATATCTAACTCACTCTTAGATTAGTATACAAGTGTTCAACAATCATGATCCGCATTTGCATCTTTTAACATAACCTTTTATTAACACATTGAAATGCAAGACACAATTTTCTTAAAGTATTTTTCTGCATTTCAACAGTGTTAACCGGTTAACCATATGGGTTAACCGGTTAACAGTCCAATTTTCTGAAATCCTGTGTTAACGTTGTATGCGTTAACCGGTTAACCCATATGGTTAACCGGTTAACACTGTTCGTTGCAGTGAAAATGTTTTTGAAAAAGTATATCTTTTCATCAATGTTCATGAGGAAAATGATACCTCTTTGAAAAGGTGTTTTGGCAATATAAATTCTTGAATTTTCAAAATGAATTTTCACCTCCAAGAATTTTCATACAAACTTCAAATAATCACTCTTTCATATTTTCCTTCAATATTTTTCAAAAGTGTTCATAATAAAAGTTTCATCTCATTCTATTTTTGAACACTTGTATATTATCTTTTGAGTGAATTATTTATCTAAGGAGAAGATCAATCAAGAGAAGATTGATAATACTACACTCTGTTAAAATCATTCATAGGAATTATTTCTATTTGACTTGTGATCCAGGATTGTTGGACACAAGGGTTGGTGTTGAAGAGGATTGTTCTTCATACACTTGTTTATCTATAGGTTAGATAGTAGGCATCACCGTTTGTGTGAATAGGCTGTACCATATTCTAACTATAGTGAAATCTCTTTCGTGTGGAAAGGGGAGTGGATGTACCTTCGGATTGTGAAGGGAACCACTATAATTTCCGATGTCTTTTACTTTCTGCAATTTATTTTTCCGCACTTAAACGAAAATAACCAAAAACCGGAAACAAGATCGAAGAATTTTTTAACCACCTAATTCACCCCCCTCTTAGGCGCATTTACAACTTACATTGAATTGGTATTGTTTAAAGAAAGCATCTCCAAGATCCTGCCAGCTCTTGACATCTGATGATCTCAGCTTGGTATACCATTCCAGAGACCCACCAGACAAGTTGTCCTGGAAGAAATACATCCATAACTTCTGATCCATTGTATAAGCAGAAATCTTTCGGACAAAAGCCTGGAGATGAGTTTTCGGGCAAGAACTCCCATTATACTTGTCAAACGCAGGCGCTTTAAACTTTTGCGGGATCACAATCCCCTCAACAAGGCCCATGTTCGACATGTTGACAACCCCCGGAGTAGCATGGCTTTCTAGAGCCCTGATCTTCTCCGCCAGCACCTGAATCTCCTTGTCTGGTGGCGGAACACCGTACTGACCAAATTGCTCATTTAGCACAGAGAACTGGTCTTCTTCTTTATCCTCCACAACCCCAAAGAAAGGAGGAAACTGATCATCCTTCATATTATTGCCCACAGGACCTGGCACACCGCCTGCAGCGAAACCAAAACCTTCCCCATTGTTGATCACTACACCAGTAGTAGTCTTCCTTCCGGGGTCACCACCGCCCCTAGAACCACCAAGACCGTGGTTGGAGACCCCCTCAAGATTATTACCACTGTTGGCAGCCGAAGCCCGCTCGAGCTTCTCCACTTTCTCAACCAATACCTTCTGCCCCAAGGAGAACCCTTGCATAACATTGATCAACTCACCCATCTTCTCTTTCAGTTCGAGAATATCTGCGTTGGATGTATCCATCAGCCTGGATTTGTTGCGTCTGGTAGGGTATCTGTGTGGACGGGCTACGTGCAAGGGAATGATTCTACGTGCGCGAGCAATGATTCCTGAAACAATCAAGCACGTTAGAAACTGACACCTGCAAAACAGAAGACAAGTTATTATGATTCATGCATGAATGCAATGTCTATCCATATGAGGAACATTATGTCCTTTGATCCTGGCTTCATCGAGACGGATAATAATTTGACAATAACATTCTGACATCAGGATGTCTCTCAACCAGAACCTCAATCGAGAATGTACCCTGAGTATGGATAGACATGGGTTAGATGCAGATGAATGCAAAATGGGAATGATGGTGATGCATGAATACAAGTCACTGTGCCATCCTCCAAGTCATCTGAACATCCACTGGACTGAAGCCCTGGTCTCTGAACTGACCTCAACCATCTGAGGGAATAAATGACCATAAATCCAACCCGGGAGTTCCGAAATAAACGGAACTGAAGGATATACCACCATCATCACTGGGAAACCACTAATCTGATAACAACAAAATCATCTGAATCAACCCAGGGAATCCTGAAATAAACGGATCCCCACTGATAAATACCACGGACAGAACTCCGGCGTCTCAGAAATAATTATCCATAAATCCGACTTATAAATAGGACCCAACAGTCACCAACAAAGAGTCACCATCAGAACATGCATCTGTAGGAATCAAACCCTCCCCTCACAGGTGAATTCTAATCAGGTCATCCTAAGGCGGATAATGGTCTCGACAATCGGGCAAGATACTCAACGGGTTTGCCCTTTCGGGTGTGCCATTGCAGCTCTCATAAGATCGTCTAAACCAAATATCCGGGAAAGAACGGTCACCGAAGTCAATAGCTCAGATGAGATAACCCAACCTAAGTGGAATAACTCCACCCGGAAGGACTCTCTCAGATGAACCTCGTCCGGCTGTGGTATGTCACATCTCTGCATCATGTGGTACAACATGTGACGAGACATGAGACTACGCTAATCCTAGGTGTATACTCGGGCCTGGGAACGCCAAGTGTGAATTCCATTCTGGTACACCAGGGCATAACATTGAGGGTTGTAGAGCCTTTAAGCATGTTGTCCAAGACTTGGTGGACTCCAAGGCCATCAATTTTGCACCATCTCCGAATGTTAATGCTAACCCCATGTCGGCGCATGGTCAGGTGATGGTGGGTGTAATTCCTGAAGATTCAGATCACGTCTGTGCGGTGGGTAAAGAGGCTGACAGTGATTGCGAGCTCGATGGTTAGATAAAACCGTGCGTACCAGGGATGGAAGTCCAGAACTGGAAGGCCTAAAAGATCATCACTGTCACTCCTCCTGAAGAGTAATGTTTCTGTTTTTCAATTCTGTTTGCATGAAAGCCATACGTTTTGCCTGAAACGTATTGGTCCATTGTAAGGGCCACCTCATGTGTTTCATTTTGCAACATTTTGCATCATTAATAAATGGATGTTTTTGTAGTAAAAGCGGTGTTCCCTGTTTTTCATTTATTTTTGCAGTTTTAAAAAATAAAAAAATGGCAATGTTCATTTTCATTCTCTTTCCTTTTGATTTGTCTCGTTCCGACCTCAAAAGCAATGCATGAATCCGCATTCATGTAGATGCGACTATTCTCCTGATCTCATTGATAACAATTTGGTTACACCTTTGTATGACTTCGACAATTCGACCTATCATGCCAAAGAAGAAGGCGAAGAAGATTGTGATCTGCTGGAGAATTAGCCAGATTGTTGAAACAAGAGGAGAGGGTGATTCAACCGCACGAGGAGCTAGTCAAGATTATCAATCCAAGCACCGAGGAGGTCTGAAAGGAAGTAAAAGTTAGGGCCGCCTTGGAGGCGAGTGTCAAGAGCGGAAGTGATGCCATTCGGTCTCAAGAACGCCGGTGCCACGCATCAAAGAGCTATGGTGACTTTGTTTCATGATATGATTCATCATGAAATTGAATGCTATGTTGATGACATGATAGCAAAGTCCCAAACAGGAGAGGGGCATCTGGTAGGCCGGGGCAAGTTGTTCGACCGATTGAGACAATTCAAACTGAGGTTGAATCCGAATAAGTGCACTTTCGGAGTGCGGTCCGGTAAATTGCTGGGGCTTATTGTGAGCGGAAAAGAGGAATCGAGGTTAATCCTGCTAAAAAAAAAGGAAGAAAGAAAAAAGTAATACAAGAAATGCCTGAACCGAGAACAAAGAAAGAGGTTCGTGGTTTCTTAGGTAGATTGAACTGCATTTCACGGTTCACATCTCATCTAACAACCTCGTGTGAACCCACTCAAGCTGTTGAGAAAAGATCAAACGGTCAGGTGGAATGATGGTTGCCGAGGGGCATTTGAAAAATAAGAGAATAGTTGCAGGAACCTCCGATTCTGATGCCTGTGGAGGGAGACCGTAAACCCTGTACTTGACAGTCCTCGAGGGGTCTATGAGGTGTGTACTGGGGCAGCATGACGAGTCTGGTCGAAAAGAGCATGCAATTTACCTTAGCAAAAAGTTTACCGACTGTGAAACAATATATTCACTGCTCGAGAAAACTTGTTGTACTTTGGCATAGGCTGCTCGCCGACTATGACAGTATATGCTAGGTCATACCACTTTATGGATTTCCAAGATGGATCTGATCAGGTATGCATTTGAGAAGCCAGCAGAAGAAGCCAGCATTGACCGGACGGGTTGCGAGGTCGTAAACGATTTTTGACTGATGTGATATTCAGTACACCTCTCAGAAGGTAATCAAGGGGAGTGTATTGTCTGATTACCTCGCCCAGCAACCCATTGAGGATTATCAACCGATGAAGTTTGGAGTTCCCTGATGAGGACATCGAGGTTCTCAAATCGAAAGATTGTGAGGAACCGATCCCGGAGGAGGGGCCTGACCCTGAATCCGAACGGATTCTGATGTTTGATGGGGTCGTTAACGTGAATGGAAGCGGGGTGGTGTTGCTTTGGTTACGCCAAAGGGATCCCACATTCCTTTTTGCTGCCCGACTAGCATTTGAATGCACCGACAGTGTGATTGAGTATGAAGCTGGTATCCTAGGTATCGAACCTCGGTGCGTCTACTGGGGAAAAGCCTTTCTCGCTGTGTATGGGATGGAAGTCGTGCTACCAGTTGAGGTTCAGATTCCCTCTTTGAGAGTTCTGATGGACGTAAAATTGCAAGAGGCTGAATGGATAAGGACTCGGTATGAAGAGTTGAACCTGATTGAGGAAAAGATGCTGGCAACCATTCGTCATGGGCAGTCGCACCAGCAACGAATGAAGCGTGCTTTTGACAGAAAAGTGCGACCTCGGGTATATCATGTGGGAGATATGGTGCTGAAAAGGATCCTTCCTCCTCAGAACGATGGTAGGGGAAAATGGACACCCAATCATGAATGCCCATTCGTGGTCAAGAAGGTTTTCTCTGGCAGAGCCTTGTTGTTGACGACCATGGATGGTGAGGATTTTTCGTCCCCTGTGAATGCGGACGCAGTTAAAAAATACTCCGTATAAGAGACCCGCTGGACGAAAAGAATAAAATAGTCCAGGCAAAAATGGGCATCCCGGCGAACCAAAAAAAAATGGAAAAGGTTCGGGCAAAAATTAGGGATAAAAAGAAAAATTGTACACCCGGCAAGTCGAAAACCTAAAAAGGCGGCTTGGGCAAAAAAGGGTATCCCGGTGGACTGAAAACCCGAAAGGGCGGTCCAGGCAAAAGAGGGATTGAAACGAACAACTGCGTCCAGCATGATCGTTTGTGCTTTGAATACGACAAGTGGATAATCCCTGGCAGAGATCAGTCAGAAGCGTCTTGTTCAGAAGGCAGAAAGTGCGGAGAGTCTTGAGGACATATGGGGTGTAACCGAGTTGGAACTCGATGAGATCGCGGTTTTACATTGCCATTAGGATAGATTTTCCTTTTGTGCGCAATTACCTCTTTTCAGGAATTGCTTCCTGTGTATTGCTCAGTTTTTAAGCCACACCTTTTCCAATCAATAAAATGCATATTCAGTCAAATAATTTTGTTTTTGTTTTCATTACCGCTTTGATTGCAAAAACATCTGTTTATTTTGATAAAGAATCTTTGCATTTTAAGACATACAGGTTCCTTCCAATGCATGTTTATAAGATTGAAAACTTGAAATCTTATTCGGAAAGTTGAGTGACTCAAGTGTTGAAATCTTGGCACGCCTGGGGCACGCTTTTATCTAACGATCTCTTTTGCAGGGGCTGTTAGATATTTTCACTCACTTGCAGGTTGTGATGTGAAGCTTTTGACAAAAAGATCCCCGTGGAGTCCAATCAGGGACGAATGAATGGAGGAATGGTGAAAAGACGGCGAAGGATGACGACGATCTTGGAGTATTAATCAAGAAGACTCTTCAAAGTCTGAGGACTGGAAAGTGTGTACGAATCCAAGGAGTTCGATCTCCGTAGAGTACGGAGAAGTCGAGAGTACAAGGTGATGAATCAGAAAACTCCAGACAAGTCTGGGAGCTCTCAAAAGTGGAAAGCTGACACTAGAGTTAGATGGTGAATACCATGGTTCGACGAGTCGACGGGTGTTCTGTGTTAGACTTTCCTTATTTCCCCTAGCAGGGTCGGGATTGGTATCTCCCTAGTGGGTTCAAGATCGGTGTTTCCTTGGCATTCAGGCCTGAAGGTTGCTATTTCCCCTAGCAGGGTAGAGCTTGTTAGTTCCCCACCAAGTCGAAGATTATTGTTTTCCCCGCAGAGTGCGTTGGTGGTTTCTTCCCCAGCGAAGTCCCCAAGCAGATCGGGTTCAGTGGAGGTCATCCCTGGTGAGGGTGGTCCTTTCCCCAGCAGCAGTGCTATTCCCCGGCAGGGTGGAGGTTGGAGCGTTAGCGAGTTCCTCAGCAGAGTGCCTCGAGATCCCCAGAAGAGTCCCTTGAGGGGGATACTTGTTTATGCATTCATCATTTAGAGAAGCATAGCATATTGCATCATAAATTGTGTAGCATTTCCATGATTGTGGAGCATTACGACGTAAAAAATCATGCATCAGCATTGCAAGCATAAACTAGTCTCAAGCCGTGGTTACCGTTTGAGGATTGGTTTCGCCAGTTGGAAGATGTTACTCTGAGGAGCTTAGCATCCTGACGTTGGGTCAATGGTATTTCCCAGTAGTGCGATATTGGAGGAAGAATTTCTGTCGTGCGAGATGGAAGTTGGAAGATGTTACTCTGAGGAGCTTAGCATCCTGACGTTGGGTCAATGGTATTCCCCAGTAGTGCGATACTGGAGGAGATTTCTATTGTGCGAGATGGAAGGTTGAAGATGTTACTCTGAGGAGTTTAGCATCGTGACGTTGGGTCAACGGTATTCCCCAGTAGTGCGATACTGGAGGAGATTTCTGTCGTGCAAGATGGAAGGTTGAAGATGTTACTCTGAGGAGTTTAGCATCGTGACGTTGGGTTAACGGTATTCCCCAGTAGAGTCGCCAGCTGTCGCATCCGCGAAAAACAACCGGCGGGAAAAAGCAAACAAACAGAGCCTCCACCGTGCGTTATTTATCCCAAAGGAGGGAAAGGAAACACTTGAAGTAAACCTGGAAAGGAAATGGTCTTACGACTGGAGACGCAAGGATCGGGAGTCGGTTGCGCAAGGGGAAGGTATTAGCACCCCTCACGTCCGTCGTACTCGACGGGATCCACGCTCAAGAGAATAGAATAAGGTTGCTAAATAACTGCTCAAAGAATGCACGCACACTAGAATAAAACACAGCGTCTTTGTGTGTGTTTTGTTTCGGCGTGCGTTAGCCGAACTACGGTAGCTCTGATTCTCATTCCAGATGAGATACGTAGGCATAGGATGCGATATCCTAGCGAGCCCGTTCCCCTCTTTTTCCATATGTGTTTTATTCCAGTGTGCGTGCATTCTTTGAGCAGTTATTTAGCAACCTTATTCTATTCTCTTAAGCGTGGATCCCGTCGAGTACGACGGACGTGAGGGGTGCTAATACCTTCCCCTTGCGTAACCGACTCCCGATCCTTGCGTCTCCGGTCGTAAGACCATTTCCTTTCCAAGTTTACTTCGAGCGTTTCCTTTCCCTCCTTTGGGATAAATAACCCACGGTGGCGGCTCTGTTTGTTTGCTTTTTCCCGCCGGTTGTTTTTCGCGGATGCGACAACACAGCCCGTGTCAGGTGATACGGGTGGCCATGTCAGGCCTCCTGTACCGGGGTTTTCTGCTCCTCTGCTTGCCGGAATCTCACATTGTCTCGTTCTGAGTTCCCTGGTTCTTCTACCTGGACCTGTCGGACAAAAACGCAACTATCCTACGCATAAAATCATGAAAATATAATTAAAATATAACAATGACTAAAAATGGTTAAATATAATACCGGATGTAAAACTAACTCGAAAAGTATCAAAAATTCTTGCACAGTGTTTCAAAAGTCTCAGTTTCTTGTCGGAATAGTAACGAAAACTTAATGCAAATGGTGACTGATCACAACCCCAAACTTAGCTCATTGCTTGTCCGCAAGTAATGTTTTAGACAACACTGTCACTCTCCAGAATTCTTTATGTTTCCCACCACTGCTGAGATCATTCGCTAACGTCTTCCCCTTTTCCTTCCATGAATCCTGCTTTTTCTTTGTAAGTTTTCATTCGCACTTCCACTTCAAAACACCGTTTCACCTGTCGGCTTATATCACATTCTCACCAATTTTCTCGGGGTCAACTGTTTTCACTCATAATTCAGAGTATGCAATATCAGCTCGCAAGTTTGAATTGTCTCTCTTTTCCTATCACATACACACAACACACACACTTTAAAGGTCTTTCGGGTTGTAACTTGGCTTGGGTTAGGGTATGGATTATAAACAAAAACGGGAAACAAGTGAGTCGATGTTACATACTGTGTTCGTTTCTTTTATTTGCTCGGTTTTTTTTTCTATTTTTCTACCGAATGCCCTTTTTCGTGCTTCATTTTGAATCTTTGAGTTATAAATTTTTCTCTTTTTATTATTTTTTTTTTCTTTCTCTCGATTCATTTTTTTCTTTTTGTTCTCGCACTTTCTTGGGCTTTGGGAGCTTTTGGGGTTTTTACCCCAAACTTAGCTTTTCAACACAGTTTAAATGCATTAACATGACTCTGAACAGGGTAAGGAAATGTTTTGGCCAAGGGGTACAATTATGGGGTTTAAACAAACAAATGGATACAGGCTCAAATGGGGTTAATGAGGGATATAATTATTTAGGATGGCTAGAAAGGCTCGGGGTTAATTTCAAACGACGTGCCTCAGTGTGTGTATCATGTAGTGACAGTCCTAGAGAATCTACGCAAATTCGGAGTGATAAAGACAAACCTGAATGTCGCTCATGATGATCAATGTGTTTGGATTTTTATGACTCACCCGGTTTGGTTCAGCTTTGACAGGATCCATAGTACTCTTTTAGCCTGGTGCGATTTCTTCCTTACTTCGGAATGTACAAGATACTCATGTTGGTTAAGTTGTATACGTTGCGTTCGATCTTACTTTCAGCAGTGTCAACTTCCTAGGGAGATCCTTCATAACAAGCAATGGTAACTGACGTGATCCTTTCATCCACTCCCAATTGTGATCATTACTATTTCCAACCTATCAACACAGACTTGAAACACTCGCATCATAATGTACCTTCAAATAGAAAAACCAAATCTAGAATGCACAAAAGTAACATAACAAAATAACAAAATACTGAGATAAAATAACAAAATACTGAAAATAAAATACCAATAAAAGACATAAAATCTCCCCCACACTTGAACTCAACATTGTCTACAATGTCTGCGAACAAGAGCGAAGGAGGACACTCACAATACCCTATTGAGGAGGTGGTTATGGGAAATGCAGCATCAACTGTCGCATCATGTTGCTCATCTCATCCAACATCGCCCCCTGACGGGCCTTCTCTATGCCTTTCCTTTGTTGCTCCGTCCTCAAGTCACCTATTTCGGTTTGTACCCAGGTCTATTGGTCAGTGGACAAGGAAGATGAACCCGCCTCCTGCTAGGTAGGTTCCTGATGTTATGGTACAAATTGGTCCTGAGGTGTTTGAGGTTCTTCTTCTTCTGCCAACGTGCCCTCCACCTGGTCATCTATAAACTAATCACATGCAATAAAATAGTCAGTGTTGTGGCCTTTCTCCGTGTCGGGGTCAGCGCTCACATACAGCCAATTAGCACAATCAGTAATAGCAACTCTGTCCGAATCCGGCAGAGTGATAATAAACCTCTTATGGATAAGTACAAAATTGTAAGTAGGGGCAACAACAATCATACCTTGTGAAATTAGAGCAGCGATGTCAATTTTGGTCTTACTTGCAATTGGTGTGTCTTCGAGTAAAACAGCTTGATACCCGAAATGCTCAGCGATTTGGGTGATCATCCCACCTACGGATATGCCTCCGGAGTCGGCTCGGCCAACCCTGCCCAGATAGTCCGCTGCAAAGGCAGCTACATTGACGGCCTTGTTTTGTGCCATCGAGTACATAAATAATAACTCTCTCTGAGTAGCTACCCTTGTACTATCGCCTCTTCCAAACAGGGTGTAGGCCAAATCCTTCTAAGCATACCTGAAACATGGATTCTGGATGCCCGAGGCCTTAGCACCTTTGGAGGTGTAATCCGTCCTCCTAGTGATGGCAATCCAAAAATCCTTAGGTGAGAACCCATTTGGGACCGCTCCTGGTCCGTACAGAGAGAGCCGGAGTATCATTGCTAACTACTCAATAGACAGCTCATGATAATTATTAAACAACCGGAAATGCAAAGTGCCGAAATAATACCTGGTCATGTCTATCCACCGCTTCTCAAGCTGGAATTCCAACATGCTGAGGAATTCGAGAGTGATGCGCTCGCACGTTGGCGCTTCCAGACTCATGAACTCTAGAATTCCTAAAACATGGAACATCCGATATACCTCCATTTTGAGCCCCAGTGCGTTCAAAATATGCTCACACATGTACCTCGTCGACGTGAGTTTGCGCTTCCGATGTATTTGGTATCTCTTTTCTTGTTTCGGATTGTCAAAAATGATGTTGTGTGGATTTAGATTCCGACTCGGGCGCTTACGTGATTTCGCCATCTCCGCGAGCTGTTGCTTTCCGGTGAGAATTCTCCTCGGGGGCATTTTGGACCTGCAAAAATAGAAATTCTTTGAACTATTGAGTTAGGAAATTCTGAAACCATGGTTAGGACGGGGACAGCGAGTGGAGTAATATTTGTGAAGGGTGTTTTTGCGATAGGTGAGTGGAAGTATGGGTTATTGAAGGTTTTAGGTAGTGGGGTTTGTGAGTTTTAATGAAGGTTGGAAGGTTTTGAGAGAAAGAGAGTAAGAGTGATGAGAGAGAATAATGAGTTGGTAATAAAAAATCTGATAATGATAAGGTGAATGGGGAAAATTTGTGGTTAATGGTGGATTAAATGTGTGGGTCCCACTAAAAATTCAAATTTCCAAAAAAAATTCAAAATTTCTGCCTGCCTGACACGGCCGTGTCAGCTGACACGGGTGGCGTGTGAGGCTACTAGTCTTCCACACGGTTTGGGCATTATCTTCAGTGCTCCTGACACGGGCCGTGTCAGGCTACTGTTGATAAATAAAAATTTATGGCACCTTCAATGTTCCTGACACGGCCCGTATCAGGCCACTGTTTTTCCACTTTTTTGGTCTAATTTTAACCCTCCTGACATGGCCCGTGTCACCTGACACGGGTGACCATCTCAGGCTGCCCTTTTGGCCATTTTTAGGCTTTCTCTCCGGTTCAACTGCTGGTACCTCTGGCCATGTTGATCATCCTTTTGCATGACTTAGACACTTGTTGATGTGATGTTCTCTCCTTGTAGCGCTCCTGTATAAACCTACACACACATAACGGATTAAATTTAAAATGCGCGAGTTGCCTCTCACGAAGCACTTCGTTTAACGTCACATGGCTCGACGGTTCATTTCCCTTGTTATGGGGGGCATTTCAGGCTCCAAACCTTGTTGCACCTCTTGTCCAAAACTAGGACGTTGTCTCTTTTCTCTGTCTGGATTCCTTTGTGCCACGAGTCCTTTTTAACCTTCATCTTCTTACCTTGTTTTTGTTTTCTTTTATTTCTCTTGGTTTTTGGAATATAGATGGAGTCTTTCCGTTCATGGTGGCTAATGGCAGTGGTGAGATTCTATTAGCATTCAATGTCCTGATTAAGCCTACTTGATAGTGAGATTTTATATCTTCCTCTAGCTCCTGGTCTTCAATAGAATTCAATGTTATTTCCTTGTCGTGAACTTTCAAGGTTAACGTGCATTGATCCATGTCGAGATTCCATCGACTTGTCTGCATGAAAGGTCGACCCAGAATGATGGATGCCTCATCATCTTCAGGTATGTCTAGGATTAGAAAATCAACTGGAAAAATCAAGTCCTCTATTGTTACCAGCACGTCTTTAGCTATACCATATGCATCCTTTCTTGAGTGATCCGCAAATTTCAGATTGGTCTTTATATTACTGATATTTTTAATACCTAGCCTGTGATAGATTGATAATGGCATCAGATTCACACTAGCTCCAGAATCTATTAGTACCTTTTTGAAGGTCCTTTCTTTAATTGTGCATGGTACTATTACCGTTCCTGGATCCTTTTGTTTGTTAGGAATTTTATGCTCCAGTGAGTTTGCACTATACTGTTCCTTCCAGGCTACTTGTTCTTCTATGGTTGGTTTCTTTTCGGCCAGTATCTCTTCCATGAATTTCTTGTACATGGGCATTCTTTCGAGTGCTTCAAACAAAGACATATGACCCTCAACCTTTTTAAACATTGTCATGAATTTCTCCAAGTCTGACTCGCTAGGTTCCTTCTTTGTCACTCTCTGAGGGTAGGGCAACTCAATCACCGGTTTAGTCTCTTTTGTAATTTCCTCTTCAGTCGTCTCGCTCGGTGATATAATTTTTTTCTTTTTAGCAGCCTTTTTTCTTTTTCGTTGTGACAGTATTAATATTCTCTTGACCTCTCGGATTTTGAACTGTTTCACTTGGTAAGGAACCTGGTGTTCGAGAACTTGCTAGTTGTTGTGCTATCTGCCCCAGTTGAACTTCAAGATTCTTTAGGGAGGCGGTGGTGTTTTTCTGATTATTTCTAGTCTCTTCTTCAAATTGCCTATTTTGAGTTGCCATGTTTTCGATGGCAATCTCCCAGTCTGCTTTCCTTGGAGCTTGTTGTTGTTGATATTGAGTCTGATATTGACCTTGACCCTGTTGTGGAACATTCCCTTTTTGATCTTTCCAAGAGAAGTTTGGATGATTCTTCCAACCTGGATTGTAAGTGTTAGAGTAGGGGTTATTCTGCTTTAATAATTTAATCTCTTCAATTTGTTGGGGAGTAGCAAAGCAATAGATCGTGTGATGAGGTCCATTACAGATTTCATAAGTGCTAGCCTGAGTCGGTTGGACTTAAGCTATCTGTTGAGTACCTATATTCATAGCTTTCAATTTCTTTTCCACTTCAGCAGCGACTGTATCTTCCAAACGGATTTTATTTGCTTGTATTTTTAGGTCAATGACTCCTTCCGATTTTCTTGTACACCTATCGTATAATTCCATATGCTCATTTGCGGCTATCGCTTCAATGATCCTTTTAATACCAGTGGTTGTTGAGAAATTTGTTGAGCCACCAGCTGCTGTATCGATCAACTGTTTTGTTTTTATTTTTAGCCAGTTAATGAACATCTGCATTTGTTCAGTCTAATCCATATTATGAGTTGGACACACTACTAAGACCCTTTTGAATCTTTTGTAGGCGTCTCCCAATGATTCACCATCCTTCTGTTTGAAATGAAGGATTTCATACCTTTTCCTCAGGAATACTTATGCTGGAAGGTATTCATTTAAGAATGCAGTTTCCATCTCTTCCCATGATGTGATACTACCGGCTGGAAGAGAGTAGAACTATTCTTCCGCATCTTCAGCTAAAGTGAACGGGAACATTCTTAATTTTTTTGCTTCATCAGTATGACCATCAATTTTCAAAGTAATACTCATGGTCAGGAATCTCTGCAGGTGCTTGTTGGCATCTTCATTAACCTTTCTGGTGAAAGATTTTCTCTCAAGTTGATTGATTGTGCTAGGATGCAGTTGAAAGTTCGTCACATTCACCGGTTGGTTGACAATGGTCAATCTACCACCCGGTGCATTTTCCCCTCCATAGTCACCTAGGAGTCTTTCCTGAGGTGGAGGCGGTGGAAATGGAGGAATTTCAGCCATAGTTTCTTTTTTTGAATCTGAGTGATCAGAGGGAACTTCTTCTTTGTAATCCAATCTAGCGTTTCTACGTCTCCGGTGAAGGGTTCTCTCAATTTCTGCGTCAAAAAGAAATTCTGCTGAGGGTTCTCCTTGCATACACAGATTAGTGAATAAAAATATATAAATGACAGAAAAATAATTTCATTGCAGAGCAACAAAATTTTAATTGAACTTTAAAATTAAACTCTATATTTTGGCAGTCCCCGGCAACGGCGCCAAAAACTTGATTGTGAAAATAACAAGTGTATTATTTTGCCTTTTATAGTAATAATGGGGAAATTCTCTGAATGTCGATCTCAAGGACTGCAAGTCAATATTGAGTTTAAATTACCATTCAACTAAACAAAAAGTATTAATTTGGTTTTTAGGTGTAAAAATATAATAATAAAAGTAAAGGAAAAGAAGAATGAAAATAAGGGTTTATAGAGAAAAAGGAACAATGCCAGGGAAGGTGTATGATTTATCCCTGTAACAACTCTAAGTCACTATTGCATCAACAAATATAAATTACTACCAGTTCTTAAGAGTATTTTCTCCCAAGTCCTTGGTGAGAAAACCTTTAATCAATCTACCCTAATTTCTATGTCCATAAGCAATTAGGGTGAAGTTAAGCTTTATAATATCAAGAATACTCTGATTCATACAGGGTATATCTAGTCCTAGGTGATATCTACTGTAGAGTAACCTTATGAAAAAAACGTTATCAATGGCGGTCCAACCTAATTGATAACCACAAATCAATCTCGATTGGTCCGAAAGAGAAAGCAATAAACACAACAAAAGGTTACCGTAAAAACAATATTATAAATGCAAATGTAAACTCAAATTCATTACAAGTCTAAATCAGGGACACCCCCTAGCATTGGGGGGTTTAGCTACTCATATAGTTTAAAACAAATTCAAGATAAAAATTACACATTACAAGTAATTGGATGACTTTGATCTTCAATCTCTCCCGCTCATGAAAACCTTTAGCTCTCTGAATGCCTTGATCTCTGTAATACTTGATTGCTTCACAATACTGTATTTTTCCGTATTCCAAAATGAATTTTCCTTTGGCAGAAGGTCCTCTTTTATAGTGAAATTTCCAAGCAGCAGTTGGACATATCCTAAAATATCTCTGAAAAAGCCTGACGAACAAAAGCCCGAGAAAACTGAATTTTTGGGCTTGGGCTGACACGGCCCGTGTCAGCTGACACGGGTGGCCGTGTCATCCTACTGTCCTGGCTGACACGCGCCTGGCATGGGGTGATACGGTTGGTTGTGGTGCCTGACACGGCCCGTGTCAGCCGAAACGGGTGCCCGTGTCAGGCCACTGTTTTCTTCAACACGTCCTCCCTTGCCTGACACGGACCGTGTCAGGTGACACGGGTGGCCGTGTCAGGTGACACGGGTGGCCGTGTTAGGCCTCCTGTACCAGGGTTTTCTGCTCCTCTTCTTGTCGGGATCTCGCATTGTCTCGTTCTGAGTTCTCTGGTTCTTCTACCTGGACCTGTCGGACAAAAACACATCTATCCCACGCATAAAATCATGAAAATATAATTAAAATATAACAATGACTAAAAATGCTTAAATATAATACCGGAAGTAAAACTAACTCGAAAAGTATCAAAAATGCTTGCGCAATGTTTCAAAAGTCTCGGTTTCTTGTCGGATCAGTAACGGAAACTTAATGCAAATGGTGACTGACCAGGTCTCCCAAGTAAACAACTATATATTGGATGGATATCCATCACTTGGAAGGTGATGGAGAAAGTAGTTGGGTCAATCATTATTGGAAGGTCTACCTCTCTGATCAAAGCTCGTCTCGAGCTATCAGAAGCTTTCAAACTTAAAGTGCTCAACTTCATTGCAACTACATTCAAAGACAACTTCAACAAAGTGGATTTTGGTATAACATTCAGGTATAATCATGTGTATACTAGTACTCTTAATAATAGTGTGTCTACACATTTTATAGAAATATGCAGAGCTCTGTTATGGGTCCTTCCTTTTGAAGGTAGTTCGTCATCACCGAAGCCCATATAGCTTCCAACAGTGATGTTAGCCACTACATGGTCAAACTATTCCGCAGTGATATCCTTAGTGACACGGGCTACACCCAAGACCTTCATCAACGACTCCCTGTGAGCTTATGAACTAAGCAGCAAGGACAACATTGAATTCTTTGAAGGAGTTTGATTTAGTTGGTCGACCACTTTGTAGTCACTCTTTTTTATAATCCAAAGGAATTCCTCAACTTCCTTTTGTGAGGTAGAAGCTTTGGGAGAAGAAGATTCTTCCTGACACTCAACATTCTGGGTAGGATTCTGAGTGTTAGTAGTTATCTCCTTTCCTTTAGCCTTAGCCAAAGGTTCAACACTTCTTATAGCAAACACTCGACCGCTCTGGGTAATTCCTCCCAGTCCGACAATGGTGGTCACATTAGGCTCATTAATTACCAGAGGTTGGTTTTATTGTCCCTATTTGTAAACCTTGGGTTCATACCTCCAAAGTACGACTTTTGTACTCTCGTAAGGGAACAGAGCAAAGATTTGAAGCACCAAATGAGTGACTGTAATTTGTACTTCACGTGCTGGATAAGGGATATCCACCAAAACCACTTCTTCCTTCTCTTTACTTGGAGACCAACCTGAATTGTGCCCGGGTTAATCAGTTATTGTACACTATTCTTCAAACTTACACAACTCTCTGGATTAGAGACACAGTCCTTGCAATCGTCAAAGGTTCAACACTTCAGAGAAAACACTCGACCGTTCTGGGACATTCCTCCCAGTCCGAAAATAGTGGTCACATTATGCTCATTAATCACCAAAGGTTGGTTTATTGTCTCTGTTTGTAAACCTTGGATTCCTACCTCCAAGGTATGGCTTTTGCGCTATCGTAAGGGAACAAAGCAGAGATTTGGATCACCAAAGGAGTGATTCGAATTCGTACTTCAAGTGCTGGATAAGGGATATTAACCACAACCACTTCTTCCTTCTCTTTGCTTGGGCGACCAATCTGAATTGTGCCCTGGTTAATCAACTATTATACACAGTTCTTCAAACTTCCACAAATCTCTAGATTAAAGACACAATCCTTGCAATCATCATGGTTTTTTAGGATCAAACCATTATTTAATAGATGTTCTCTTATAACAGAGACAGGGGCCTAGATTTCCTCCGCCCTCTCAATAAATTCATGATCGATAACCTCCTTAACAGTATGACAGATGGCCCTGCATGTGTCGACATGGGATTTGTCTTTACATTTGGGCATGTGGGTGTGAACATGACTGCTTTTGAGTCAATAAATTCTTGGTCTCTATGTTTGAATGTGTTACAGTTGTATATGGTGTGTCCTGACACACCCATATGGTAATCACACTATGCATTGGCATCATACCCTAGTGGGTAATGGGAATACGTCGACCTTAATTCTTTTAGCATTAGTAGTCCAGCTTTAATTATATATGTGAAAGTATGGTTGTGATGCATTGACAATGGATCAAAGTTCCATTTAAGCTTTCTAGGCTTTTATTGTCTTTGTTGTGGAGCATTTTGTTGGTATTGATGTTATGGTTAATAAGATGGTTGCTGATATGATTATTATTGTGGGATTTATTATGGATACTAATTGGATGCAACAACTGCAATATGATGATAAGTGTAAGACCCCAATTTTGGCCCTAAGATCCCTCATGGCCCATATCATATCATATCATGGCCTCAAGGATCATTGCATGCCCTAGCTTCCCTCCTAGTGGGTGGGTTGTCTTGTGAGTGTGTTTCTTGATCACCAAGCATGCTTTGCATTTGTATATCTTTGCTTTTCATATGTTTACTAACCAAAGAGTACAAAAATATTGTCATCTAACCATGTTACTTGCAGCTGAAGCAATCATCAGTCAATCAGTCAAATCAGTCATTTAACAGTGGATGGTGGCCATTCTTGAAGAATTTGGGCACCATGATCAATAATCAAGAGTTCATATATGTTGTGATATCATTTGGAATCAAGATCTCAAGGAATTAGGGTTTGGAATTCATCAGAAGGTGGTTCAGTCAAGCAAAACCCTAGAAAAGTCAACCTTTGGTCAACTGTGGATTTAATCAGTGATTTGATGGTGGGAATTGGTTTGAGGGAGCTCATTCATATCCACATAGGCCTCATATATCATGTCAAACACCATCATGGAAGAATTTGAAGTCAAACAAGAAATTTCCAAAAATAGAAACTTGACCTGTAATTGGAATTTGCCAAAAATGGAAACTTCTTGATCCTAAACTTACATCATGATACAAGCTTCAAATGAATTTTTGCCCAACATGAAAGTTGAAGATCTTGTTCTCCCATTTCCAAAAAAGTCCAAGAACACTCAATTCCCATGAATGGTTGGCAAGTTATGATCAAATCATTTTCAGAAATTTTTGAACTTCAAAAGGCCATATCTCTCAAACCATTTGGCCAAATTGGGTGGGGTTTTTTGCAACAAGTCACATTTGATCCCCTCTTACCAAATATGTCATCATCATTCATCAAAACATCACAAATCAAAATGGCATTTTTGGAATGGCATTGAATTATTTCAAGTGTGGTACAAAAATGAACTTTTGAATTAAAAACTTCCAACACATTTTGCCAATTGGAAAAGTTCTGAAATGGTATTTTGGACTTGTTGAAGGCCCATTTTCGAGCTGCAGCCATGCACATGCACCACTTGAGTGGAATTTCATAATTAACCATAAAACATGTCATTTTTACAAAATCCCAATTACCACTTTCACTAATGAGGCTTAGCTCCTTAAACAGCAAATATATATCACAATTTCTCTCTGAAGAAGCCCTAGCAGCCATTATCCAAAACAGAAAAATCCCATTTCTCTCAATTCTCATTTTCCTCATTTTTGAACTTTTACTGAAAAAGCAAAGAGAACTCGAGCTGTTTTGTTGGTTTCATCATGTACTCACCATTTTGAGCTCATTACAAGTGACATTCTTCAACTGTAAAGCATCTCAACAACTGTTCCATTGAAGAACACATCCATGGCAAATTTCTAGTTGAGCCATTTCAAGGATTCCTGAGCCAAACTTCCTTCACCATTCACCTTGTGGAAGCTAGTGGAGCATCTGTTTCGAGCAAACCAAGCCAAACAACAACTACAACACAACTGTTCTGCAAATTAGGTGAGTTTTCGACTTTAACCTTTTCCAAAACCATGACATGCTTCTTATAGATCTCACTTGGCTGGTCATTTTAAGCTTTGAACCATTGAAAATACTTGAGTATTTGCAAAGATATGTTGATCTGAAAATTGGTGTTCATATATGTTTTTGCTCGAATCTTCCATGATAAGTCGATTTAGTGAAAATGGGGTTTAGATTGTGAATGTGTGTGGTTTACTGGTTCTAATGATGTGCTGGATTTCATTTTCTGGGCACAAAAATTTTTTCGACTGATTGAAGAAGATGAAATACTGTATGCGAACCCTAATTGCTTGTTTTCCAGAAATCCCGTGTTTGGTTGGCTGGATTTGTTTTTCGCTTGCATGAGAACACTGTTTTATTGCCATGCACAAATCACAGCGTGACACGCAGGCTAATTGCTGCGCACCGTTTTACTAATGTTCCAACATAATTACAATTATGCCATTCCGTGCCACTTTGAACCATTAAGCCATGTTATTTTTGCAATAATCATTTCATTTTGTTACAACAACTTGCAAAAATCATAGCTCCTTCATTTTAAATCCAATTTTCATGAGAATTTTTGAATTTTGTTCATCTGGATCTCTAGTATTTAATCATGATTTTTCCTGATTTTTTTTGATGAGTGGATTTTAATTGGTATTAGGGTTTTGATCATGTGCTCATATTTTGTACCTTTTGCCAAAACATTTGTGAAATGACGATGCATTATCCAATGGCCTTGAAATTTTTTGTGCATAAACTAGACACATTCATGGTGATTTTGGTGTAGATTTTATGAATTTATCATCTCTGGTTCTTGAGTTATGATTTTTTGAAGTAGGGTGTGACAATTTGTGTCACACCATTGATGTGCAACTTGATGATTTTCAATACCATGCTTCTTGACCTCCAATTGCTTTGAATTTTTGCATGAGTGTACTCTTGGATGTCTAGTTTACATGTGATTTTTCTTGGAATTATTTGTGGCATTTCCCATTTGTTTGAGATTTTTCTCCCCTGTTTGGTCATATGTTGACTTTTTGTGACACATCATGCCATTTCATTTGTGAAATTCTCATACTTAATTGGATGAACATGAAATTTGACATGTGATTAGTAGACATCTTAAGCTTTGCCATGGTGTTGATCCCATTCATTTCTCATATGTTGTCACTGATTTATGAATTTTTGAAGTTGATGCATGTTTGGTTGACTTCTTTGAGCATGCTTGAAATTGTTTTGACTTTCTGATTTTCATTGACTATCTTCCCATGATCCAATTGAGCTGAAATTTTATATGCATGTCATGTTATGGATTATGATTGATCATGAATTATTTGATAATTGTTTGAATTGTTTATGATTGGTTTTGAGTTAAGTCTTGCTGTTGACTTCTATGAGCTTCTATATGCCATGCCTTGACCTAATTTGTTTATGAAATGATGATGATGCATGATATGAACATGAAACCAATTGAGTTTGTTTCTTAAATGTTTGAACTTGATTTTTATTGGATATCACTTGCTGTTTTGACTTTCTCATCCCCTTTTGACCCTAGGCTTGTCCTAGTGGTCCTGTTGCTCATGTTTGAGTTCATGTTTTCAGGTTGAGAAGCAATTACCCAAAAAAGATCAATACAAGTTGATTGAGTTTACTTGATTATCATGAGCTAACCTATTTGTTTTGTAGGTTGCTTGGCTCATATATGCCTTGAGCCTTGTGCATTGCACATTTGTCTGTTTGTTTTGACTATTGATTCCTACCTCCTTTTGCTTTAACTTTTGAATTGTGTACTGATTCTGATTGACTATTTCAGGTACCATTAGTTGCTTAGTTCTTAAGAACTTGCTTTGCTTTGCTTTATAGCAATTTGCATTGAGGTATAATCCCTTTTCTTCATGTAGTCTGGAAGACCTGGCCTGTTACTTGGCCAGGCAACTGTCTGAAGTCCTCCTTAAGAGGCAATGCTTGTGTGTGTTTACATTTGTCCCAAGCAGGAAAAGTCCTCATTTGAGGCAATTGGTAGATCAAAGAGATATGTAACCTATCTCCTACTATTCTGTGAGTCTTCTCCTTGCTCCCATTACATGGTTGTAGCATTGAGATCCAAACCCAAGATCTATAGAGTCTAATATGTGGAGAGAGTTCCTACTTTCTGAACTCCCACACCTTCTGATATTCAAATGCTCTCCCTGACCAGGGATAAGAGTAATGAGGCACACCCCTCATATCCTTTCATCTGCTTCACCTTAGCCCCTCAATGGCAAGGTTAAGAGCACCATTAACCCTATTCCAGTTGGCTTCAATGCCTAACCCTTTTGTATGAGCCTCCTTGTTTGATTATAGTGTGTGCTGAATGCTTTCATTGATTGATTGTTTGCTTCATATGCACATGTTTGCTTGTATGCTTTATGCATTTATCATCATTGATTGCTCATTGTTGCATGATCATCTCATTTGTCTTTGTGACATCATATCATTGTTGATTTCCCCATTGAGAACAATTGTAAGACCATTCCTTTGGCCATTGTTTCTATGATATGGAAGTGAGTTGTAAGACCATTTCATTGGCCACTCATCTCATCTTTGCTTGATGCATTTGTTTGTTGTATGTGAGGATGCAATTATAAGTCCCTGTGATGTGGCATTTGTATTCCCAGGACCATACTGTGGAGGTTAGAATAAGCCCAGATAAATTGGCATCTGACATTTCATGAGTTGCTTTTGTTTGATTGTATGTGAGGATGCAATTATAAGTCCCTGTTAGTTGGCATTTGCTTTCCTATGATCACATGTTGCTTTGTTTGATTGTATGAGAGGATGCAATTGTAAGTCCCTGTAAGTTGGCATTTGCTTTCCTGTGATCATATGTTGCATTGTTTGATTGTATGTGAGGATACAATTGTAAGTCCGTGTAATTTGGCATTTGTGTTCCTATGATCATATGTTGGAGATTAGAGTAAGCCCAGATAGATTGGCATCTGACATCCAAATGTTTGCTTCCTTTGTTGGAGATTGGTATAAGTCCAGACAGATTGGCATCCGGTATCCACTTTCATTTTCTTTGTTTTAGGAGATTAGTGTGAGTCCATTGAGTGGCCTCTGATATCCATTTCTGTTTTAGGAGATTGGTGTAAATCCATTTATTGGTATCCGGTATCCGCTTTTGTTTGTGAGATTGGAGTAAGACCATTGAGTGGCATCTGGTATCATTTGTTTGCTTATTATTATTGCTTATTGCCCATTCCAAAGGACACACTTGAATCATCTTCTATATGATCTCAAGAGGTGAACCTTCTAAGAAGTTTTACAATCCATCCTCATCCATTCATCCCCATTTTGTCCTAAACCTTTTCACACATTACTTTCAAACTTGAGATAGATATTGTGCAAACATCTTCATGCTTTCAAATTAAAAATCTGGACCCAAGTCCTTGACTTTTTTCAAACCCCATTTCATAATACTTCTTTGAATTAATCTTAATCATACTTTGACTCTACTTTCATAATCATAATCAATTAACTTCACCCATTCAATTGTTTTGGCTTTGTCCATTGTTAATCTTTTCATGCATTAGCCATAGGTTTCAATTATCATTGTGGTTGATGTAAACCTCACCCTATCCTTAGTGAGTCGACTATAAGACTTCCGTACTGAAAACAGGGTTAACCCCTCTAGTACGTCGAAGCTATCCTCGCATGGTGGATGTTGGTCTTGGTCGAGTTTTCTCCCATTGATAATGAAAAGCCTCAGTGCTATTGTTTAAAATTGAATCCACTAACTTTTGGAAATCTTTTAGCCGAACTACGGCGTTTTGATCCTTACCTTTGATGGAAGGTACGTAGGCAACGGGTTCATCCGTTCGAACCCAAAAATAACTAACTTGTACATTCTCTTCTCATCATCCCAATCATGTTTGCACAATACTTATGTCATAACAAATAACAATTTTATACAACAAGTGTGAAAAGGGCTCCCTAGGAGTACCTAGGACGTGATGGGTGCCTAACACCTTCCCATTGCGTAATTTACCCCTTACCCAGACTCTCTGATCTTTTTATTAGTTTTCTATGTGTAAAACTTCTTAGGCTTTTGTTCGCTTTTTAGCCAGTCCTTTGGATAAATAAAAGTGTGGTGGCGACTCGAAATTCATTGTATGCTTTGCTTATGGTTTAATCAATAAATCATATAGCGACGAATACACCGCTACAATAAGGTACTGGAAATGATGTTGAGCTCTATTCCTCCTTTATCCTGTTATGGCATTATTTTCTCCTTCTTTCTTTTTGGGAAAGTTGGCATAAGGATTCTTTGCCCCGCTCGAGGCACTGGCAGTACTTGATAGCCTTCCCTTCTTCACATGGCTCTCAATCATTTATCCGGGAGGGACGATGTTAGAGAAAGATGGGAAGCATCTCCCCACCATGTTCTCAAGGTACTGAACTTGCAAAGTTTCCATAAACATGTCTATCAACTCTTTTTCAGGGAGTGGTGGTTAAACTCTAGTCGCGAGTTCCCACCAACGTTGAGCATACTCTTTGAAGGACTCATTATTTTTCTACGCCATGTCTTTAAATTGAGTATGGTTAGGTTCCAGTTCAATATTTTACTGATAATGTTTGAGGAATGCTTCAGCAAGATCCCTCCAAAACTGGACGTGACTCTTTTCCAACTGCATATACCACTCCAACGACGCCCCACTGAGGCTATATTGGAAGTAATGAATGAGGCATTTGTCATTATCAGTGTAGGATGCCATCTTACGACATTAAGCCCTCAAGTGAGTACGAGGACAACTAACCCCTTTGTACTTAACAAAGTCAGTGACTTTGAACTTCTAAGGTATGATCAGCCCCGGAACCAGGCACATGCCTATAACATCCAATCCTGAAGTAGAGTGGACTTACATTACCTTAAACTTATCTTCGAAAGTGATAAGCATTTCCACAGTAGGATCAGGTAGAGTACCAACGACAAACATCATTTGGGGAGGCATGAAGTAAGCGTCTCTTGGATCCTCGTCATCATACAAAGATCCATGCCTTTCAGAGGTAGTAGAGTGGTCTTTAGAAACTAGATTGAGCACTGAGATTTTGATAGGAGGAGGTACAACAACCCCCTCTGGAGGAGTATACCTCTGCGGCAATCCAGGTGCATGGTTGTTCCTTCTGGGACATGAAGTGAATAAGAGCCTAACTGGGAAGCGACGTTTCTAGCATCAGCAGTAATCTGAAGATTATATTCTATTCTAGCCATGGCCATCGTGGCTGCCAGCAAACAATCCATCTTTTCTTGCATTGCATTTATGTCCCCTCTCATGGAATCTGGATTCACTTCCATTTGTTCCATTGTTCTTTTGTAATTGTTGCACGTCTCGTAGCGACGTCGAGAAGTCAGTGTCGATTCTGGATAAGAGAGAGACATGTATGAGTTTTTTTTGGAATGGAATGCATTGAGATTTGAATTGATGATGATGCATGTAAATCTTTATGTTTTGATTGATTTTATTGGCAGTGAATCATTGAGGTTGTTAGTTGTTAGGCATTCGAGAGCGTAAGAGCAAGAAAGGAAGATAACAACTGCAAGCAAATCTCATTCATTCATTAGTTTGTAAGCAAAGTACAATAGATAAGTACAATATATGGAATTACAAATACGAAGAATCTAGATACTAGAAATGCCTCGCACTTCCTTCAGTTGTGCTAACTCCTCTCGGAGATCCTTGACCATGCTCCTATAGAAGATAATGAAATCAAAGATGACTGGAGGAGTGTTCTCTGATATCGACGCCTTAAAATCATCCCTCAATCTCAGAGGAAAAGTGTGTAACAATCTGTTGGCAAGATCAACTACTTCCTCACCGTTTGCAAACCCCTTACCGACTTTTAAGCGTGCATGATGAGTGTCTGCTTGATCTTGCTGCAACAATCTTTCCATCTCTTTGACCTTCAAGATCCACTGATTCTTTATGGTGTCTCTGGAATTTATTAGGCGTTGGTTGGTGAGCCTGAGGCTTTCCACCTCTGCCACATCTTCTTGGAGATCAATATGAGGATCTCTGTAGGCCCTCTCGATCTCCTCTCGGAACCGAGTCTCACGAACAACATGATCTTGAGATTTTCAGAGAAGTCTAGTGAGATCTTCAATTTTGGCTTTGGGGCTTTCTCTCATTGCCTTTCGTTTGTCCAAGGTCATATCCCACAAAGTCTTCCACTGCCTATTCTTCTTTTAGGCATCTCAGAACTCTTAGTGTCTATAATCAAGCTAAAGGCCTGCTATATCCAGGCAATACTTAACCCTTTTCCTCTTTCCCTTTTCTTTTGTAGCGGATCCTTGGCTCTTACCAAGCTCTTTCTCTTTATGGCCAAGGCCGAATATGAGCTAATTTCTCCCTGAAGTGTCCTTTTTTGAGTCGCTGATGCAACTCTTCATTCTCCTTTTCAAGCCTAGAGATAGTGGCTTTGAGTTCTTCTACTTCTTGGACAGGGACATGAGTAGGTTCAATCACTGGAGGAGGGATGTGCATCTCAATACTGAAAGGAAACTTTATTAGTTGCACTCTTTCCCTTATCTACTAGTAATAAGGTTCTTTAGTAATGCAATTTTTCTTCCCCAACTCAGCCTTCCCTTTCTTGTTGACTCTTTCCCAAGCCTTCTTGATCTTCTTTAACACGGTGGGATTCTCAACTCCAAGGTCAAGCAATAAGAAAGCTTCTAACATCTTCGCTTCAGGAGGGCCCTCCATTGGGTACCCGAGTTGTCTCAAAGATAAGACTGGGTTAGAGTTAATACACCGTCGAGTCCTAATGAATGGTATGTTAGGGAAATCCCCATAGCTGAATACAATCTCAGTTCCATCATAATCTCTTAAGTACCAAGAGATATCACTCGCTCTAAGGGATCTCATCCTCTGAGGCCAACTAGTATTGCCTTGCTACTCTATGAAGGGTCCTTTCTTCGGAAGGTGGGTTAGTAACCATCTGTATACCAAGGGAGCACAGTAAATAATCATTCCTCCCATCTTCCCATGCCTCGGGTTGAAGTAGTAATACACATCATCTAACAGAGTAGGAATTGGATTCTTTGTAAGAAAGATGCAAATGGATGTCATATCTATGAAATCGTGAAGACTTAGAAATAGAACGTTTCCATAAATAGACAATGCCATCACAATATAATAAGCCTTCTAGTTCTGAGCATCAATAAAAGCAGAAGCCTTTTCTATCAGAAACTTGAATGAGAAACCCTGAGTATTCCCTTTGACTTCTAAGTTGGGAGTGATCTCTTTTTTGTGCATATGGAGGGAAGAAGCTATGACCTCGTACTTCGGGAACTCTTCTATACCCATGAAAGGAAGCTTGTTCTTCATAGTGATCCCTACAAGGTGTTCAAACTCCTCATTATGGGTTCCATGTGAAAATATAGGAAGATAAAACATCTCAAAGGAGGGTCATAGAATTGGGCTAGTATCATAAGTGTCAATGGGTCCACCTCATAAGTGCCCCAAAGTTGATTTTGTTGACCAAATTTACCCGAGAAACCAACTCTAGTAGACTGCCTAACTTGGGAGCTCTCAATTTGTATGAGTAAGTACTTCTTCTATCTGACCCCATACTCTTCGAATGCTTGCAACTGCAGTTCTCTGATTCCGTGGAAAAAAAATGCAAATGCTAAATGTTATGTTTATGAAGATGCAATGCACATGCATGGTTCAGGATCACGAGCACATCATGTTTAGGTCAATCATAGTAATGGGTAAATAACTGATATATCTGATTAATGGAACCCCATAGGTAGGGCCTATGGTTGTAGGTTCCTAGAGTCATGGATCCTCCTTCAGAACATCACCGTCGTGACGAAGACTCGTCGGACAATGATACCCTTAAGATGATATCTTCTAGATGAGGTATTTGTATCATCCCTAACAAGCAATACACCTCGCGGGCCAATACTACACAACCATTGACTCCAAGGTTCTAAAAAGGTCCCTAGAGTCATCAATCCAACTTGAAAATATTATCATTATGATGAATACTTGTTATTCAATAATACCTCCAAGAGAATATACTATAGGAGGGGTCTTCATATCATCCTTAATGAGGAATACACCTCACGGGCCAATACTACACAACCACCATCTTAATATTAAGTTTACCTCAAACTCGAGTATAGAGCCTATCTCACAAAGTTCCAATAATCAAAGAGCCCCAATAGTATCATATGAACAAATAGTAGTTATAACACATAATAAAATAAAGAGGATATAATAAAACAATTAAACAAAGTTAGCATTTTAATTGCAAAGTTAACCAAATTAATCTTGACTCTCTCTTGTAAGAGCAAATAGTCCCCAACAAAGTCCCCACCTCTAGCATCCCAAAAAATAGAACCTTAAGAGCATTCGTGCCTTCGCAGAATGATTGAACAGAGTCACCACCAAACTTTATTTATTCCAAATAAGTAAAGGGAAAATGCCGATAAAACCCTTAAAAGAGAAAGAGAACATGGTTGTCGCAACCAAATTTGGGTTTTTGAGTCAATTATGCGAGGGAAAGGTATTAGCACCCCTCACATCATTTGTACTCAACGAGACCATTTAGTTAGATTTGCGATTGAATGTTAGTGTATGCTAACTATTTTCTTCGAGTGATGAAAAATGCAAAAGGAAAAGGAAAGGGGTCGCAAAAATGTTTTTATTGGGGTGCTTGACGTAATTGTGGGTCTCGCTCCTACGTATTCTCAGGTACAATGAGGAATCCAAAGCTACATAGTTCTTCATAGAAAACTACGTATTAGTTAGTTGATTTTATTGAATGAATGTTTAGATCACGCTATAGCGGTTAAATATTGCATGTGCTCGCGTTTGGAGGCTTAATGTGTTTATTTGTATCGCGGTAGAACAGACTAAAAAATGTTATTTTTCAAAAGGTTTTCGATTGCACGCGGGCGAGAAAATAGGTTTAATGTGTTGACTATTTTTAGGTGGATGACGATTGGTCAAATGGTCGAGTTATCCAACTCATATCCAAATAATCGGGAAAAAGAATAGTAAGCACTAGACCATTTCCTTTTTCATCCTTTGATTATAAAATGATTAGATATCGTTATGGTGTTTTGTATAGACAACAAATACTCGAATGGCCGAGTTAGACAACTCGTATTCAACTACTTGAGGAAAAGAATAGTAGGCACTAGACTATTTCCTTTTTCATCCGATTTATTGTGAAAATAAGATCGTTTAAAATTTGATTACAAAAGTGGTTTGAGATGAATCGGGTTGATGGTTTTTAATGGATGGCGATTGTTCAAATTATCGAGTTAGGCAACTCATATCCAAACAATCATGGAAAATAATAGTAGGCACTAAATCATTTCCTTTTTTATCCTATTTGTGAAAAGATGTTTGATAATAGTTAGTTGTTTTTGTTTTTGATATGGGAAAAAACACTTGATAACAATTCAGGTTTTAATTTGCATTGATTTGTAACTAATCGAAACGAAACGGGTTTTGAAAATCCACGTGACGTTGGACCAAGTGTTTTATTTGAAAATACTTATTCATTATTATTTATTTATTTATTTAATTATAGCTAATTAAAAAATAATAATAATAAAGAAATAAGTAAAATTCAATATGGGGGGTCCAAGAGTATAAAAGGGATTAGAAAATATAAATGGATGTGGCCCAAGGCCTAAATTAATTTTCAGAAATAATAACAAAAGGAAAAAAAAACAAGTTGCATAAACTAATAAAGAGGGTGTGCTTGGATAGTCCAAGGGAGAGACCTATTTGCGCTGGCCAACAACCCACTCAACCAAGGGGAAGAGGAGTCAACAATTCTTGACTCAACCCCGTCCACTAGATCTGATGATCATACAATCCAATGGTATAAGGGGAGCTCAATACACAATAGCATGGAATAGAAAAATGTGGGATCAAGTCAACAAAAACTCTAGTCAACACATCATATGGTTGCGAAGATGTTACGCTAGGGACACGTGGAATAGGGGAGAGATGAGAAAAAAATAAATTTGAGGGATCCTCCACATGAGGCTCACACCTTAGTTAGCCTCTTGTAATACCCCAAAATTTACCCTCCCTTTATTACCTTTTTCTTTGCATCATTTGCATACAATAAATCACCCCATGCATCATCACACATTAGCATGACCATTTCATTTGGTCATTGGCTCACAAGCATGGCCACATTCTTGGTTTAATCTTAACATTAGGGTTTTCACTTTTTTTTACTTGTTAACTAACCAAAGCATCATTGGAGAGTGATACTTGTTTTCTCCTTTGTTTATAAAGGTGATCATGCCCTAAATCAAGCCCAACAATGGTCATTATAGTCAAGCAAGATGCAAGTTGTAATTCATTAATTCAAGGGTGGTTTATGTGTTTATTTCCATGCCATTTCACTCATTCATCAAGCCATCATCAAGATTATTCAAGACCTAATCAAGTTGTATTCAAGGGATTCTCATTCCATTATCATTTTCTCTTATGATGCAAGAAATCTTCAAGTTGCCACAAGTTGGCACACGTTTGGTTGACCTAGTTTGCAATTATGGTTTACTTTTGGTCAAAACCCAATAACTTCTTCAATTTTCAACCAAGTGACAAGATTATTTGAGAAAAACGTCCCTATTGAGTTCCTCTACAACTTTTATTCAAGGCTCAATCATCAATTCAACTCTTAAGGACCTCAATTTTGGAAAGGACTAAGTGGCCAAACTAGGTCAAAACCTTGTCATGACCCCCACTTGGCAGCCATGCCATTTTCATCTCAAGTATCCTTTTGATCCCATTCTTTTTTCATCTTGTTAAGCTTATGTAAAAGATCATTTGGCCCAAGTTTGTCTCAAAATGAATTATGGAATCAAAAGTTATGGTGTCATGAAATTTGGACCTCAAGATGCCCAAAGTGTGCCAAGACTGCTTGACCAAATGCCTGACCTGGAATGCATGTCACGACCTTAACTTTCAACACTTGCCGTTTTCTCCTCAAGCCTCCTTTTGAGTTGGTTCTTTTTTCATTAAATTCATGGCAATAAGATGAACATTTGGCACGAATAAAATCAGGAAACACACGAGGGAATCTCATTTGTCCTAAGCTCAAACTTGGTCTCATGAACTATATTTTGCACGAAGCCAGATTTTGTAATTACAGGTCATTCTTTAATCTGGGACCACCACACATGTGCAAACTTGTTTGTGTTAACAAAACGCGTAGCATGAAGTGTAAAACGACCGAGTTTCATGCCTAAGTCACAATTTTCACCCTTGTTCTCACACTGTTTGCAAATCATGATTTTCTCATTCCATTCACACGAATTCAAATCCATTTCACACGTGTTTGAATCCTATAACATTCCCTATAAATAGAGCAATATTTTGCCTTCATTGGTAAGCTATGAAAGCCAATGAAACTCTGAAACCATTTGACCCCGATACCTCAAATATCCAATCAACCATTTCTTTGATTCAAGCTCTCTTAACTTCAAATCTTTACCGATAATCCTTCATCGACAACTTCTGAAGCTAACTGAAGCATTGCTTTGGCTTGGAACCATTTCTCCAAATCCACCATTGTTGACATTCGAAGCTTCAACTAAGAAGGTAGTTACGAGTAAAAGTTTTGAGCAAATAAATTAGCACACTCTTCACCTCACTCCACTGATCAAAATCCTTCACTTACTTGGAATTTATTTTCAGTATCCATCATTTAATTTTACTTTAAAGAACTAGGGATCTTCGAGTTCTTGAGCAAATTCTCCTTGCTCAAAGCCAATCAATGCCATGCTTGGGTGTTGCTAAAAACACAAGTTCATGGATTGCAGAAATTGAGCTGAAGGTTGAAGATGATTTGAACTTGCACGCATTTTGGTGCCATGTTCAAATTCCATCCATTCAAGTCATGCCACACGCCTTTTTTGAATTTCACTAGCCGTTGGCGCCTATTACTATTTAAATTTCTTTTTTATTTTCTTTTATTTAATTTCTTTTCCAATTTAATTTCGCACCCATTTTAATTCATTTTGATCCAAATTTTTTAAACAAAGTCTTTAAAGTATTTTGCATCACATACATTTTTCTCCTAATTTTTTAAATCATTTTTGCATTTATTGTTATTTTTATTTCATTTTATTTTTAATTTCCTTTTCCAATTTATTTTTAATCATTTTAAAACATTTTTGAATTCAACCTTTGAGATCTATTCATGCATAATATTTGGGACTTTGTGTAATTTTGGACACCATTTTTGAATCATTTTGATCATAGTTAGAGATTTTCTCTTTAATTTCCATTTAAAATCAACTTTAAATTCATTTTTGTTTGACTTTTGATACACTTGATGCTTTTGACTTAAGTTTTTTAACTTGTTTGATCATTGCTTCTTCATTTCAAGTCATCCATAGATGGACTTGAGGTTGATTCAATCTTCTTTGTTTCAAACATATTGATAAATGATCATTGGATCATTTTTGACACTTTGAATCAATGATAGGTTATCCCTCATTAAGACATATGTTTGGGTCCCTTGATTTGCTTGATAGTAAATCCTAGGTTAAATACTTAGGTTGGTTCTCTCTTTGACCTCATTCATCTACCTCTTTCTTTTGCTTGGATCCATTGTGTTACATGTTTTCGGAGATTAACTTATGTTAATTCTCTAACATGTCTGACACATAAATTATTATTGATCGGCCTCAGATAAGTATGGCTTCTACATAAGCCTACTTACGATTGCTTAACATAGCGCTAAATTGTCTCGACACAATCAATTATCCACTAACTTTCACCATTAATCATTAACTTTACTTTATTGTCATTTAATTCTTGTCATTTAAATTCAAGCCATTTACTTTTATGTATTTACTTTATGCAATTTACTTTTATATCTCATTCATCATCTTACTTAATACATTGCTCATATTATTTTGACTATCTTGTCTTGTTCATCTTGTATCTCTTATATTGTGTTTGATTTGTCTGACATTATCTCAATGAATAAAAACATGATAAAATGAATTGACTTGATCCTTAAGACATAAGCTTGACCTGGAGTGATGATGCCCTCATCTTGGATTTGGGACCTTAAACTTAGGCCTTAGACCATTTGCTTGACTTGGAGTGACCCTGGACTCATGGACCTTATGGACGCTTTGACTTTGCACTCTATTCACTTGTTGACCTCTTCGCTTGTGACCTTGTTTTGTTATTTTGTCATATGCCTCTGTTCCATATATTCATCTGTTAGGCTAGCACACTTGTCACCCACATGGCTTTCTATTGGGCTACCAAACAATGAGACTAGGCTCAATACACTTGCACCCACATGGATTTCTCTTAGGCTATCTAACAATGAGACCCTAGGCTAGTCTTTGTCTGATCATGCATTATGTTTTTCTATCCATCTTTTTCCCTCTGATTTATCTTGATGAAATTCGATTTGATCAACTAGATCCTACAACCTTACACATATTCCATTTGTCTTTGTTGAGTGACCATAAGTCCCTTGGGAACTTAATGGGACTTGTCTCTGTTACTTTAGAGCTTCAGCCTCTCAAAAAGTACAAGATCTCAAGCTCAAGTCAAGGCATCAATCATCTTCCACATTCCCACATATCATATTTGAGAACATGTTTCAACAACTTGTCAGACATTGGAAAGGATTCCATGTCATGAACCTTAAGCAATAGATAAGGGGACATTCCTATCCTCATTCTAAATATTTTGGGTATAGGATGAATGACCAGTTTCTTAGAGTATTCATATTTATTCATAGACTTTAGTGTAATTCTAGTCAATTCACTATCAAGTCTGCAACTAGCCTTTATGGTTCCTCTTTTCAGATCCTTTTGGTTTAATCACCATTGCAATTTCCTCTCTTTTGGGACACACCTCTATCGTTAACCCCCTTCTTTATTAGTTTTGACACCATAATTTAGGTTGACACCATCATGGTTATATGCCTCTTTTGGGACACACCTTTATGGTCAACCCCCTTCTTTCCATGGTTTTGACACCACAATTCAGGTTGACACCGTCATGGTTATATACCTCCTTTGGGACACACCTTTAGGGTTAACCCCTTCCTCTCTTTTGGGACCCAACTTTATGGTTAACCCCCTTTATCTTATTGGTTTAAACATCACTCCCTTACCATATTAATCACATGCTTTGGTAAGATCATTGTCATGTCAGTTCCTAGATCTTTGACAAGTTCCTTCTTTTTTCCTTCCTTGCCATGTCAGTTTGTTGCTTTGGTAAGCCCACTTCCTTTTGGTTTAAACACTATCCCTAATCTTATATTTTCTCAGTCTTTGTCCTCTGAACTACGGACCGTTGACTTCCTTATTGCACTATAAGGATACGTAGGCACAAGAGTGTGAATCCTTGGCGAGTACTTTTCTATCTTTTCCCCCTTTCTCTCTCTGATTCCACGAACTACGAGGCTCTGGCTTTCTCATTGCACTATGATAATACGTAGGCATGAGGGCTCCAATCCTCCTTGAGCACTCTGTTTCTAATCCATTTTCTATTTTGTAGGTACATAAAGATAACAACATTCATCCAAGCAAGAGCATTCAAAACGGTTCCCATGGAGTACCATGGATGTGAGAGGTGCTAATACCTTTCCCTTGCATAACTGACTTCCTTACCCGTTTCTATGTTCCTATTGGGTTTTATTAATATTTTCCCTTCCCTCTTTTGGAATAAATAAAAATTCGGTGGCGACTCTGTTACGTGTTCGATCGTGCGACGCGTTCGGGTATATTTTGTCCAATTTCACCTCTCTCTTTCATCTCTAACGTACCAACCTTAACTCTCTCTCTCTCTATCTCTCTCTCTCTCTCTCTCTCTCTCTCTTTGGCCCACCAATAACACAACCCTAACAAAAAACAAACCATTAAAGATCAAACGAGATGGCCCATAGGGTGACGATGATGAATAAACGCGATGGTGCTGAAGAACACATTGAGTGTTTTTCAACAAAAACCCAAATTCAAGAAAAACTAACCCAAATTGAAAAATTCCAAAAGTTAACCCAACCTAAATCATGCTCCAAAACCCAAATCCATAAACAATTTAAACAAAAACTTCACAAATTCAGATATCAAAACTCATCCCCAAACTAAAACCCTTGACATTAAAATCATCCAATCTTCCTAAAATAAACATACAGCGATGATTTAACGTATCGAATCAGTAACTATATGATAAAATAGAGCTCAAAACGGCATAAAAATAAGGCAAGAGGTCTCGTCGGGGCTTTGCAACTCCGACGAGGGTCTGGCGACCACCAGTTACCTCAGGTATTCGCTCTAAACTCCTTCTTTTGCACTCTTAATGCTTCCTTTGTACTTTACTCTTTTTCCTCCTTCTCCTCTATGTAGCTTTTTCTTTATCTATTATGGGTTACTTATGTGTACAGCAAGAGTAAAGGGTCTAGCTCTACCTTGCTTGGCTTCAATGTGAAGCTCAAACACATTAGGGTAGCGAACGTTTCGTGAGGGAATATTAGGAAGTTTTTTGCAGAGAGCTTGTAAGTTTTTTTCATGTGTTATATTGAATGGATTAAGGGACTATTATATGGGGTGAGGATGATGAGATAATGGTGAGCAAAATGGAAGGAAGAGCGAGTCTATTAAGGGTTTTTGGAGGGAGAAAAAATGAGCAATTCTTTGTGATTCGTGTGAAAAAATTTGATGAGGGGCTAGGATTAGTTTGATGAGAATTGTTAGTTAGGAAAGATGTTGCAAATTTGTGTTTGTTTGCTTTATGATGAATGGATGGTATGGGTATGTGATATGGATATGTGAGAATGCTTTTGCAGCTTCCTGAGTGTTTTCAATTTGTTCCATTTTAATTCAAATCAAATTCCATGTGATGTATTCATAATGGATGGATGGTATGTATGCTCGGTTAATGATGTGATGTTAGTTTGAATTTGCTCACGCGTATTGAGTTTGTGTAAATTGTTAATTTGTTTGATTTTTCTTCATTTGTCTTCAAATAAAATTCCATGTGATGTATGTTGGTCTAAGCCCTAGAGGCCAATACTTTTGGTACTTGTATCGAATTATTTATTAATAATAAAAGGTTTTTTCTTTATTATGTTTGTTTAATAAAGTCCCTAGAATAGCTAGTCCGTTTAATGTATCAAGTGTGACTTAATCATGAGATCACATTAAACATAAGGTCACTATTCTTAAAGTATCCGTAGTCGAGCTTTATTGTGAAGTGGGATAACATTAAAGCATGAAGACTATTATGTTTATAGACTGATGATCACATCTCATGGATCATGGATAAAGAGTTATCAAGTCTTAAACATAGGTATGAATATTAAGAGTAATATTTATACTGGATTGACCCGCTATGAGAATACTATATAGAATGTTACGCAAAGTGTCATAAGTTATTCTCATGGTGATAATGGTGTATACCACCCTTCGACCTGAAACCACTATGGACCCTAGATGTAGAGTCGAGTGCTTTATTGCTGATCAAACGTTGTCCGTAACTGGATGACCATAAAGATAGTTGATGGGTACTCCACGACGCATGCTAAGGGATATGCGTGACCTAGATGGAATTTGCCCATCCTGCGTAACAGGATAAATGTCTATGGGCCCAATATTGAACTGGACAAGGATGACACGGTCTATGCCTTGTGTTCAATATAGACATAAGGGCAAAAGGGTAATTATACACATAATTATTATCACAGAAGGATTTGTCAGATCACATGACATTTTCGTGTCTTGGGTAGCAGTGATGTGTTGCTAGATACCGCTCGCTGTTTATTATGTTAAATACGTGATTTAATATAATTACCAATGCCGCGAAAACCTATAGGGTCACACACAAAGGACGGATTGATGAGAGATAGAGTAATTAAGGAACACCGTAATGTACGGTGCCCTTAAGTGAATTATAGAACATCGTAAGGTACGGTGTACTTAAGTAGAATACGAAATATGGTAAGGTACCACGAGCTTAAGTGATTTTGGCATATTGTAAGATATGGGCCATATACACTTAAGTGGGCTTTTTAGCTTGCATCCCACACAAGTGGTTCTATAAATAGAACCCTTGGGTAGAAGCATTGTTACTCTTGCAATTTCGTTTCTCTCTCGCTCTCTCTCACTCAAAGCCTTCATTCGTAGCAGCTAGCACTGAGGGTGAAGGAATCCGTTCGTGTGGACTGAGTAGAGGCGTTGTCATCGTTCAACGTTCGTGATCGCCACAAGAGGTAACGATTCTATCACTGATCATGCCCATTCGTAAGGATCACTAAAGAAGAAATTTTAAATTCTGCTGCGTTTTGGATCACTATTCTCCTTCAGTGGTATCAGAGCCACTTACGAAACCATGAATCTGATAACTGTTTATTTTCTGTATTAATACAATTAAAGACAGAATGAATCAAAGAATAAACGAGAAATTAAATCGAGATCGATCAAGTTATATATATGATATAAGTAATCCTGATGCAAAATACGGTATATATGATACATTATTTCTGTTTCATTCATTCAAACACTTAATGGTTGTTTTCCTTTGAGCGATCAATGGTCGTTTGCTTCTTGATCCGACATTAGTATGGTGAAGCAATGACGTGTTGATCAATCATACTGAATCAATAATCGAGATGTGTTTGACGGTCTGAAATTGGTGCATTAGGGTTAGTGACGGCACAAGGGTTGTGTTGTCAAAGAGCTATGCGATTAGGGTTGTGACTGCACAAGAGTTGTGCTTTCTAACAGATTTTCAAACAGTGTTAACCGGTTAACGTATATGGTTAACCGGTTAACGCAAGACGGAATACTGTTTTCTAACAGATTTTCAAACAATGTTAACCGGTTAACGTATATGGTTAACCAGTTAACGCAAGACGGAATACTGCTTTCTAACAGATTTTCAAACAGTGTTAACCGGTTAACGCAAGACGGAATACAACCTTCTAAAAAATTTTCAACAATGTTAACCGGTTAACGTATTTGGTTAACCGGTTAACGCAAAACATAATGAAAATTATGAACAGATTTTCAACAGTGTTAACCGGTTAACGCATTTGGTTAACCGGTTAACGCAAGACAGAATACACCCGTTCCCGCTGACCGGGCAGCGGACCCCCGGCTAACTCTGCGTAGTGTGATCGATCGTCGAAATTTAATTTGGTTTTAATTAAATAAAAGAATTAAAATTAATAATAATAATAATAATGTGTTTATTATTGTCTTGTGGTGATCGGTTATGGTCTTAGTTTTCCTTTATTTTGTTTTGGGTTTTAAAATACGACCTGCGTGTCGTGCCTCTCTTTTAATCTCTCAATGTAACTTCTTTTCTCATCTCACTCCCTCATATGTAAAACGAGTTTCTTTTATGTAATTTAATGTTATGAAGAAAGAGAAGAAGTGAATATCAAAGGAGGACAACCTTGGAGATCTTGCTTGGAGAAGCTTAGATCGTTATTAGGTTAGCTTAGGTTCTCTCATTGGCTTGGGAGAACAATCGCGCTAGGGGCCATAACTGTTTCATTATATATGTATGTTGATGCATATGAATGTATGTTGATGCATGTGAGAGACGATTTATATGATAAATAAGCCGGTGAGATCAGAATAATTGCAAATTCCCTCAAATTAAATATTAAGTTTATGCTTTCCAAGTTTTAGCACTCATCAAGACTAGTATCGGATAATGTAGGTTTCGCCTACGCGAGGTGCATGTTCTATATTAGTAAGGTGCGATGGGATAATTGTAATATCCAACTGCTAAGACAATGGGTCAAACTTAACTAAACAAATTATAATAATATTATATATATTTGCTTTCCAAGTTTTAGCACTCATCAAGACTAGTATCGGATAATGTAGGTTTCGCCTAAGCGAGGTACATGTTCTATATTAGTAAGATGCGATGGGATAATTGTAATATCCAACTGCTAAAATGATGGGTCAAATTTAATTATAATAATATTATATATGTTTAGAAGCAAGAGTTGGGAATGATCCATATGATGGATTGGAATAAGGAGTTATTCACCCAACTGAAATTTTCGAGAGTTGTATGAGATACAATTGGAAGGAGTTCCTACCTAAATAACCTAGTTTTGTGTAATCCGCCTACGCGGACTTAGAACGAAGTGAAATATGGATCTCGACCCACTAGAAAATCTTCCAACGGGATTTTACGAATCAAATGATGAGGGGCATTTGTTTTAAGTAAAATAGTGGGAGCATATTTAATTAAAGGCCTAATTAAATATGTTAATGATACTTATATTTTCATTAATCTCAACAAACAACAAACATTTTGCGATCAATCCTTGACAAAGATAAATTGTCTGGGACAAATTTTCTGGATTGGCACCGAAACCTGAGGATTATCCTCAAACATAATAGAAAGTTGTATGTCTTGGAGACACCTGTTCTTGAAGAGGAACCTCCTAGTTCTGCACCTAAGGCAGAAAGAGATGCTTATAAGAAGCATGTCGATGATGCCAATGAAACTGCTTGTCTCATGCTGGATGTCATGAACTCAGAGTTGCAAAAGCAACATGAGAACATGACAGCGTTCGATATGATCGAACACCTGAAGATGCTCTATCAAGAGCAAGCAAGGCATGAAAGGTTTGAAGTTTCAAATGCCCTTTTTCAAGGCAAGTTAGCTGAGGGAGCCTCTGTAGGTCCCCATGTACTCAAGATGATTGGGTATATGGAAAACCTTGAGAGATTGGGTTTTCCCCTCGGAAAGGAACTTGCGACTGATTTGATCTTGCAATCGTTGCCAGATAGATTCAGTCAATTTGTCCTAAATTTCAATATGAATGATATGGACAAATCTCTTCCTGAACTGCTCGCCATGTTAAGAACTGCTGAGCAGAATCTGAAGTCAAAAGGGAAGTCCATTCTGATGATCAGAAATGGAAAGAGATAGAACAAAAGGCCCACCAAGCAGGGTGATAAAGGGAAAGGCAAGGAAGTTGCCAAACCCAAACCCACCGTTGCTGCTTTATAGCCTAGTGGAGGCATAGCAAAAGAAGGCACCTGCTTCCATTGCGGTAAGACCGGACACTGGAAGAGAAACTGCCCAAAGTACTTGGAAGATGACAAAATCTCCATTCACAGGAAAAAGGTGAAAGAGCTTATGATCTTTTGGCCCTCATACATACTGATGTATATGGACCACTGAACATACTTGCCAGAGGAGGTTTTCAGTACTTCATCATATTTTACTGATGATTTCAGTAGATATGGTTATGTGTATTTAATGAAACACAAATCAGAGTCCTTTGAAAAGTTCAAGGAATTCAAGAATGAAGTACAAAACCAACTAGGTAAGAATATTAAAACTCTTCGATCAGATCGAGGTGGTGAGTATTTAAGCCTAGAGTTTGATGACCATCTGAAAGAGTGTGGGATCCTATCCCAACTTACTCCTCCTGGAACACCCCAATGGAATGGTGTATCTGAGAGAAGAAATCGAACCCTACTAGACATGGTCCGATCCATGATGAGTCAGGCCGATCTTCCAAACTCCTTTTGGGGACATGCACTATTGACAGCAGCTTACACACTTAACCGTGTTCCATCCAAAAAGGTTGAGAAGACACCATATGAGATATGAAGTGGTAAGAAACCACATATGTCTTACATGAAGATTTGGGGTTGCGAAGTTTATGTGAAACTACAAATTTCAACTAAGCTTGAGCCCAAATCTGACAAATGCTTATTTATGGGGTATCCTAAAGAAACAAGAGGGTATTACTTCTACAATCCTTCAGAGGGCAAAGTGTTTGTCGCTCGAACTGGAGTTTTCCTAGAAAAGGATTTTATTTCCAAAGGAATCAGTGGGAGGAAAGTAGAGCTTGAAGAAATTCAAGAATCACAAAGCGTCGATACACCTATGGAGGAATTAGAGCAGGAAACACAAGTAGTTGTGGAAGAGCAACCTGCTCAAGTAGAACAAGACCAGTGTAGGTCAAGCAGGATATGTCACATACCTGAGAGATATGGATATCTCATAACTGATCAAGGTGATGTATTACTCATGGATCAAGATGAGCCTGTGACCTACCAAGAGGCCATAACTGGTCCCGAGTCTGAGAAGTGGCTAGAAGCCATGAAATCTGAAATGGATTCCATGTACATAAACTAAGTTTGGACCTTGGTAGAGCCTCCTGTAGGAGTTAACCCTATAGGATGCAAGTGGGTCTTCAAAAAGAAGACTGACATGGATGGTAAGGTACATACCTATAAGGCAAGACTGGTTGCAAAAGGATATAAACAAATTCATGGGGTTGACTATGATGAAACCTTTTCACCAGTTGCAATGCTTAAATCTGTTCGAATTTTACTTGCTATCGCTGCATATCATGATTATGAAATATGGCAGATGGATGTCAAAACTGCTTTCCTTAATGGGAATCTTCTTGAGGATGTGTACATGACATAACCTGAAGGATTTGACATACCAAAAGAGGCCCAAAAGATATGTAAGTTACAAAGGTCAATCTATGGATTGAAGCAAGCTTCCAGAAGCTAGAATCTTCGTTTTGATGAAACAGTAAAACAATATGGATTCATCAAGAACGAAGATGAGCCTTGTGTCTACAAGAAGGTTAGTGGGAGCATGATCATGTTCCTGGTATTATATGTAGATGACATATTACTCATTGGAGACGATGTCCCTACCCTGCAACAAGTAAAGTCTTGGTTGGGGAAATGCTTTTCTATGAAGGACCTAGGTGAAGCAGCCTATATATTAGGAATCAGAATCTATAGAGATAGATCACAAAAACTGCTTGGCCTAAGTCAGAGTACGTACATAGACAAAGTGCTGAGACGCTTTAATATGCATGATTCCAAGAAAGGATTCATACCTATGCTACATGGCCTGTGTCTATCAAAAACACAATCCCCTTCAACTAAGGAAGAAAGGGATCGCATGAATAAGATTCCATATGCATCTGCAATAGGATCTATCATGTATGCCATGTTATGTACTCGACCAGATGTCTCGTATACTTTAAGTGCAACGAGTAGGTACCAATCTGATCCTGGTGATGCCCATTGGGTAGCTGCCAAGAATATCCTTAAGTATTTGAGAAGGACTAAGGACTCGTTCTTGATATATGGAGGTCAGGAAGAGTTGGTTTTAATTGGATACACCGATGCCAGCTTCCAGACAGACAAGGATGACTTTAGATCGCAATCTGGTTATGTGTTTTGCTTGAACGGTGGTGTTGTGAGCTGGAAAAGTTCAAAGCAAGATACAATTGTTGATTCTACAACCGAGGCCGAGTACATTGCTACCTCAAATGCAGCAAAGGAAGTTGTTTGGATCAAAAAGTTCATTAGTGAACTTGGCATAGTTCCTAGCATTGTGGATCCCATTGGTCTCTATTGTGATAACAATGGTGCTATCGCACAAGCTAAGGAGCCTAGATCTCACCAACGATCCAAACACATACTTAGGCGTTATCACCTCATTCGAGAGATAATAGATAGAGGAGATGTGAAAATATGCAGAGTACCCACACTTGATAATATTGCTGACCCACTGACAAAGCCTCTTGCGCAGCAGAAGCATGATGGCCATACTAGATCTATGGGCATTAGAGGTATGCCTGATTGGCTCTAGTGCTAGTGGGAGATTGTTGGTGTAAGCCCTAGAGGCCAATACTTTTGGTACTTGTATCGAATTATTTATTAATAATAAAAGGCTTTTTCTTTATTATGTTTGTTTAATAAAGTCCCTAGAATAGCTAGTCCGTTTAATGTATCAAGTTTGACTTAATCATGAGATCACCTTAAACATAAGGACACTATTCTTAAAGTATCCGTAGTCGAGCTTTATTGTAAAGTGGGATAACATTAAAGCATGAAGACTATTATGTTTATAGACTGATGATCACATCTCATGGATCATGGATAAAGAGTTACCAAGTCTTAAACATAGGTATGAATATTAAGAGTAATATTTATACTGGATTGACCCGCTATGAGAATACTATATAGAATGTTATGCAAAGTGTCATAAGTTATTCTCATGGTGATAATGGTGTACACCACCCTTCGACCTGAAACCACTATGGACCCTAGATGTAGAGTCGAGTGCTTTATTGTTGATCAAACATTGTCCGTAACTGGATGACCATAAAGACAGTTGATGGATACTCCACGATGCATGCTAAGGGATATGAGTGACCTAGATGGAATTTGCCCATCCTGCGTAACAGGATAAATGTCTATGGGCCCAATATTGAACTGGACAAGGATGACACGGTCTATGCCTTGTGTTCAATATAGACATAAGGGCAAAAGGGAAATTATACACATAATTATTATCATAGAAGGATTTGTCAGATCACATGACATTTTCGTGTCTTGGGTAGCAGTGATGTGTTGCTAGATACCGCTCGCTATTTATTATGTTAAATACATTATTTAATATAATTACCAATGCCGCGAAAACCTATAGGGTCACACACAAAGGACGGATTGATGAGAGATAGAGTAATTAAGGAACACCGTAATGTACGGTGCCCTTAAGTGAATTATAGAACATCGTAAGGTACGGTGTACTTAAGTAGAATACGAAATATGGTAAGGTACCACGAGCTTAAGTGATTTTGGCATATTGTAAGATATGGGCCATATACACTTAAGTGGGCTTTTTAGCTTGCAGCCCACACAAGTGGTTCTATAAATAGAACCCTTGGGTAGAAGCATTGTCATTCTTGCAATTTTGTTTCTCTCTCTCTCTCTCACTCAAAGCCTTCATTCGTAGCAGCTAGCACTGAGGGTGAAGGAATCCGTTCGTGTGGACTGAGTAGAGGCGTTGTCATCGTTCAACGTTCGTGATCGCCATAAGAGGTAACGATTCTATCACTGATCATGCCCATTCGTAAGGATCACTAAAGGAGAATTTTTAAATTCCGCTGCGTTTTGGATCGCTATTCTCCTTCAATGTATTCATAATGATGGATAAATGATATGTATGTTCTTGTGCTTGCATACGCGTTTACCTTTGAATTCATTTTGCTTGTGTGTTGTATGACATGTTATGTGTTGTTGGTTGTTGATGTTCATTCCTGCAGGGCGTGTGTTATGACATGGTGCATGCAATATGATGCATATTGTGGAGCACTAATACGAAAATTACCTTTCGTAACATCATTTCACCTCGGCCAAAGTATCTGCAAGACCCTAATTTTGACCCCTAAGATCCCTCATGCCATATCATTAACATGGCATTTGCATTGGGATCACATCTTGGTATCCTCATCACCTATCATTCATTGGGTTTTCATTGGGAGAGATCACCAAGAATTTATGATTGTATCATACTTTATTTTCTTTGTTTTACTAACCAAAATACCAAAAATATGTCTAGTATAGTTTTGTTTCATTTGCAGGTAATGTATGTGTCCACTTGTGCCTCATCAAGCTCAAACTAGGGTTTGAGACTCTCAGTGCAAAGAATCAAGCAAACAATGGCCAACATTGGTTCAAAGCATCATATATAGATCCCCGTGTTCTTTATTTGTCATTTTGATCAAGAATTCACCAAGAGTTTGAAGCTTGTTTGTTTGGGAAGCCCTAATTCATCTAGGTATCTTGTGTGCCTTCCTCGGCAAGTTTCTTCAACAATTGATCAAAATATATCAAGGGATACTTTGTTTTACTTCATAACAAGCATATATAATACTCCATGAGCCCCAAAGAGCAAAATAACTTCAAGTTTTCAAGTTGGTTCAAGGAGGTTGACCAGAGAAGTCAACTGGTCAAATATAGGGTTCCCTAGACCCTATCTCCTACAATGTTTATCATATTAAAATTATTCCATGATAAACATTACTATTTATGACATTCCAAACAACTTTCATGTTGACATCAAGAGCTAATTTTTCTTAGAAAGTCATTTTTTTATGGTGAAAGATTATAGGTCATTTTGTCTATGCCCTAGATAGAAGGTCAACTTCCAAGAACCATAACTTCCTCTACTTTTATGATATGAATGTGATCCAAGTTTCATGATTAATTTCAAGATGTCTTATTCAACTTTTATTCTTTTATAAATGTCAAATTCCACTTGCAAGGGCATGTGCCACGAGGAAACATTATAGGTCCATTTGGGTCCTTACCATTGAACAAGCAATTTTCCTCAACTTCTAAAATCCATAACTCCATCATGCTAGATACAAATGGTGTCAAATTTTTGACTAAGTTGAATATGATTGAAATATCTACAACTTTTAATAAGGAACCAAAGTCATTTGAAGCTCATAACAAAAGTTATTCATGGTGGAAAAAGGGGTCATTTGACTTTTAACTTAGAAAATTTTCAAGTATGTTTGATTCCTCCAACTTCAACACCAAAATTCATCATGACCCAAGCTTCAAATGGAAAAATTTCCAATAGTAAAGTTGTTCTCCTTGATGATAGCTTTCCAAAGAGTCTAATATCATTTCATTTGGATCAAAATTGAGGGACTTGCGCATGGTTACTTTGCATGGCCCTATTCGGAAACATTTGAACTCATTTGCTACACACCTTTGCATGCTTCCATGTAATGACTTCAGAAACATTTGTACATGAATTGGAAGTGGATTGCATCATTGTTTGGGTCTAATTACATGCCCATGCAACCATACACAACATTTCTATTTTTGGTCAAATTTTGAATTGGTGTTGAAATGAATTCAAGATCCTATATATACATGTCCATCGCCTTAGCATTGGAGGACCCTTGTCCAAGCTCTGCCCTTCGATTCGCCTAACCCATATTGAAATAACAACCTTGAAGATTTCATTGAAATTGAGTTTTAGTTCACTTTCTGTTTTTAAGCTAGAACTCCAAGGGTTCACATCCATTTTTATTCTAATCATCTCCTGCAAGCAAGGGGAATCAAAGCCAAGAAGAATTGCATCAAGATCAAACCAAATCACTGCAACCCGAAGGTGATTTTTCAAGATTTTTAAGTCTTCAATTCTCTCTCATTTCTCCTTAATTTTGCTTGATTTATGGTTGGCTGAAGACATACCAATGTAGGCAACAAGATTGAGTTGCTTTGAGGTTGAATCGAAGTAACTTAGTTATGGAACCTTATTTTTCAACTCCATATATCTTTCTATATAGTGAGAATTGGAGAAAATGGAGGTCAGATTCGAGATCCTGGAATTTTTCTCTTCCAAATAGTGTCTAGTTCTTTCATTTTTATGAACATTTTGGTTGAACCAGTCCGGTGAGGGTGATCGGAGAAGATGACCGGAGCTAGGGCTCCGGTGGTGTGTTGGCAGTATCCAGGCCATCTGATCCTTGGTTCATGCTCTAATCTTGTCCCTCCATTTTGATTACCATGTGTACACACGCGTTGACCTTGGAACACCACAGACATGATACACGTGGCCATCAGATCTGCCACCTCAATTAATGAGGGAGATCTGATGGGCCTTGTTTTTTGGATTTAATTAATTTTCTGTTTTAATTTTTAAAATACCATTTTCTTGTTAAATTCATATTAATTTCAATTTTAATCCAAAAAATATGGGACTTTCACCAAAATTTCTTAAATAATTTCGTCTTCCATTTTTTGAATTAATATCATTTTTTGGATTGGATTTGATATTTTTGTGAATTTAATGATTTTTGACTTATTTTTAATTGATTTTAAACTTCTGACTTTTCAAAAATTCCAAAAAAAATTGTCTAAGGTCCTTTGACCTTGTTTGACTTAGGATAAATCCCTTGGCCATTTATCTGGTGATTTGGATGGATTTGAGGTTTTTCCCCCTTTTAAATGTATTTTTATTCATTTTAAAATTTATTTTAATTTGATTAATTGCTTTAAAATTATGTTGAGCTATTTGATTGACCTTGTGTTGTTTCATCTTCTGTTTGGCCTTGATCTAGATTGATTTGAGCTCCAACTTGATCAATACTATTGGATTTAGGGGGCTGATGAAGTGTAAACTTCATCCCTCAGGATGAATGGATAATATTGATCAGATGAAGTTCCTCCCTTGATCAATTTAGGAGCTTGGTTCTTTGTATCATGTCTCTAGCGTGCATTAACACCAATATTTTTATTGCCCGACCTCAAATAGTTGTGACTTCTACATAAGTTCAATTACGATATCTTAACATATAGCTAAATTTGTCCCAAAGCCATAGCATTTTTGTAAGTGAGATTGTAAGTCTTCCATTCCTCATGGTATTGTGTGAAGATTTGACCTTTTTCCAATTGTGAGATCTAGTGGCATACTTGTTGATTTATCCAAGTTAGAGCCCTTCTCATGGATGATATCTTGGTTCATATCTTCATGTTTATGAGCGGGTGGTTGAGTGTTCTATAAAGAATGACTTAAACAATTGTATTCTTCACTAACATCTCTTTATTATTCCTTTACTTTCAATGTCATTTACCTTTAATGCGATTTAAATTCTAGCACTTTATCATTCATTGTCATTTACATTCATGCAACTTGTTTATTATTTCAGTCATTTTCATTTTGCTCACTTGAGCCATATTTTGTGCTTGTATTATATTGTGTGCTTGTGACTTTGTTTTGTTTGTGGCCTTAGGACCTTAAAATACTTAATAAAAACAAAAACTCTAAAATATATTGGTGGACTGTTGGACCTCTATCTGAGACTTGAGTGAACTTTTGGATCTAGAGTAGGCAACATCCTTATGCTTTGAAGGAAACCTTACCAATGCCATTATTGGAGACCTTTCTTAGCCAATGTCATTCATCTTATACAAGCTTTGAGAACTCCATTGTTTTATCTAATACTTTGTCTCTGTGTTTAAGTTGTTATTTTGATCTTATTATTTCTATCTGATGATTGTCTCTGTCAGTTTGCTACAAGAAATATTCATCTGATACATTTGAAGACATTGAAGACTGCTTCCTTTTGGAGTGCTTACTTGGATGTTTGGCTATCTTTATTTGATGCCATTTGGTATTCTTTTTAATTTCTTGGACGATTATGCATGTTGCTTGCTTAAAAGTCCAAAGAAAATGGGTTTCTATCTGACACTCTTGTCTTGTGGATGCATCCCATTGGTTAGATCTTTTCAACTCTAAACTTTTAAATCTTGTCTAGGATAGTCCCTTCATCTCCTTCTTTCCTTCTTTAATTTAAAAATCTCTCCCTCATTTCAAAACCTTCTTTATTTGTGTTTTCAACTTAGACTCATTTTAATGAGTAGAAACCTTGGCCTTATGCCATTGATTTTCAAAATATTTTCTTAATCAAACTTGTGAATGAACTTAATCGTATTTACTTCATTTTCAAAAAGACAAAAAGAAATAACAACCTCATCTAATCATTTTGTCCACTTTGTGCCTTTTTCTTTTAAACTTTTCAAAAGAGAGCATTTAGATTTGAGTTATCTTTGGTTGAGATATAATTCTCCCATTCTATGATATATTGATTATAAGTCTTTCCATTTATTAGGGGTTAGTGGCATACTTGTTGATTGAATCCAAGTTGGAGCCCTCCCTCTTAAATGTTGTAAAACCCTCATTATTGGTGGATGTTTGGTTGAGTATTCTCCCATTGATAACAAAAGATCTTTAAACTTTTGTTAAAATCAATCCACCCATCTTTGAAATTTTTACCATGAAGTACGAGGTTTTGATCCCTCATTTCTATGTTGGTACGTAGGCATAAGACCGAAGGTCTTGTCAGATACAAAAATATAATAAATGAATTCTTTTCTCATCCCCACATTCAATTTTCAACTAAGATCTTTTCAACCAAAAATACTTACACACAAAAAAGGGCTCCCTAGGAGTACCTAGGACACTTTGGGTGCTAATACCTTCCCTCTGTGTAACCAACCTTCTTACATGTAATCTCTGACATTTTATTAGTTTTGATTTGAAAACTTCTTATCTTTGGATTTTGTTCACGCTTTTCCCTTTTTCCTTTGGAAACAATAAAAGCGCGGTGGCGACTCTAATTTTATTGACATTGAGCTAACCTATAGCTCAGTGGTCATGAATTTACCCCTACGATATCCACTGTTGTAGAATTTATTCACTTAAGAGATTTCCTTTTATTTTTATTTTTAGGCCATTTTTCATCACAGTTGGAACTTCCAATCATGGTGAAAACTGGCGCCTAGTCATGAGTTTGAATCCTAGCACCTATAATTTTGTTTTTTATTTATTTTTAAGCCACTTTTACCATGGTTGGAACTTCCAACCGTGGTGAAAAGTGGTGAATGGTCATGAGTTTGAATCCTATCACCTATAATTTTATTTATTATTTATTTTTGAGCCACTTTTTACCACGGTTGGAACTTTCAACCGTGGTGAAAAGTGGCACATGGTCATGAGTTCGAATCCTAGCACCTACCATATTGTTTTTATTTATTTTTAAGCCATTTTTCACCGTGGTTGGAACTTTCAACCATGGTGAAAAGCCACTCAGGGACATGGGGAAATATAAGCATATTTATTGAGTTTCTTCACCATTCTTAAAAAAATCTTTTTCGTCCATTTAGTGAGTATCAACGCTTAAGACACTACCATTAGTGATCTGCGTGAAACCTAAATCTTAGAAGAACTTACAACTTAGACGAACTTCATCTTCTACCTCGAAGCATCATATTCCATTTACAATACTCTATTTCTCCACTAAACCAAGCTTGAAAACAACATTTCTTCCATAAGCCAAACTCGGAAACATCATTTCTTTCATTAACAAATTTCAGAACTCCATCACCTCTTCTCCAACTTGAATGGACAAGGAAAACATGGATTCAAGTTAGCAATTTTACTTGTTGTTGTTCTTGTTTTTCATTTTGTTGTTTATGTTGTTGTTGTTATTATTATTGTTGTTGTTGTTATTGTTGTTGTACTTGTTGTTATTCTCATTGATCTTGTTATTGTTATTGTTATTGTTATTGTTCTTGTTATTGTTATTGTTGTTATTGTTCTTCTTATTATTCTTTTTATTCTTTTTACTTTTATTATTTTTGTTGTAGTTCTTGTTATTGTTTTTCTTGTTATTCTTATTTTTGTTGTTGTTGTTCTTGCTGTTGTTGTTGTTGTTGTTGTTGTTTTTGTTGTTTTTGTTGTTGTTCTAGTGCTGCATTTTATTTTATTTTATTAAAAGACATATAACAAGGGTTGTGTAAAGTAACTGTTGTGATAGGTTGAGACATATAACAATGGTTGTTTAAAGTAACAGTTGTGATAGGTTGCGTGATACTTGACTTATAATCATGGTCGCACGACCGTGGTGGAAAGAATCATACATACAATCACATCTTGCCTCACAATGGTTGGTCGAACATGGTTGTATCCCTTTTCCAACCATTATGAGAGGTGTTTTTCATAGTAGTGGAGGCACATGATGAGGAAAAGTGTGGGACCTCCCACAAAGTTGGAAGTCTCTATTTTTTTGTATTTGTTTTCATTATACAGATGTAAAAAAATTATATTTTGTTTTGACAACTAATGTAATACTTAGTTATGTATATTTTTAATGTAGTATTGTGATTAAAAGAAAAATACTCTTGTGTATTCATTTAGCGATAATATCATAAAACATCTTTGTACAATGCAACAAAATCTTTTTTATACTTCACTTGTACCTAATGCAAGTATTATGTGATAGGTAACAAAAGAAGACTTCCCTAATTTGAAAAAAAATTATCTAGCAAACAAAGAGTTATTTTTAGAACTTAAATTTAAAAAAGAGATTTAATGAATGATGAATGTAATGTCTTATAAACATATGAAAACACATGAGTGAAAGTGGTAGCATGCCCTTAACAAAATCAATAGACACAAATCATGATCAAGTGTGGTCTTACTAAAGCAAAGTACTCAATGCACTTCAAATTTAAGATATAATGGCTAGCCAAATTCAAACACAGATACTCATGGCCATAGGTCAAATGGACACAAATGAAACATGAGCGCAGTTAGTGCAGATGTGAGACAAATACAACACAATATGCAAAACAATTTAAAAATATTAGATGGTAGTACAAAATTGAGGTATGAAAAATATCATCAACATAAATGTTTGCTAAAAGAATATGGTTTTCCTTATGTGTTATAAATAAAGTGGTGTCGACTTTTCCACGATTGATTCCTTGTTTGATCAAAAATCCACACAATCTCTCATACCAAGCTCCAGGAGCTTGTTTGAGACCATATAGGGCTCTTTTTAACTTAAAACATGATAGGATTATCTTGATCCTCAAAACCCAGAGGTTGTGAGACATACACCTCTTCATTTGTATGGGCATTTAGAAAAGCAGACTTAAAGTCCAGGCAGCAGGAGAATGTCAAAAGGAGTCTAATGGCTTCTAGGTGGGCTACATAAGCACTAGTATCCTTGTAGTCGAGCCCTTCAGCTTTATTATATCCTTTTTCCACTAACCTATCTTTATTTCTCGCAATTACTCCATTTTTATCCATCTTGTTCCTAAATACCCATCTTGTGCCTATGACAGTTTTATCAACCAGACATGGAACAAGGTTTCAAACATTATTTCTTTTAAATTGGATTAGTTCTTCTTAGATAATAAGTAACCATCCCTCTTCAAGTAAGGCATCGAATATGGATTTAGGTTCAATTTGAGAAATGAAAGCAGAGTAATTACAAAAATTGTTAACCCGTGACCTAGTACTTACTCCCCTTTTGATGACTCCAAGGATTTTATCTAACATATGATCTTTTGCGATTGTCCAATCTTGAGGTAGCTGGTTCGAGGTCTCTTGTTTGTCATCCTCATGTAATCTTTCCTCCTTATCTTCCATAATTTCCTTCTCCTTTATTTTTCGATCGGGATCCTCTTTGAACTTTTATTGCCGATCAATCTCTCTATCATAATACATGAAACATCAGTAAAAATACCCTTCCTCGACTTTTGGGGTGATGACTCATCAAAAGAAACATGAATTGACTCCCCTACATAAGAAGTTATATGATTGTAAACTCTATAGTTTTTACTCATAGATGAGTACCCTAAGAAAATACCTTCATCAAATTTTGCGTCGAATTTGCCAATGTTATCTTATCCGTCATTCAAAATAAAGCATTTACAACCAAAAACTCGAAAATACAAAATATTAGGTTTTCTACCCTTAAGTATCTCATTGTGTGTCTTCTTTAGGATAAATATTATGATTACCCTATTTAATACGTGGCATGCAGTGTTAATCGAATTCGCCAAAAAATACTTAGGTAGGCTCATCTCATTTAGCATAGTTCGAGCAAGCTCTTCCAACACATGGTTCTTGCGTTCTACAACACCGTTTTATTGTGGAGTTCTAGAACATGAGAAAATTGTGAGCAATACCATTTTTGTTGCAAATTTTTTTAAAATGACGATTCACGAATTCCGCACCATGATCACTACAGAAAGTGATGATTTTAAAACCAAAAACATTTTGAATAACCTTAGAAAAGTCAACAAAATCTTTAAAAGTGTCATCCTTATGGGCTAAGAAAAGCGTCCACGTAAATCTCGAGTAGTCGTCAACAATCACAAATCTGTAATAGTTACCACTTAGACTTCTTGTCCGCGAAGGGCCAAACAAGTCTAAATGAAGAAGCTCAAGAGGTTTTGATGTCAAAATAACCTTATTCCGTTTAAACGACACTCTTGTTTGCTTTCCCATTTAGAAAGCATCCCATAATTTATCTTTTTAAAACTTTATTTTTGGAAGACCAACTACTAAATTTTTAGATGCTATCTTATTTAGCAAGTCAAAATGCACATGGCTTAAGTGTTTATGCCATAACCAATAATCCTCATTCTTAGCTATTAAACACTAAATCTCATGCATTGAGACATCATATAGATCAAGCATATAGACATTTTCAATCCTAGAACCCTTAAACACAAGGTGTTTACTAGTCTTATGCTCAATTACATAACTAAGAGTATCGAAAATAACCAAATACCCTTTGTCACATAGTTGGATAATAATTAACAAGTTTTGTTTAAGCCCTTTCACTAACAAGACATTTTCAATGGTAATTATGGAGGGATTTCCCATAATACGTTCACCAAGAATTTTACCTTTCGTATTGTCTCCATAGGTGACGTGACCACTTTCCTTCTCATCGAACTTGATGAACATGGAAGCATCTCATGTCATGTGTCTTGAACATCCGCTATCTAGAAACCATAATATTTTTCGGAGGTAAGACTTTCCTATGACAAATCAAATAGGTAATTTAGGTCCCTAACAGTGGATACTTTAGGGTTAGTTGAGTTACATTTAGGTATTCATGTCATTTTACCATTGGGAACTTGAATGTTACTAACATGACAAAGATGCCTAGTGTGACCCTTATCTCCTAGTGACATGCGGGTTTTTCTTAAAAAGCTCCCCTCTTTAACATGAAGAACAAGAACAAGTAGTAGATAGTGTGACAGTATGTGTTAATTGTCCCTTAAGAGTTTCAATTTCAAGTTTTAAAATTGGACATTCCATAACTTCTATGTTTTCAACTAAAGTATCTGAAACAATATAACGCTCTTCCGTAAGAGATGTATGAGCTTCCTTTAAACAATCTAAAGCATTATTAAGATTCTTTATCTCCTTCTTAAGTGTATCAATGATTTATTTTTGGAGAGAATTTTTCTCTAACGCTTTAATGGAATCAACATACATGTCATTGAATGCATTAGACAACTCACTATAAGTATACTCATTTTCAGAATCAGAATTATATACCTTTGAAGTTCCACTTTTCTTTCGTGCCATCAAGCAAAAGTTAGCACACTCATCATCTGAACTCGAGCAAGAATTGGAGGAGCAGCTCCTAACCTCTTCTTCCTACGCGATGTAGGCTCTACGACCTTTAGAAGATGTTCCCTTCGTCTTGTAGAAAGACTTGTCTTTGCTTTTATGATATTTGGTGTGAATATGGAAGTAGAAAAATGATCTAGAGGGGGGTGAGTAGACCCAAATTAAAAAATTCATAGCGTGAATAGACTTGTCTTTACTTTTATCTGTAGCCTTCCTCATAGTTACTACTAAGGCAACGCTGGAGAGAAAAACTCACTTCTTTTTAATGGAATTTGTCACCACCATTGACAATCCCTCAATCTTGCTAACAACCTGAAAACTCAATAAGATCTCAAAAAATTGTTAGTTTCAAGTACGCGCCTCCTTCAATCAATCTCAGAACTCTCGTTAACATGATCTGAACTCAATTGAAGTTGAATATGTGAGAAATTCATAGCAAGACTTTGAACACTCGAAATAGAGGAAATTGATTTTCACTAAAAAAACACACTGAAAAAATCTTAACAGAATGATTGATGTTATGTGAAGAATGATGACAAAAATGATTTATATGTGCTTGAGATAAGCATACAAAATGGTTGAAAAAAGTTAGTTAGATTCAAATCAAGAAAAGTATGATTTCGATCAAATGAGCAAAACGAGGTGGAATGAAAGAAATAACCAATTTTTGAAAAAGATGCCAGTTAATTTGGATCAGGAAAAACGTGATTCAAATCAAATACCTTGTGATTTGAATCATGTACAAAGTTTGATTCATATCAAATGACATAGGACTGACAATGATTTTTGGAAAAAGGATTTGATTCGAATCATGTTCAAAATTTGATTCATATCAAATCAAACAGAATCAAACATGAATTTTGAAAAATGAAATTGAATTAAATCATGTACAAATATTAATTTGAATCAAATCAGGGAAAAATAGTTCCTAGGAAAATGACCAGGATTAAGTGTAAAATTTGATCAGGATTAACTTACTGAATTTAGCTACTGTCCAATTTGACCAGGATAAAAAATTCAGTGTAAAACTGAATGACTCGAATCAATCTTATGAAATCTCAAATTTTCAAATTTTCAAAAGCATTTTGAGATTTTACCTTTGAATCAAAGTTGAACCAAATCACAAAATGATTTTATTCCACTACCATATGCTATTGATCAAAGAACATTTAGATCAAGATCAAATCTAACAAAAGTTTTATGCATGCTAAAAACGAACAAAATCAAACTCGATTCTGAGAAATGCAATCATGAAGGAGACTTAACAAATTGAAATAGAAAGAAAGATGAAAGAGATAAGAAAAACAACAAAATAACCGTATAGTAGAGAAATGCATCTACAATTGAAAATATTTCATATAGAACAAAAGTGTCTAGATAATACGATAGTTTCTTGTAAAAAGAAAAGATATTTTTGCACAAAATTTCGCATCGAGTGTGTCAATTTGTTCGTAGGTGTTTTTTAGCAAAAAATCACAAGTTTAAAAGTCTTTGAGATTAACTTGAAAAATCTCGGGAGCGATTTTGTGCAAACATGTATACAAGAAAGTGTATATATGAAGTAGGTGTGAATGTTTGTGTGCATAAAAAATAAAGACAAACTTTAAAGACAAAAAAACTTGATTTAAAGTAAAAGAATCTTGCGATAAACAACATTAATTAAATGCAATAAATGACAGAAAGTAAATATGTTTCAATTAAGGAAACATAAAGAAAATAAAACAAAAGGGATGCAGACTCACATGTTACTCACAAACTATTTCGCACTTTGGCTTGTGTACTCTAGTTGTATAGAGAAAGTATATGAATTTTAAAACCTCGATTACAATATATAAAATTGCTAGATATACTAAACTAAGGATAACCGTCTCCGACAATTTACTCCTAGAGAATCGACACGTCTTCAAAGATATGCAACTTAATCTTCTGATGTACTGCCATGTCGTCAATACTTGAAAACGGTTGAAACCATTATCCCACATTCATAATTTCTCTTAGCGACTAGTAACTACCTGCTCGTCAACAGTGGTTATTGATAGGGCTAAGTCCTTTCTTCAGTATTTGGTTTCCTCAATCTTCTATGTCTTTGGAGTTCGTCGACCACTTTGACCTCGACATGGTATCAAGTGAACAATTATATATGTTCCTGAGACTCCTCCGAACCATATCCTTATATCTACTCTTGAGATTCTTCAAAACCATGTTCCAAGATGTCAGTCAGAACGCTTCAATTAACACACAAATTCCTGTCAAATTATGTCAATCGATGCTAACACGTAGCATCTTCCCAATGCAGCATTTTAATTGAATTTTTCCAAAGTAGAAGTTCCAGGCTAACACTTACTCAATGAAACACATTTTCATATTTTATAGCAAAATATAAAAATCATAAGATGAGTTTTGAGGAGGAAAGTGTCAAAGTTAAAAGGGGTCAATATCTGAAGTTAGTGGAAAAATTGATTTACTTAGCATACGTTATCCTGAATTTGGCATAAACAATAAGTGGGGTGCATCAATTCATGCATGATTCGAGGATAAGATAAGTGTAGGTTGTAGATTTATTCTACAATATCTCAAAACCACTCTAATAGGATAGTTCTTGTTTTAAAAAAAATGCAAGTCTGTAAGATCCTAATTTTGACCCTAAGATCCCTCATGGCATCATGTTATTGCACAAGTGCATTTCCTCAAGGATCGCAGCATGTTTGGCTCCTTAACCCTAGGGTTGGGACTTGTGTGAGTGTTTTGAAATCACCAAGCATGCTTGTATTGTATATTATTGCTTTTCTTATTTTATTACTAACCAAAAGCACAAAAATATGTCACTAACTCTTTTTGTTTTGAAGCTCGAGTGATCATGTGCTCCAATGCTCCTAGGAGGCTCCTAAGCCCATTGAAATGGCCAGATGAAGATGAGAAAAGCATGAAAATGGTACACAAAGCTCCTACTCATCATATATGTCTCTCAACTTTCTCAATTTTCCAATTTGATCAAGATAACCCAAGGGGGCTTGAAGATTGTTTCCAAGGAAACCCTAATTCCACTGTGCTTTGACCGTGCCTTGCCCATGAAGCAACCTAAACCTTTGAACAAATTTAATCAAGGGAAGTTATTTAATTCATCATTTTATGCATATATGAGCCTACTTGAGAATCCTCAATCATTTATTCATCAAGATTGGAAGTTTGGCCTTGAAAAGTTGACCAGTCAAGTCATCTGACTAAACTGAACACCATTGAGATATAACTTTTGATGTGTTTGTTAAATGAAGATGACCCCAAGAGAAAACATTTTCTTAAGAACCATATTAACAACTTTAATTTCCATCAAAATCCATTTGAAACTTGGAAGGTCATCATTCATTTCAAAAGATTATAGGTCATTTTGACTGAAACCCTAATTTTGAGTCAACTTACCAAGGGCATAACTTCCTTAATTTTTATGATTTTGAGGTGCTACCAAATGCATTGGAAATATTAAGATGTATATTTAAAATGTTATGTTGGAAAAAATTTCATAATCCTAAAATAAATACATGTGATAATACAAAACATTATAGGTCATATTGGACCTAATTCATTGAATTTGAAAAAGTACCCAACTTCAAATGCCCATAACGTTGTCACAGAAAATCCAAATGATGCAAACTTTGAGTCTAAAGTGATCATTTTGAAAAGACCTACAACTTTTATGTTGGAGGTTTTTCCATTTGAAGCTTGAATCATGAAAATAGAAGGGTTTGATTAGGCTTGCTTTTGGTGAAATTTTTCAAATATGACTTAAACATGTTTTGTACTTGGATTTTCCAGGCCAGTTTTCATTAATTTCCAATTTCCAAATGAATTTTTTCCCAACATGACTTTTGTTCCTCATTTCAAGGGCTTTCCAACCATTACTCACATTACATTTTTGGACCTACCATTGGTGAGTTTCGAAGACCTTTCCATTTATGTGTATTTTGGTATTACATGATGAAATTTGAGTATGTAAGCCAGTTCCCTCCAAAATGCACGTCCAATTACTCTTCATGTGAGCTCAGCAAACTTCTGCAGCCATCATTGGGCCTTCTACACGATTGAACAGGCCCATGCATCCAATTTTCACATTGCCATGCACATGAAAGAAGTGTGATGCACAACCAATTTCAGCTATAAATAGAGCTTCCCTCTCATTCATTCATTAACCTTTTGGAGATCTGAATTGCTGCAGCATTGAAACCATAGCCATACCAAAGGAATTTGATCAAAAAATTTCTCACTTTCGAGCTTGAAATTCAACATCATTAGCTGATCTTCAAAGCTTAATTCCTAAGCCTTTCACTTCCTCTACATCCCTAGAGCAAAGAGGAGTCAAGATCTTGAAGGATTCGTGGCCTGAAGAGCTTCAATTCAGAGGTATACATTCAAACTTTTTGGATCTAGAACTCTCAATTCAATGTAGCATACTTGTGTTTGTGTGGTTTTCTGAAGTCCTCGCACTTGAGGCAAGCTTGTGATGCTTTCAATTTCCCATTTCATGAACTTACAGTTGGAACACCATGATCTTCCACTTCACATTTCTCTCAATATAGGAAGAGTGAGGAAGATCCATGGATACAGTGGTGATCTCCATCACACGAGCTTCATTTCCATGGCTTTGTTTTTAATTTTTATTAAGTTTCATTTTCCTACAACTGGTGGTCGGAGGTTGTTGTTTCACCGGAGAAGATGGTGGTTTCCACCACCGTCACCACGTGTACACCTTCATGGCCTTTGGATCTTGTATCCACTTTCTAATCGTGTGCATCCATCGTGCTGACTTATTTTAATACATGTTGCTGCGCATTTGACTCAAGCACACCATGCGCCATCAGATCTGGACAGTCCATTAATGCCACGTCAATTAATGAGTTGCATCACGCGGCTGTGGTTTTTTCCATTTATTCTATTTTCTTTTATTTTCAGTTAATTCAATTGATTTTCAAAAATCCATAAAAAAATTATTTGAAGTCATAAAAATATGAGACCAACTCCAAAAAAATTCTTGAAAAATCTAGTTTCATATTTTGATTTTTAATTATTTTTATGACTTCATTTAATATTTTTTGTGAATTATTTGGTTTTTAATAGTTTTAATTCATTTTAAAATACTTTCTGACTTTTGAAAAATCCAAAAATATTTTTATAGCACCTATGGATCATGATAAGTCAATGAAAAATAGTCTCATCAATTTCTTATTTGATTTGAGATTTATTTGAAATTTTAATTCATATTGTACTATTTTTAATTGTTTTAAATTCTTTTTAAATACTTTCTGGTTTCAAAAAAATTGATGAGAAAATTAGTCAAAGTTTGTTTGACCACGTTGGACCTATGAGAATTTAATTGGACTTGTTAAAGTTGATTTGAATTGAATTTGAGGTTTGACCTTATTTTTTATTTTTTATTTGCATTTTATTTAAATTCAAAAAATACCAAAAAAATATTGTTGACTTGTTGACTTGTTATCTTCATTTCTTTTCTGTTTGGTGTTGGTTGATGATGATTTGATTCATATTTGATCAATTGGATTTGGTTGTGGTCTTATTTTCCCCTCCCTTTCATCTTCATCCCATTCTTTCCATCAATGGCCAATGAGTTAAGTTTTTATGGTTGGTCTTGACATATGAGAGGTTTAACCTTCTTTGATCCAAACCAAACTCAACTTGATCCATGATCAAGTGAGTTGTTTTGTGTCCAAGATAGGTTGCTTCTTGGTCAAGCAAATAACCTAAAGACAATACAAGGCCTTCCCCTTTTTGTTTTGGCATGGCAAGTTTATGGAGCTTGGCTTACTAGTCATGATCTCTAACTTGTATTCTTTGCCTATATTTTTATTGACCGGCCTCAGATAGGTGTGACTACTACATTAGTCCACTTACGATTGCTTAACATAGCGCTACATTGTCTTATGACAAGCTAACATAACCTTACTAACTACTAACTTTAATTTGAGCTTTTAACTTCTTGCCATTTACTTTTAATGCCATTTATTTCTTGCTCATTATTCATATTGATTTTCTCTTTGCTCACTTGAGCACATATTTTATGTTTATGTCATTTTTCTTTTGCTCATTTGAGTTCATTATTGTATATAAATATATTGCTATCTTGTGTTTGCTTTGTGTTTGTCTTGTGTGAACCAAATGCAAAAAGGAGAAAGGGCTTAGAATTAGGACTTACCTATGCTTAAAGGAGTTCAAGAGCAACTAGGCCTCATGCCTTTAGAATGCAAAATTTGTTGAAGAGCAACTAGGCCTCATGCCTTTAGAATGCTAAAATCCAAAGTTGTTTTCAAAGGACTTCTCATCCAAACTTATTCTTTGTCCATTCCCCTTATTATGTTGTGAACTTTTTGATGTTTGCTCTTGTGTGATAGGGATCCCATCTTGAGATTGTGAAAAGAGGACCATTGTCATGAGTAACCAAGTTAAGAGACAAGCCAAATGGAGATTCTAGGAGCTTAAATTCAATTGTGTGATTGCTTGTTTATTTGCGAAGTCCAAAGGAAATGAGCATCTTGAGTCATCTCTATGACTTCAAGAAAAGGAACTCCAAGGGTTTATCTTTTCCCTCTTATCTTTGTATGCTTTAGGACTAGCCCTTCTCTTCTTCTCCTCACTCTAACCAAGCCAAAAATCATTTTCAAAACTTTGACTTTGTTTCAAATTAGAAACCTAGGCCTTAAGCCTTTAACTTTTCAAAACCATTTTCATCAATACTCATTGTGAATAAATCTTAATCCATCTTTGACTTCATTTTGTAAATAATTCTAACTTGTAAATACAACCCACTTCAAGTTGTTTTTGTGGTTCCAATGGCCACCTGCTAAAACTTTTCAAAAACATTAGTCATAGGTTTGAGTTATCATAGTGGTTGATGTAAATCTCACCTCATCCTTAGTGATTGGATTATAAGTCTTCCATGCTTATTATAGGGTTAACCCCTCACTAGTATGTTGAAGCCTTCCTCACATGGTGGATTGTTGGTCTAGGTTGAGTTTTTCTCCCTTTGATAACAAAAGACCTTAAGGCTTTTGATCAAATCAATTCACCAATCTTTGAGATTTTTACCCCGAACTACGAGGTTTTGATCCTCCTTTGTGATGGTACGTAGGCAATGGGTTCATCCATTCAAACAAAAAAATTTGTAAATATAATCTATTCTCTTTTCATCCCCCCAATCTTTTGTACAAATCTTTTCACAAATACCAACCTACAACACATATTTGCAAAAAGGGTTCCCTTAGAGTACTAAGGATGTTTTGGGTGCGTAAAACCTTCCCATTTCATAACCAACCCCCTTACCTAGATCTCTGACATTTTTATTAGTTTTTGATTTGAAAAACTTCTTACCTTGGCTTTTGTTTGCTTTTTAGCCTTTCCTTTGGACAAATAAAAGTGCGGTGGCGACTCGAATTGTATGTTGACTTTCGGTTTAGTTAATAAACCTAAAGGTAACGAAAACCCCGCTACAAAGTCTAATTATGGAAACTTACACATACGTTGGTTATGCAACTTCAGTGAATGATATAAAATATGCTTCAATCTATTGTAACTTCTTGTGTGGGAATTTTGTTGTCTACGAGGAATAATAAGCAAAAATGTATGGAGACTTGAGAAAAATTTGCATATATTGAATTCAACTAATTTTTGTTCGATTAACTTTTATTCAATTGAAAGGAAATTCGACTATTTTAAATTTGATTGTTTTTCTGTTATCGATTAAGTGTAAATAATGTTCAACCAATGTTTTAAAAATCGGACTGGAGATTGAATTGGTGAAACATTCGGTTTAAGGTTCGATTGATTTAACCGGATAAATCTACGGTCGAACCGTTTATTAAATAAATTAATAATATGAAACTAAATTTCATAGATACGTCACACATATGTTCACAACTAAATAAAATAAACATTTCAAAAATCTATTACCAACATAATACAACAATATAAATAGTATATGTAGTAACACAATATAATCTTGCACTTAATTTCAACATTCTTTTAAAAAACAAATTAAAGAATTACAATAAAATAAATTAAACTAATTTAAACCAAAATCAAATAATAGAATTAATAACTAAAATAAAATTCAAATAATTAAGAATAACTAAATTAAATAAGATAAAATCATCAAAAATAAACAATACAACATACATTTTTTTAATGAAAATACTAATTCATTCAAGAAGAAGCAATATAAGAATAATCCAATAAAGATAACATTATTGACTTGAACGAAAATCAATATTGAACTTAACAGTGTGATTATGTTTGAAATAGACGATGTGATGATTATGTAATGTGGTTGAAAGGAAAACTATAATAGAGTTATAGAATTAAAAATTTGTATGATTGTAAAAAAAAATAAAGAATTTTTTTTTGTGATTGAGAAATGTTAAATTTGATACCGACATATTAAATTTAAAAATAAAAATAAAAATTAAAGATCGATTTGATGCGTTTATTTGAAATTGACGAATTTACAAAATCGACTCCGATTCTTTGATTCGAACCGTCTTTAAACGATTCAATTTGATTTTTCCAGTTTAACTTCGGTTTTGAACCAATAACAGTGTTTAAAGGTTGATCGGATTCAATTCCGCTTCCTGTTTCAATCGATTGAACCAACCGATTCGGTTCGATTTTTAAAACATTGTATTGAATATATTTAAAACTTTTTTTCTTCTTATAGTTGTGTGGTGATGTAATACTAGCCATACTACCTAGCTAAGCATATACGAGCTATATTATGAAGACTTTTGATCTAAGTTGCATGTGACATCAAATGCAAAGTTTCAAACATCATCGTACCATTTATAGTTCCCTCACAATGTCCAACGTTTTAATTCATAAGCTGGGTGTCTTTTTATTTCTAGGAATCGGCAATAGCCCCAATTCATGACATGTCAATTACTTCTCTAACTGAAGTTGATAACACAACTTTACCCTACCAATTAGCTCAATTTGCAAATCCTTTAAATAGCACCGGGTTGTTAGCATTATTTTCAACAATCAAGTTAAATAACTTTTCCAACAATGTTTTAAATTATTAAAACAATTTTAAATAGATGATTACTTATGTGTTAAAAACATAATTATTATATATTATTTTGGACTGGCTAAAAATTAATATTAAATTGTTTGAGAATTGAGGTTAAAGATAGTTTATATATAACATTCACACGATAACTCAACTCAACGCACATATTTTCTTAAAAATAAAGTTGTGATAGTTTTCACACCTAAAACATACAATATTTTAAAGTTGCAATGACATGAATTTGAGTTCAATCGAAATATAGACGACATATATAGGAATTTGGAATTCGTACCATGCCCCTTAATATCAATGGAGGGATAATTTTTTTGGAATAGAGACTAAGAGTAGTTTATATATAACACACATTCACCTCAGTCCAATGAAGCGGATTTTTTAAAAGACAAAGTCGTAGCTACAATGACACGAACTTGAATTCGACGAGAATATTGACCGTTTATGAGAACTTGAAGTTCGCAAAGTGCCATTTAGTCTTGACTAGGGGAAACTACTTAGAAATCGGCGTTGTAGTTTAGTTTATAAATATCACTTGCATACCTCAATTCAATGAGACTTGTTTTTTAAAAGACTGTTGTGGCATGAATTTGAGATCGATCCGCAAAAGATGTATGTATAAGTATTGAAGCACATTAACGACCAACATAATTTGATTGACCACAAATTTAAATGTGACAAACCATAATTTTAAAGTATTCAAATTTACATGTAATTGAACATCTGAAAATTATGATTAACCTAGTTCAAATGCATAGTTAATGAAGTTATGTTAATGATTAATGAGTTTCAACTTCAGAAGAATAGGAAAAGGAGTTTGATCAATAGAGTAGTGTTAAATAATTACAAGACTTATAATTATAAACATGCATTCAACGATATTAAACTTTTTACATTCTAAGTTGAGCCATATCATACCAAATTTGCTCAAAAGCTTTAACAATAAGATCATGATATTCACTTGAATTAAGAGAAAGATAGCAAGCAAGTAAATTCTCCAAATCCTTTGATCCTCTTATATTATTCTCAACAATCATCTCCACCATTGATTCCTTGAAATCACTTATTGGATCAATTGATGACTTAACAACAGCAAATCCATCTACAAACCCTGCCTCATTCCTTGAAACACTCTTTCTTCCACAAGCTTGAATTTTTCTATTAACAAGCTTTGGAGAATTCACTCTAAGCCTTATACCTTGAGAAGAATTAGGAGAAGCTTTTTTACCTATTTGACTTTTTTTTCTCCTTCTTTGATTAACTTTGATAGAGGAGAAGGAATGATCGATTTTCAGCTCGTCTGATTCGGACGAACTTCGTGATTTAGTAGCCTCGACGATCTTATCATCGTCGAACTTCACTTGCTTTGTTAGTATAGGAGCTAGACCAAGTTGTGAAAATGCATCAAAAGATTCAAAACCATCTAAGTGTTTAGAATTTCCTTGAAAAGATTCATTGTTCATGTCTATGATGATATCATTAGTTGAAGAGCTAACTCTACAACTACAATTAAGCAAATCCGGAACCGAAAAGCTATCACAAAATTCAGATTCAGAAGAAACACATTGATTATGATAAGACTCACAAGAAGAATTTTCAATTGAAGACAAATCATGTTCTTGTGATTGAACTTGAACTTGAACTTGAACTTGATCAAATGGTTGAGAAGAATGAGAAGGCTTGTAAATAGTTTTTCTTCCAACCCTTCTCTTGGAAGACATTCTTGGTGAATCATTGAATGGAAAGCTCAAATCTTTGGTATGATTTGGTGTGTTAAACAACTTACCAACCCTTATTGGTTCATTAGAGAAACAATGTGAAGAATACCTTGAATGTTGTGACCTTTGAGATGTTGATGTTGGTGAAGTTATTACTTTGTTCTTCATGAAATGTGATGAACCATTTCTTTTCCTTGATGATTTGCTCATATCTTTTAGCTTGTAAAACCAAGCATTTGGTATCATATCTGAAAATTTGAACTTGTTATTTCCCATAAGAGGTAATTGATCTAATCCCAATCACCCTTTGGCAAGAGAAAAAAATGGTTTATAAGATGGAAAAATGTAAAGTTAGTGGTTTATTAGAAAAGTCATAAAATGAAAGTGTAGGGACCAAGTTTGTCTACCAAATTACTTTATCTCATCATTGCTACCAGCAAACATGCACAACTGTTTTACATTACTATAACATTATTAGTTTTTTTATATTTAGGTTCATGTAAATAATTATCTCATAGTAATAAGTGTGATATAGTTGTGCATCAAACTTTTTCTAATATATACTATTTATTATCATTATGTAAAAAATATGTCAAGAAAATATTTGGAGGCTTATATTTATAGTAAAGATTTATAGATTCTTATAAAACCTTATTTGACTTGAGCAAGTTCCATTCTACGATCCATCTGATAATTTCGGGTATCTGATTAGATCTATTTAAAATCTATGAAGTATTGACTCAAACATGGATACTGGACACAACACTGACACGTATATGTTAGCATCAATGGACTAATTGAATGTAATGACATATTTCGGTGTCAGACACGTCATGCGTCAGACATCAGACACGCTACCGTTCATCAGAAACGTTGATGCTTCAAAAATTTATTGGAGTTAATTAACAACTTAAAGTTGAAATTAAGGAGACTAAGTATGATGGAGTGGTATAATTCTCTTAAAAAGTTGCATGCCAAAAGCATGCATATATTGATGATCATTGATCATAGGTGTTTCAGTGTGGCACTACTATTGAACTAGAATGTCAAAATCAAATCATACTTGTATCATGTTCTGTGTTGCAAAAAATGTTTTGCAGTCATTCTTTGCTTACGTATTGTCTGGACTGCAATCTATGTACCTAAACATTTTTGCTGTCAGATGAAGGATTGAAATTCATAATATGGTTCACCACGCTGTGTCTGGTGCATAAAATTTGACCTTGGAGTTCAAATAATCATTGATTCAGACCCATTTGTTCCTCAATTCTTGGCTTTATGAATCATAACATTCTTTGCCTTTTTATCCTTAATATCCCCACATGCCTAGTGCTTCCTTAACCTTCTCTCAAACTAGTAGATTCGTTTTCTTCTTTTTCTTTTCTATTGTTTTTGTATACAGGATCATGTTTTTGTCTACTCTTTCATTTGTTTCTTAATTGTCGAATATATTAATGAAACTTTAAAGTGTCGGTGTAACTTATTGGGCCTCTTTTCTAGAATTCAATGAAATTTTTAAGGCTCAACTTTGGTTTTTTTTTTAATTTGAAACTTCTCTAATTAACTATGGATAAGAAGGATATAGCATGCCACCCTCCAAACTAAACCTAACACTCCCACGTAATGGCTGTCATGCTTTTACTAAATTTTTTGAGATTTTCTATTGTGTTTATTGAAATTTTCGAAAAGATATTAGAATTTTCAAAAAAATAGCGAAAATTTCTGAAATTTTTGGTAAAAATCAATTATTTTTGAAAAAAATTTAAAGAAATATTAGAATTTTCAAAGGAAAAAAATCCAAAACTTTTGAATTTTTTTTACACTACTGTAAATTTCAAAATTTTCGATAAACTACCATACTTTTCAAAATTTCCGATAAATTGAAACACTTTTCAAAAAAACCATAAAAGATTCATATCGACAATTTAAAAATGAACTACCGGAAATTTAATATGTTATCGGAAATTTCGAATGAACTATTGGGATTTCCTTTTGCAATTTTGACTCAAATTTGTCCATGGACAATTTAGGAATTATGAAAATATGTTGGGTGCCATGTTTAATTGAGGGGAGACAGGTTAAATGCTCTGAATCTAGCCATAGTATGTATATCACAAAGGAAAATCTTCTTTCCACCCTCAGGGTGCGCCTAACACTCCTGAAAATTTAAAAATGTCATTCATGCGTTTGGAGATACAACTCCAAAATGCATCCAAAATCACACAAGTTCTTGCCTTTCTGATGTCCACCCTATTTTGAACAAAAATATGATTCGGAGATGCATCTGTTTATGTTATTTGGATGTAACCAAAGATGCATCTTCGAAATACCTCATGTACTCATTTATGGTGTTTTTATTCACTGAACTATTTTATTTAACGACTCAGTGATGTTTTCGGAGATGCATCTCCAGAAATGTCAAGCGGGAATTTGGATAAAACACCACATTGCATGATCTTCTTCTTCATGCTCACACACACTTCATTTTTAAAATCCTTTAAAAAAATCTTTCATTCTCAATCAACTTTTCAACGCCAAAACATCCTTCGTGTATTTCATTACATCAAAGTGAGCAAACGAAGTTGGAAATACATATAAAGTTCATTCATTACATCCTTCATTCCTTGCATTAATGTGTTTTTTTAGCTGAAAATATAAATGTTCAGTCGGATATGTATCTCCGGACAAAGTTTGGCGTGGTTTGGATATGCATCTCTGAATTAAAAAAAATTCCAGTTTTTTGTGGTATTAGATATGGTGCATCAAAATATGTTTCCCAAAGATATTGTGAGGATGGTGAAGGTGAGAAAAACAAGAAAGGGGGGGTTTGAATTGTTTGGAAAAATAAGCGCTTTTCAAAATGAAAATCACACAAGGATTTTATACTGGTTCGCTTATAACACAAAGCTACTCCAGTCCACCCGGCCAAGGTGATTTCGCCTTCAACAAGGACTTAATCCACTAATCTTGAAAGATTACAAACAACGTCTAAGATACAAAATCTCTTAGCCCTCTCAAGTATACAGACTACACAGAGTCACTTGAGGAAATCAACAAAACAATAGAAGAAAGATTTATGTAATCTAGAGTGCTTCTAAGAAAGCAAAATATTACAATGTTAAGAACAAGAGTTTTTCACGTAATAAGCAAAAGCTTCGTGAAGATAGAGAGCAAGAGTGTTTTTCTTGTTGATGTTTCAGTATGATTTTTTCTCGTATATGTGTGTTACTGAAAATTGATTTTCAATCCTTTATATAGATCAGTTGAAGTGGTAGTTGAAACTGGTGGATATTGAGATGAAGTTACGCCATCACATAATTAGCTAATGCAGGATGACTTTTTCTTCTTGAAATGACTACTTACCACAAGTAGTATTTTCTTTATTGAGATTGGAGATTAACGTCTCTTTCTCAATTAGGAAATCCATTTGAAAATCTTTACTTGTCTTCAACGTTACTCTTTCATGATTAGCAAATCCATAATCAGAGTATTTGTGTTTCTGGAGAACCTTGGAATCTTGCTTCTGATGTTGATCTAAATAGAATCTTCAGAAAGCGTTGTTCAGAGTCAGAGGTTCTAGGACTTACTTCCTGTTAAGATGCTTCTGATACTTGTTGTTTAGTTCAGAGTTTGACTTTCTTGAACTTGTTTCTTCTTCAGAGCTTCTGATCATTTGATAATATACTTCTGATCTGGTACTCTATCTGATGATGTCATCAGAGTCCTGCACACTTAGAAACTTTTCGTTAGGGTGCCATTTTTGGTTTCATCCTTTGTTATCATCAAAATCAAGGAATCTGTTGTATCACAATTTTTGTTCTTACAATCTCCCCCTTTTTGATGATGACAAAACAGCTATAATTAGCAGATGAAACATGAATAAAAATAGATCAGATAGACAGAAGCTCCCCCTGAGATAGTACTAGGGAGTTCAGAGGTTCTGAAGTTCTTACCAGAGTTTCTTAAGTAAAGAGGTTTCTGAGATTTTCTGCAATTTCTTAAGTCCAAGTTAGATAATTTTGTTTATATAAAAAAATGTTGCAGAATGCTTGATGGTTTTAGACAATATTTTCATCAGAGCTAATAATTACTTTCTCCCCCTTTTTGTCAGAATCAAAAAGACATAGTAAAAATAAGTAAAGAAAAAAAAATAGATAAAGAGAAAAACTTAAAATTCATAGATAGAAGCACAAAGGCAACAAACAAAACATCAGTTTCAAAAGAACAAGAAAAACATCAGAGTCAAAAGAAGACAGAAGCAAAAACAATAGGCAAGCAAAGTAAATCCTAAGTGCCTAAGGGTTCGGAGGCGGAGGCATTCTCTGAAGCAGCATAGCAAGCATGTTCTGGATGTTTTCGTTGACAGTATCTTGCTTGTCCATTCTTGCCCGGAGTTCATTCTGATCTTGCTTGAGTTCTTTCAGAGTCTGAAGAACCGTAGGAATCACAGAAGATGACTCCCCCAGAGTCAGAGCTTGCTGAGCTTCAGCTTCAGCAGCAGCTTGAGCTTCTGCATCTGCCAGAGCCTTGGCTTCAGCTTCCTTTTGCCTTAGGAGTTCAGCTTCCTTAGCAAGTCTTTCTTCTTCTAGCCTTTTTGCTTCTTCTTCAGCTTCCTTGGCCAACCTCTCTTCTTCTAGCCTTCTGGCTTCAGCCTCTCTGGCAAGTCTCTCCTGGAGTCTTGCCTCAGCATTTCTGATGTAGTCATTTCTGACTTGTTCAGATATGCTCTTCAGCCTAAAGGACTCAGATGTCATCCAGCCAATGACTCTGTTCCAGTGTGTCCTTACAGATTCAGGATCATCACTGATTTCAGAGTTAGTGACCAGAGAATCAACCTTTCGAGCTGAAGCCTCTGCAATCATAAAGATGGCTTCCTTAAGGGTAGGTTTAGAAAGCTCAGGTTCAGGTTCTGGTTCAGAGGTGTGAGGTGGAGAGTTTGGAGGGCTGAGATTTAAAGTGAGAGGTTCTGGTTCAATTTCTGGTTCAGGTTGAGGTTCAGAAGATTGGGATGAAGCGTAAAGAGGGTTTAAGTCTAAGGGTTCAGATTCTGCTTCAGGTGCAGCGGGAATTTTTGGTGGGGTGATATCAGAGGTGTGGGGATCAGATGGTTGAGTTTCAGAGGGTTGAGTTTCAGAGGGGATGGTGGTTGTTTGTTGGAGTGGTGAAGTTATTTCAGGTTCTGTGGTTTGTGTTTGTTGTGAAGCAAGTCTATGAGCGTAAAGTGTGGCTATAGTTGGGGATTCAGGGTCAGAAAATTCAGGGTCAGATGAGAGGGAAACATATGGGGGTGATTCTGGTGCTGAGGATGATGAGGATGAAGTGCTTTGGTGAGTTTGTGCAGGTATAGAGGGAGGTATGAAAGTTCTTGCTATGTTTAGAACTGGTGTAGGTTGGGAGGTTCTGGTGATTGAGGGTGTAATGTCAGAGGTGGTATAAATGGGTTGTGAAGAGAGAGGATTAGAGGAAGCCATCATGAATTCAGAGGTAGCAGGAGGAACAGACTTACCAGTAGAAAATTGCAGAGGAGCTGAAGATCCGCTTCCAGAAGCTCCTTCAAGTCTGGCCTTCTTTGCTGGTGGTGCTATCTTCTTTTCAGAAATACCTCTCTTGTATCTGACTAAATCTTCTTCAGAGTCCAGACAGTCATCGAGGCTGAAATCAGAGATGTCAATACCATCATCCAGCAGACGCTGAAGATAGATAGCAACAGCGTCTCTGGGTTCGTTCTTGAAGAATCTGGCAAGGCCATGAGGCATCTTCCTCTGATCTTTCAAACTATCCCAGGTTGTATCCAGAGTTGGCCTGACTTGTATTATCCCCATACTCTTGAGGTTTCTGGCATTCAGAGGCTTCCCCACATCAATTGCCAGATCATCCATCAACTTGGTCTTTTCCAGCTCATCTACTAGTCCATGCTCAATGAAGACGTCAGATAGCAATCTTCCCAGAGGAATGTAGGATCTGGGCTTCATGTTATTCCTGGTTTCTCTGGCTGAATCTCTCAGATATCTGAAGAGGAGAGCAGGGAGATTGATCTTCACACCCTTCTGAATACAGTACAAAATGCATTTCTGGTCTGCATTAATGTAATCAGAAGAGTTGGAGGCTGGACGGTGGTGGATTGTTCCCAGAATAATCTTCAGCCACACTCTGAGGTTCTGGTGTAGCTCCTTGTTCTTAGATGGGTTTCCTTCAACATTTGGTTTGAAGATTGTTGGGTTTATCACATCTGTGATGCGTTTTGACCTAGGAGGAATGTTGTAGATCCTTTTTCCTCCACTTCTTTCCATATTCAACAGAGAGGCAATGGACCCTTCTGTGATAACTATCTTCACTCCCAGAACAAAGGAGACGATGAAGTTGTCATCTGCATCTGCATGTCTCCAGAATTCCTTGACCAGAAGTGGGTAAATTGGACCATACAACCTTTGGAAATAGTTCTCCCACCCTTGTTGACGCAGTTCTCCAGTTAGATCAACACCATTTCTTCTTAGGTTGTCGAAATCAACCAACGATTCGCACAATACATCCAAGCCTTCAAAGGGGGTTGAAAGGTTAATGTGGCGTTCACGGTCAAGAACGTGAGGTTCTTTGTAAACAGGGGTTATGGTGACACCAGTAACCGTTGGTGTTTGAGTGTTTGAGGTTTGGGGATTAGAACTTGATTCCATCTGTTGAGAGAAGTTAAAAACTTCTTGTTGTTGAGCATCCATGAAGAAGAAGATGAAGATTGATGAAGAACTTGCAGAGAATGCTTTGAGAGAGGGTTTAGGGTTTTAGAGTGAGTGAGAGTGATAAGTGTGAAAAGTGAGAGAAAGTGTTTATATACTCTAAGTAAAAACATGCAAAACGACACACATTCCAGCGTTAGCACAAAAATCAAAATAGCACGTTTGGGGGGAAAAATGATTACAGCTAATAAATGAATGTCTAATCCCAACAGTACGCACACTGCTCTAGGAGATTTCAAACGTTCTGACCTTTGATTTCTTTTGACAGCTGTCTAGAAGTTCTAGGGTTAGACGTTTAGAGCTCCACGTGTTGATGTATCTGATCTTCAGGAATACCAAAGGATTGGTTTCTGAAGATTTCTAACTCAGATATCTTCTTAACTTGTAGAAGTATCAGAGTCAGAGGCAGAAGTACATTTGTTTACATCAGATTCACATTTTACATTTTTCAGAGCCATTTTTCACTCAGGGCAATTTTTAATGTTCAGATTTTCTAAGATAAAAAGAAATCTATCTTCAGCTAGAGGCTTAGTAAAGATATCTGCCCATTGATGTTCTGTATCAATGAACTTCAATGTTACTATCCCTTTCTGAACATAGTCTCTGATAAAATGATGTTTTATTTCTATGTGTTTGGCTCTGGAATGTAGAATGGGATTCTTACTTAAACAAATAGCAGCAGTATTATCACAAAAGATAGGAATGTTACTCTCAAATATCTGAAGATCTTCTAGCTGATGCTTCATCCAGAGCATCTGAGTTGTGCACAGTGATGCTGAGATGTATTCTGCTTCTGCAGTTGATAGAGCAATAGTTGACTGTCTTTTGCTAGCCCAGGAGATTAGATTGTTTCCCAGAAGCTGGCAATTTCCAGATGTGCTTTTTCGTTCTATTCTATCTCCTGCGTAGTCTGCATCACAGTAACCAGAAAGTCTATACTCTGATGTTTTCTCATACATCAGGCCCAGGTTAGGAGTTCCTTTCAGATACTTAAGAATTCTCTTAACAGCTGTTAAATGAGATTCTCTAGGATCTGATTGGAATCTGGCACAAAGACAGACGCTAAAGAGAATATCAGGACGAGTAGCAGTCAGATAGAGAAGAGAGCCTATCATACCTCGATAGAGCTTCTGACAAACCTTGTTGCTTACTTCTTCCTTTTCCAGAATGCAAGTTGGGTGCATGGGAGTTTTTGCAGAGTTGCATTCAGTCATGTCAAACTTCTTCAGAACGTCTTTAATATATTTACTTTGATGGACGTACGTGACTTCTGGAGTTTGATTAATTTGAATTCCCAGAAAGAACTTTAATTCTTGCATTAAACTCATTTCAAATTTTGCCTGCATTAACTTAGAAAATTCTTGGCAAACAGAGATATTAGCAGAACCAAAAATAATATCATCAACATAAATCTGGCATATCATGAGATCATTATTAAGGTTTTTACAGAAGAGTGTAGAATCAACTTTCCCTCTGATAAAATTTTGTTCCAGAAGAAAATTGCTTAAGCGTTCATACCAAGCTCTGGGAGCTTGTTTAAGTCCATATAAGGATTTCTTAAGTTTAAAAACATGTTCTGGAAAGTTTGAATTTTCAAAACCTGGAGGTTGATTGACATACACTTCTTCTGAAATATAACCATTAAGAAATGCACTCTTGACATCCATTTGGTATAATTTGATAGAATGATTAATAGCAAAAGATACAAGAAGACGAATAGATTCTAACCTCGCGACTGGAGCAAAAGTTTCATTATAATCAATACCTTCTTGTTGACTATAACCTTGAGCTACCAGTCGTGCTTTGTTTCTGACAACTTCTCCTTTCTCGTTCAGCTTGTTTCTGAAAACCCATCTGGTTCCAATGACATGAGTGCCTCTGGGTTTAGGAACGAGATCCCAGACATCATTATTTGAGAATTGATCTAATTCTTCTTGCATAGCTGCCACCCAATCGTTATCTTGAAGAGCTTCATCACAGGACGTAGGCTCAATCAGAGACACTAGTCCCAGAGGAATATCTTCAGAAGTTCTGAAGGTAGATCTGGTTCTAACAGGTTCATCTTTGTTTCCCAAAATCAAATCTTCAGATACGTTAATACGACTTTTAACTTTCCTTGGAATTTCTGGAGATTTAATTTCTTCAGAGTCTTGAGTGACAGTTGCTTCTGGAGTTTTCTCAGATTCTACAAGAGTGATTTCCAAATCTGCAAACTTTTCAACTAGCTTTGACTTTTCAGGGTCAAGCTTATCATCAAATCTGACATGAATTGATTCCTCCACAATTTTGGTTTCTGTGTTGTATACTCTATAGCCTTTAGAGCGTTCTGAGTATCCTAACATAATACCTTTCTGTGCTTTGGAATCAAACTTGTTCAGATGTTCTTTAGTATTTAATATAAAACAAGAGCATCCAAAAGGATGAAAATATGAGATGTTGGGTTTTCTTCCTTTACACAGTTCATAGGGAGTCTTTTCTAGAATAGGTCTTATAGAGATTCTATTCTGAATGTAACACGCTGTATTTACAGCTTCTGCCCAAAAGTGCTTTGCTACATTAGTTTCATTGATCATGGTTCTGGCCATTTCTTGGAGTGTCCTATTCTTCCTCTCTACAACTCCATTTTGTTGTGGAGTTCTAGGGCAGGAGAAATCATGGGATATTCCATTAGAATCAAATAATTCTTCAAAATCTTTATTTTCAAATTCTCCACCATGATCACTTCTGACTCTAACAATTTTGGAGTCAAATTCTTTTTGCACTTTGGAACAGAAACTGGTGAATACAGAGTGAGACTCACTCTTGTGCTTTAGGAATTTTACCCATGTCCAGCGACTGTAATCATCAACAATGACAAGTCCATACTTCTTTCCATTAACTGATGCTGTTTTCACAGGACCAAATAAGTCAATGTGAAGAAGTTCCAGAGGCTTAGAGGTAGAAACAACATTTTTCTTTTTAAAAGATGTTTTTGAAAATTTCCTTTCTGACAAGCTTCACACAGAGCATCTGAAGAAAACTTCAGTTTAGGTAGGCCTCTGACTAACTCGAGTTTAGTTAGCTGAGAAAGTTTCCTCATGCTAATGTGGCCTAAGCGTCTATGCCATACCCATTGCTCTTCGTGAACTGACATTAGACATTTAACATTTTGATCTTTTAAATCAGAAAGATTTATTTTGTAAATGTTGTTTTTCCTCTTGCCTGTGAAAAGGACAGAGCCATCGTTCTGATTAATGGCTTTACATGTTTTTTGATTGAAGATTACATCATAACCGTTATCACTTAATTGACTTATGGATAACAAGTTATGCATTAATCCTTCTACATAAAGAACATCAGATATAGAGGGAAGAGTACCATTACCAATAGTTCCGGAGCCTCTGATCCTTCCTTTCTGATCTCCTCCGAAGCCTACAAATCCAGCGTCTTTAAGTTCCAGACTTTGGAACATAGACTTTCTTCCCGTCATGTGTCGCGAGCATCCAGAGTCCAGGTACCATGACTGGTGTCTGAACTTTGCTGCATAGGATATCTGCAACATAGATAATCTTATCTTTCGGTACCCAGAATCTCTTGGGTCCTTTTAGATTAGTTTTCCCAGAGTTTCTTACAACTTTGGGTCTTCTAGCATTTTTAAATTTGTGTTCTTGTGTGTGTGTGTAGTGATATGAAAAAGGAGATTTAATTTTATCACTTGCAGAAGTTTTATCTTCATTAGGATCATACCCAATTCCCCTTTTATTGTTCTGACTTACTCCATAAATCATGGATGCCATAATACTCCTATCTATCCCATTCTTCAGAAATTCTTGAAAGGCTTCTTCATATTTGTAAATAATTTTATTTGAAATTTGTGGTGCTTGAGATAACGTTTCTTCTAATTTTATTTTTGCTTCATTTCTTTCTAACATTAAGGATTTGATTGTATCTTCTTGTGATAGAATTGTTATCTCAAGTTCACTACACTCTTCAAATTTTGCTTTAAGACAGCCTTTAACGTTTTTAAACTTTTGTTTTAATTTCTGATAAGAAGTAAGAGTTTCTGACAAACATGATTCTAAGTCAGATCTAGAAAGTTCAGAAAATACCTCTTCAGATTCTTCGTCTGAACAGCTGGATGTGGTAGCCATAAGTGCTACGTTGGCTTGTTCGTCAGAGTCAGATTCTGATGATCCAGATTCACTGTCATCCCAGGTAGCCATCAGTCCTTTCTTTGTTCTGAAGGTGTTTTTCTTGAAGCTTTCTTTTCTAGGGTTGTCTTTCTTCAACTTGGGGCATTCATTTCTGTAATGACCTGTTTCTTTACATTCATAACAGGTAATATCTTTGTTAGCTTTACCTTTTGAAGTTGACTCTGATCGATCCCCTCTGGGTCTTGGTCTTCTGAAGTTGTTGTTCCTCTTTTTCCAGAGTTGCTTGACTCTTCTGGTTAGTAGGGACAACTCTTCTTCATCATCAGAGTCTTCTGGTTCAGAATCGTCAGTATCTTCAGCTTCTGCCTGGAGAGCTTTGGTTCTGTCAGGCTTCCGTCTTTCAGATCTGGACTTAAGCGCTACGGACTTGTTCTTTTTCTGAGGCTCATCCTCCTCTAGTTCTATCTCATGGCTTCTGAGAGAACTAACAAGTTCTTCAAGGTTGATATTGTTCAGATCCTTTGACAGCTTTAGAGCAGTAACCATAGGTCTCCATTTCTTTGGCAGACTTCTGACTATCTTCTTAACATGATCTGCAGTCGTGTATCCTTTGTCTAACACTTTAAGACCTGCAATAAGAGTTTGAAATCTAGAAAACATAGCCTCTACAGCTTCGTCGTCTTCCATTTTGAAGGCTTCATATTTCTGGATAAGTGCCAGAGCCTTCGTCTCCTTGACTTGGGAGTTTCCTTCATGGGTCATCTTCAGAGAGTCAAGTATATCTTTGGCAGTCTCTCTGTTGGTGATCTTTTCATATTCATTGTATGATATAGCATTTAGAAGTATTGTTCTGGCCTTGTGGTGATTTTTGAAAATACGTTTCTGATCTTCTGACATCTTACTTCTGGGAACTTCGGCTCCATTTAAGACTGGAGGTTTGTATCCATCTGTGACAATGTCCCATAGGTCAGCATCATAACCCAGAAAGAAACTTTCGATTCTGTCTTTCCAGTAATCAAATTTCTCTCCATCAAAAACAGGAGGCTTGGCATTGTAAGAATCTCTTTCATTTGAGTGGGCCATTGTTTTTCTCGAACTGGATCTCTCTACACGGTTAAGTGTTTGATTAGAAAATCAATAACAGAGCCGGAGCTCTGATACCAATTGAAGGTGAGAAAAACAAGAAAGGGGGGGTTTGAATTGTTTGGAAAAATAAGCGTTTTTCAAAATGAAAATCACACAAGGATTTTATACTGGTTCGCTTATAACACAAAGCTACTCCAGTCCACCCGGCCAAGGTGATTTCGCCTTCAACAAGGACTTAATCCACTAATCTTGAAAGATTACAAACAACGTCTAAGATACAAAATCTCTTAGCCCTCTCAAGTATACAGACTACACAGAGTCACTTGAGGAAATCAACAAAACAATAGAAGAAAGATTTATGTAATCTAGAGTGCTTCTAAGAAAGCAAAATATTACAATGTTAAGAACAAGAGTTTTTCACGTAATAAGCAAAAGCTTCGTGAAGATAGAGAGCAAGAGTGTTTTTCTTGTTGATGTTTCAGTATGATTTTTTCTCGTATATGTGTGTTACTGAAAATTGATTTTCAATCCTTTATATAGATCAGTTGAAGTGGTAGTTGAAACTGGTGGATATTGAGATGAAGTTACGCCATCACATAATTAGCTAATGCAGGATGACTTTTTCTTCTTGAAATGACTACTTACCACAAGTAGTATTTTCTTTATTGAGATTGGAGATTAACGTCTCTTTCTCAATTAGGAAATCCATTTGAAAATCTTTACTTGTCTTCAACGTTACTCTTTCATGATTAGCAAATCCATAATCAGAGTATTTGTGTTTCTGGAGAACCTTGGAATCTTGCTTCTGATGTTGATCTAAATAGAATCTTCAGAAAGCGTTGTTCAGAGTCAGAGGTTCTAGGACTTACTTCCTGTTAAGATGCTTCTGATACTTGTTGTTTAGTTCAGAGTTTGACTTTCTTGAACTTGTTTCTTCTTCAGAGCTTCTGATCATTTGATAATATACTTCTGATCTGGTACTCTATCTGATAATGTCATCAGAGTCCTGCACACTTAGAAACTTTTCGTTAGGGTGCCATTTTTGGTTTCATCCTTTGTTATCATCAAAATCAAGGAATCTGTTGTATCACAATTTTTGTTCTTACAGATGGATGTTAAATCGGACAAAGTGAAGCATGATGTTAAACTGGATGAAGTGAATGATAATGTTAAATCAAGTAATCGACTAGTTATTGTCGAAGTAGATGTTCGTGAACAATTTACAATAAACAAGAGTTTATGGTTCGTGAACATATGCTACAATGGATTCACGTGGAGGTTGGAAAATTGGAGTTTGGCGTTGTAATCAGAAGGTCCGACAATGCTTATAATAGAAGATAAACATTTGTAATAATGAGATGCAAAAGAAGTGGCGCGTACCAACCACAGATTGGGAAGTTGAAATGAGATGATAATGGATCGAGAAAATGTGAGTGCTCATTTAAATTGCGTGATTACCGTATGATGGATGACAATAGAAATTTAATGTGATTTTCGGTATACATTATCATGCCTTGACTGACAAGCTAGTCGGTCATCCCATTGTATGTCACCTTTTTCTGAAGGAGATGGAACTTGTTTCAAACATGACATTAAACATGGTGGCACCGAAATCATCGCATCTTTGAAATGAAAAATACCTCTAAATGTTTCAAATATCAAGAAAATATACAACGTGCATGCTCAAAATAGCAGGGCATTAAGAGGGCCAATATCTGTGATGTAACAACTGTTGAAGCCTTTGGAAGATTACCACTATATTTCTAGGTATAAAGTTTGTGAGGATAAAGTTACCTTTCGATATATATTTTAGAGTCATCCCAATTCCACCAAGTTGTTCAACATATTTACCATTGTGCTCATAATTGATTTAACATACAAAACAAACAAGTATAAACTTTCACTCCTAGAAATTATTGGTGTTACTTCTACGAGATGACATATTCAATCGGTTTTACATTTTTGGAATCCGAAAAAAGAGGACAATGTTACGTGGGCTTTAGAAATGTGAAAGACTATGTTGAAAGACCAAGAGAACATGCTCCAAGTAATAGTCATCGATCGTGACACCACACTGATGAATTCAGTTGCAGCGATGTTTCCTACATCGTTTGCATTACTTTGTAAGTATCACATAATCAAAACCTATCAAACCAACACAAACTGACAACTCCATCAGATGGTCTCATTCATACTTTGAACATGTTGACTCACATTTTTCAGATTCTCCGACTCCAAAATCCCAAAAAAGTGTTTTCAATGGTGCTCGCATTAGCAAACCATCTCCTCCACCGTCGTTACCAATCCATATTTAAGAGACACTACCAACTAGTCCTTATTCATCTTATATAAAATATAATGATGCATACAGAATCATACACAAAGCTATATAGGAAAAAATAAAATTATGATGCAATTCTCAATGCTCTTGTTCCATGTCTTAGTGGTTTGGCACCATTTGACAAATGGGCTTCTCAGAAATGAGACATATTATAACAAATGTTTATGATAGGGTGTGTATTGCTTTAACACAATATGGTTTCTCAGAAACATTCTTACCACTTTGGATTAGACCAACTCAAAATTCATTCGGACGTATCATGTGTATCGGTTATCTATAAAAAAAACATTTTGTTCAGGTTTATTTGAAATCGGAATATCCTATACCAAATACTTAAGGAGAATAGCGATCCAAAACGCAGCGGAATTTAAAATTTTCTCCTTTAGTGATCCTTAAGAATAGGTATGATCAGTGATAGAAACCATTACCTCTTGTGGCGATTGAATCCTTTGATGCAGATCTAAGGAGTGATCACGAACGTTTAATGGTGACAACGCCTCTACTCAGTCCATACAAACGGATTCCCTTCAATCTCAGTGCTAGTTGTTATGAATAAAGGTTTTGAGTGTGTATGTGTGTGTGTGTGTGTGTGTGTGTGTGTGTGAGAGAGAGAGAGAGAGAGAGAAACAAATTTTGTATCTAAACAAATGCTTCTGAATAAGGGTTCTATTTATAGAACCACTTGTGTGGGATGTAAGCTAAAAATCCCACTTAAGTGTATGTGGCTCATATCTTATGATATGCCAAAATCACTTAAGCACGTGGTACCTCACCATATTTCATATTCTACTTAAGTACATCGTACCTTACGATGTTCTATAATTCACTTAAGTGCACCATACCTTACGGTGTTCCTTATTTACTCTATCTCTCATCAATCCGTCCTTTTGTGTGTGACCCCATAGGTTTTCACGACATTAGCAATTATATTAAATCACGTATTTAACATAATAAACAGTGAGCGGTATCTAGTAACACATCACTGCTACGCAAGACACGAAAATGTCATGTGATATGACAAATCCTTTTGTGATATTACTTATGTGTATAATTACCCTTTTGCCCTTATGTCTATATTGAACACAAGGCATAGACCGTGTCATCCTTGTCCAATTCAATATTGGGCCTATAGACATTTATCATGTTACGCAGGATGGGAAAATTCCATCTAGGTCACTCATGCCCCTCAGCATGCTTCGTGGAGTACCCATCAACTGTCTTTATGGTCATCCAGTTACGGACAATGTTTGATCAGCAATAAAGCACTCGACTCTACATCTAGGGTCCATAGTGGTTTCAGGTCGAAGGGTGGTGTAGCACCTCAAATTTGCACCCTACCATTGTTTACATTCATTTCATATTAGGTCATAACATTGCATTGTTCATTTGCCCAAGAGCAAGCTCAATTGATGGATTGGGTCAGACTGATCAGGAGAATCAGTCAATCAAGCAAGTGAGTGCCATTTTTATTGGGACAAGGCCCTAGGGTTGATCTATCAAGCTCATATGGTCTAAGGATCATTTTGAAGTGGTTTGGCCAAAGGTTGGATGCTCAGAAGTCACCAGTCATTGTTCAGTCAACCAAAAACCCTAGAAAGTCAACTGTGGTCAACTGTGCCCGATTTTATGGATTGGAAGGTGGGAAATGGTTTGAAAGGCCCCATTCATGTCCATACGAGTCTCATTTGACATATCAAAGACCAAGGTTGAAGATTTGGAGGTCAGACAGAAAGTTTCCAAAAATAGCAGGTGACCTGTAATTTCAGCTGCCCAAAATGGAAACTTTTTCCCCTCAAAATAACTTCATCCTACAAGCTTCAAATGGAATTTTGTCCAACATGAAAGTTGAAGAGCTTGACCTCACCTTTCCAAAAAGTCCAAGAACTTGAAAATCCAATGCATGGTTGGAAAATTAGGGCTCAGTGAATTTCAGAAATGACCCATAATCAGGAGGCCATAATCTCCACATGGTTTGTCCAAATTGCAAGTTCTTTATATGCACAAACTCCATTTGACATGTACTTTCATGGTGCATAATTGGATTTCTTCAAAAGTGGCCAATGCAAAAAGTCAAATTTCAACTGGACAGTTAAGTGGACCAGGGGCAAAATTGTCCAACTTGTGAAATAATTGGAATTGTTGAGTGGGGATTTTTGCTACACCTCATAAATGGTATTTGAAACTTGTTGGAATCATCATTACATGGCTAGGCTTCATGGTTTGGAAATTGGCTTGTGGAATGAAAGTGCAAAATTGGACAAAGTGCAATTACATGGTGAAAATGAGAAATATGCATCCAATGAGAGTGAAACAAGTTGCAACAGCTCACACATGTCATTTTGAGAGTGTGTGAGCTGTCAATGAGCTGGCATTGGCTTATGTGTGAAAGTACCATTTTGTCCCTTACTTGAAAATTAACCATTTCACTAATCATTCAATTTGGTTAATTAGCATGATTAAGCTTGGATTAAGGTATCATATATAAACCTAATCACATTCTAATCATAACAAGAAAATCATTTCACCAAAAACCAGATCTGAAAACTCTCCAATTCTCTCAATTTCCTCAAGAACACAAAACCTTCAACTTCATCAAACTTCATCAATTGTTGATCAATCTTCGAGTTTCTTTTTGATTTGAACTCCTCTCATCATCATCTCCAACTGTTTGTGAAGATTGGAAGGCAAGGAGTGTGGAATCGTGACTGTACAAGGATTCATCATCAATGGCAAATCGTGATTATGAGCACTAGGAGTGGAATCAAGCAAATCTGAACGCATCATTCACCTTCCTGAGGATTATGCTACATCTGTTTGAAGCCAAAACACACGAATCCATCCAATTCCAGCGCTGCAATTTCCGGGTGAGTGAATTTCAAATTTCATAAAATGCTTGATGGTTATATGCGTTTTAAAGTTCATCTCATGTGGAGTTCAGTGATGTGTTTAGTTTATGAAATAGATGAATATAGCTCAGGAAATCTGGATTTAAAGATGCGATGTGAAACCCTAATTTCATCGATTTGCAAGATTTAGGAACTTTTAGATGAAATTAAGTTGATATTCGAGATCCTCGTGCTTAGACGAGTCCAACGGCTATCCATTTGTTCATTTTGGTTAGGATTCATGGATCATGTGTTCATAGGATTTCTGGAATTTTCCTGGGCAAAACGATGAAGATTAGTGTGTTAGATCTTCAAATCCGTTTGAAAATTTGAATCAGGCGTTTCCCGCTCCCGCCTCACATAATTACAAGTCTGCCATTACTAAATTTCAATTAATTCATAAAAATTCTAAAAAATTCATAAAGACTTTAAAAAATTCATAAAAAATCGTAAAAAATCAGAAAATTGTGGAAATTTTTGTGTTGACTTTGTTGTTGACTGTAGGATTTATTTGACTCATTTTTGAAGGTTGTGCATGGTAGGAATTTTGTTTGACCTAGGCTTGTTTCACATGTACTCATTTTTGATACATTCTACCAAATCCAATGTGAAATGCTCATAGTGTGAAATAAATTCTTGAAAATTTTTGTGATGATTGTGGACTGATCAATGTTTATTTACATGTAAATTTCATGAATTTTTGATACCTGGCCATTGAGTTACAAATTTTGGAACTTAGGTGTGACAATTTGTGTCACACCTCATTATGTCAACTTGCTGGATTTTTTTGAGTGACCTATACTTGTTGGAATAATGTGAAATTTTGCTTAATGTTTCATTAACATGTCAAGATTCTATGTGAATTTTTGTGGAATTTTATGTGGCATTTTCAAATTGATTGCTATTTTTCATTTCTGGTAGTTGAATTTGCAAGTTCATGTGACATATGTTGGAAGATTTAATGTGAAATGCTCATATGGTATTGAATGGCCATGAAATTTGGTATGAATGTTGTAGACACATGATAGAACATCCCTGTTTTGGTCCCATCCATTTCTTTATTGTTTTCATGGATTTATGAATTTTTGAAATGAATGCATGTGTTGATGTTGTGATTTGGAGCATGTAATTGTGTCTGTTTTTGTTGGTTTTCATTGACATAGTTCCCTTGGTCCAATTAGGCTAAAATTTGACATGCTAGACCTGGAATATCCCCTGTTTAGGTGTAAATTATTTGGGGATTTTTAGATTTGTTTTGATGTGGATTTGAATGCAATAGTTCTGTTTGGATGTTTGGTGCTCCATTTGAACTAGTTTGAATTGTTTTGTGCATGAAATGGATATAATGAATGATATGGACATGAGACTAATTGTGTTGGCTCTTGTTTGACATTAATTTGACTTTGGTTAGAGATCCCTTGCTGTTTAGGAATTTTTCTTGCCTTTGGACCCTAGGCTTGGCCTAGTGGTCTAGTTGCTAACATTTGATTGATTTTTCAGGATGAAAAGGTGCAATGTGAATGGAGAATGATCCAAGTCAATTCAATTGATGTTGTTTGATGTTTGTACACTAATATAACTTTGTTTTGTAGGTTGTGAAGTTTGGGATTGAGCTTTGAGCTTGCTTTGTTGTGCATTAGTTTGTATAGTCTAGATGATTAATACTTGCTGTTTATCTTTGTCTGTCTGAGTACTAACTGTGTTTGATTGTTTCCAGGTACTTTTAGTTGCTCAGTTCCTTGTGAACTTTTGCTTTTCTTTGCTTAAGCAACTTGCATTGAGGTGTAACTTCCTAACTTCATGTAGTCTGGAGACCCGGTCTGTTATTTGACCGGGCAAACTGTCTGAAGTCCTCCTTAAGAGGCAATGATTGTGGTTGTTTATTTTTCGTGCCAAGCAGGTGAAAGTCCTCTAAAAGAGGCAATTGGTGGAAGTTAGGGATAAGCAATCTATCCCCCACTATTCAGTTGAGTCTTCTCCTTGCTCCCATTACATGGTTGTAGCATTGAGATCCCAGCACAAGATCTTGTGCAGTGCACATTGTGTCAGAGTCTCTGAGTATAGAAGGGTTCCCCCATTCTGGACCCATGCTCATTTGTCAGAAGCTCTCCCTGGTCAGGGATAAGAGCTGTGAGGTCTTATCCTCACTTCGTCCTTTCATCAGCTTCACCTTAGCCTCTCAACGGCAAGGTTAAGAGCTAACCTTACCCCGATACAGAGGCTTGTTTGTTGAGGTTGATATGACCCCTCGACTAAAGCCTAGCCCTGATGTTTGAGCCCCTTGTTGGTGTGTTTATTTCATGCTGTATATGTTTGTGTGGTGTGATTGTATCCCCTAGGTTTGCTAGACTCCGCGTAGTCTCGTTTGCATGACAATTAAGGTAGCACGGTTCCTTCGTATAGGACTTCCTTTCTTGCTTGAGCTTTCCTAAAACACAAACAAACATTATCCCCTCTTAAGGATACGTCAACTCCTTCTACTACAGGTGAGTAAGTCTCCAAAGGTCGAGCATCAGGTAGATTGCGTAGTGACGTTGTCCACTTAAAAAACACAAACCAACAGGAATAGTTTAGCCGAACTACGGCAACTCTGATTCTCATGTCCAGATGAGATACGTAGGCACGAGATGCGATGTCTTGTCGAGTTTGACTAACCACTAACACTAATTCTCTTCTCTCGCCCTCGTCGCGATTGAGACCCCCTTCTCTTGCCCTAGTTGCAATCGAGACCCTTCTTCCGCCTGTGTCTTTGTTTTGTGTTGTTGTGTGCTTGGAAGCTGATGTAAGTCCATCGAGTGGCGTTCGGGTTCCAGTGTGTGTTTTGGTTCGGATGCTGATGTAAGTCCAGTGATTGGCATTCAGGCTCCTCGTTTGCCTCCTTGTGTGTGTTTTTGGTTCGGATGCTGATGTAAGCCCAGTGATTGGCATTCAGGCTCCACGTTTGCCATGGCCTGCATTTGTTTGTGTGCGTGTTAGCCGAGCTACGAATGCTCTGATTCTCCTTCATCCAAAGGAGATACGTATGCATAGGATGCGATATCCTAGCGAGCATGTGTCGTTTCCCCAGTCCGAACTACTTAGACTCTGATGTCTATGTTTGATAGACTAAGTAGGCCCAGGATGCGATATCCTGCCGAGTCAGTCTCTTGTTCTCTTGTGTCTCTTTCAGCCTGTGTAGATGATTGTGAGCAGCGTTTTTAGCAACCATTTTCCTTCCTTTTGTGCGTGGATCCCGTCGAGTACGACGGATGCGTAGGGGTGCTAATACCTTCCCTTCGCATAACCGACTCCCGATCCTATTCTCTTTGGTCGCGAGACCACGTCTTTTCCAGGTTTACTCTGAGCGTTTCCTTTCCCTCTTTTGGGATAAATAACGCACGGTGGCGGCTCTGTTGTTCTTGTTTCCCGCCGGTTTTTCGCGTAATGCGACAGCTGGCGACTCTGCTGGGGAGGATCGAGAAGTTGACCTGTGCTGGTCCTTCTTCCCTAAGCGAGTCTCTCCTAGCGCTTTCTAGGTTAGGGCTTTGGTTGCTATCTGCTGTTATTTATTGCATTCATTATTCATTGTTTGCATTCAATGTGTGCATTAATGTTTGCATTCATTCATTTTCATCTGCTGTGCTGGCTGTGTTTCTCTGTTAGGGGTGGGAATTACTCGAGGTAAAAGGCCCAATACCCAGGCTATGAGTGCAATCTAGGAAACCTAGGAATAGAGTGATTCATGGGAAGCGGGTGGTATGCGCCACTTAGCGGAACATTGACATCACGAGCAGTTCAGATTCTGATGGGGTATCATCGGTGCATACATCTGGTGTGCACAGGATGATATTCTTGAAAGGGTTGTTTATCCTGCGTTTCTCTCGACCTTACCCTGACCTAGATGACACCCGTGAGTGGGGAGGGAATGATGATTATTACATGTACTGTTGCTGATTTGTTGGTGACTTGTTGGTGACTCTTGGTGCTGATGGTGACTGTGAATTATGGACATTTATTTTTGGGACGCCGGAGTTCTGTCCGTGGTTTATCAGCGGGTTCCGTTTATTTCGGATCCCCGGGTTGAATTGAGAGTACCGGTTCAGAGGATCTGATTGTCATCCGTTCAGTGGATGTTCCTGTGATGGTAATGATGTAATCTCCAGTTCCGTTTATTTCGGAACTCCCCAAGTCGGATTTATGGTGACTCAGTTGTCTGTGACTGGTTCAGAGAATGGGTCTTCAGATGGCTTGGTGGCACAGTGACCTGCATTCATGCATTTGCATTCATCTTCATTCAACCCATGTCGATCCGTACTCAGGGTCCATTGTTGAGTGAGATACTGGTTGAGAGACATCCAGATGTCAGATTGTTATTGATGAAAAATTATTTGTCTCAGTGATGCTAGAATCCAAGGACGGAATATTCCTGGTACGGATAGACATTGCATGTGTGAGTCATACTAACCCATTTGCTATTTTGTAGGTGTCAACCGGTGCGCATAGCTCGTCTGTTCAAATTTCCTGCTAGGGGCAACAAATCCAAACTGATGGATCCACTTAACCCCGGTAAAGGCAGACATGTTTGGGATCGGTTATCGGCCAGATCAAGAGTCGTCTAGACCAAACAGAGGACGTCGTCCACCGTACATCTTTGTCAGTGCAGGAATGTTGGATTCTGATCATGCTTGTTCAGTGAGTGAAGAGATCGACCGCGACCGCGAGCTCGAGTTGTGGATAAAGTCGTGCGTACCAGGCAATTGGAAGGCCTCCAAAATCACCACTGTCGCTCATCCGGAAGTGTAGCATTTCTGTGTTTTAATTTTGTTTGCATGAAAGCCATACGTTTTGCCCGAAACGTAATGGTCTATTGTAAGGGTCATCTCATGTGTTTCATTTTGCAACATTTTGCATCAGTAATAAATGGATGTTTTTGTGATCAAAAGCGGTGTTCCCTGTTTTTCATTTTTTGCAGTTTTAAAAAATAAAAATGGCAATGTTTTTCGTTTTTCTTTTGAACTTGTCTTGTTCCAACCACAAAAGTGATTACCCTCCTGATCTCATCGATAACAATTTGGTTACACCTCTATATGACTTCGACAATCCAAGCTATCATGCCGAAGAAAAAGGCAAAGAAGATTGTGATCTGCTGGAATTAGCTAGGTTGTTGAAACAAGAGGAGAAGGTGATTCAACCACACGAGGAGCGAGTCAAGATGGTAATCCCAAGTACCGCCGAGGTCAGAAGGGAAATGAAAGTTGAGGCCGCTTCAGAGGCAAGTCAAGAGCAGAATGGTAGCCCTGTTGAAAGAGCAGGTTGATATCTTCACCTGGTTGCATCCAGATACACCAGGGTGGAATACCCATGTTATGGGGCACGAGCTACCATCGAGAGAAGACTATCCTCTAGTGAAGAAGAAGGTCGGTGCCACGAACCAAAGGGCTACGGTGACTTTGTTTCATGATATGACTCATCGTGAAAGCGAATGCCATGTTGATGACATGATGACAAAGTCCCAAGCAGAAGAGGGGCACCCGGTGGACTTGATCAAGTTGTTTGACCGGTGGAGATAACTCATACTGTTGAGTCTAAGTCAGTGCACTTATGGAGTGCTGTCCAGCAAGCTGCCGAGGCATGTTGTGAATGAAAGAGGAATCGAGGTTTTTCCTGCAAAAAAGAAAAAAGAAAAAAAACAGTGCAAGAAACGCCTGAACCAAAAACAAACAAAAAAAAAGAGAGAAAAGAAATCAAATGGTCAGGTGGAATGATGACTGCCAAGGGGCATGGAAAGAAAAAATGAGTAGCAGGAACCTCTGATTCTGATGCCTTCCTTGGAAGAAACAACTGTTAATCTGGTACTTGACAACCCTCAAGGGGTCTACGAGGTGTGTATGTGTCAGCATGACGAGTCTTGTCGAAAAGAACATGCAATTTACCTAAGCAAAAAGTTTATCGACCGTGAAATAATACACTCACTGCTCGAGAAAACTTGATGTACTTTGGCATAGGCTGCTCGCCGACTGAGACAGTATGCTGGTTCATACCACCTTGTGGATGTCCAAAATGGATCTGATCAAGTATGTGCTTGAGGAGATAGCGTTGAACGGACGGGTTGCGAGAGGGCAAATGGCGTCAACTGAATACGATATTCAGTATACCTCCCAGAAAGCAATCGAGAAGAGGGTATTGTATGGTTATCTCGCCCAACAACCCATTGATGATTCTCAACCAAGGAAGGTTGAAGTCCCTGATGAGGACATCTCGAGGTACTCAAATCGAAAGATTGAGAGTGACCGATCCCGGAGGAGGGGCCTGACCCTGAATCCGAACGGATTCTGATGTCTGATGGGGAGAGTTTAAAGTGAATGAGCTAGTGCTTCCCCGATAACAGTTGAAAGCGCCAACGATGGTGGCTGAGTACGAAGTTGGTATCCTGAGTGTCGTACCTCGGTACGTGCATCTACTGGGGCAACACCTTCCTCATTCAGTATGGGATGGGAGTGATATTGCCTGCTGGAGGCAAGATCTCATTGTGGAGAGTCCAGATGGATGAGAAGTTAGAAAAGGGCGAGTGGATGAGGACTCGGTATGACGCGTTGAGCCTGATTGAGAGAAGAGTTCGACAATTACTTGTCGTGGGGCAGTTGTACCCAGTAAAGGAAGCGTGTTGTTAACCGAGACGTGTGACCTCGTGGGTAGCATGGAAGAGATGTGGTGTTGAAAAGGATCCTTCCTCCTCAAGACGATCGTGGGGCAAATGGATAAGCAGTTATGAATGTCCATTCGTGGTCAAGAAGGTTTTCTTTGACAGAGCCTTGTTGTCGATGACCACGAATGATGAAGATTTTCCATTCCCTGTGAATGCGGACGCAGTTAGAAAATACTTCGTGAAAGAGACCCGCTGGACAAAAAGAATAAAGAGTCCAGGCAAAAAAGGGCATCCCGGCGAACCAAGGAAAAAGAGAAAAGGTTCGGGCAAAAGTTAGGGATAATGAAAAAACTGTACACCCGGCAAGTCGAAAACCCCACAAGGGCGACTTGGGCAAAAAAGGGTCTCCTGGTGGACTGAAACCCGAAAGGGCGGTCCAGGCAAAAGAGGGATTGAAACGAACAACTGCGTCTAGCATGATCGTTTGGGCTTTGAATGACTTGGATAATCTCCGCAAGAGACCGATCGGAAGCGTCTTGTTCAGAAGACAGAAAGTGCGGAAAGTCTTGAGGGCATATGAGGTTTAACCGAGTTGGAACTCGATGAGATCATGGTTTCACATTGCCATTAGGGTAGATTTTTTTTCCTTTTGTGCGCAATCACCTCTTTCCAGGGTTTGCTTCCTGTGTGTTGCTCGATTCTGAGCCATCCTTTGTGTTTCAGTCAATAAAATACGTGTTCAGTCAAATAGTTTTGTTTTTGTTTTCATTACTGCTTTGATTACGAAAACATTCGTTCGTTTTGATAAGAATATTTGCATTTTGAAACATGGAGGTCCCTTCCGATGCATGCTTATAAGATTGAAATCTGGAAATCTTATTCGGAAGTTTGAGTGACCAAGATGTTGAAGTGTTGGCACGCCTGGGGCACGCTTTTATCTAACAATCTCTTGTGCAGGTGCTGTTAGATATCTTCATTCGCTGGCAAGTAGTGATATGGAGCCTTTTGACAAAAGATCCCCACAGAGTCCAACCAGGGGCAAGGGATAGACGAACGGTGAAAGGACGACGAAAGAAGGACGAAGATCCTAGAAGGTTTAATCAAGAAGACTCTTCAAAGTCTGAGGACTGGGAAGTTTGTATAATCCCAGGAGTGCGATCCCCGTGGAGTACGGAGGAGTCGGGAATACAAGGTGATGGATCAGAAAAGTCCAGATGAGTCTGGGAGTTCTCAAAAGCGGAAAGTCAACACTGTGGTAGGATGATGAACACCAGTGTTCGACGAATCGAAGGGCGGCCCGTGTCCGATAGGCCGTATTTCCCCAATGGGTTTGAGAGTGTCATCTCCCTAGCAGATTCGAGATCAGTGCCTCCTCAGCAAGCCTGAAGGTTACCATATCCTCAGCGGAGTTGTGACTGTTTCCCAAGTCTGAAGCTGTCTTCCCAGCAGAGTTTGTGTTGATGGTTCTCCCCCAGCAAGGTCCCCAAGTGGATCAAGTTCGGAGAAAATCATCTCCAGTAGAGACAAGTATTGGTTGCCTCCCCTAGCAGGGTAATCTCTAAGCAGTCCGGGTTCGATGGAGATCATCCCCAGCAAGGTTTGTCTTTCCCCAGCAGGGTGGAAGTTGACGTGGTAATGAGATCCTCAGTGCAGTTCCTGGAGTTCCTCAGTGTTGTCTCTGGAGGAGACGCGTGTTTATGCATTCATCATGTAGATAAGCATAACATATTGCATCATTAGTGCGTGGCATTTCCACAATCATGGGGCATTACGCTAAAAAAAAACTCATGCATCTGCATTGCAAGCATATCCATTAGCCCGAGGCCGTGGTGAATTGACCAAGAATGGGTTGTTGGAAAGAGTTTAGCATCGCTTGGATCGATTTCAGAATTGGGTTCCCCAGCAGGGTTGAGAGAGGTGTTTTCCCAACAAGTGACCCCGCAAGTGAGGGGGTATCCCCATCATTGTTACTCCCCAATTGGTAGCATCTTGCCAGCTTGGATCTTTTTCCTTAGCAGATGTGGGGGTGTCTGATCTCTCCATGTAGAGTTGACCCTTTAAGCAGAAAATGTCTGTCATTTCCTTCTGCGCTCCCCACGAGTTGTGTCCTCGTGGATGACGGTTGTTTCCGTTCCCTCCCCTTGGGATGGGTTTTCCCTAGTGAGTTCTTTCCTCATTAGGATGTCTTGGTTCAGTTTGCCTTTTTGTATCGATCCTGAATTGGCTTCCTTGTGGCTGTCTCCTGTTTTTCCCTGGGGCATAAATGAATAGTTGCTCACTAACCGGCACTCATTCATCTTATCCTCAGCGGAATTTTATGGCTTCTACCTACAAACCGGTAGTTGTAAGTCCTATCTTTGTGGTTTTCTACCTACAACCCGGTAGTTGTAAAATCCCACTTTCATCCCCTAGCAGAGGTAACCTTTGTGGTTCATTCTGTTTGTTGGCTTCTACCTATAATCCGGTAGTTGTAAGTCCTATCTTTGTGGTTTTCTACCTACAAGCTGGTAGTTGTAAAATCCCACGTTCTCCCCTTGGTGGAGTTGACCCTTTGTGCTCATCCTAGTTGATGACGGTTACTTTTCCTTGGTTTTCTGCCTACAAACTGGCCGATGTAATCCCCTCTTTGCAGTTATCAGTACCCAGTTGGCGGTATTGATAGTCTTGTCCCCTCTGGATACTTGCCTTGATCAAGCAGTATTGTCCCCAGTGGGTCTTCCCCTTCCTTTTGGATGCTTGCTCCGAGTAAGCAATTTTATCCCCTTTTGATTGGTCATCTTTGCATACCCAGTCTGGTACCCCGATGCCTTTCTTTTCGGTCGATCTATCCATTTAACAACCTGCAACCCGGTTATGGATAGTCTTCCATGCGAGTCTATTATCTACGTTTTAACGGCTATAGATAATATGTCTCATGCACTCTCTGGTCAGTCTTTTGATTGTTTTCTCCAGCAGAGTAAGATTCGTATTCCTTGTGGAATCGAATATCCATCCTTTAACAAGTTTGCTTTCGCTCTCTTCAGGATGATGTCGGTCGTTTATCCATCTAACAACCTGCAACCCGGTTATGGATAATCTTCCATGCGAGTATGTTATCTACGTTTCGACGGCTATAGATAATATGTCTCATGCGCTCTTGGGTCGAAGTCGTCCTCCCCAGTCGAGTAAGATTCGTATTCCTTGTGGAATCGAATGTCCATCCTTTAACAAGACTGCTTTTCTAACCCTCTTCAGGATGTTGAGTGTTTTGGAACACAAACCAATTCACGTTTTGGTCGGTCACCTGTTTCATACCTACAACCCGGTATCCTTGGTGTTCCTTCCTGTCGGCACCCGCGTGTGTTGCTTCTTTGGTGTCGGTAAACACCATCTTTCGGTGATTTCCAGTCATGCGTAGTGTCTGGTATTCTTTGGTGTCGGTAAACACCATCTTTCGGTGCTTTCCCAGTCATGCGTAGTGTCTGGTCTTCTTTGGTGACGGTAAACATCATCGTTCGATGTTCGTAACGTCCTCCCTTCCCTAGTGAAGTTTACTCCTCTCCGTTGGTGTCGATAAACGTCGAGTTTTTCCTATGCGTCCGTTGGCGTATAGTTGATATCTTTCCCCACAGGGTCGTCCCCAAAAGATTTCTCCTTCTCCGTTGGTGTCGATAAACGTCGAGTTTTTCCTATGCGTCCGATGACGTCTAGTTGCTTATTCCCCGCAGATCATTTGGTAAGGCCAGATGATTCCCCTCAGAGTCTCCTCCTCTCCGTTGGTGTCGATAAACGTCGAGTTTTTCCTATTCGTCCTATGGCGTATAGTTGTACCCTTCCCCAAGTGGATCTACCTCCTCGTTGGTTTCGATAAACGTTGTGTTTTTCTCATTCGTCCGATGACGTCTGATTGTGTACCCTATTCCCATTCATTCATTAATGTCTGGTTGATTTCCCAACCAGAATTCCCAGTAGACGTCCTATTCGGTTTCCGGTTGTGGTGCCTTTCCCTCGTGAAGTGGCTTTCTCCTTCTCCCTTTCGTCCTATGACGTCTGGCTGAGTTTTCTCCTTCTCCCTTTCGTCCGATGACGTCTGGTTGAGTCTCCCTTTCGTCCTATGACGTCTGGCTGAGTTTTCTCCTTCTCCGTTGGTGTCGATAAACGTTGAGTCTCCCTTTCGTCCTATGACGTCTGGCTGAGTTTTCTCCTTCTCCGTTGGTGTCGATAAACGTTGAGTCTCCCTTTCGTCCTATGACGTCTGGCTGAGTTTTCTCCTTCTCCGTTGGTGTCGATAAACGTTGAGTCTCCCTTTCGTCCTATGACGTTTGGCTGAGTTTTCTCCTTCTCCGTTGGTGTCGATAAACGTTGAGTCTCCCTTTCGTCCTATGACGTCTGGCTGAGTTTTCTCCTTCTCCGTTGGTGTCGATAAACGTTGAGTCTCCCTTTCGTCCTATGACGTCTGGTTGAGTTTTCTCCTTCTCCGTTGGTGTCGATAAACGTTGAGTCTCCCTTTCGTCCTATGACGTCTGGCTGAGTTTTCTCCTTCTCCGTTGGTGTCGATAAACGTTGAGTCTCCCTGTCGTCCTATGACGTCTGGTCGAGTCTTCCCATTCATCCTATGATGTCTGGTTACCTCTCCGTTGGTCTTGGTAAACGTTGAGTTTTTCCCCATTACGTCTGCTGACGTATGGTTGTATCTCTCTTCCCATTCATCCTATGATGTCTGGTTACCTCTCCGTTGGTCTTGGTAAACGTTGAGTTTTTCCCCATTACGTCCGCTGACGTATGGTTGTATCTCTCTTTCCATTCATTCATTAATGATTGGTTACCTCTCCGTTGGTCTTGGTAAACGTTGAGTTTTTCCCCATTACGTCCGTTGACGTATGGTTGTATCCTTTCCTGGTTATCCCCAGTAGAGTTGATTTACCTCTCCGTTGGTCTTGGTAAACGTTGAGTTTTTCCTAGTTGTCCGTTGGCGTCTAGTTGAGATGATTTCTGATCCCAGTCATCGTGTGTCGATGTCTGGATGTGCTTGTACCTCTGAAAAAAAAAAACAATAGAAACAAGAAAACAGAAAATTTCCCAGCAGTGTGCAAATTTCTACGGTTCTTGGTATTCAATCCCTGTTTACCCTGAAAGTCTGACAGCCGTTGCTCTCATCCATTCGGGTTCCCAGTTGATTGAATAGGGGCAGCTGTAGCACCTCAAATTTGCACCCTACCATTGTTTACATTCATTTCATATTAGGTCATAACATTGCATTGTTCATTTGCCCAAGAGCAAGCTCAATTGATGGATTGGGTCAGACTGATCAGGAGAATCAGTCAATCAAGCAAGTGAGTGCCATTTTTATTGGGACAAGGCCCTAGGGTTGATCTATCAAGCTCATATGGTCTAAGGATCATTTTGAAGTGGTTTGGCCAAAGGTTGGATGCTCAGAAGTCACCAGTCATTGTTCAGTCAACCAGAAACCCTAGAAAGTCAACTGTGGTCAACTGTGCCCGATTTTATGGATTGGAAGGTGGGAAATGGTTTGAAAGGCCCCATTCATGTCCATACGAGTCTCATTTGACATATCAAAGACCAAGGTTGAAGATTTGGAGGTCAGACAGAAAGTTTCCAAAAATAGCAGGTGACCTGTAATTTCAGCTGCCCAAAATGGAAACTTTTTCCCCTCAAAATAACTTCATCCTACAAGCTTCAAATGGAATTTTGTCCAACATGAAAGTTGAAGAGCTTGACCTCACCTTTCCAAAAAGTCCAAGAACTTGAAAATCCAATGCATGGTTGGAAAATTAGGGCTCAGTGAATTTCAGAAATGACCCATAATCAGGAGGCCATAATCTCCACATGGTTTGTCCAAATTGCAAGTTCTTTATATGCACAAACTCCATTTGACATGTACTTTCATGGTGCATAATTGGATTTCTTCAAAAGTGGCCAATGCAAAAAGTCAAATTTCAACTGGACAGTTAAGTGGACCAGGGGCAAAATTGTCCAACTTGTGAAATAATTGGAATTGTTGAGTGGGGATTTTTGCTACACCTCATAAATGGTATTTGAAACTTGTTGGAATCATCATTACATGGCTAGGCTTCATGGTTTGGAAATTGGCTTGTGGAATGAAAGTGCAAAATTGGACAAAGTGCAATTACATGGTGAAAATGAGAAATATGCATCCAATGAGAGTGAAACAAGTTGCAACAGCTCACACATGTCATTTTGAGAGTGTGTGAGCTGTCAATGAGCTGGCATTGGCTTATGTGTGAAAGTACCATTTTGTCCCTTACTTGAAAATTAACCATTTCACTAATCATTCAATTTGGTTAATTAGCATGATTAAGCTTGGATTAAGGTATCATATATAAACCTAATCACATTCTAATCATAACAAGAAAATCATTTCACCAAAAACCAGATCTGAAAACTCTCCAATTCTCAAGAACACAAAACCTTCAACTTCATCAAACTTCATCAATTGTTGATCAATCTTCGAGTTTCTTTTTGATTTGAACTCCTCTCATCATCATCTCCAACTGTTTGTGAAGATTGGAAGGCAAGGAGTGTGGAATCGTGATTGTACAAGGATTCATCATCAATGGCAAATCGTGATTATGAGCACTAGGAGTGGAATCAAGCAAATCTGAACGCATCATTCACCTTCCTGAGGATTATGCTACATCTGTTTGAAGCCAAAACACACGAATCCATCCAATTCCAGCGCTGCAATTTCCGGGTGAGTGAATTTCGAATTTCATAAAATGCTTGATGGTTATATGCGTTTTAAAGTTCATCTCATGTGGAGTTCAGTGATGTGTTTAGTTTATGAAATAGATGAATATAGCTCAGGAAATCTGGATTTAAAGATGCGATGTGAAACCCTAATTTCATCGATTTGCAAGATTTAGGAACTTTTAGATGAAATTAAGTTGATATTCGAGATCCTCGTGCTTAGACGAGTCCAACGGCTATCCATTTGTTCATTTTGGTTAGGATTCATGGATCATGTGTTCATAGGATTTCTGGAATTTTCCTGGGCAAAACGATGAAGATTAGTGTGTTAGATCTTCAAATCCGTTTGAAAATTTGAATCAGGCGTTTCCCGCTCCCGCCTCACATAATTACAAGTCTGCCATTACTAAATTTCAATTAATTCATAAAAATTCTAAAAAATTCATAAAGACTTTAAAAAATTCATAAAAAATCGTAAAAAATCAGAAAATTGTGGAAATTTTTGTGTTGACTTTGTTGTTGACTGTAGGATTTATTTGACTCATTTTTGAAGGTTGTGCATGGTAGGAATTTTGTTTGACCTAGGCTTGTTTCACATGTACTCATTTTTGATACATTCTACCAAATCCAATGTGAAATGCTCATAGTGTGAAATAAATTCTTGAAAATTTTTGTGATGATTGTGGACTGATCAATGTTTATTTACATGTAAATTTCATGAATTTTTGATACCTGGCCATTGAGTTACAAATTTTGGAACTTAGGTGTGACAATTTGTGTCACACCTCATTATGTCAACTTGCTGGATTTTTTTGAGTGACCTATACTTGTTGGAATAATGTGAAATTTTGCTTAATGTTTCATTAACATGTCAAGATTCTATGTGAATTTTTGTGGAATTTTATGTGGCATTTTCAAATTGATTGCTATTTTTCATTTCTGGTAGTTGAATTTGCAAGTTCATGTGACATATGTTGGAAGATTTAATGTGAAATGCTCATATGGTATTGAATGGCCATGAAATTTGGTATGAATGTTGTAGACACATGATAGAACATCCCTGTTTTGGTCCCATCCATTTCTTTATTGTTTTCATGGATTTATGAATTTTTGAAATGAATGCATGTGTTGATGTTGTGATTTGGAGCATGTAATTGTGTCTGTTTTTGTTGGTTTTCATTGACATAGTTCCCTTGGTCCAATTAGGCTAAAATTTGACATGCTAGACCTGGAATATCCCCTGTTTAGGTGTAAATTATTTGGGGATTTTTAGATTTGTTTTGATGTGGATTTGAATGCAATAGTTCTGTTTGGATGTTTGGTGCTCCATTTGAACTAGTTTGAATTGTTTTGTGCATGAAATGGATATAATGAATGATATGGACATGAGACTAATTGTGTTGGCTCTTGTTTGACATTAATTTGACTTTGGTTAGAGATCCCTTGCTGTTTAGGAATTTTTCTTGCCTTTGGACCCTAGGCTTGGCCTAGTGGTCTAGTTGCTAACATTTGATTGATTTTTCAGGATGAAAAGGTGCAATGTGAATGGAGAATGATCCAAGTCAATTCAATTGATGTTGTTTGATGTTTGTACACTAATATAACTTTGTTTTGTAGGTTGTGAAGTTTGGGATTGAGCTTTGAGCTTGCTTTGTTGTGCATTAGTTTGTATAGTCTAGATGATTAATACTTGCTGTTTATCTTTGTCTGTCTGAGTACTAACTGTGTTTGATTGTTTCCAGGTACTTTTAGTTGCTCAGTTCCTTGTGAACTTTTGCTTTTCTTTGCTTAAGCAACTTGCATTGAGGTGTAACTTCCTAACTTCATGTAGTCTGGAGACCCGGTCTGTTATTTGACCGGGCAAACTGTCTGAAGTCCTCCTTAAGAGGCAATGATTGTGGTTGTTTATTTTTCGTGCCAAGCAGGTGAAAGTCCTCTAAAAGAGGCAATTGGTGGAAGTTAGGGATAAGCAATCTATCCCCCACTATTCAGTTGAGTCTTCTCCTTGCTCCCATTACATGGTTGTAGCATTGAGATCCCAGCACAAGATCTTGTGCAGTGCACATTGTGTCAGAGTCTCTGAGTATAGAAGGGTTCCCCCATTCTGGACCCATGCTCATTTGTCAGAAGCTCTCCCTGGTCAGGGATAAGAGCTGTGAGGTCTTATCCTCACTTCGTCCTTTCATCAGCTTCACCTTAGCCTCTCAATGGCAAGGTTAAGAGCTAACCTTACCCCGATACAGAGGCTTGTTTGTTGAGGTTGATATGACCCCTCGACTAAAGCCTAGCCCTGATGTTTGAGCCCCTTGTTGGTGTGTTTATTTCATGCTGTATATGTTTGTGTGGTGTGATTGTATCCCCTAGGTTTGCTAGACTCCGCGTAGTCTCGTTTGCATGACAATTAAGGTAGCACGGTTCCTTCGTATAGGACTTCCTTTCTTGCTTGAGCTTTCCTAAAACACAAACAAACATTATCCCCTCTTAAGGATACGTCAACTCCTTCTACTACAGGTGAGTAAGTCTCCAAAGGTCGAGCATCAGGTAGATTGCGTAGTGACGTTGTCCACTTAAAAAACACAAACCAACAGGAATAGTTTAGCCGAACTACGGCAACTCTGATTCTCATGTCCAGATGAGATACGTAGGCACGAGATGCGATGTCTTGTCGAGTTTGACTAACCACTAACACTAATTCTCTTCTCTCGCCCTCGTCGCGATTGAGACCCCCTTCTCTTGCCCTAGTTGCAATCGAGACCCTTCTTCCGCCTGTGTCTTTGTTTTGTGTTGTTGTGTGCTTGGAAGCTGATGTAAGTCCATCGAGTGGCGTTCGGGTTCCAGTGTGTGTTTTGGTTCGGATGCTGATGTAAGTCCAGTGATTGGCATTCAGGCTCCTCGTTTGCCTCCTTGTGTGTGTTTTTGGTTCGGATGCTGATGTAAGCCCAGTGATTGGCATTCAGGCTCCACGTTTGCCATGGCCTGCATTTGTTTGTGTGCGTGTTAGCCGAGCTACGAATGCTCTGATTCTCCTTCGTCCAAAGGAGATACGTATGCATAGGATGCGATATCCTAGCGAGCATGTGTCGTTTCCCCAGTCCGAACTACTTAGACTCTGATGTCTATGTTTGATAGACTAAGTAGGCCCAGGATGCGATATCCTGCCGAGTCAGTCTCTTGTTCTCTTGTGTCTCTTTCAGCCTGTGTAGATGATTGTGAGCAGCGTTTTTAGCAACCATTTTCCTTCCTTTTGTGCGTGGATCCCGTCGAGTACGACGGATGCGTAGGGGTGCTAATACCTTCCCTTCGCATAACCGACTCCCGATCCCATTCTCTTTGGTCGCGAGACCACGTCTTTTCCAGGTTTACTCTGAGCGTTTCCTTTCCCTCTTTTGGGATAAATAACGCACGGTGGCGGCTCTGTTGTTCTTGTTTCCCGCCGGTTTTTCGCGTAATGCGACAGGTGGTATACACCACTATCACCATGAGAATAACTTATGACACTTTGCATAATATTCTATATGGTATTCTCATAGCGGGTCAATCCAGTATAAATATCACTCCTAATATTCATACCTATGTTTAAGACTTGATAACTCCTTATCCATGATCCATGACATGTGATCATCAGTCTATATACATAAGAGTCTAAATGTTTTAATGTTATCCCACTTCACAACAAAGCTCGACTACGGATACTTTAAGAATAATGTCCTTATATTAATGGGATCTCATGATTAAGTCACACTTGATACATTAAATGGACTATATATTCTAGGGACTTTATTAAACAAACATAATAAAGAAAAAGCCTTTTATTATTAATAAATAATTTGATACAAGTACCAAAAGTATTGGGCTCTAGGGATTACACCAACAAATACATCACTGGAGTGGACGACACATTTCACACAAGATACTGAAACTTGGTCAGATCACTTTATGGAAAGGATGGAAGAGTTCACCAAGTTGAGCGACAATGTAAGAGAAATAAATAAGGAAAGGCCAAATAAGGAACCACCAGTAGATTTAGGTAATGGCATATGTTTCGATGCATTTTAGTTTTAACTTAACATTGTAACTCATATTTTTGTAATGTAATATTGTCCATAATGTTATAAAATTAGGTGCTAATTTTTGGACAATTTCAGTGTTTTAAATTATGCACTGTATTATACACTAGTTTTGTATGAATAGTGGTTTAGGCGGGTCCGAAGATGCATCTCTAGACACACATTTTAACCATTAAAAAATAATAGGGGATTATACAAATATGCATCTCCGTATAGACCTTTATTTTTGAAAAAAATAGGATGTATCCAGAGATGCATCTCCTAAATATGGCATGATGAAAAGATATGGTTTCTATGGTCTAACTTGATCTACCACTTGTATAAATAGAGGTTCCTATTACATTTTATTTACAAAAAATAAAATGAATACATATTCTCATCTTGCCTTTGTGTATTTCAATGAAGAAAATCCCCCACTTTAGTTTAGGGTCTCAGAGGACATACTTCTCGTTGATCTGAAAACCAAACTGAGCACTCTCCTACGATATCCAGAAAATCGATGAGTTATTAAGCTTAAGTACCATTAACTTTTGATTGAAAACAAATGTAAGATGCGGTTCACCATGCTTGAACTGAAGATGGGTGGTGACTTAAAGGTGATGTGGAGCACCTTTTGTCGTTACACAACAAAGGATCTGATTGAAGTGGGTGCGGTGATTGCGAGATCAACTGAACATATACTAAGGATATTGCAACGTACTGAATCACTAGTTTATAATTAAATGTAATGTTAAATTTATGTTAACGTTAAAAATTATCTATGTAATGTTTATTTATGTTAATTTATGTTGTTTTTCCATTCTGCCATTATTTTTAGTTATTCCTGGTTTGAACTAACATAGCATATTCTAGAGATTCATTTCTGAAAAACTCATTGAATATTGCACTAAGGGGTGTTACGGAGATGTATCTTTGGGTTAATATTTTATGCATAGGAGATGCATCTTCAAACTTAATTTTAACAGAATAAGGGTTTCTTAACAATTTCTCCAGAGGTATGTGTGAAAAAGGTGCGTCCGGAGATGGATCTCCAAACGCTATGGACAATTGTGACTATACACAGTGGTGAGGGAACACCCCTAAGACTGGAAAGGAAAAAAATAGTTAAATGTACTTCTAAGTTTTCACATCACCCTTTTCGTCATTTTTTATTTCTTTGGTGGTAAGCAAAGATCTGCTATATAATTTATTTTAGAAAAAAAATGCTTTAAAATTCAGACTTTTGGTGAACAAAAAGTAAATATCTTAGGTTTAGACTTAATTTATTTTGAATGATGTTAAAATTAAAATTAGAATAGATGTATTATACTTAAATTCTTCAAAATATTTTTCAAGTTGTTAGAATTGTTGGAGTTCAACAACGAACCTCCATAAAAAATGCACAAGAGGAAGAAGATTATGAATAGTTGCATACACACACACACATACACACACACACACACACACACACACACACACACACACACAGAGAGAGAGAGAGAGAGAGAGAGAGAGAGAGAGAGAGAGAGAGAGAGAGAGAGAGAGAGAGAGAGAGAGAGAATGTAATTAACTTTTATTTACTTTCTCAAAATACAGAAAAATTGTTGAAATTTGTTACAAATGCAACTTCATTTGAGTTTTTATAGTAAAACTCAAATGAAACTCAAATTCAAATTCAAATGCAAATGTAAATGTAAATGCAAATGAAACTAATCTTGAATGTTGAATTACATTCAACACCATCCCTTAATTAACATTCAAGTTAAAAATCCAAAACACCAATTTCATTCCTCAAATTGATGAAGTGTTCAGTTTTGATTGGCTTGGTCATCACATCTGCAAGTTGCTTCTGAGTGCTGACATGAACAACCTCAAGTACTCCATTTTGAACCTGATTGTGCATAAAATGGTACTTAGTATCAATGTGCTTGCTTATTCCATGAAACACTGAGTTCTTCGCAAGATTCTGATAAGTTCCAAATTATGGTTAATTTGTACATGAAAACATGGAATTTGTTAATTTGTTTCATTAGATTCTTGTAGAAAAACCTCAACTTTTGTGTAAATATCTAACTATATTAGTTTATCATGTAATTAGTTTTAGTTTTCTTAATTTCAACCCATTTTGTAGGTATTTATGCTTAGGAGGAGCTTTGGTTATCAAAAGACAAAGATATGGCTTCAACATGCATTTTTTGGATCAAAGAAATCATGTTGGTGGGGCTTAGCTCCATTATAGCACAGTAGGTGGGGCTTAGCACGGTCATAGCTCCACCCAAATTTTTAATATTGATTAGAACTTAAATTTAGTTTTAATTAGAAATTAGGTAGGATCTATGCCAATTTTCAATATTAGGTTAAACCATTTTTAGGATTTTATCGTTTTAGGTTCTAGTTAGGTTTTTATTAGAATTTAATTTTGCTAATAATTGAGATACTTTTGCAATTTGACCATTTTACCCTTTAAGGGTTATTTTGGGTATTTTATCCATATAATCACATGCTCCCTTAGGAATGGAATTAACATAGAAATTTTAGTCTAGATTTTTTACCAACATTAACATGCTCCCTTAAGATTTCTAGCATAGAGTTTTCAATCAACTATAACATGATCCCTTAGGATAATTTGATTAAACTCTAACCATTAGATTAGGTTCTAATCCAGTTTCTTAAATCATTATAAACCCTCCGATTAAATTGATCAAAAGCAATTTTGATCAATTAAATCCTTTGAACTTGTATAATCCCACAGTCTAAATTGAGTGACCAAAAGACCGTTGGTCACTTAATAATACTTTTATTCTAAGCTGTGGAGCTTGAAGACTCAAGTCATGATCTTCAATCAAGGCATCCTCAGTCATACCAGGCAGTGGATAATACAAGCAATCAAAGGTGGCAAACTACAAGAGTTTGTTAAATCAAAGTTACAATTGTGTGGCATGAGCCTTAAGTAAGAAAAAATGATTGGACTGGAGAATTCCTACCCCCATTCTGAGTATCCTTGGGTATGGGACGAATGACCCATCGCTCATCATATTCACCTCTATTCATAGACTTTAGTGCAATTCGAATCGAACAATTGATAAGGCCATCCTCAGTACAAGAAACAACAAAGTTTCTCCTATCTCAATTTGAAAGTTAGGACGAGAATTACATGCCATGAGCCTTAAGTAGTAAAGAAGGAATGAGACTGGAGCTTTCCTACACTCATTCTGGATATATTTGGGTGTGAGACGTTTAGCTCGTTGCTTATTGTATCCATCTTTACTCATAGAATTTAGTGCGATTCTTATCAAGTAACTATCAAGTCTATTCCACTCTTTCATTCTATCATTCTATCATATTTTCTTTTGCCTCAATCACCTTGTTTTCGGCCCTAGTGGGCTGAACTACGAAAGCTCTGATTTTCTTATTGCACTATAAGGATATGAAGGCAGAAGAACTCAATTTCTTCGTGAGCTACCCTATTTATCAATCAATCATTCTTCATTCATTCTATCAATACCATCTTTTTGAGATCGATCATACTTCTCCTTGGACTCCTTGTCTATCCTTTTGGGACGATATAGCGACAATCCACCTCATCAATTGAGAGTTGTTCAGGATTATGCCCAAACACTTAATTCAGTCTTTATTTTTAGATTTACCCTATAGTGGCGGTCTTACTAGCCCACGTACTGGTAAATGCCTATCTTTCTCTCTGATTCAGAGCCTATCCCCCTCTTGGATCTAAGATACTTCCTTATTTGATCTCGAACTGTTTGTTCCCCATCCAGTGATACATTATTCCTTGTACTACAGTATTGCAATCATTCCTTGAATTGGGTTTGTCTTGTGAGTCCTTGTTGCTTAGACAAATATCTCTCTCTCCTTGTTTCATGGCAGTTAACTTGTGAAATTGGGTTTGTCTTGTGAGTCCTCGTTGCTTGGACAAATACCTTTTGTTACCATTCTGTTGGTTCAAGTCATACTCTTCATCATTATATGTCTTTCTCTCTCTATTCTCGTGGTTTCGAACTACGATTGCTCTGACTTTCTCATTGCATGATGAGAATACGTAGGCACGAGGATGTGAATCCTTGGCGAGCATACTCCTAATTATTCCTTATTTTCCTTAGGGCACCATCCATACCTTTCACAATCCATTATCTACCATCGATCGTAAATCATTCACCCAGTGACATATTATTCCTTTGACATCGAAATACACTTTATTTGGATATTCCATACATACCCTTTTAGGACGTATAATGAAAAGTCCGAATTTCTACCTAGAGTTGTTTGGGCTACACCCTCAAACACTTAATTCTTTCTTTTTTGGCTAATCACCCTATAGTGGTGGTCCTACTAGTCCATGTATCGGTTAAAGTTGTTTCCTTCTATGGTACAAATCTAATTTCTCTTATGGATTCCAATACACTTTCACCTTTCGATTTCAAATAATACTTCTACAATCACTTATCACCAAATATCCAATTTTTTGGCTTTGGTCACTTTATTCCGTTCATCTCCATGATACATTCATATTCTACCTTCATTCACTCCATGTGATATACCAGTTATCTTTAAACCAAATACACTATCTCGTTGTGCTCCTTATTGCGTCACCTTGTGAACCAAGAGATGTTTGGGATTATGCCCAAACACCTATTTCTTCGTCTTTTTGACTTTACCCTATAGTGGCGGTCTTACTAGCCCATGTACTGGTAATAGCCATCTTACTCTTGGGTTCATCTTTTCACCCTTGTTGGAGTTCAAAACATTATTCTTTGGTTCAGACCATATTTTGATCACACTTCTCTTTTCACCTCCCGCCTCTAGTTCCTTGAACTACGAAGCTCTGAATTCCTCATTGCACTATGAGGATACGTAGGCATGAGTTCCCTAATCCTCATCGAGCACTTTATCTATTCCTTTCCTTTTCCCCATTCTTTTACGAGTAATCTTCAGATATCACACATATTTGAGCGAGAACAATCAAAATGGTTCCCATGGAGTACCATGGATGTTTGGGTGCTAATACCTTCCCCTTGCATAACCGACTTCCTTACCCAGCATATCTCTTTCCCCCGGGTTTTATCAATCTTTTCCCTTTCCTTCGGGAATAAATAAAGTTCGATGGCGACTCTATTATATGTTCGAGCGTGTGATACGTTCGGGTATATTTCCGCTAGCTTCAGTTAGTACTATGATGAGATAGTACATGCTGAGCATATTGTTGTAACATGTGGTATAACCTCATAACCTTATTCTTCATTTCAAGAATAACAACCTTCTTTAGATGAATCTTCTTGTTTTTATCTTTCATGCTCATTCCAACGTTAATCCCTTCATATCCCGGGACATCTATCTAAACTCTATTTTTTTCATCAAGCAAATTTGAACTCCTTTTCAAAATACTTTCATAATGTATCATGTTTTCCAGTTTGGAGTTTAGTGATGAAACCTCATTTTTTACACTTGTGATGGTTGATGCAAGTACCCATGTTTCCTTCAAAAAGTACACCTGTGATTTTTTTCTGGTTGTCTATTGTTAAGCATACTTCTGTAAGACCCTAATTTTGACCTTGATATCCCTCATGGCATCATGTTATTGCACAAGTGCATTGCCTTAAGGATCATAGCATGATTGGCTCCTTAACCCTAGGGTTGGAACTTGTTTGAGTGTTTTGAGACCACCAAGCATGCTTGTATTGTATATTATTGCTTTTCTTATTTTATTACTAACCAAAAGCACAAAAATATGTTACTAACTCTTTTTGTTTTGAAGCTCAAGTGATCATGTGCTCCAATGCTCCTAAGAGGCTCCTAAGCCCAATGAAATGGCTAGATGAAGATGAGAAAAAACCATGACAATGGTTCACAAATCTCCTAATCATCATATATGTCTCCCAAGTATCTCAATTTTCCAATTTGATCAAAATAACCCAAAGGGCTTGAAGATTGTTTCCCAAGGAAACCTTAATTTCATTATGCTTTGACTGTGCCTTGCCCATGAAGCAATCTCAACCTCTAATCAAATTTAATCAATTGAAGTTCTTTCATTAATTATTTTATGCATATGTGAGCCTATTTGAGGCCCCTCAATCATTTATTCATCAAGATTGGAAGTTTGGCCTTGAAAAGTTGACCAGTCAAGTCATCTGACTAAACTGAGGATCACTAAGATATAACTTTTGATGTGTTTGTCAAATGAAGATTACCCCAAGATCAAATATGTTCTTAAGAACCATATGAACAACTTTCATGTTCATCCAAAATCCATTTGAAACTTGTAAGGTCATCATTCATTTCAAAACATTATAGGTCATTTTGACTGAAACCCTAATTTTGGGTCAATTTACCAAGGGCATAACTTCCTTAATTTTTATGATTTTGAGGTGAGACCAAATGAATTAGAAAGCTTGAGGTGTCTACTTCAAATGTTATGTTGGACGAAATTTCATAATCCTAAAATAAACACATGTGATAATACAAAACATTATACGTCATCTTGGACCTAATTCATTGAATTTGAAAAAGTACCCAACTTCAAATGCCCATAACTTTGTCATAAAAAATACAAATTATGCAAACTTTGAGTCTAAATTGATCATCTTGAAAATATATACTACTTTGAGGTTGAAGGTTTTTCCATTTGAAGCTTGCATCCTGAAAACAGAGGGGTTTGATTAGGCTTGCTTTTGGTGAAATTTTTCAAATGTGACTTAAACATGTTTTGTACTTGGATCTTCTAGGAAAGTTTTCATTAATTTTCACATGCCAAATTAATTTTTTCCTAACATGACTTTTTTTCCTTATTTCAAGGGCTTTCCAACCATTACTCACATTATTCATTTGGACCTACCATTTATGAGTTTCAAAATTATCTTCATTTATGTGCATTTTGGTATTTTATGATGAAACTTGAGTATGCAAGCTTGTTCAGTCCAATGCACACGACCATTTTCTCTCTACATGATCTCAGCTAGCTTTTGCAACCATCATTGGGCCTACTACACACTTGCACAGGCCCATGCAAGCAAAATTCAAATTGCCATGCACATGAGGGAAGTGTGATGCACAACCATCTTCAGCTATAAATAACCACTCCCTCTCATTCATTCATCAACCTTTTGGAGATCTGAATTGCTGCAGCATTGAAACCATAACCATACCAAAGGAATTTTTCAGAAATTTTTCTCACTTTCGAGCTTGAAATTCAGCATCATTAGCTGATCTTCAAAGCCTAATTCCTTAGCCTTTCACTTCCACTACATCCATAGATCAAAGAGGAGCAAAGAACTTGGAGGTTTCGTGGCCAGAGGTGCTTCAATTCAGAGGTATACATTCAAACTTTTTGGATCTAGAACTCTCATTTCAATGTAGCATTCTTGTGTTTGTGTGGTTTTCTGAAGTCCTCACACTTGAGGCAAGCTTGTGATGCTTTCAATTTTCCATTTCATGAACTTTCAGTTTGAACACCATGACCTTATCCTTCATATTTCTCTCAATATAGGAAGAGTGAGGAAGATCCATGGATGCATTGATGATCTCCATCACACGAGCTTCATTTCCATGTCCTTGTTTTCCATTTTCATTAAACTTTTTTTCTCTGCAACTGGTGGCCGGATTCTGTTGACTCGCCGAAGAAGACGGTGGTTTCCACCACCACCACTACGTGTCTTGTGTCCTGGCCATTGGATCTGGATACCACGTTTTAATCTTGATCCTCCATTGTGTTTACTTCATTTAATACCTTATGTGGCGCGTTTGACTTGGATGTAGCGTGTTCCCCCACATTTGGACCATTGACTAATGCCACGTCAATTAATGAGTTGCATCACTCGACTGTGGTTTTTCCATTTATTCTATTTTCTTTTATTTTCAGTTAATTCCTTTAATTTTCAAAAATTCATAAAAAAATTCATTTGAAGTCATAAAAATATGAGACCAATTCCAAAAAAATTCTTGAAAAATCTAGTTTCATATTTTGATTTCTAATTATTTTTGTGACTTCATTTGATATTTTTCATGGATTATTTGATTTTTAATAGTTTTAATTCATTTTAAAATACTTTCTGACTTTTGAAAAATCCAAAAATATTTTCATAGCATCTATGGATCATGATAAGTCAATGAAAAATAGTCTCATCAATTTCTTATTTGATTTGAGATTTATTTGAGATTTTAATTCATATTGTGCTATTTTTAATTATTTTAAATTGTTTTTAAATACTTTCTGGTTTCAAAAATTGATGAGAAAATTAGTCAAAGTTTGTTTGACTATGTTGAACATATGAGAATTTAATTGGACTTTTTGAAGTTGATTTGAATTGAATTTGAGGTTTGACCTTATTTGTTTATTTTTTATTTGCATTTTATTTTAATTCAAAAAATACAAAAAAAATATGGTTGGCCTCTTTGACTTGTTATCTTTATTTCTTTTCTGTTGGGTGATGTTGATTTGATTCATATTTGATCAATTGGATTTGGTTGTGGTCTTATCTTCCCCTCCCTTTCATCTTCATCCTTTTCTTTCCATCATTGGCCAATGAGTTAAAGTCTTATGGTTGGTCTTGACAAATGAGAGGTTTAACCTTCTTTGATTCAAACCAAACTCAACTTGATCCATGATCAAGTGAGTTGTTTTGTGTCAAAGATAGGTTGCTTCTTGGTCAAGCAAATAACTTAAAGTCAATACAAGGCCCTTCCCCTTTTGTTTGGCATGGCAAATTTATGGAGCTTGGCTTACTAGTCATGATCTCTAACTTGTGTTTCTTTGCCTATATTTTTATTGACCAGCCTCAGATAGGTGTGACTACTACATTAGTCCATTTACGATTACTTAACATAGCGCTACATTGTCTTATGACAAGCTAACATAACTTTACTAACTACTAACTTTAATTTGAGCATTTAATTTCTTATCATTTACTTTTAATGCCATTTATTTCTTGCTCATTATTCATATTGATTTTCCCTTTGCTCACTTGAGCACATATTTTATGTTTATGTCATTTTTCTTTTGCTCATTTGAGCTCATTATTGTATATAAATATATTGTTATCTTGTGTTTGCTTTGTGTTTGTCTTGTGTGAACCAAATGTAAAAAGGAGAAAGGACTTAGAATTAGGACTTACCTATGCTAAAAGGAGTTCAAGAGCAACTAGGCCTCATGCCTTTAGAATGCAAAACTTATTGAAGAGCAATTAGGCCTCATGCCTTTAGAATGCTAAAATTCACAATTGACCTCAAAGGACTTCTCCTTCAAACTTATTCTTTGTCCATTCCTCTTATTGTGTTGTGAACTTTTTGATGTTTGCTTTTGTGTGATAGGGATCCCATCTTGAGATTATGAAAAGAGAACCATTGTCATGAGTAGCCAAGTTAAGAGACAAGCCAAATGGAGATCCTAGGAGCTTGAGTTCAATTTGTTTGATTGCTTGCTTGTGTGCTAAGTCCAAAGGAAAGGAGCATCTTGAGTCATCTCTATGACTTCAAGAAGAGGAACTACAAGGGTTTATATTTCCCCTCTTATCTTTGCATGCTTTAGGACTAGCCCTTCTCTTCTTCTCCCCACTCTAACCAAGCCAAAAATCTTTTTCTTCAAACTTTGACTTTGTTTCAAATTAGAAACCTAGGCCTTAAACCTTTGATTTTCAAACTCTTTTCATCAATACTTATTATGAATAAATCTTAATCCAACTTTGACTTCATTTTGTGAATAAATTTAGCTTGTTAATATAACTCACTTCAAGTTGTTTTTGTGGTTTCAATGGCCACTTGTTAAAACTTTTCAAAAAAATTAGCCATAGGTTTGAGTTATCATAGTGGTTGATGTAAATCTCACCTCATCCTTAGTGGTTGGATTGTAAGTCTTCCATGCTTATTATAGGGTTAACCCCTCACTAGTATGTTGAAGCCTTCGTCACATGGTGGATTGTTGGTTTAGGTTGAGTTTTCTCCCTTTGATAACAAAAGACCTTAAGGCTTTTGATCAAATCAATTCACCAATCTTTGAGATTTTTACCCCGAACTACGAGGTTTTGATCCTCCTTTGTGATGGTACGTAGGCAATGGGTTCATCCATTCAAATAACAAACTTGTAAATATAATATATTCTCTTCTCATCCCTCCAATCTTTTGCACAAATCTTTTCACAAATACCAACCTACAACACATATTTGCAAAAAGGGTTCCCTTAGAGTACTAAGGATGTTTTGGGTGCGTTAAACCTTCCCATTTCATAACCAACCCCCTTACCCAGATCTTTGAAATTTTTATTAGTTTTTGATTTGAAAAACTTCTTACTTGGCTTTTGTTCGCTTTTTAGCCTTTCCTTTGGACAAATAAAAGTGTGGTGGCGAGTCGAAATGTATGTTTACTTTTGGTTTACTCAATAAACCTAAAGGTAACGAAAACCCCGCTACAACTTCTTTCCACTTAGAGTGCAAGAACCTGAATGAAGCATCAAGCTTTTCTTCAGATAGGTCTTCAGTACTGGATTCATTATCAGACTTACATTGACCAGAATAAAACCAAGTGGCGGAAATACCCTTTTTTTGTTTCTTTATAAAGGTAGGAAGTTTTGCTTTAATGTGTTCAAATCCTTCACACTCAAAGCATTGAGTACCCTTGTCACCATTGAGTTTGTCTTCATTCCTACCTTTAATTTGGGGACTGATATCGGACTTTTTGTCTTGGACATTTGTCATCCACTTTCTGTTATGATATTTCAAGGAATTGTTGAATTTATTACTAAGAAGAGCTATATCAGCAGACAAGTTCTCTTATTTATCTCCTTGAATCTCTTCATTATTGGAAGCAAAGGATATACCTTTGTTCTTATTTTCTAACCTTTCATTGATGGACATCTCAAAGGCTTGCAGGGAACTAATGAGCACATCAACCTTAATGTTACTCAAGTCTTGAGCTTCTTCAATGGTAGTTACTTTTATTTCAAACCTCTTAAGTAATGATTTGAGAATTTTTATAGCCATCTTTTCTTCATACGTCTTTTCTCCTAAGGAAAAAGAGGTGTTGGAAATATCACGTAATATGATGTGAAATTCAAAGATTGATTCTTTTTCATTCATCCTCATATTCTCAAACTTAGTGGTAAGTAGTTGTAACCTTGACATACAAACTTTTGGATGTTCCTTCATACATTGTTTTGATAATCTCCAAAGCTTATTTACCTTTTGAACATGTATTGATTAATCTGAACATGTTCTTGTCCACACCATTGAAGATAACATCAAAATCCCTGGAGTTTCCAAGAGCTTCCTCATCTTCAACATCAGTCCATCCAACTTCTAGTTTAAAGCTCGTAGTTTCATCTTCAGAAGTGATCATTGGATGTTTCCATCCTTTTATCACATCTTTACATGCTTTTTTGCCCATGGATTTGAGAAAGATCATCATCATAGCCTTCCAATAATCATAATTGGTGTCATACTGGTTTGTTTACTGATCTTCCATCTTTCATTGTGTCCATTTGAGAAATATGTATCTTCCTTGGAATTTACCTAATAGGTTAGGGTTCCTGCTCTAATGCCAACTAAAATTATGTACCTCAAGGGATAAATGTCGAATACAATATCCTAAACAACTAGTTCGACATGTTAAACTAGAAACACCACACTAGCAAGTATTATATGATGGAGCAGAAAAATAGTAAATATCATGATAGTTGTTTATCAGATTGATGAAACTACACATACGTCTGGGAGGTTGAGTCCATAACCCAAGAAATAAAATTTATTATTAGTATTTTAGTACAATTAGTCTTACAAAAAACAACAAACTCTATGTTGTTCAATGCCTCTTCCTAACATTACCCAATGACTTTCTATTTAAGGCTCCCTCTAAACATGAGAACTTACTCATTTTCTTCTCAATCACACAACCAGTGATTGGAGATTACAAGTCAATAATCAACGTTGAATACTGCCACTCAACTAGACAAACCTTATATGCCAAGTTATTTAAACATAGAGTTGTACATAAATATGTTAAATATACAACTCAACTAAACAAACCATTTATGCCAAGTTAATGAAACATATAGGTGTATATAAAATAACAAGGACTCCTGTAAACCCCAACACTGTAAAATCTTCAATGTGAATTCTTGTTTTCCAATGTAGGTTTGAGCTTTTTATATAGCATAATAACCCTGGGCTTTTCTCCTTGGATAATAACTTAAATTTCATCCTGAATTAATATAAAATTTGCTAGATATAATATGTTCCATAAGTCTCTCCAACAAGATATGTTTTATTTCAATTTAATTTTAATTTTAAATCTTCATTTAAATCTAAATCAGTATGCATTCAACTGTTAAACAAATCACTTAATCATATTGCTAAACCAATAGCAATAGATTTGATCCAATCTTTGACCAAAAACTCTTTCAAAATGCGACAATATTCACCTATTGCGCAAGGCACATATGTCGTACCCACATGCTGTGAAATCGCGTTTACCATGTGTCTCTTCTGCACCCCTATACATCTTAAGTAAGCTAGATTAATCTTGAACACTTTGAGAACTTCTCAAATGTTTTTGTTTTGAAAAATATAATCAATCCAAAAGGAACAACAAAACTATTTTCAAACTTTGCCTTTTTCAAATTCTTCTGAAAAACTCTTGGGGAAAGGAAAAAAAAACCTTTTAAACTAAAACACGATCAATTTTGGTGTATAGATACTCTATTTTGAAGTGCTTTGTGTTCTCTAATTGAAGTTGAACTTGTGATAAAATTTTAGTCTAAAAGGATGCAAGTTGAGCCCGTGATAAAATCTTAGTGTAAAGGTTGAGATTTGAACGTGTGTTAAAATCTTGGTTGATAGTGGAAAATTTCAAGGTGTTATTCTTCGGGTGGAAGTAGGCCTTGGGGTTTTGGACCGATCTAAGATAAATCTGGTATATGCTTTCCTTTATCTCTAAACTTTTTTATTTACTTTGTTGTTAATTTGTTATCTTCATATTCTTTTTCTTCAACCCTCTTTTTAAACATGAACTTAAAAATACATTTTAATCTTTATGCTTTCAGAAGAAAAATAAATAAATCAACATTCATCCTCATGTTGTGTTAGAAGACAATTGGTCAGTAAGTAGTATCAGAGCTTAACTCTTGTCTCAAATCCTCATATTTCAATGGTGAAAGTTATGCTTACTAGAAAGAGAAAATAAAAATTTGTATTGAAGGGATGAATTGTGATATTTTAGATTCTATTAAAAATGATTCTTTTTTACCTACTCATAAAATTAATTACGTGATGGAAAATAGACCTAGAAATCTATGGATCAAAGAGGATAATAAAAGGTTCAATACATTTTGAAATCCAAAACTATAATAACTACCGCCTTAGATAAGGATGAATTTTTTTAGAGTATCACATTGTAAAATTTCTAAAGAAATATGACATACCCACTAAGTTATCCATGAAGATAGTGCCAAGGTAAATATGGGCTAGAATGAACAGATAAACCCATGAGTATAAATTATTTAGAATGAAACTACAATAAAAGCATCCAAGATATGAAAAAATGTTTCATTCATATTTTAAATTATTTAAGAAATTTTGGAAAAGTTTTCCAAATGAAGATTTGGCTTATGAAGTCCTTAGATGATTAATCTGCACCTAAAACCCTAAAGTCTCCATAATTTCTGAATATAAATACTTGTATACTATAGACTTGGATACTTTTCTTGGTAAATTGAAGGAAAACAAGATTAAGCAAAATCGTTTGTTGGAAATCCACCAAAACCTATGGAGAATTTCAATCAATCTTGATGAACAAGATTGTTATCACCCACACAATAGCAATAAAAATAAGAAGAATGGAGAAAGAAATAAAGTACAGAAAGATGAAGGAAAAGAAGAATTAAATTCTACAGAGTTTCTCTCTATCCACAAACTGTGAAAAAATTCTTATTCACTTTGCAACTGCAAAATATTGTGAATTACAATGTTATGAATACTCTATTCACTTAGGGTTACTCCCTCTATTTATAGATTTAGGTTAACTTGGACCTCAAGCCAAATCCCAAAACTATAAAAGCCCAAAATAGTTAACATTACTAAAATAGGCCTAAGTCGAAATCCTGTGTGAAGAAACATGCTTCGACACTTCAACACACTAACACAATTTAACACACTAGGTGGTTCGACACTTCCTTGTCCTTGTCGAGCAACATGCTTCGACACAAGGAATTACAATTCAACACACCACCTAATTCATTGTATCTAAGTTATCTACATTCATCATAGCTCTTAGTCTTCTAAACACTTCGAGTTGCACTCCCTTAGTCATGATGTCTGCAATCTGATTCTCAGTTCTGCAGTATTCCACATTCATCTTCCCCTCTGCTACCTGCTCTCGAAGATAATGGAACCTTATTTCGATGTGCTTGCTTTGACCATGTGTTATCGGATTCTTCACCAGATTGATAGCTGACATGTTGTCGATCTTCATGGTAACTGCTTCATGACTCTTCATTGTTATCTCTTTGACCAGATTCACCATCCACATTGCTTGACACGCGCAAAGAGAAACAACTATGTATTCTGCTTCGCACGATGATAATTCCACTACTGGCTCCTTTATTGAACTCCAAGAAACTAGTGTACCACCTAGCACAAACACATAGCCAACTGTGGATTTTCGATCCTCAGCATCACTACACCAACTTGAGTAGGTGTATCCCACTAATTTGCATTATTTTCCTTCATCAGCTGTAGGAAAAAAATGCCATAGTCGAGAGTTCCTTTCATATACCTTAGTATCCTCTTCGTCGTTGTTAGATGTGATACCTTTAGCTTCTGCATGAACCTACTAACCATACCTACACTGTATGCTAAGTCAGGCCTTGTGTGATAAAGTTATCAAAGTGACCCAATAAGTCTTCTATATTGGGTTGGGTCGACATCATCTTCATTTGAATCTTTCGACAGTTTTAATCTGGGCTCAGCTGGAGTCGAAGTTGGGTTGCAATCTTGCATTTCAAATCTCTTGAGTATTTTGCCTGCATACCTTCTTTGATGCATCATAAAACCTTTACCACTCTTGTAGAATTCGATGCCAAGGAAATATGAAATGTCACCCAGATCTGACATTTCGAATTCCTTGTTGAGATCACTTTTGAAGTCTTCGATCTCTTTCTTGCAGCTACCTGTTATCAACAGGTCATCGACATAGAGGCATAGTATAAGCAATTCACTCTTGCTTCTTCTTACATATACTCCATGTTTAGATTTTCACTTCATGAATTCCTTCTCCCTTAGAAAGCCATATATCTTCTTGTTTCAAGCTCTTGGAGCTTGTTTAAGTCCGTACATGGCTTTATACAATCTGTACACCTTTCTTTCTTTGCCTTGTTTCATAAACCCAGCTGGTTATGCAACATAAACTTCTTATTCTAAGGGGCCATTAAGGAATGCACATTTCACATCCATCTGACACATCTTCCAGTTGTTCATGTTTGCTAGACTAACAACCAAACTGATTGTTTTGATCCTAGCAATAGGTGCAAAAACTTCATCGAAGTCGATTCCTTCTTTCTGAAGAAATCCTTTCGCCACAAGCATTGCCTTGTGTCGAGTCACTTCTCCTTTAGGATTCAGATTCACCTTGTATACCCACTTCACATTGACTGTCTTCTTGTCTTGGGTAAATTCGACAAGTGACCAGGTGTTGTTGACTTCGATTGACTTCAGCTCTTCGTCCATTGCTTTCATCCACTTTGAATCTTTCAATGCCTCAGTTGCATTGATTGGTTTGACATCTGCGTAGAAAGCATAATGTACCAGCCCACCTTCTTCATTGACCACATCATCTTATGTAATCACACATTCTTGCAACCTTGCAGACAAGTGTCTTATTCTGTGAGGTCTGCTTGGGCCTGCTTCACCTCTGACTTCTTCCTATCGAACTTCTCTTTCGACTTCACTAGCTGGTTCATCACAAAAGATTCTCACTAAATCTTTCTTGACATTCTCAGTCCAATCCCACTCTCTAAGCTCATCTATGATCACGTCCCTATTGATCACCACTTTCTTATTCACTGGGTTGAACAACTTGTATCCTTCAGTCGAATGATATCCTATCTAGATCATCTGATTCGACTTGTCATCAAATTTTCCTCTCAATTGATCTGGCACATGTCTTTGTGCTATAGATCCAAACACCTTTAGATGACTCAAGCTAGGCTTGACACTAGACCAACATTCTTCTGGCGTGATTCCTTCTAGCTTCTTCGTCGAACATCTATTCAGGATATATGTCGCAGTCGACACAGCTTCTCCCCATAATTCTTTGAGTAGATGCTTGCCTTTCAACATACTTCGAAACATATTTATGATGGTTATATTCTTTCTTTCTGTGACTCCATTTTGTTATGGAGTGTAGGGTGGCACCACTTCATGCATAATCCCTTCTTTCACACATAATGCATCGAAGTCTTTCGACACATATTCTCCACCACCATCAGTTCTCAAAATCTTGATCTTTCGACCGCTTTGTCTTTCGACCATATATTTAAACTTGGCAAATACCTCAATCACTTCACTTTTCTTCTTGATAAGGTAAGACCATAATTTTCGACTGAAATCATCTATGAATGTAACAAAGTATTTGTTACCTCCAATCGAATCCACCTGGAGAGGACCACATACATCAGAGTATATGACTTCAAGAATTGCCTTCGACCTGCTTCCTGCATCCCGACTGAAGTTATTCTTATGTTGCTTCGCCTGCACACATTCTTCACACACTTTGTTTGGAATATCAATTTTTGGTAATTCTGAAACCATATTTCTTCTCTTCAAATCTCTGATGTCTTTGAAATTGATATGGCCAAGTCTATAATGTCGTATCCATTCATCTCTGTTGGCTTCTGTTGCAAGGCACTTATGCTCCATCATATTTAGTTCAATATTGAAGGTTCTATTCTGAGACATTGGAGCCTTCAAGATCAACCTTCCATTTGAGTCGAGAACACTCATCATCTTGTCTTTGATCGACACTCTGTAGTTCTTTTCTACTAACTGCCATATGCTGAGCAAATTACTCTTCATGCCTGGTATGTACAACATATTTGAAATTATTGACCTCTTACCATCTTTCCTCATAATCAGAACATCACCAACACCTTCAGCTATTAGAGTGTTGTCATTTGCAAATTTCACCGTGTTCTTCATTGAGGGTTTTATGTTGACAAACCAATCTTTCCTTCCAGACATGTGTGATGAGCATCTCGAGTCCAAGTGCCACTAGTCCTCGAATCTCTCTTCATCCCTTATTGTAACCATCAATAACGTCTCTTCTTCTTCATGTTTCTCCAACTTTGCATAAGTTTCTTGATTCTTCTGCTTTTCTGGACAATCACTAGAACACTAAATATGATTCTTTCCTAGCTTTTGACCACCACCTCTTCCTCTACATGAAACACCACATCTTTGGTTGCCTTGGTTCCAGGGTTTTCTCTGATTCGACCAGTTTCCTTCTTGCTGATTTTGACTAGTCGAATTATTGTAGCCTCCTTTGGCTTTGTTTCCATTCTAGCTTCCTTTGCCTTTTCTTTCTTTTGCTGATTGAGCCTGCAAATCCATATCACTCTTCGACTTTCCTGCAACTCTTTCAGCCATTGTTTGTTCATGAGATTCAAGCATCCCTTAAAGCTCTTCCTTGTCAGTTTTGACAAATCTTTCGACTCTTCTATGGATACTACCACATGGTCGAACTTTGGAGCCAACGACCTCAAGATCTTTCCAGCAACAGATCTCGATGTCAACATTTCTCCACATACCTTCATTTGATTCACCAGTTTCATAACCTTGGTGAAGAAATCAGTTATGCTTTCATTGTCTTCCATCTGAAGTAATTCATACGTTCTTTTGTGAGTTTGTAACCTCACCTCTTTCACCTTCTCCGCACTTCCAAACAATTTCTCTAAAATTTCCCATGCTTCTTTCGCTGACTCTGCATCACTAACCTTTTTAAAATTATCTGCATCAACATATTGATGGATTATAAAGAGAGTTTTATAATCTTTCTTCTTCAATTCTTTATGTGCAGCCTTTTCTTGATCTGTCGCTTCTTCTGCAAGTGTTGCTACTCCTTCTTTCATAGGATCCCAAAGATCTTAATAACAAAACACAACATTTATCTGTTTGCACTAATTCTCATAATTTTTGTTCTTGAGAATCGTAAGATTTGCTGGAAAATGCCTATTTGGTTGATTCGTTGTCATCGTGATTTTCTTCCCACGAATCGATTAAACCGGAGCTTTTGATACCAGATGTTGGAAATCCACCAAAATCTATGGAGAATTTCAATCAATCTTGATGAACAAGATTTTTATCACCCACACAATAGCAATGAAAAGAAGAACAATGGAGAAAGAAAGAAAGTAAAGAACGATGAAGGAGAAGAAGAATTAAATTCTAGAGAGTTTCTCTCTGCCCACAAACTATAGAAAACTTCTTATTCACTTTGCAACTGCAAAATACTATGAATTACAATGTTATAAATACTCTATTCACTTTATTACAAAAATAAGGGTTACTCCCTCTATTTATAGATTTAGGTTAAGTTGGACCTCAAGCCAAAGTCCAAAACTATAAAAGTCCAAAATAACTAACACTACTAAAATAGACCTAAGTCAAAATCTTGTGTGAAGCAACATGTTTCGACACTTCGACACACTAACATAACTTAACACACTAGGTGGCTCGACACTTCCTTGTTCCTATCGAGCATCATGTTTTGACATAAAGAATTATAATTCAACATCGTCTTGGTGAAAGTGAAGAAGATGATAAGAAAAATAAGGGACTTGTACTAAAATCTATAGATGTCAAAGACGACAAGTCATAAGGTGAAAATGGAAAAATGGAAGTGATGGTGACATGGATCGTCTAGTTCATAAATTCAAAAAAATTCTAAGTCACAAAAAGAAATCTCCAAAATTTCAAAAGAAAAGTAAGGAAGTATCATATTTCAATCCAACATGCTTCTAGTGTGGCAAAAAGAGTCACATAAAGTCAAAATGTTTGCAAAGTCGAAGGAAATTTGAAACACACGTGACCACAAAAAGAATCATAAAGAGCTTATATTTTGTGGGATGACAACATCCTAGACTAATTTGATGAAACTGAAAAAAGATGAAGAGACCAACATATGTCCTATGGAAAACCACGAAGAAAATGGAGTAACAAATTTGAAACTTAATTTATGTATTATGAGGTTCTTTATGCTTTAAAGAGTTATGTGATAAATCAAGTAAATTAAGAAATGTTGTTTCCATCTCCAAGAAGACTATTTTATCTCTTGAAATTGAAAATGAAACTCTAATCAAGGAAATATAATTTTTTTAAAGAAAAACAAACTTTCTTAAGTAAAGACGATCCTTCTACTTTTCTAAAAAAATTCAAGAAAAATCTATCAAGGGTCAAAAATGCAAAGTCTTAAAAAATGAATTTCAAGACTTAAACATACTTGGTAAATTTATCAATGAGGTGATTTAACTTGAACATCATTTTAGATTATCAAAGATGGACTTAAAATAAAGTTGTTTGGGGCTATCAACCTAAAACTAATATTAAATATTTTAAAAAGTTGTGTTGCCCAAATAGAATCTTTAATCATAATATGCATATATGTTTTTATTGGGATAAATATGGTCACACTTCTTATTGTAATATAAGAAAAGATCATTAAACAAAGGTCACAAAGAAATAAATTTCAAAAATAAACATGTTTTATACTAACTTTAAAAGTCACAAAATGATTTAGGTGCCAAAGGTCAAGACTTCAAATTGTGATGCATATATGTTTTTCAATCTCGAACTCAAAATGACATTTCAACAATGATGGTTCAAAGCACATAAAAGGAGACAAAAACAACTTTTTATATTTTAATCCTTAAAAAATGAGGTTATGTCTCTTATGATGACAACAACAAAGGTGAATTTGTTGGTTATGGTATTGTTGGTAAGAGTCTTAATCCTATCTTTGAGTTGTTTTGCTTGTTGAAATTTTATAACACAATTTATTTTCCATCAGTCAAATATATGAAAAATATAATATAGTAGTGTTCCATTCTTCTATATATAAGGGTTATAATGGTTGGTGTAAGTCTTAGAGATCAATAATTTTATTATAACTTGGTACTTATATCGAGTTATCTAATAATAATAATATAAAAAAAATTGTTTATTATATTTGTTTTTTAAAGCAATTAAGTTCCTAGAATAACTAGTATGTTTGGTAAAGCATTAAGTGTGACTTAATCGTGAGACATCGATAAACATAAGGACACTATTAAAGTATTTGTAGTCAAACTTTATTGTGAAATGGGATAACATTAAAGCATTAATACTATTATGTGCATACACTAATGATCACATCTCACAAATCATGTATAAGGAGTTATCAAGTATTCACATAGTAACATATTATGAGTAATATTTAAACTAAATTAATCCACCATAAAAATACTACATAGAATTTTATCACTACTATAAATAATACATTTCATAACAAAGCTTTCACCTCATCTAACCAAAAACAGAGGTAAAATGTCAAGGCGCACCATGTTTTATTTTATTTTTTAATAAATATCACATATTCCCTCGGTTTCAAATAATACTGAGGGAAAAAATAATTCAGAACATGTTTCGAATCCCAACAATATCTATTTATGTTTTTATTTCTTTAAAAATTGTGTTTTTTATTTTTATTTTATTTTTTATTTTTAAATTAATGATATATTATTTCGGTTATATTTAATAACAGAAGGATTAGATTATTAAATTTTACTATAAAAGCACTCGTAATCATATTTTACCCTAAACCTAACTTATACGTAGCCGCTCCAAAATTGTACACATCATTCTTTGGGATGGATTTCAAGACAGAAAAAATCTTCAATATTCTTCTATCTTAAACAAAACATGTTTTATGCTCTTGCAATCCATCCAAATATAATGGTGTTGATGTTGTTGCATTTTGGAATAACCTTCATATGTTGTCAATTAAAAAAAATATTGAGAAATTTATTGCTTTCCTCGGTTGACAACATTGAGAAAATTATTCCTAAACACAATCATCTTATTCTCTTTCATGTGAAAACATTTGTCATGAAAATATTTGCTCAAGATAATGAATTCTCTCTGTGATGGATTGCAAGTACAGGAAAAAAACTCTTGGTAGGAACAGATAACTTATCAGAAATTTGAAAAAAATTGTTGTTCTCCAAGAATTCATTATCAAAATTTGAATTTGTTTAAACTATTTATTTTAATATTCTGTGTAAATAATGTAATTAAAAAAAAACATTTTCCCTCGATTTTTTACAGAAACCGAGAGGTATGTGGCGCTTGGGATGAAACATATTTTATTGTATTATTATCTAAAAAGAAACAAATTTTACCTCTGTTTTGAATAATAACTGAGGTAAAATATAATTGTGTTTATTCAGTTTCTTCATCATCCTTAAACAAATTTGTGATGTCCATTTAATGAATATCAACGCTTAACACAATTTCATTAGTGATCCGTGTGAAATCTAAAACGCTCATTATAAAAGCATTATGAGTATTAAAATTTGATAATGAAACATTTTACATGAAAACTTTGAAACCTAAAAACACGTTTATTTTATTTGGAAAATTTTCTCTATGATGAATTGCAATAGCAGAAAATTGTTCGGGTTTAAGGTTTGTGTTCTTAAATTATCATATAATCGAATATTTATTTTATTTATCTAATATTTTTGTTTTGTTTTATATCAAACATTTGATCTTCCTCAAGATCAATGAACAGGGATCCTCAACATTTGCTCTTTCCCAAGATATCCATCATTTGTTCTTCACCGACAGTGATGACGATGAATCTGATTCAACATTTTTACTTTAATATTTTGTGTAAGCAATCTAATATTTTGTGTAAATAATGTAGTTTGTAAACAAATTAATTTATTAATATTTGGTGTAAACAATGTAATGAGTATTTTAAAATATAAATATATATTTTTCCTCGGTTTTGTTAATAAATTGAGAAGTATATGGTGCTAGTTTTGAAAATATAAAAAAGTTATTGTCAAGGATCGAACCAATAACCATTCAACTATCCCATCGGTTATTCTAAAATCGAAGGATGAAATGACGACTTTTCATTACGCTCTTCGTTACCTCGCCTCTGTAACCGAGGTTAAATCAACATCGCGCCTGAGGTTACATGTGTTTTTTGTAGTAGTGTATGCAAGTGTCATAAGTTATTCTCAAGGTGATAATCATGTATGTCACCCTTCAACCTAAAATCATTATGGACCCTAGATATGAAGTCAAATACTTTATTACTGATCAAATGTTATCCATAGTAGGATGACCATAAAAATGGTTGATGGATACTTCAAAAATCATTCTAAGGGACATGAGTGACCTAAATGAAATTTTCTCATCCTGCATAAAAAGATAAATATATAAGCGTCAAATGTTGAACTGAACAAGGGTGACATGATATGTGTCTTGTGTTCAATATAGACATGAGGAAAAATGGTAAGTATACACGTAAATATTATCATGAAAAAGTCTTGTTATATTACATGCCATTTTTGTGACTTTGATAGTATTGATGTATTACTAGATACCACTCATTGTTTATTATATTATATGTGTTATTTGATATAATTGTCAACATCGTGAGAACCTACAATACCACACACATAAGGACATGTTGATGGGAAGAAAATAAATAAGTGAAGTTTATTTGGTTGTGTGGTCTTACAATGCACTATTGTTAATTAGAGAAACGTGATACACCATAAGGTATGATATACTTAAGTGCAATATGGGAACATCATAAGATACGATATACTTAAGTGAAGTAAGGAACACAGTAAGATGCAGCGTACTTAAGTAAAATACAAAACACTAAAAGATACAATGCTCTTAAGTTAAATACAACACACATGTAAGGTGTGCTTAGTGGGCTTGTTCAACTTACAACCCTCACAAGCACTTATATAAATATAAACCTTGTGTTGAATTATTTGTTACTTGACCAAATTCAGTGTGTGAACCCTATCTGCATTTCTCTCTCTTAAAGTCTTCATTCATAATAGTTAGTATTATAATTGAAGGCATCCTCTTTGTATAGACTAAGTATGGGTATTATTGTTCGTTCAACGCTCATGATTGTTCCTAATTTTACATTAATGTTTAATCGTAATAGATGTAACAATTCTATCATTGATCGTGCTCATTTGTAAGGATTGACTTAAGGGAAAATTTTATTTTCCACTATTTATTTTAATCGCGACTTAAGGGTCCTAATATCTAAAAAACAAACAAACTATTTCTAGTTATAATAAAGCTTTTCAAATTTCTAACTAAAGGACCATGAATATCGAAGAATTTGTACATGTTACCTTTGATGAAACTAACCTCATAACTATGGTAGAGATAGAAGTTTTTTATTGTAGATGTATTATGGAGAAAATTAACTTAAAAGATAAAGATGTAGATAAGGAAGAAGAATAGCCACAATAAAATCTATGCAAAGAATGGACAACCTAAAAAAAGCATTTTCTTAACAATGTCATATAGGATATCTCAAAAAGGAGTAAGAATTAAAGTATGATTGAAAATCTCCTTTACCAAGTTTCATTCGTCCTAATAGTTTGAACAACTATAATTTGGTATCCTTCCTGAACTAACTAAATTTCTACATCTTAATTTTTTATCTTTTACTACTAATTCTTCTTGTTAAGTGGGCTAACAAGCTAGTGCAAGTTCTCATTTAATCTAAATCTAAGTATAAGAAAATAGGGAAAAATGATCTAAATATTTACATAAGCCCAACTTTAATTCTAAGTTTAAAGCCAACAAAGACTTTTGCTCAATAATTGTTCTCAAAGTTGATGGCGTCCACCGGGGGGAGAAAGGTGGTTGTATGCCTTTTTTTTAAACGTGCTTATATTTGATAATCTATTTATTTCTCTCTTTTCAGGAGAAGTATATTTAAAGGGAGGGTATCATTGCTATTTTTTTTAAGGGGAGATAAAATTCAATGTCTTATTCTTCTCCTATCTTCTTATTGAGTAACCTTTGTGAGATATTTTGTCATCAACAAATTCAAACATTATGAACATCGTTAAAAAATGGACCTGGATCAAAAGCATGACATTTTTTTATGATTGATTCAATAAAGATCAAATATTATGAATATCATTAACAAAAGAACATAATTCTTAAAACATGTCTCTAATTCAAAACTTAAGTTATTTACTTTATTTATGATCATATTATAATATAGTGCGTAGCTATCTTAGTGCTAAAATACACACATACAAACTATTTTCAAACTTTATATTTTTCAAACTCTTATAAAAAAAACTCTTTGAAAAAGACAAAAACATTTTTAATTAAAGCACCAGACGATTATGATGCATATATAATCGATTATGAAGCACTTTTTTCTCTTTAATGGATTATGGTTAGCATGTGTTAAAATTTTGGTTGATAGTGGAAAATTAGAAGAGAAGACTAGAATAAGTTGAATAAGTTCAATGTGTGTTTTCCTTTATCTCTGAACTCTTTTTTCTACTTTACTGTTTTAAACCTAAAGAATGGAACACACATTCAGATTTTAAGCCTAATATGAAAGTTTTCCCATTTATACAATTTAATCATTAATTATTCTTACCTGTGTTCAACAAAAAAAAAAAGCTAATTATTCTTTTCCGCAGTTCTGTTTATAAGAAAATAGTTTTACTTGTCTCATACATGCTATGAAATATTATATTTGTGTGTCCATGGAAAAAAATAATCAGAAAAAGACAATACTTAAAACAAAACCGAAGTTCACCAACTCCACTAATAATGTCTCACCTAAATGATCAATTATTGATATAAAAGTTAAACATATTCTTATTGATGTTTAATAAGGATCACAGTATGATTCTCACAATTGTGATTAGACAAACATAGATCGAAATCATTTGATGTCAAAATTGATCTCAAAATCGGATTAGTAAAAGAAATATAGAGATCGACGAATCTAAATTTTGACTTAATTCATTTCTACCCCCTCCCTAAAAAGGATTGAATTTTTGGAGCATAAACATAAATAATGAGTAATTTGATAACGGGATTCTAATAGTACATAACTCAACGTATCTTAAATTAGAATTTGATTTAACTCATTTATACAAAAATCAACTTATATGTTAAAATTTGTCATTCATTTATAAACAAATGTCAAACTCATATTTTCATTCAAACATTGTCAATGTTAAAATAATCACTTTTTCTTAAAATGCTTTTTTAAAATAAAAAATAGTCAAATTACAGCTCAAGATAGGACTGGATCTCATAACGCGTGCAATGTGTTGAAATGTATCCATTTTATTGCCATGCCATTTCCATTCCAATTCCATCACTCATAAACGTGAAACCCACACTCACTCACCAACTTATATTCCTACACAACTAACACAACTTCTTAAATACCTCACTTCTTCTCTAACTCACATATCATCATCATACTTCCCCCTCTCTAACTAACATCACTATCTCTCTCTCTCTCCTTCTCTCTCCCTCGACTAGATTTCGCACTATAAGAAAAATCCTGATCCGCCTAGGTTTACTTGTTCGATCTTCGTCAGACGACTGTGTATTTAAACTCTAACAAATCAACTTTAAAACATAACTTGGTTTCAGTCGTTTGACCTTGATCAGACGGATTCATTTTTTCACATTCTTTCTCTCTCTCTACAACAACTTTGGTCCTAACAAACATCCACCACTCTTGTACAAGCAACAAATCCACCACCATCCTACAAAAGCACTACTAAACTTTCTTCAACATCACTCTCCTTTACTTATTAGAGATGAAAGTGAAAGCATTGAGTATCTTTAAATCCAAGTTTCTCAAACCATGCAAAAAGCTAATACTTTTCTTCAAACTCAAACCCAAGAAACTTGTATTTATAAGAGTTCTCAAAAAATCTAAACCACAAAAACCCTCTTCTCCATCAAAACCAATGTCCTCTTTGTTATCCGCATTCCGTTCCCCGAAGAAATCCAATGATTTCGACAAGTTGCAAAGCTTCAAGTCTCCTTCCAACGTGCACGAAACACCGATCTTTCCATCACCACTTACACCGGCTTGCGTAAGGGCAAACAAAAGAGAAGGCTCCAAAAGTGAAGCTTCGAGCGAAGAAGTGGAAGATGCGTGCAGGAGCTTCGAGAACTATTTGGCAGAGATGATTGTGGAAGAAGGGAAGACTAAGGACTTGATGGATGTTGAAGAACTTCTATATTGCTGGAAGAATCTCAAGTGTCCTGTCTTCATTGATTTAGTTTGTAGATTTTATGGTGAGCTTTGCAAGGACTTGTTTTCTTCAGATAATGAAGAAAGTTACAAGCTTATGGAGTAAGAACAACTCAACATAAATAGATACTAATCATTCTTTTATTTTTACAAAAGTTTTCAATTTCATGTGGTTGTAAGAAACATTTTATAAATCAAGAGTTTAGTCATGGACGTTCTGAAATATACATTAAAATGAAATCATCATAGAAAGATATATAAGGTATTCATGTCTTAAGATTACACATATAGTGATGATGATTCAAAGTTCTAGCATATCCTAGAAATCATTGTTATCTTGACTAACTAAGGTAACATCAAAAGTATTCAAGCACAAAATTAGGTTGTTCGGTAAGCCGAAATACCGGTTAAAGTGGTGACCATTTAGCTTGAACGGTCTTGCGAAGCATAGACTCGAGACTTCACGATCATCGGTCCAATTTTAAACCCTGGCATGATCATAAACTGAACTTTATAGGTTGCGAGTTGTTCTTCATCGGAAGGACTTGCGAACTCGTTTTCTTTCCCAACAGATTCCATGTATGAACTTGAAAAGATGCTGCCTTTGCTCACAGAAAACATGGTTGCATTAGGATCTATTGTGACTGCAGATCCGAGTAAAACCCAAATCCATTTTGCCATTCTTGCAAATAACTGATAGAATTCTGTTCTTGGATGCTTGCCGCTCGATATGAATTCGCGGTAATCCGAATTTCCAAAGAAAGACTCTTCCATTTCAGGATGGACAACTAGAAGATATTTCGCTCGGCAAAATCTAGCGAAGTCTGACTCTGGATTCTCCATTAGCGCATCGTACGGGTCATCAAACTTCATAACATCACTCACATCATAGGAAGTTAACGCAATACCATGAAACATTCTCCGTCCAATGTAGGCCTCAAAAGCATATTTCTTGTCGCATTTTCTCGAATATACAGCATTGTTCGCAATCGACTTTGTTGCCATATCAAGATCCCAACCCGAAGCTTTCATCAAACTAATCAAAGGTTTCGCGAAATCATGAATAGATTTCGAAGCAGCCTTGAAGACATCTTGAAACTTAGCAACACTCAACACACTTGAATTTTTCCTATGCTCTAACCTAATCTGTTTGATCTTCTCATTCAGATTCTTGTTCCCTATTTCCAAATTGTCACGCTCTTGCCGCAACCGAAGAAGCTTAAAATCTTTCGCACTTTTTCGAGACTTAAGCTTCCCTAAAAAAGCCTCTTTTGCCACAATTTCTTTCATAAAAAGATCATAAAGTTCAGCATTGATAATCGCTTTCTTAGACTGCTTCTCCTTATACTCACTCTTAAACTTGCAAAGCTTCCCAATCTCAGCCACAACAACATCATCAGCAGCAACAATCTTTTTCGGATCATAAGGAATATGAGCTTGTTGAAGCTCAAGATATGCAAACTTCAAATCTAAAACAGAATCAAATATCTTATTCAACATCACCAAATCACCAGAAGAATCCTCTTTGGTTTTCACTTCAACAATACAGTGAGGATGAACTTCAACCGGTTTGTGCAAATGTTCAAGATTAGGGATTTCAGAAGTGAAAACCCCAATAGACTTCAATTTACAAACTTTGGCAAGTTTGTAAACCATTTCTGATATATTTGAGCTGGGTTTCACAGGTTTAGTGTTTGTTGATAACTCCATGATAAAGTTCAAATTTTTAACCTTTACACATCAATCTAAGAGTGACCCTTCATCTTCACATCAACAAAAAAGCAAAACAATTTGCAAATTCATGCACAATAGTACATTTGATAAATGGGTTTTCATAAAAAAAAGTCACCTTTTTGAAAAAAAATATATAAAGTTTAGATTTTTATCAATAATGAAAGAACTGTGTTATATTTCAACACTCAATAAAACAACCCATTGTCGCATAAAAACATAGCAACATTAAAAAAACATGAAATACACCGAAAAGTAAGGTTTAGAGCAAGAGAAGAATGTGTTGTGAAAATCTCACCGGGAAGTGAAAGTGAAGAGATGAAGAAGAAGAAGCAGGACAATGTTGGTGTTGGGGATGATGATGATGATGTGTGTTTCTGACATAGTATGAGAGTTTGGCAAGAGTGTTTGGTTGTGTAACAGTAACTCCGTGAAATGTGAGAATTATTTATTATTGTTGACGTTGGTATTGTGTTTGGACTTTTGGGAAAAAGAGTTGAATCGGGAATCTCAATGAGTGTGTTGTTTCAAAAACTGAAAAGTTTTACTTTTATTACTAACAGAGACAAGAGAGTGAGATAGTAGATGCAAGGGCAGAAAATGTGTAAAGAGTTGTAGTATACTATAGTAGCATCTAAAGTGTAAGGATTTGAAATATTGAAAAATCAATGAAATGATAGTAAATAAATAAATAAATAAAATGGCACATAATGGTCCTTGATTGGGTTCTTCCTAATTCCTAATTTTTCAAGTGACTATTATAAAATTTATATTTTTGATGAATTTTTTTTTAAATAATCAAGATTTACAATTAAAATACCTCAATAATCATTTTTCTTCATTATTAACCAAAATATTCACATTTGTATTTGAGGCAATTTCTGAAAGTGGCAAGTAATTTCAAGATTCTTGGCATTACAGATGATGTCTTTAGGTTGAGATAATTTCCCTACTCTATAAGGGAAAGAGTCAGAAGATGGTTGAATTCCTTAGAGTCCAATTTCATAGTCACGTGGAATGCTCTAGTTGAATTTTGTTTGGATAAGTACTTTTCTCCTATCAAAAATGCTAAGATGAGGAATGAGATAACATCATTTAGACAAGGAAATGATGAACCTTCATTTGGTGCTTGAGAGAGATTTAAAGAGTTGCTTAGATAATGTCCTCGTCATGGGATACCAATATGCATCCAACTAGAAACATTCTAGAATGGATTGGTCTCCTCATCAAGAAATATGTTTGATGCTTCTAGTGGTGGAACATTGTTGTCTAAGTCATATGAAGATTGATACAAGTTGATTCAAAGCATTACGACCAATACCTACCAAAGGTCTGTCACAAGATCTGTTGTTGTCTCTACTCAAAAGAAACCATTTAAAGTTCATGAAGTTACTAAGACAACAACCATGGTTGCTTAGGTGGCTCAGATTCACCAAATGATGAAAGACATGATGATCAGTCTTGACGTGCCAGCATCTGAACTTGTCAAAGTTGTGACTGACACATCAGAGGTTGCCTGTGTTTATTATGGAGGTGCTCACTTGTTTGAAGATTGTTATGCATATCCTATTTATGTTAACAATGATGGTAGCAACAAGTATAACAACCCCTGCAACTAGAGCCGTCAAAATGGGTTAGCCCAAATGGATCGGCCCGCCAAGCTCGAAAAAATCATAAGACTTAGGCCTTAAAACTATAGCTCATATTGTTTAGGCTTTTTTAGCCTGACCATAAAAAGTCCACTACCCATTAGGGCTAGCCCATATTGGTCGCAGGTAGCCTGTTAGGACCGTATAATTATAAATTTTAAAAATTATGTTAATATTTGTGTTGTCTCACTTCAAAACAACACATTAATTTTCCTCACCTTGCTCAAATTTATCTTTTTCAAATATTATATATTAATATAACGAAATTCAATTGTTTTGTATTTTATTTCACAATTTTCTCATATTCTATTAGTTTCTTTTATCTTATATATTTGAATATCATTTTATACAATTTCGACAAGCATTACATTTAAGAACATATTATAGTATATATAAAAAATAAATATAGTCCTATATTTAAAATAATATAATTTTTATTGTATTTATAATAAATATTATGAGGGTTTTTTTATTTAAAAAAATAATAATAAATAGTCTGTTTAGGGCCAGGAAACCTGAAGCTTGTACAGGGCCAGACTTGGGTAGTAATATTTGAGCCCATATTATATCAAAACTTTTTTGACCTAGCCCTAAGAAGCCTGAGGCCCACCAGAGCCATCCTGTTTTGACAGCTCTACCTACATCACACTTACAAACCATGTTGGCGTAACCATTCAAACTTTCATTGAGCAACAATCAAAACCAACTTGAACCCCAAGCACCACAAGTTCCACCTGGTTTTTCTGCACCAAATTATATTGTGTCTAATCAAGGGAACAACCAACTAAATATTTTTTTTAAATACTTCACTCAAGAGACAAAAAAACAGTTTCAAGCTCAAGGAGTAAGCACCGAGAAGTTGGAGAATCAAGTGGGGCAGATTTCTTTTGAGCTTAGTTCAAGGACCATGGGAGTACTTCCTAGATCCACTGAAACTCCAGCATCTACATCTTGAGCCAAGAGTATTTATACTTGTAAAGTCATCAAGTTAAGAAGTGGAAAAGAATGTGAGGATCAAAATCCACGAGAGAAGAACCTCCAAGAGAAAATCGTATCACTCATGACACTTTAGAGAAGCAAGTGTTTGAATCCAATGAAGAGACGCGTGTAGTGGAACCTACAAAAGAATTAATAACACAATAAATAGGCACACTGGTTATTTTGTTGGGATAAGCATTCATTCAGAGAGAGGCTTTGTGTATGACATGGAGGAAGAAAACTTCGGTTTGCATGGCAACATTAGAAGATGCATCAAAAATATGAAGTGGACAAAATTTTGCAAGCACCCTAGTTTGTACGACATCTAAATGTTAAAAGAGTTTTATGCTAACCTTGTTAACATAACAAATAGGAGAATGGAAGTGGTAGTCATATGAACAAAGGTGGTATATTCTAAAGCGAATATTAACATGGTGTTGGGCTTGAGCAATGTTGGTGACACTTATCAACATTTGTTGGAGACCTCTGATGAAGGTGACTATGATGCTTTTAAGGATTCCTTGTGCAATCCATGCACAAGATGGATTGTTTCAGGCTCAGAAAAGATAGCCAGAAGGATAAATCTCTACCCCGACTCAAAAGTATGGTACCAATTGTCATACCCCAAATTTATCATACCTCTTATACAATTTTCCTGTCCATAATGCATAGGCATGCATTCATCATCTCATCATCTCATTTGTGTTTACATTCATAACAAGAGAGCATGCTATGTAGGCTTAAGGCATGGTGTTCATATATGAGAACCACCAAGATCTCTTGATCATGTTAGGGTGTGCCCAATCCATCCTAAACTTTAATTCTCATCTTCAAGAACTCTTTGAACTTGTTAAGACTACATAAGTCATCCTATTCACCTCTAAAAACCTAATTGGATGGTGATCCTTGACTGGAAGCTTTGCTTGTTCATCTGGTCATTTATAGACCTTAACCTTAATCCTTTGACCCTTTATGGCTTGTAGAACTTATCATTTGACTATTGCTTTATGCTTTGGCCTTTCCATTGAGGGAACCCTAATATTCAACCATTGGTTAGTCTTTAACCTTGTGAAATTACATCATGACACCTCCTGCACATCCAACCCCTAGTTTGTATGACTTTAGCCCTTGAGAAACCTCTTGGTCCAAGAAACCCTAATTGGTCCCCCTTTTGCTTCTATGTTTTGCCTTTTTGCTTGAAACCCTACTTTATGGAGATTGCACTTGGTCAACTCATCATCCATTAGTCCATTTACATCCAATCCAATCTCATTACATTCATCATTTATCCAAGGAACCCAAGAGATCAATTTTAACCAAAGTTTGATTTGGGTCAACATTTGACTTTTTGGTTAACCTTGACCAAAGTCAATACATATTTCCAAAACCCTAATTTCCACAATTTCAACCTTCATTCATCAAATATCCATCGACTTCATCTATAATTGGTAATACAAGTAAAAGTCTTGGTTGGATTTTGAATCATCAACTTAAAATCACAAAGGTTCATCCATAAGCATGACCCATGATCATCTTACAAAGCATAAATGATTGGTTTCTATCAAGACTTACTCATTTGGGCTTTAAAAAATCATCATTGTGCATTGGAATTAAAGAAACTTCCAAAATACAACTTAGGGCATGTTGGTTTGGCAATGTTTTGGCAAGTTTGGCCTACCATTTGGTCCAAACCCCATAACTTTTTCATCTTTTAACCTTTTGAGTATCTAATTCAAGCCAAATATCATAAATGAACTCCTCTCCAACTTTGTTTCAAGACCCAAAACCTAATTCAGCACCTAAGGACATCAAAATTGGAATTGGCCAAGTCAGGCCAGGTTGCCTAGTCAGGCCTAAAAGCAAGTCATGACCACCACTTTTCATCAATACCATTTTCATCTCATAACATATTTTGACCTAAGTCTTTTTGCATTTTGTTAATGTCATGGCAAAGATTATTTGGCTTGATTTTGGTTCAAAATGCACAAGCCAATTTTAATTGGCCCAAATGCAAAAAGCATGTCTCACCATGTTGCATGTTGCAAGCCAGATCAGCCAAACCATGTCGCTTCATGTCCCAAACCACCAAACTCATTCTCATTCCTTTACATCTGAACCAAATTGCTGAAACAGCATTTAGAGACACCAAATGAAGGCCCAAATGATAGTGGTAAGTTAGCATGGGTGCAAGCAAACTGAAAAGTCAAAAAGCACAACATTTTCATATTTTGATACAAGTTAAGTAAGCTTCAGCATGTGTAGGGACCATATTTGTCTCACCAAAAGCATGATGTCTACATAACAAAGGGGTGGAAGAGGATTTACAAAGTAGACATGACCCACCCTTAGTCAACAAATTTGGTTTTTTGCACATTTTCGGGCTCACACCACTTTAAAGTTTTCAACCCTAACACCTCATTCTAATCACTCCCCCGAGCTCCCTATAAATACGGCATACTTCTCCCTTCAATAAACAAGTTTTTCGGCCATTGAAACCCTAAAATAATAACACTTCATCTCCCTCAAAAATAGAGTATTTGTTTGGAACCTTTGAGCCATTTTCAACACCACAAAAGCATTCCAACACCTTCTGTGAACCTTCCTAAAGCTGACCAGATTGATAGAAGTGACTGAGAAACCTTCACTTGAGCTTCCCATTTTCATCAGAACCACCACCTGAACATTTTTCTAACAAGGTAGTTAACACCACCATTTCATTCTGAACAATTTACCACTTTATTCTTCATGATCCCTTGAAGCTTAACCCCATGTTTTGAGCTTTAATCACTGCACCTACACGATTTAATTTTTGTTTTAGGTTTATGTTTTCCTTCGTGTTTGTCTGAAATTCCCCATACTCGGAGCCAATCAACGGCTCATGAGTATGGGGGAGGCAACTAGGATCAAAGGGTAAGTGGAATCCATGGTTAATTCCACTTAAAACCTCGAGATGCAGAATTGTGATTTTCATGGTTCCAAGGTTGAAGACGAAGGTGGAGTTCATTGCTTCTTGCGTCTGTTTTTTGTTTTAAATTCAAAAACTGTACGTGACGTGTTTCCATTGGATGATGTAGGTGAGGTGACTTCTGGGTTTGTGTGTGTTTTAAGTCAACGCATGTGTTTAATGTTCCCCATGATCAGGACCATCCTTTGTGCATACCCATTTTAAGTAATCAGATCCAGGGGTTGTGGTTGGTCCATTTATTATTTTCAATTGACATATTTTATATATATTCACGCTCGTGTTTGGGTACCAGCCAAACACATTTGGCCCAGTGGTAGGGGGTTTGGCCTATGACCCCAAGGTGGATGGTTCAACCCATTTTGTTCCATTTTCTCACTCTTTTTCCTTTTATATGTTCTTTTATTTTTATTTTCTTTATTTTCATTAACACCTTTTTCCATTTTATTTTATTTTTTCTTGTTTATTTCTTTTAACCAAAGTTTTTATTAAATACATTCCATCCATATCTTTTATTTATACCATTTTTTTTATCATTTTAATTGGTCATTTTTCCCTTGTGTTTGGCCTTGGTTGATGACAATTTCTTGATCATTGGTAATTGATCCTAAGATTGATTAAACCTTCAATACTTCAAATATGTTCAAGAATGATCGATAGATCATTCTTGACACTTTGAGGTATTGGTAGGTTGCCCTTAGTCGATCATGTGTGAACTTCTTGATGTATAGATGAGACCCTCAGTTAATCGAGTTTTATTTTCTAATTCTACTTGTGTTACATTGTATCCATTGATCATTAACCATTAACACTTGGATTTGGATGTCTAAATTATACATTATCTGACTTTTAACTTGTAATTATTTGGGTAATACAATCTTCCACTCTTCAAATCATTGATAGATGGACCTGAGGTTGTTATAACCTTCTTTGATCCAAATTTATTGATAGATGATCATGAATCATCTTCAATACTTTGCATCAATGATAGGTTATCCCTCGATGTGCCATATTTTGAGTCCTTTGACTTGGGAATAGATAATCCCTAGGTAGTTACCTTGTGCAATTTGATTTTTAACCATTAACTTTCATCACTAACCATTGATCTTATTGACCTAATTTATCTTCTTGTCATTTATTTTCTTGTCAATTTACTTTCTTGTTATTTACTTTCAAGTACTTTATTCTTATATCCATCATCATTGTATCTATTTCATGCATCTTTATCTTATTGTCATTTATTTCCTGTCATTTTATTTTGTGTATTGCATAATCAAAAAGAACAAAAAAACATAATTAAATCAAAAGACAAAAAATTGCATTCATATGTGACCCACTGTTGGACTTAGAGGACTCATTATGACCCTTGCACTTAGACATTGTCATGATTATTAACCTTTTTCTCTGACTTGGAATTTCATTAGTGACTTGCAATCTTTTATTGTAAGAATGACATTCATGGTACTACCCCATGGAGACATGATCTTAAGTCCATTATCCACTTGTTAGCATAGGTCACTTTGCACACACAAGGTTTTCTTTTGGGCTACCTTACAATGAGATCCTTATTTCTCGCATTTATTTCCTTGTAAATATCCATGTACATCACCATTTCAAAATCAATAAGCAATAAACCCTTGATCCAACATCAAATGGCCTTTTTCCCAATCAAATCCAAAAATACAATAAAATACGATTAAAGTTGTACGCAACTGTAGCAGGGTATTCGTTACCATTAGAGATATTGACTATATCCAAGGTAAATCATACAAGTCGAGTCGCCACCGCACTTCTATTTATCCAATGATGTATAATTCAAGCATGCTTGGTGATCTCAAACCAATCACAAGGAGTCCCACCCAAAGGCAAAGGGAACCAAGATGCTAAAGATCCTTGAGGCAATGCAAATGCAATGTTATGATGCCATGAGGGATCTTAGGGTCAAAATTGGGGTCTTACAGATGCCCCTATTTAAGGTCATTCTAGCCGGAGAAGTGAAGGTTAAAATCTTCGTCTCGACGGGGTAGAATGAGCTTAAATAATAACAAAGAGACGAATTTTGGTCCCTAAGAGACCTCATGATGCAAATGTAGGTATGAAAAATGGTAGCACTCTGTGGAGATATGTGTCCACAAAAGCAAAGAAATCAGAAGCCACTGATAATCCATATGAGCAATTCACTCCATGGGACCAAGACCCTGGGGACTCTCCTGGGGATAGAAAAGGGATAAAAATGCGCGAGCAGGTCACGACTCAAAGCGTGGGGAACAGAATTCCAAAGGGAAAAGATCCAATAGCAAGACTCAAGCTAACTCGAAGATGCATGTATTGGGGAATATGCCAATACAACAAAAAACTATCCACAGCGGATACTTCGGATAAAATCCGGATGAAAACAATCCACTAAGAGACTTTGCTGGGGATGTCCACAAGGACACTCCTGGGGAAGCAGCGGGACGAGGTATTACCGGTTACTGGGTAATAAGCTCAAGGAGACATGTGATCTGAACGCCAGGTATGAGGGTGAGAGATACAACATGCTCAGGAAGAGATGAATATCCAAGACCGGTATAAGGGTGAGAGATATCAAAACTTCAAAACGTCTGAGGAAAACATAAAAGGTATACTTCAACTCAGGGATTCTGACTCCACAGGGGACAAAGAGTCATAATAGGGAGCAGAGAGGAAGGAACACCAGGGATACCGGTAACTGGGCATATAAGAGGTGACCAACCAAGGCGTGAATTGGGGAATATTCCCAAAACACTCATCATCCAAAAGAGGGCTAAAAGCAAACTCGATTACAGGATGGATATTCGACTCCACAAAGGGGATATGAATCTTACTCAACTGGGGAAGAACAAAAGGCTTCAGACCCGAGAGTGCATGAGATATACTATCTATTACCGTCAGAACGTAGATAATATACTCGCATGGACGATTATCCACAACCGGTTACTGGGTTAATAAAGGATAAATCGACCGAAAAGAAAAGGCATCGGGATACCGAAACTAGGTATATAATGATGACCAATTCAGGAGAGAAACAATCGTCACCAACAACAACAAGGTAGACGAGAGATGATCCGCTGGGGATAAATTGCGTAATCAGGGCAATTATCCAAGCAGATAAGGGGATATCATCACCGAATATTGGATGAAGATAACTATCACCAATTAAAGATGAGCAAAAATAGTTACTCTGCAAAAAGGGAAGAAATAGGGTTTACAACTACCGGTATGAGGGTAGAGAACCGCAGACTCCGCCGGGGATAATAATTACTAATTATTGAGCAATTATTCATTTACCACGGGGAAACAGGAAAAGAGTCTCAAGAGACCGTTCTAGGATCAAACTAGATAGGCACACTAAATCAAGACTTGTCCCGGTGAGGATATAACTCAATGGGGAAAACCATCCTAGTATATGTGTTGGGAAGGAACAAAAACAATCAACATCCACGAGGATATAACCCGGTGGGGAATATGGAAGAAAGGATAGACGCTTTCTGCTTATGGAGCTGACTCTATATGGAGAGATCAAACACACACACATCTGCTTGGGGAAATATATCACCAATTAGCAGGAGACAATAAACAACGATATAGGGCAAAGAATGCAACATGAATATATGAATGTTATAATTATGCATGTATATGCGTGGTTTATGTATGATGTATGCTGACAAACAGACATATCTAACACAACCAGGTCCAGGAATCAACCACCCGGTACTACATCTCAAGAGAGAAAGCCAAGTTTACCGGAGAGTATCCAATCTGCTGGGGATCAGAGATACCAGGAAGCAAAGAACTCTGCAAGGGATGAATCATCAATCATTCCAGCTAGGGACGAGAGTTATCACAAACAAGGTCCACCACACCAACAACTCTACTAGGGAATCTATCCGAGGAGATAAAGGATTTATCAGGATCAACCACCAAATACCGCTCTTGCCCAAAGAGATCCAAGCTGCCGAGGAAGAAAGATTACTACTCTGCTGAAGGGAAGAGAGGTGACTCTCAACAAGCAATCCACTTGGTAGGATAAACCACAAGAGGTTTCGGAGGGAGGAGATACAGTCATGCCAGGAATATGGACAAAAATCTTACCCTGTTGGGGATCGTACCATCCTTGGGAGAGCACTGAGGATCTCCTTAGTATCCTTCCGTCATTGTGAATGTTCACTTTTTTTAAAAACAAATTATAAAAAATTTGATCGTAAAAACAATGGTATTTTCTTAATCAAAACATGCAAAACATTTGTTGAATAGAAACAGATAAGAGTGCCAATAATTGGATAAAAGGCTCAAATTTATTTGATAGAATGGTAGTCTGCGAATGGCAAGACTCCATAGATCTTTACAAATTTAAAATTGGTGATATATATTGGAAAAGGGCTACATTGAACATAATGACCAATTCTGAATCCGATGTATTTGAAGCTTTGGCTGATAATGAGCAAGGATCTCTGACGGACGACAGTTGTAGAACAAAGTCTTGTCAGGATGCAGTTACTTGCCAAATCCCTAATTTTTTCCTAGATTGCCCCAGGATGAGGTGCTCAATCTAGCGGGATACCTATATCATTATTATATATTTTTTGTGTCTCTAACTTTTTCCTGGATCGCCCTTTCGGGTTTTCAATCCACCGAGACGCTCATTTTTGCCTAAGTCGCCCTTTCGGGTTTTCAACTTAGCGAGCTATTCAGTTTTTTTTAGGCGAAGTATTTCTTGACTGCATCTGAATTCACAGGACGAGTGAAATCCTCCCCATCCATAGTTGTAAGTATCAAAGCACCGCCTGAAAAGGCTCTCTTAACAACATACGGACCCTCATAGTTTGGAGTCCACTTGCCCCTGGAATCGGGCGCGAAAGATAAGACTTTATTGAGCACATGGTCACCTTCTCGGAACACACGAGGCTTGACCTTCTTATCAAAAGCTTTCTTCATCCTTTACTGATATAACTGACTGTGGCACATGGCATTCAATCTCTTCTCCTCTATCAAATTCAGCTGGTCATAACGACTCTGAACCCATTCGGCATCAGTCAACTTGGCTTCCATCAAGACTCTCATTGATGGGATCTCCACCTCTACAGGGAGTACATCCTCCGATCTTGATTTAGCGATCATATCGTCAACGTACACCTCAATCTCCTTGTGCATCATGTCAAGGTAGTCATAGCTCGTTGATACGTGGCTCCAGCGTTCTTCAAACCGAAGGGCATCACTCGATAACAGAATGTTCCCTAAGGTGTGATGAATGTTGTCTTCTCCATATCATCGGGTGCCATCTTGATCTGATTATATCCGGAAAATCCATCCATAAATGAGAAGACATTGAATTTAGTTGTATTGTCAACCAACATATCAATATGTGGTAGAGGAAAATCATCTTTTGGACTAGCTTTATTCAAGTCTCTATAGTCCACACACATCCGGACTTTTCCATCTTTCTTAGGCACGGGCACAATATTGGCCACCCATTGAGGATATATAGAAGTCACCAGGAACCCCACATCAATTTGCTTCTGAACTTCCTCTTTGATCTTCACTGCCATATCAGGATGAGTTCTTCTGAGCTTCTACTTTACATGCATGCACTCAGGCTTTAGAGGTAGGAAATGTTGCACAATATCAGTATCTAGACCAGTCATGTCTTCATATGACCAGGCAAAGACGTCAACATATTCTCGTAACAACTTAATCAACCCCTTCTTAACAGATTCTTCCAGAAGTGCCCAAATCTTTACCTCTCGCACACAATCTTCAGACCCCAAGTTGACTGTTTCCAGATTCTCAAGATGCAGCTGAATGATCTTCTCTTCATGCTCAAGTAGCTGGGTGATCTCATCAGGAATCTCTTCAACATCATCTTCCTCTGCCTTAAATACAGGGAATTCAAAATTGGGAGATGGTGTTGGGTCATTATGTTCAATGGGTTTAGAAATCAACCTGCATAATGATTTTGGATATGAAAAGATTTAGAATTCAAACAAGGCAAATCATTATGCAGATGAGAAGGTAAATTTTATTTTATTTTTTAGGGTTTTATGTGATCATCAATTTCATGCAAAAACAAAAAGGGAAAATAAATGGGAAAAACAAACATTTAACATGAATTTATTGAATGAAAATATCATTGTACTTATGTGCCAACAATGTTATCACTCCTCCTTTTGGCATGGGAGAAGGGTTTTTAAACAAAGTGATCATTACGTTGACTTATGGACAACTGTTGGAATATCCACAACGACCCAATTGTTGCAGACCCCACCAGGGATGATGAAGTTGCCAGAATCCTTTTTATCTTCTTCTAAAACGGTAGCAGCCTCCTCATCTAGACCAGTGTGGATGAAACCTCCACTCTTGAATAACCATTGCTTGTTGAAAGTACCAAAAGAAAAACCTATGTCAGCCCGGGACTCGTTATATTCTAACTCAATCATTTTTCCTAAACCAGTGGTTGCACCACGCTCAATGGCCAGCTTTGCATCTTTGTAGGAAGCAAATGAAGGAGTTCTCTTCTCAATAGGCTCAGCTATAGATAAAGCTTGGAAAGGAGTTCCAATTTCAACCTCAACATCTATATAAGAGAAGGAAGACAAATGGCTAACCAGGAGAGCCCTTTCTCCCCCTACCACCACCAGCTTCTTGTTTTTCACAAATTTCAATTTCTGGTGTAGGGTGGATGTCACGGCGCCTGCCTCGTGAATCCATGGTCTGAGTGATCCATCAGTCTTGAAATATTGGCTCTAGTGTAGTACCGGTGAGTCAGCTTGTCTTCAAAATAAATGAAGGACACAGAGTTAGACCACAAGGCAAGGGACCGAAAACAAAACCTGCTTATGCATATGATGCATGCAATGTTTGTGCATATGATTTGTTTTTTATTTCAAAGGAACTTTAGAGTTTTATTTGCAAATTTTGGAAATATTAAGCATTTTATCACATATGGAAATATCTCATCAAATAATATCAGGGAAAAGAAGTGCAGTATCGTCAATCATATACAAGAGAAAAGGAAAATAATCGTCTTATGGATCCCTAGAAAAAATCATCCAAAGCTCGGGACACAGGAAGATAAGATGCGCGAAACCTCTTCACCTCCCTCTCGTAGGCTGCCTCCATATCGGCCTTCTCTTTGGCGAGTCGATCATACCTCCTCTTCCAGAACTTAGAAGACTGAGGAAGTAGAGAAGTCCATACATCATCAGGGTCATCAATAACCTGATGCTCAAGAAACTCAATCAACGCATCCTTCTCCTTAATCTGCTGAAGCAACTCTTCACGTTCACGGATTCAGGCATGTGAACGGTCTTCCTCTCTCAACTCCTCTACTCCTTGATTAGGGAGGGTTGAAGGCCCAGCCATAATCATAGGTGTAGGTCTCGGATACTCGTAAGGCATAAGATACTCAGACGCCCTCTTCCTAACCCAAACAGTGTAAGGCTCCAAAGCGATGCAATTCTTAGGACCCAACTCTTTCCTTCCTTTCCTATGAATCTTGCGCCAAGCGCGGACCATCCTAACTTTCAAGCCTTGGGGATCTTTACCATCCTGAAAGAATACACCCTCTAACAGAATGTTATTGGGTTTATCCTTTAGGGGGAACCCAAGCTGCCGACGTGCCAAAACAGGATTGTAGTTAATCCCACCACAGGTACCAAGAAGAGGTACATTGGAGAATTCGCCACAAGAGTCAATAATCTGCACACCGTCATACACACGGTTATACCAAGAGATATCATCATTAGTGAGAGACATAAGTCTCGTGGACCACCGTAGACATTCCTTGTTCTCCTTGAAAGCGACCGTCTGAGGCAAGTGAGAAATAAACCACTTATACAATAGAGGCAAACAACACACAATAGCGCCACCACCCTTCGCATTCCTCATATGCAAAGAGAAATATGTATCGCCCAACAGAGTAGGAACGAGATTAAGAGTAGAGAAAATCCTAATAGCGTTCACATCCACAAACTTGTCGATGTTGGGGAATAACACTAGCCCATAGATGAGAAGTACAAATATGGCTTCAAAGGTATCCTCACTCATGGCCTTCCCATATATAGTAGCTTGAGCAATGAGGAACTTAGAAGGGAGACCTTGAATTCCACCTTTGGTAGTCATATGAGCATCAACCAGAGATTCATCTATGTGTAACATGTCTGCTATATCTTGAGAAGTAGGAATACTCTCCAAGCCACTGAACGGCAACTGGTCTAGAATAGGTATACCCACAAGGTAAGCATACTCCTCAAGGGTAGGCAAAAGCTGGAAATCCGGAAACGTGAAGCAACGGTACAAGGGATCATAAAACTGCACCAATACACTCACCAATCCTTCATCCACCTGAGTAGTCAGAAGAGGAAGAAGCTTCCCAAAACGAGCCTTGAAACCCAAAGGATCTAATACACAGGATGTCAGATTCCTTAACTCTTTCAAATCTAATTGTCTGAAGCTGTACTTTTTTGTATTCCTTCTTTGTCTTTCCATGTCTGAAATTTTTGCAAATAGACCTCTTAAGTTCCTTGAAAATTTTCTTATTATTTTGATGATATGAATGCAAATGGGTGCATGAATGCATGAATGCAACAATCACACTCAAGGATCAAGCAAAGCACACCAAACAAAGGTCATGGGATGGATCATGTTATCCTTAATATCAATCATCCATTTTGGTGGATTATGGTTTACACCTTATCAACACCCATGTTCCATTGATATTAAGGATTCATGAACGGATCAACCATGAATCAAGGGTTTGTTGTAAGTCACGAGCATGGAGTTAGGTTAAGAACCACCCAAAAGGGAGTGTACTAGGGTTTAAACCTGCCAAACATGTTCTACAAGAGGTTCCCATAGTCATCATCCCATCTTTCGGATATTATTGGAGAAACGACTACTCGTATTCCAAACATATTCTCAAGAGAGACTCTTATGAGTGTAGTATCGCGTAACAATCGTATCAAATCTTTCACTTGAACGACCTTCGCACTACATCCTAAGAAAAGGCCAAGATGGGCTTGGTAAACTAAGGTCCTTGGCTTCTAAGGTCTATAGTGGAAAGAGTAATGTCTAACCACAACTTACTTGTGTGACATTATTGATCCCAACATAACCTCCACCAAGTGAATGGGCTTGCAAGTCAACTTGCTAAGGAATAACTCCACACAAGTCGACAAGACTACACCATTCTCCTATCTTAAGTGCACTCGAGTCCCGGTATAGAACTCATCTCACAAAGATCACCAAGCATACAAGGAATTAATATTCAAACAATTCAATCATTACATACAATACAGTAATCCCAAATTGCACAAAAATATGTCACAAAACCAATACAATACAACAAGCATGAAAAGTCGGCAAAACCCACTAGGCTAATAGACGTCCCCAGCAGAGTCGCCACTTTTCTGTAGCGGGGTATTCGTTACCATTAGAGATATTGACTAAATCCAAGGTAAATCATACAAGTCGAGTCGCCACCGCACTTCTATTTATCCAAAGGAATGGTTAGAAAGCGAACAAAAACCTAAAAGTTTTATCGAATCAAAAACTAGTAAAAATGTCACAGATCTGGGTAAGGGGGTTGGTTATGCAATGGGAAGGTGTTAGGCACCCAAAGCATCCTAGGTACTCCTAGGGAGCCCTTTTCACATTTGTTGCAAAGGTTGTTGTTTTTTTTTGAAAATTTATTTGTGCAAACATGATTGAAGAGATGAGAAAAGCGTATATGTTTATCTAATGTACTACTTACTAAAAGAAGGGTCAAAAGAAAATGACTCGCACGGACGTCGCATCCACTGCATACGTATCTCATATGAATCTGAGAATCAGAGTCTTCGTAGCTCGGCTACCTAGGGGTTAAAGAGGAGTGTGCTCGCTAAGACATCGCGTCTTATGCCTACGTATCTCATCTGGGATGAAAATCAGAGCAAAACGTAGTTCGACCACCTATGGGGTAAGGGTTGTGTTTTGGGGTGAACGACGTTACTACGCAATCTACCGGATGCTCGACCTTTGGAGACTTACTCGCCTGTAGTAGAAGGAGATAACGTGTTCTTAGGAGAAGAAAAATCAATGAGTTTGGGGTGTTTAGGGATGCTCATGCAAAAAGGAAGTCTTAGATGAAGGAACCGCGCTACCTTAAATGACATGCCACGAGAGGCTATACGAAACCTAAGAAATCGGTAACATGCGGGAAAAGTAAAGGGATCGAGAGATCTACCGTACGGATAAAGATCCGAAGTAACAACAATTAAAGAGATAAGAAACCCAGAGATCTCTCAAGCTAGCACCATCAAAGAAAGTGAGTCAGTACAGGTAATCGGAATAAACCTCCAGGTGGTATCCCACAAATAAAGTGGAACACCAGGCAAGCCATCTCTGCAAGAGTCATATGAGCCCTCACTAAACAAAACTCAACAAACAGGTTAGAGATACAAGATAGGGTAATCAAGAGTTGCCCCTAAATCAAAATGTAACCACATGAATCATGCCATTAAAATTCACAAAAAGCTCACAAAAAGCAACCAAGGGTAGGAGGCCTAAACCTCTTGTCAAACACATGCATCAAAAGGGTATCAAATTCACCCATAATACCTCATACATTCAGAGCATTCAAATTAAAAGCATAAAGTAATGGGAATAAGGTAAACCTGACTGGAGAGATCGAATGAAATTGAATTACCCCGTTGGGTTTGCAAAGCAATCTGAGGGTTTATATGAGAGGGAATTGGTTCTTTACCGATGAGTTCCCTTCAGTCTCTAGAGGTTGCTCTGAACTCTGTTAGCTCTTCTCTCACTATCTTTTTCCCTGCCAGGGTAATAGGAATAGAATGACCTTTTGTTTCACTGAAACTCTGAATTTATAACCTAATTTTTGTGGACCTGTGGGCTCAAATGAGAGAGGCCTAAGTCCAAAAATTTTCTGTTATATTTTTTTTTTGTTTTTTTTTGTTTTTTTCTTTTTTAATTATTTTTTTTTTTAATTTTTTTTTTATTATTATTTTTTCGTTTTTCGTTTTTTTTATTTTTTTTTATTTTTAAACACGTGGGCTTCGCCTAGCGAGCATGACAGTTCAAGAAATTCCTCTGAGCGTAAGTGATTCTGGTGGCTTTTCTTGGGACTCACTAGGCGACCCATTCTGCTCGCCTAGCAAGCATGACAACTCATGAACAAACTTTTGCTCCTTCAAGATTAACATTTTGACTGACGAATAGACCCCATTTGAACCTATTGGAAGTATCTCAAGCCATTCCCTTATGTTGACTGATCATCTAAATAGAACCCACAAAGTGTCTTGGATGATACTCAAGCTTCAAACAAAAGATGTTAGTGACACATTTTTGTGCTTTTGGTTAGTAAACAAAAGTAAGAGAAACAATGATGTATAATTCAAGCATGCTTGGTGATCTCAAACCAATCACAAGGAGTCCCACCCAAAGGCAAAGGGAACCAAGATGCTAAAGATCCTTGAGGCAATACAAATGCAATGTTATGATGTCATGAGGGATCTTAGGGTCAAAATTGGGGTCTTACAGCCACGACCTTAAGTGGTGGGGAATGAGTAAGAATCGAGTTATCCTACCCTTTGATTATTTTAGGCACAAGACGCTTAACTTGTTTGTCTAAAATATTCGCCTCTTCCCATAGTCTTTAATGCAATTCTAATAAAAAACATTTCTTTTCAAAGACACTAAAACAAACATCAACTCATCAAACCTTACTTTTTACGCCTTAGGAAATCATTCTGAAACCCCTTTTTCAAGGTAAAATCAACCAATACACAAACATTTTCTACTCCAAACTACGAAGATCTGATTATTCATCCCCCGATGATGATACATAGGCACGATGACCCCAATCCTTGGCGAGCACAATAATAAAAAACCACCCCTTTCCCCTTTTCTGATAATAGATAAGTTTAAGATAAACACCCACACACGTAGACAACATAAATGGTTCCCATGGAGTACCATGGATGTGAGGGGTGATAATATCTTCCCATCACATAACCGACTTTCGAACCCATATTTGGTTGTGAGACGAATCCTTAATCCTTTTCTAGAGGGTTTTATCGACTATTTTCCCTTTCCTCTTTGTATAGGAATAAATAAAATTCAGTGGCGACTCTATGTGCTTTTCATTAAAGCATTTTCAGTCAGTCAATTTTCGCGGTAGCGACACCAATTCATCAAGAATTTTATTCGTCCCACTCCCCACAATGAGACTACGAAGAAGGCCAGGCTGATACTTATTCACTACACTACTTCCTTTAGTGTAGTGAAAATTGCCAATATCATCTTACAAGAAATCCAAGTTTGTTCCAAAAAGAATGAGGGAATGATCTATTTCCCCTGTCTAAGCACAACCTTATTGAGAAGGTAAGATTTGCCTTAGCGCCTCTCTCATGAAGTCTGGCATCCCCAAACAACATTTAACAAATCTGCAATTAAAACACTTATGAAGCCAACAGGGAGAAAAAGGCATCCATAGGCAAGACAAGAGGCGTCAGATGGAGAAACATCCTTTAAAATTGACAGAGTTCTATAAGGAGTCTTACTTCAAATGCATAAGGACCAAAGGGAATTTTATAAGTTTAGAAGAGATCTGCAAGCTTGGCAGGAAATGATGTTTTCCCTTAGCATCGGGGAAGCTTTAGAAAATCCACTTAGTTCCCCCATCATATTCTGGGGGAATTAGTTCATGAAGAAGACTAGGATGATAAGTAAGAAAAATATGAAGAAGAGGAAAATAAGATGAAGAGGAAGAAGAAAGACAAGAAGAATAGTAAGAAAAATGTCTCCTTTGGATGACATCCAGAGTCCAGTTCTGGCATTCCAGAAGAAGACAATGCTGAAAAACCCAAGAAGAGGTCTAGGAAGAATAAGAAACCAAAGAAAGTGAAGATCACTACTCATCCAGTACCTGACAAACAATCTAGGGACTTCAACATGAATTAACTAGTTGAAGAAGAGGATTCAGATAAAGATGAGAAGACCTTGAATGACTTACTCAAGAAAGTTGACAAAGACACTAATGAGTTAAAGAAAAAGGAAATTGTTGAATATAAAGATGCTCAAGAGGATAGTCATAATGATGAAGATAAACAAATGAATGAGGAAGACAATGAAAAGAATGATTGTGAGGAGGAAGTTGTGAATGTGCAAGAGGACCAAATCAACATGGTAGAAAAGGATGAAACTGATCACAAGGAAGATTTTACTACTGAAAGTGAGGAGAATGACTTTGTTGAAGACTCACAATAGTCTGAGCCTGAAGCTGAAGTTGGTGAAGATGAGGGGAAAAGCCCTGATGTTCCAACAATCATCATCCCAGCAAAATAAATGACACCACAGAAACCCAACAACCTTGTCCCAAAGAAAACACTTACCAAGAAGAAAATCCTAGCAAAATCAAAGACCCATGTGTAAAGGAGTCCTGCAAAAGACAAAGAGCCAACTACAACTATCAGGACATAAGTTGTAAGTGAAGTGCCTAAGCCAACAAAAGCAAAACCCCAGGAAGAAGCTGAAAACAAGAAGGAAGAGCGTAAGAAAAAGAAGGAAGAAAAAGTTGTAGAGAAGAGCAACAGGCTCCGAGCCTGGCTCGTATTTCCTTCTATATATGCAGGTTAACAAGTCATGGTATGCCATGCTCACCAAATGACAGTGAGGACCTTGTCCTTACTTTATGTTTGAAAGTGTGGCAGCTCCTATCATGACATTTGTCTACTGAAACCCAATCTACCATAATCATCTGCTAGTTTAGGATTTAATTTTGAAATTTTAAGATTTCTGTCATTTTAATTCTCAAGCAATGAATGAACGAAATTTTGTTTTATGTTATAAATTTCTTTTAAGTAGTTTTTATGTTAAAGTAAATAAATAAATAAAAAATAGAGGAACAATAATTGACTTCATCTCCAAAATACCATAAGTTCTAAAGACTTTTAACAATTCTGATGGGACTGTGACAATATTGGAAGCAAGGCCTGGAGAGCTAATCATCACACCTTCTTGTGATTTCTGATAACCCCTGTCGCGCCCCTAGTAATCAGAAAACTAGCTAGCCTTAATATGTTTGAATTGTTTTAAAATATGGAATAAGGATTCATGGTAGGATTTAGTATAGGGGAGGATAAGGCTGATTTCTTAAGGCTTGCATAAAGGATACACTGCATGTATAAATGAACACAAAAATGTGTGTAAAAAGAGTGAGAAATTCTAATGAGCATAAAAATAAGTTCGTGTGCACGAAACTGGAGGAACAATTCGCGTGCCAGAAACTGGAAGAACAATAGATGTCTCTACCATTAGTAACAGGTTAGACTCATTAAAAGTGAGATACCTTCAGGTGAAAAGGTAGAGCATCTAGTAAAACTTAACAAAAATAAAAGTGCATGTTTAAGCCTCAAGTTTAAAATGAACAAAAAGTATAAAGCAAACAGTCGATTCCCCCTTTTGAAACTAATAGAAATGAGTTCTTGGACCATAGGATAAGATAATCAAACTAGGATTTAGGATGACTATCTTAACTGAAGAGTACTGGCATGTCATGTAGCATTAGGAAGAGCACACACACATACACACACATACACAAGCTGAATAGTACAAGACTGAGTTATGCCAAATTTTTAAAACAGTCCCTTGTGATGACTGACGAGTTGAGTTGTTAGAGAAGGAGAGAACAAGTAGTAAATTTTTTTTATGTTGTTACCTGTCGCATCACCTGAGGCCAAGTAATAATTCAAGTTTAGGGGTCTGATAACCCATATTTTGTGAGTTATTACAAGTCATTATACTTGGATAATGTCATTTGTTTTACCATTCCGTAGTTAAATTCTTATTTTGTTGTTTTTAGGGTAATTTGTAAAGAGTGCAATAGTTGTTCTATTTTGTAGTTTTTATGTGTTTGTTGCTTTTGAAAGGTTAGTTTTGATGAGGTCAAGAATGATAGCCTGGGAAAACAACTGGTACCCAAAGGAAAGAAGAAGGCTAGAAGCAACTAGAAGAAAATGAGAAACACCAATTGCATTCTTATGCCACGCGTGGAAACGATCTGTATTGGTAGGATAGCCAATTTGAAAGGATAAGAAAAGGTGCTAGAAAAAAAATACAGTACGTAGTACAACCACTAAGTGCACCATGCATCAAAAAGGATAGTGCCACCCGCTCATTTGTGTCATCAGTGTGCCACGCTACACTTTGTCTCCCATTATTGTTTATACCTGATTCTAATGTTGTATGAATGAGAAGAAATGGAAGGAACTTTTTCTTCTTCTTTATTTCGGGCCTTATTTGATTTATTCTCAAGCCCGTGATCCAAGACATTTGTCATAAACCCTAGCTGAAGCAACTATAAAAACAACTTTTAAAGGAGGAAAATGAGTTCAACATTTTCTAGAGAAAAACACTTGGAAGAAACCAATGAAGAGAGTGAATTGAGTGCAAATGGAGAATATTATTCTTCTCACCACCTTAAGTGATTATTGTTGATACTTGTAGTGATAAAAGTTGTCTCTTGACGATTAACCATTGCAAGAAGACAAATAAGTTTCTCTTAGGTTGTTATTTCTTTTTCACTATATGCTTAAGAATGATCAGCTTAGGAACCAGTATTGTTTTATGTACTCAGCTCATTGTAAGCTAAACCTTTTATGTTGAGAAATGGAAAGTTAATATAATGTAGTTTTTATGTTAAGTGATGTGTTATTAATGCTTTGTTTTATCATGTGTTAAACTGTTATAAATCTATTTCTTTAATTGATCAGCTTGGAAAAAGATAAAAGCTTGTTGTTGTGAGAGATCTAACATCAAGCGAATTTCATGATAAAAGTTATTAAAATTGTAGGATAAAGATATTCACTAGATTAGTCTCTTAGAGATAAGTGGCTACAACCATAAAGGATTTTCAGAATATTCATGCTTTAGAGTTACAAGCGAAGCTTAGAGATTTTTCACCTTGCTCTAAAGTATATGCTTTTGATGATGTAAAGATACACCCTTAAATCAAGTTTTAGCCTTTTCTGGAAAAATAAAACACATCGTACACACATAAATAACCAATTTATATTAATGGAGCATTGCCTAACATGCTCTCTATTACTGAACTCATTTACTATCTAAACACAATTATACTAATTATTTGTTACAAAACTGAATCTGTGACAATCATAAATTGTTTTTATCTTGCTCATGCTTATTTAAAAAAAATAGTTTTTTACAAAATCATTCTAAGTTACCTTCCAGTCCCTGTGGGTTTGACATCCCTAATACTTTATCACGTGCTACTTAAAACATACATGTATACTTGCATGTGACACCACACATTTTCAAACAACAAGTTTTTGGCGCCTTTGTAGGGGAATGTACCAAAGATAACATTTTAATTTTGTACCAAACCCTATTTCTTTTTGTCAAATAAGAATTTGAGCTTCTAATGTTCTATGTACTCTAGTGACATGACATGCGTTAGTTATTACATGCGCAGGTTGTTAAACCTAGTCTATAGAGGCGATCCTGAACCTGAAAGGACCTTCATATTGTTAAGAAGATTTCAAGATACTGGACACTTACCAGGAAGCCCTCCTCTTTTTCTTATTGTTGATCTAGAGGAGTAACCAGTTCAGGCAGACAGTGCCATGGCAGATAACAACATCATTGGAATTGCCAATGGTAGAGCAAGAAACACCATGGACTATGCAGTCTTTGATCCTAATGTTATGAATAGTAGTATTACCCATCCATAGATCACTTTAGCCCAGTTTTAGTTTAAACCAATAATGTTCCAAATCTTGCAAGCCATTGGTCAATACTCAGGCGTTGTAAATAAGGATCCATATTTACATTTGAGACAATTCCTGGAAGTGGCAAGTAACTTCAAGATTCTTGGGATTACAGATGACACCTTCATTTTGATATTATTTACCTACACTCTAAGGTATATATCTAAGATATGGATGGATTCCTTAGAGACCATTTCCAAGCCACATGGAATTCTCTAGCTGAATTTTTTTTGGCTAAGTACTTTCCCTTTGTCAAGAGTGCTAAGATGAGGAACGATATAACATCATTTAGACAAGGAGATGATGAATCTTTATTTAATGCCTGAGAGAGATTGAAAGAGTTCTTTATACAATGTCCTCCTCATAGGATACTAATATGCATTAATCTCTACGAAAATGTCACCGCCATCAACACGAAACATGTTTGATGCTTCTAGTGGTGGAGCGTTGTTATCTAAGTCATATAAAGATGGATATAAGATAATTTAAAGCATTATAACCTCTGATAGACACATTAATCCCTATGAACATGTCACCTCCATCAACATGAAGATGGTCATCATAGGAGCACTAGACTCCCTAAAATGTAAGTTGTTGTCAGGCACCTTCAGGGAGGCTACCCTCAAATGGTACATGGGTCTTCCTCGCGCTTCTATTAACAACTATTGGGAATTAGTGAGAAAATTGGTACACCAATTCGTTGTCAGTCGCCACAGGAAGATGTCCACCACGAGCCTATTCAACATCCGTTAGGGTCCGTCAGAATTGATGAGGGACTATCTCGTCCGCTTCAATGAGGATATCATAAAAGTTGTCCTTTCGAACCATTAAATGTTTGTGGGAGCATTCCTAATTTGACTATGGGTGCGACACTTCAATGAATCCCTCTCCCAAAACCCAACACTCACGCTAGCCAAGGTAGTCGCCAGGGCGGGGTGCTACATCAAAGGCGAAGAAAGTAATGCTGAAAAGAAGGCCCGCGATGCCAAGGAGCGTGTTCTCGACACTGAGATCTCTCATCCCTCAAGGAAGAATAATTATACATGCTTGTAAAGGATAATTCCACATTCAAAAGGGTGGGGAAGGTGACAAAAATCTTTATGGCTTTAAACACCCCTCGAGAACATATATGGTGTGAGGTACTCCACCTGCACAACATCCCGACACCACATGCGCCTAGGTATAAGGTGATGGGATATGAGTCTGAAAGGTGGTGATTCCTAATAATTAAAGAAATAATCATAAAGGTTGATACATGAGGGCCACCTCAAGAAATATGTGAAGGGTGACTCCTTCAACCAAGCATAGAAACGTAACCCGTGTGACACCACTAAAACCCGACACCCTTTATTTATGAAAATAAATATATAATTTTTCTCAACATGATGTTATACATTCTCAACATGCATATTTCTCAAAATTATAACATAAATCAGTAGTGGAACTCAAAAAAACATTGAAAAAGTTTATTTGTCTCAAGCTCAAAATATTTCATAAAATATATCAAAACTCTAAGAGCACAAAAGTAACCAAGTAGCCCATCCCAATGTTGCATATCAGAGTGGAAACTAGAATAGCTCGAAAAAAATAAAATAATGAATAAGGTCTCTACGTTATCCTCCAGCTCAACAGTAACTAGTGCTCCTCTACTTAAGTATATGTACCACAAGCGTACAAAACACCATAAACAAAACAATCAGGGGTGAAAATACACTCACTAATGTTACGGTGCAAAATACATCAAAGGATATCATAATTCACAAAAATCATCAATCATATGAATCATTCACAATAACTATTCAATCATAATGCAAATATGTAAGAAATGAACCAATTCTTCTACTCCAATGCATTGGGTGCCAAATTTGGACATCAGAGTTATGTTACTGATTCATCCACTCACGGATGGTTCCTCTCTTAACCCAGACTCGTCATTGGTCCCCTTTTTTGAATCAGCAACTCGTCCCTGGATCGAAGTTCCTACCCCCATCTCTAATATGCATGATGCATGAAATGCAACAAAATAAAGATCAATGCACAAATCATCACTGATCCTTCTCCAAACCCACACCATCGCCAATATAAGGCCATCACTGTAGTTCCTCTCTGAACTACACATAAACATATCTCAACATAATATATAATTATAACACAATATTATTACTCAACAACGCCCGCCAACAGTGTAATAAAACAACATTACACAATCATCAAAATTCAACAGGGCCAACTCATAACTCATAGATCTCACAAATAACTCTTTTCACTTTTTAATTAGAATAGTCACAAGGCGTACTCTAACATTAACTTAACTCGACTTCAAACATGTCAGATGATTAAAAAATTCACGAATTTTATTCACACAATTGTAAATAGAATGACTCAACTCACTAAACTCATCAAAATAATAGCAAACAGTCACCGCCATCAGAAACAACTCAAAAAATCAAACTGACGACCCAAAAATGACCAATCCAGGCATGACGTCTGTCACTCAACCCGTCACCACTTTCTCTCACAAAAAATGCCATCATTGACGATCGGGGGCACTATGTTCGTCAGGGAGCTGTAGCGGTAAATTCATGACCATTAAGCTATGGATAAACTTAACGTCAATAAAACCAAAGTCTCCATCACACTTTTATTGTTTCCAAGGGAAAAGGGAAAAGTACGAACAAAACCCAAAGATAAGAAGTTTTCAAATCAAAACTAATAAAATGCCAGAGATTACAGGTAAGGGGGTTGGTTACACAGAGGAAAGGTGTTAGCACCTAAAGTGTCCTAGGTACTCCTAGGGAGCCCTTTCTTGTGTGCATATGTGTTTTTGTACAAAATGATGTTTGCAATAAATAGAGTGTGGGGATGACAAAATAATTCATTAACTATATTTTTGTGTTTAACAAGACCTTCGGACTTGTGCCTACGTACCAACATAAAAATGAGGGATCAAAACCTCGTAGTTCATGGTATCAATTTCAAAGTGAGTTGCTTGCTTTTAATAAAAGTTTAAGTTTAAAAGAGGCACAAAAGGCCTAAAAAGGTTTGAATGGGTGTTAGTTCTTTTTTTGTCTTTTGAAAATTTGAAGTCAAGTATAGTTAAGTTCATTTACAAGTTTGATTAAGAAAAAGAGTTTTAAAATGCAATGGCATAAGGCCAAAGTTTCTAATTTGCAATAAAGTCTAAGTTTAGAAATCACAAGCAAAGAATATTTTTGAAAAGAGGGAGAGACTTGAAATTAAAGAAGTGGGAAGGAGATGAAGAGACTAATCCTAAGCACAAATTTAAAAGTTAAGAGTTGAAAAGATATGACCAATGGGATACAATACAAGAGACAAGAATGTCATATAGAAACCCAATTTTCCCTTGGAGTTTATAATCAAGCAATATCAATACACAAATAGCAAGATGAAGAGCAAGGCATCAAATAAAGATAGCCACATCCAAGCTTATCAACTTCAATGATCTTCCATGTATTAGATGAACTACTCCTTTGATTGGCTCAAAATAACACATTAGGCACAAGTTCAAAGTAACAACTTCAATAAGACCATGTAGCAGATGAACTCAAATGGGATCAAAATACTTGCATAAGATGAAATTTCACTTCACGAGCACTTGGTTTCATGAAAGTTGGCATTGGCCAAGTCCTTTTGCATAGGGAGTGTTGCCTAATTCTAAGTCCAAGGTCTCAGATCAAATCTAGCAGTCCACACAAATATCTTTTAGAGTTTTTTATTGTTATTATGTACATTAAGGTCAAAAGACCACAAACACAAATAAATAGATACAATTACAATATAAATCACAAGATATGGCTCAAGTTAGTGTAGCGGTAAATTCATGATCATCAAGCTATGGATAAGCAAGACATCAATAAAACCAGAGTCGCCACCACACTTTTATTGTTTCCAAGGGAAAAGGGAAAAGTACGAACAAAACCCAAAAATAAGAAGTTTTCAAATCAAAACTAATAAAATTCTAGAGATTACAGGTAAGGGGGTTGGTTAACCAGAGGGAAGGTGTTAGCATCCAAAGTGTCCTAGGTGCTCCTAGGGAGCCCTTTTTTGTGTGCATATGTTTTTTGTATAAAAATGATGTCTACAAACAAATAGAATGGGGAGATGAGAAAAGAATTTATTAATTATATTTTTGTATTTTACAAGACCTTCGGACTTGTGCATACATACCATAATAAAATGAGGTTTCAAAACCTCGTAGTTCGTGGTATAAACTTCTAAGTGGATGCATTGCTTTTAACAAAAAAATTAAGTTTCAAAGGCACCAAGGCCAAAAAAAAAGGTTTGATTAAGAAAAGAAGTTTAAAAATGTAATGGCCTAAAGCAAAAGTTTCTAATTTTTGCAATATGGTCTAAGTTTATAAAACAATAACAAGCAAATAAGTTTTTAAAAGGAGGTAGAGATTTTGAAATTAAAGATATGGGGAGGAGATGAAGAGACTAATCCTAAGCACAAAATTAAAAGTTAAGAGTTGAAAAGATCTGACCAATGGGCTGCAATCCAATAAGAGTGTCATATAGAAACCCAAATTCCCTTGGACATTAGAATCAAACAACACATAATGCACAATATATCAACTTGAAGAGACAAAGACATCAAATAAAGATAGCCACATCCAAGCTTAGCAAGTCCATGATCTTCTCCAAATTTGCCTATGTAGCAGATGAATTCCACAAGTCATAGGTTCAAAACAACAACTTCACAATGATCATGTTGCAGATGAACTCAAAGGGATCTTCAATGATGTGTCAGATGAAGTTTCAAATTGCAAGCACTTAGTTTTCATAAAAGTTGGCATTGGCCAAGTCCTTTTTGCATAGGGAATGTTACCTAAATTCTAAGTCTAATTGTCTCAGATCAAACCAACAGTCCACACAAAATATTTTTTAGGGTTTTTGTTCTTATTATGTACATTATTGGTCAAAGACCACACAAGCAAACAAAATATACACAAACAAGATATATCACACAATATGGTCCAAGTGGACAAAGTGAAAATGACATTAATATAACCAATTAGAATGGTATGAATAATGACAAATGAATAAAGCTTGAAATTAAATTTCATTAAGGTAAATGACTTGAAATTAAATGTTAGTTGTTAATGAATTAGAAGTTAGTATTACTTTTGCTTTTTTTTTATTTTAAGTCATTCTTTGGAGAACACTCAACCCACTTATCACAAGCATGGATCCTTGAACCAAGACATCTTCCAAAGGAAGGAAAAAAGGCCAATTTTCCATACAATACCATGAAAGAGGGGAGACTTACAATCTCACTAACTAGAATGCTATGTCTTTTTGTGTCAAAAATTTAGCGCTATGTTAAGCAATCATAATTAGACTTATGTAGAAGTCACAACTATTTGAGGTTGGGTAATAGAATTTTGGTGTTAATGCCTATTAGAGACATAGTATAATGGACCATGCTCATGAAACATACCACACACAAAAAGAATATGCAAAAGTGGTAGCCTAATCTCATCCATACTTATGTTGATTTTGCAATCAACTAGCCTTAGGATATAGAGATATCATAGGTCAAATGAAATGGATGCATAAAGAAGGGGAATTAGATGAAGAGGGAAGGGAATAGATCAAAACTCAAATTGGACAAAGGAAGACTTTTACCAAATTAAGATCATTCATTCATTTTGGGAGATGGAATGTACATTCCATCAATCCCCTAAATCTAATGATATTAACCTAGCAAAGTCAAATCAACCTTGACCAAGGCCCAACAACACAAGTCAAACTTACAAAGACCATTAAAATGGCTCAACACAATTATTTGACATTTATTCAAATTAAAAATACTAAAAATAATGCATTAAATTAAATATGGTTTGTCTAATTCCTAAAACCTCATCAAAACACCAAAGAAATGGCCATGAGATTTATTATAGGTAAAACAAGGTCAAAGGACCTTGGAGAAATTTTTTCATAATTTTTGAAAACTTAAAAGTATTTTTAAACAATTACAAATATTCACAAAATCAATTAAATCATGAAAATTATTAATAATGATCCAAAAATTAATTCTAATTCAAAATATGAAAGAGGATTTTATTTATATTTTTTTGATGAAACTCTCATATTTTTTTTAATCAATATTAAAATTAATATGAATTAATGAAAATCAAAGAAATAAAATGAAATTCAGAAAATACAAAAAAATGTGGACCACTTAATCTCCCTCATTAATTGAGGTGACAGATCAAGTGGTCATCAGCGCGCTTTCCACCATGGTCTTTAGTCAGCGCGCCACAACAATGGTCATCCAAACCAACACTTATGATTAAAACATTTTAAACCAAATCAATGGTTCTGAACCGTGCCACATCACTGTCGGAGTCAAAGGTCGGTCATCTTCTCCGATGACCCTGGCCGGACTGGTTCAATCATCACCATGAATTAAATGAAAAAAGAAGACATGGTCTGAAAGATAAAAGTCAATGTGCCAACACGTGAGATTAAAACAATTTGAACAAGATCAATGGCTCTGAACCTATCCAGCATATCACCGACGCTGAAACTCCGGTCACCTTCTCAGGCGAGTCTCACCGGACTGGTTCAGTCATCACCATCACATAAATGAAAAAGGAGGACATGATCTGAAATAAAAAATGCCATAGAGCACGAATCTGACCTCAATTTTAACTAGCTCTAAATATATAGAAAGATATGAGGAGTTGAAATTTGAGGTGTGTCAACTGAGTCGCTTCGATTTGACCTCAAAGCAACTCAATCTTCTTGCCTACATTGGTAGGACTTCAGACAACCAAAGATCCAAGAGAATTGATGAGAATTGAGTGAGAATCGAAGAGAATAATTTTTTTGGAAAATACCTCCAATGCTGTACAGAACTTGATCTTGCTTGCTTCAATCTTTTCTAGATCACACTCAAGAATCTTGTAGAAGTGGTTTGGCAATGGAACAAAGCTTTGGATCCTAGAGTTTTTGAATCTTCAAACAATGAGATTCAAACTCAATTTTCAAAATGAAAATTCACAGGTTTTCCTTTGAATTGTGAGGGTTTAAAGAAAGGGGGTAAAGCTGGCGCGCCAAGGTCTGTTCAAATGAGCTCAGAGGGCATGTATTTATAGCATGATGGAGTGATATTTGCACACTTGCATTTGCTTCCAAATTTGGCAATGTCATGCACAAGCTTGCATGGGCGTGTACATGCCCATGAAGCAATCCATTTAGGTCCAAATGCATATGAAATGAAGTTGAAATGAAGCTTGAATGGAAAGGCAATGCAACGTGATGTTTTGATCATTTGATCTTTCCACTTGATACAGACCTGTTAAGACTATGCGTGGCCCTAGCAAAACTTATCCAAAATGGATGAAATAGAACTATTTGGAAATATTAGATCAAGGGGAACAACTCTTATGTTGGAAACTTTTCCATTTGGAACTTGGATCATGGTGAAGTTTGAGGTGGAAGTTTGGAAATTTCAACATGTTGAAATATTTTCTAAGTGTTAAGTCATATACCTCAATATTCCACCTTGCTTAAATTTTCATGTCAGCTCCAAATGAGAAAAGTGTCTTCATCAAAGTTGTATATCTTTCAAATAACTTAAAAATGGTCACCAGTTCCATGTCATTTGGATTTAGAATGATAGAGTTATGCATTTTTGAAGTTGACCTATAGTGTATCCTCATATCACATGCTCATAAAAGTTGATTTAGCTTTCACTAAAAAAATAAATGTTGAAGTAGACATCTTGAATTTGATTTTGCAACTTGGAAATATTTCATCTCATAAAAATTGAGCAGGTTATGGCTTTGGGAAGTTGACTTTCAAATTAGGGTTTATACCGAATGACCTATAATGTTTCAACATAGAAATTGACTTTCCAAGCAAAATTAGCTCTAGACTTAAACATGAAAGTTGTATGGAATGTAACTTATAGTAAAGTTTATATTGGGATCATTTTCATATGATGAAAATTGTAGGAGATAGGGTCTAGGGGGACCCGGTTTTGATCAGATGAATTCATATGGCCAACTACCATCAACCAGCTTGCTAACTTCCAATTCTCTTGACTTTTTAGGCTCATGGTAGATAATATATGAATAAGATTATGAATTTTGAAGTGAACCTTTATAAATTTGGTCAATTGGTGAGGTAGCTTATTTAAGAAGTTACTCAGGATGCCTAGAGAAACTAGGGTTTCCAAGGCAAACCAACTCCAAACTCTTGAAGAAATCTTGATAAAAATAACATGTAGAGATCATTGGGACTCATGTATGATGCCTTGAGACATTTGTGGATTAATCCTTGGTTGTGCTCTTAGCCATGAGGGTCTTAAACCCTAGGTACGAACTTGATAGATCAATAGGGATCATGCCCCTACCTACAAAAGAGTTAGGCAAATGCAAAGACATATTTTTGGTATTTTGGTTCGTAGAATGATAATATACAAGTATGGTACAATCACAAGGTGCTTGGTGATCTCTCCTAAAATAAACCCAATGAAAAAGGGGTAAGGAGTATGCCAAGGTATGATCCCAATCCTAATGCATATAATGAGATTGCGTGAGGGATCTTACGGTCAAAATTGGGGCCTTACAGCTGCCCCTATTTAAGGACATTCTAATTGAGGAGGTGAAGGTTAAAATCTTCGTATCGACTCAATAGAATGGAATTACATAACAATATATAGAAACAAATTTTGGTCCCTAAGAGACCTCATGATTCATATGATATGAATGGGAAAATAAATTCTCTGTGGGGAAAGAATGCCACAAAGGAAAAGACATCAGAGCGACCGAAATTCCGCAGGAGCGCAATGCATTCCGTAAGGAAAGCTCACTAGGAGACCGAGACTCTGAGGGTGTAAAAAGGTATATGCATAGGTTAGGCTACCACTTAAAAACTGCTGGGTGACTAGAGGAAAAACTCATTCGGGGAAACAAAAAAATTTGCAGGGGAAACGAGTAGATCAGGATAAAACTGACATACTTGAATCATGCAGGAAAAACGGTTTCACTAAGGAAATGCACACTTAACTCAACTGGGGAAGAAATACAGTTCAACATAGGAGGAGCAGAAATCTATTATCCACTACCTATTACTGGGTAAGGAGATAATAAAGATCTAACAGGGAGGACATCCGTCATCGGTTAGGATGAACATATCAAGGATGGCTCGCTGGGAACCGCAAGGAGGGGATATTCATTACCGGTTATTGGGTAAGAATAGCCTTGCTGGGGAAAACTGCAGGAATAGGATTTACAACTACCAGTTACTGGGCAGAAGACCAAAGATGAGAATATCCATCATCAGTTAAGTGAACATATCAAAGATAGACTCAAAAGGAAATAAAATCCGTCATCGGTTAAGATGAACATATCAAGGAAAAACCAACTGAACATAAAAGTAGGAATTACATCTATCGAATGCTGGATAGAATACAATCAAAGAGAATATCCGTCACTGGTTAAGGTGAACATATCAAGGATAGACTCTGCGAGGGGGGAAAACAGGATTTACAACTACCTATTACTGGGAAGCAGACCGCAAAGAGAAGAAAATTTGTCATTGGTTAGGATGATCATATCAAGGATTAACCCTCTGGGGAACAAAATAGGGATTACAACTACCTTTTTATTGGGTAGAATACCAAAGATGAGAGTATCTGTCACCGGTTAGGATGAACATATCAAGGATATACTTCCTGGGAAACTTAAAAATGAATCCATTAGGGACTCCACTAAGGAGAAAACATGGGTACTTTATCGGGTATTGGGCAAGAAGTAACAAACTGCAAACTAAGAAGAATATTACCAGTTACTGGGTAATAAACTCTTAGGGGAACCAAAGCATCTATCTAGGTATGAGCTAGAAATAAACGGTCAATCAAGACTCAACCCAATGAGGATATAACTCAAGGGGAGTAGTGCCATCCAGATAATCAACTAGAGGGTGGAAACTGAAGTAATAATCATCCACAAGGAAATAACTCAGAGGGGAAAAAAGAAAGGTTAAAGTCTTTCTGCTTAAGGGGCTGACACTCTACAATTGAGGGAGGACAGACACCAAACTTGTATGGGGATAAAGTACCGCCATAACATAAAATTTAAGATGATAGGAATGAATCAATCACTGTGATCATGCAATTATGAAATTATATGAGTATATGTGATGATTATGCTGACAAAACGATCGCAAAGGATACAAAGGTGTCGCAATTTTGATTCATTGGTACAATTCTCGGTCAATCCACAAAAGAGGCAGATAATTGCTGGAGAAAAGAGAGATCAACGTCCCAAAGGCTTAACCCTAGTCGGGAAAAGAGGAGATCTGCTGAGGAAAAGAAAATGTTATAGAGTCTGCGAGGAATTTTAGGTCAACACCATATTGAATGAGAGACAACCACATAGAGGATAAATGCAAATAGCTGCTCAAAAACCAAGAGGAAACTCTGACTGGGAGAAAACCGGATGCCGATTGGTGGGGAAACCAAAGTTCTATTTCCATTACGCAAACTGCTGAGGAAATCATCCTTACTCTGCTAGAGACCAGAACTGGCGGGGTAACAAACATCAATTCCATTGGGGAATACACACACACACACTCCGCTGGGGAATAAACATTATGCAGGAGAACTAAATCAACCAAGTCGGCTTGGGGATTACGGAGAATTAACTGCTTGGGGAAAACCATTAATGCTACACACTTAGGGCTTACTGCTTTCGAACTGCTATTGACATACCTTTTAATTGCTTTAAAATTCATGCTTTTATATATTTAAGAAAAATGATTTTGATTTTAAAAATTCTAATTTCAAAAATGATCATAATAAAATTTAAAACTATTTGGCTAAAATAAACAAGAGTAGAAATAATTGGATAAAAGCTCAACTTTATTTAATAGAATGGTAGTTTGTAAATGACAAGACTCCATAGATCTTTACAAAGTTGAAAATGGTAATTTACATGGAAAAAGGTTACATTGAATACAAATGACCACTAATCCTTTCACCAATTCTTGATATGCACTGTGCTTTTGGCCTCTACTGGGGATGATGAATTATCGGCGACCGCTGTGCTCAACAAAGTCTTCCAATACTGAAGATCAACAGGATGTAGTTACTTGCCACAATCCCTAACTTTTGCATAAATTGCCTAAAGGTGGGGTACTCAATTTATCAGGATGATTTTTTCTGTTTTATGTCTCTAACTTTTGACTGGATCTCCCTTTCGGGTTTTCAACTTAAGCGAGTTGTTCTTTTCTTTTTTAAGCGAAGTATTTCTTGACTGGATCTGCATTCACAGGACGAGTGAACTCTTCACCATCCATAGTTGTAAGAGTCAAAGCACCGCATGAAAAGGCTCTCTTAACAACATATGGGCCTTCATAATTAGGAGTCCATTTGCCCCTAGAATCTGGTTTGAAAGATAGAATCTTCTTGAGAACAAGGTCACCTTCTCTGAATACGCGAGGTCTGACCTTCTTATCAAAAGCTTTCTTCATTCTCTGCTGGTATAACTGACCATGGCACATGGCAGTCAATCTCTTCTCTTCTATCAAATTCAACTGATCATACCTGGTCTGACACCATTCAGCCTCAGTCAACTTGGCTTCCATGAGCATATATAATTAAGGAATCTCAACCTCTACGGGGAGCACTGCTTCCATACCATATACAAGAGAGAAAGGGGTTGCCCCTGTTGAAGTGCGGATGGATGTACGATACCCGTGAAAAGCAAATGGGAGCATCTCATGCCAATCCTTATACATCACAACCATCTTCTAAATAATCTTCTTGATGTTCTTATTCGCAACTTCAACAGCCCCATCCATCTTGGGTCTATAGGGAGAAGAATTATGATGTGAGATCTTGAAGTCTTTGCAAAGAGCTTCCACCATATTATTATTTAAGTTCGATCCATTATCAGTAATGATCTTACTTGGCACACCATAACGACATATGATCTGATTCTTGAGAAACCTTACAATAACTTGCCTGGTTACATTTGCATACGATGTCGCTTCAACCCATTTTGTGAAGTAGTCAATTGCCACCAAAATGAAACGATGTCCGTTCGAAGCTTTAGGCTCAATCATGCCAATCATATCAATTCCCCACATGGAGAAAGGCCATGGAGAGGAAATGACGTTCAACAGTGTCGGAGGAACATGAATCTTATCCGCATATATTTGACACTTGTGGCATTTCTTCACAAACTTGCAACAGTCAGATTCCATTGTCAACCAATAGTAAGCTGCTCGCAACATCTTCTTCGCCATTACATGTCCATTGGAATGAGTACCAAAGGAACCTTCATGTACTTCAGTCATCAATAGGTCTGGTTCATGTCTATCCACGCATCTGAGCAAAGCCATGTTGAAGTTTCTCTTGTACAACACATCACCATTCAGGTAGAAGTTGCCGGCTAATCTTCTCAAAGTCTTCTTATCTTTCAAAGATGCCCCAGACGGGTAAATCTGACTTTGGAGAAAACACTTGATGTCATAATACCATGGTTTCTCATCTTTGATCTCTTCAACAACAAACACATGAGCTGGCCTATCAAGACGCATCACAGTTAAATTGGGAGCTTCATTCCAATACTTTACTACAATCATTGATGCCAACGTTGCAAGAGCATCTGCCATCCGGTTCTCATCTCGAGGGATATGATGAAACTCAACCTTCGTAAAGAAAGTTGAAATCCTCCTCGCATAATCTCTATATGGTACCAAACCGGGTTGATTCGTCTCCCATTCACCTTTGGTTTGATTCACAACCAAAGCTGAATCTCCAAAGACATCTAAATGTTTGATTCTGAGATCAATGGCCTCTTCAAGCCCCATAATGCAAGCTTCATATTCTACCATATTGTTTATACACTTGAAAGTAAATCTAGTTGTAAATGGAAAATGCGTGCCTTAAGGAGTAATAATCATTGCCCCAATGCCATTACCGTACTGATTAACAGCTCCATCAAATACCATGCCCCAACGTGAACTAGGTTCTGGCCCTTCTTCAATCAATGGTTCATCATAATCTTTCATTTTCAAGTACAAGATCTCTTCATCACGAAAATCATACTACACTGACTGATAATCTTCAATTGGTTGGTGAGCCAAATGGTCAGCCAAGATACTACCTTTGATCTCTTTCTGAGATCGGTATTCAATATCATACTCTGATAACAACATCTGCCAACGGGAAATCCTCCCAGTTAAAGCAGGCTTCTCAAATATATACTTGATTGGATCAATTTTGGATATCAACCAAGTAGTATGATTCAACATATACTGACGCAGACGCTTAGCAACCTAAGCCAATGCACAACAAGTCTTCTCTAGCATAGAATACCGAGTCTCACAGTCGGTGAACTTCTTACTGAGGTAGTAAATTGCAAATTCCTTCTTTCCAGTCTCATCTTGCTGCCTAAGAACACAACCCATACTTTATTCAAGCACAATCAAATACATGATCAACGGTCTTCCTTCAACAGACGGCGATAGAATCGGAGGCTCAAGCAGATATTCTTTGATACTATCAAAAGGTTTTTGGCAGTCTTCGGCCCAATCACAAGACTAATCTTTCCGAAGAAGCTTGAATATAGGCACACATGTATCTGTCATGTGTGAAATGAATCTCGAGATATAATTCAAGCGATCGAGAAAACCTCTGACTTGCTTCTCAGTTTTGGGCGGAGGCATCTCTTGTATTGCTTTGACCTTGGCAGGATCAACTTTAATACATTTCTCGTTGACAATAAAGCCCAACAACTTACCAGAACGAACACCAAAAGTACACTTATTGGGATTCAAGCAGATTTTATGCTTCCTCAAACACTGGAATAGCTTCAACAAATGCTCAACATGTTTCTCTTCATCAATAGATTTAGCAATCATATCATCAACATAGACTTCAATCTCTTTATGCATCATATCATGAAAAAGAGTAGTCATTTCTCTTTGGTAAGTTGCACCAGCATTCTTCAAACCGAAAGGCATCACTCTATAACATAATGTTCCTTAAGGTGTAATGAATGTGGTCTTCTCCATATCTTCGGGTGCCATCTTGATCTAATTATATCTGGAAAATCCGTCCATAAAGGAAAAGACTTTGAACTTAGCAGTGTTGTCTACCAACATATCAATGTGTGACAGAGGGAAATCATCTTTTGGAATGACTTTATTCAAATCTCTATAATTAACACACATGCGGACTTTCCCATCTTTCTTCGGCACAAGCACAATATTGGCCACCCATTGCAGATACTCAGCGATTATAAGGAAACCGACATCAATCTGCTTTTGCATTTCTTCTTTGATCTTCACTGCCATATCAGGATGCGTTCTTCTCAATTTCTGCTTGACTGGCGGGCATTCTGGATTCAACGACAATCTATGCTCTACAATCTCAGAATCCAGACCAGGCATGTCTTGATAGGACCAAGCAAACACATCTGAATACTCTCGAAGAAGATCAATAAACCCTTTCTTAACATCTGGACACAGTCGAGACCCAATCTTGACTTCCTTCACATCATCCTCGGAACCCAAGTTGACTAACTCAATCTGCTCTTTGAATGGCTGAATGGCTTTTCCTTCATGCTTAATAAGACGAGACAATTCATCACTTACTTCTTCATCACTTCCCTCCTCGGCCTCAAACACAGGGAATTCAAAATTTGGAGAAGGAGAAGGATCATTATATTCAATGGGGTTAGAAACCAACCTGCATAATGATTTGATATTTTTATTTTAGTGAATTTGTGACCAAATATTATTCAGATGGACAACTATATTGTTTATTTGTGGTTTTTGTGATTACCATTTTCAGAATAAAGCAAAAAGTAAAAACGAAACATCATAGATGTGGATGAATAGAATTAATTTTATTGATGATCAAATTTGAAATGCCCAATAATGTTCACTTCTCTCTGAGATTGTTGCAGGAAGTGATGTTAGCCACAATATGATCGAATTGATCCACCGTAACATCATGTTCCACAAATGCTTGCTCTAGAACTCTTTGCAGTGCTTCTCTGTGCACTTCTCAATTCATTAGCAGAGACAGTACTGAAATCTTTGATGGGGTTTAGAGCAGCTGCTCCACCATATTAAACTCACTTTTCTTTATCAACCTAAGTACCTCATCATCATCATCATTAGTCTTCAAATTACTAGATTCACCAGACTAACGCTTTGAAGTGCTAATTGGATCTACTACAGGTACTTCCGCCTTCTTATTGACAGTTGAATCTTCCACATCTTTTGGGAACACCAACCCAAACACTCGACTGCTACGGGTCACCTTAGTAACATCAGCAATGCTCACGACAGAACTGGTCATAGATAATGGAACCTCTTGACCATCTTTCACCATAGTTGCATTATAATGATAAGGAACAACCTTATCGGATGCATACGGGACTGGACCCTATAACCGTATAACCAACAGAGAAACCGATATTTGACTGATACTGTTACTGTTGTTGCTATCATATTGAATTACCACCCTCTTGGGGTTCTTGAACACCAGAACAATCACATTCACATCGTCATCTACATGACGGGATTGAACAATCTGAATCATACCCTCATCCATCAACCGCTGGATGTCTCTTTTCACAATCACACAACCTCTTGGATTAACACTACAGATAGCACAACCATCATGGTCATGCTCACAATCGCTCACCATACAAATGTCCTTATGCATCCTTACCAAGGACCTTCGAATAAAACAAGTATCATAGATTTTGTACTCCCTAGGACAACCATCCACCATATTGACAAAGGAATTTCCATGAGCGTGCAGTGGATTTGCTTTGACATTCAGTGCACGATCCTCGAAGGACACCATTCCACTCTTTACTAGCTTCTGAACTTCATATTTGAGTAGATAGCAATTTTCAATGTCGTGTCCGGGTGCTCCTTGATGAATAGCATATCGTAGTTTAGGCTTGTACCACCATGGAAGTGGTTCTGGAATTTGTGGCGGGTTTCTGGGTTACAACAGGTTCTTGAGAACCAATGATGGGTACAAGTCTGCATATGTCATCAGAATAGGGTCGAAAGATACCTTCTTCCTCTCAAAATTTTGTTGCTGATGATTGTTGGTATTGTTGTTGTTGTAGGTGTTTGTTCGTTGCCGCGGGTGTTGTTAATGAATTGTTGTTGATTGGCTTGCGGAAAATATAGGAATTAATGAAGATACTTGATGATGATGTTGACGGGGTGGTTGACTTCTTCTGATTTGAGGCCTTCTCTGCCTCCCACTAGAAATTGTGTTGGCTTCATTGTCCTTCTTCTTACCGAAACTACTGCCGTATCTCTTGCTAGACGATACCTCCTCCTTAGACAACCGTCCTTCTCGGACACCTTCCTCAAGCCTCATCCCCATATTTACCATTTCAGTAAAATCACCCGGGGCACTGGCGATCATACGATCATAGTAAAATGAGCTCAGGATCTTCAAAAAAATCTTGGTCATCTCCTTTTCCTTTAAAGGAGGGGTGATTTGGGCAGCGAGTTCTCCCCACCTCTGCGCACACTCTTTAAACGTTTCCTTGTCCTTCTGAGATAGCGATCTCAACTGATCTCGGTCGGGAGCCATATCAACGTTATACTTGTACTACTTAACAAATGCTTCACCCAAGTCATTGAAAGTGCGGATGCTTGCATTGTCTTGGAAGTAGTTAATTAACAATTGATCATTGTCCATTTGGATAGACATTTTGCGGGAATACATCACCAAATGACTAAGCGAACATGTGTTCCCTTTGTATTTTTCAAAGTCAGGCATTTTGAACTTTACTGGAATCTTCACATTCGGCACTACACACAATTCAGCAGCACTCTTCCCAAATAGGTCCTTACCTCTCAAAGTTTTCAACTCCTTGCGCAGCTTAAGAAACTGATCTTTCATTTCATCCATTTTCTCATAAACGTCCGGACCCTCAGATGGCTCGGAATGATAAATGGTGTCTTCCACACGAGGTAAGGTATGCACTACTAACGGCGACACAGACATGACCGGGCTAGATGCCGACATGGAAGCAAAAGTAGGCACAAAGCCTTCAGGCATGAAGTTTGGCGGTGTTTCCCACGGGAATTCGGAAGGCATGGCAGACGCAAAATGAGCAGTAGCAGCAGGCATGGTAGAGGTAGCCACCTCTGAAATAACACTCCTCTGAGGAGGAGTTGCGGGTGTTGGAGAAGACTGCCTCTATGCAGCTAACACTAACTCCATCATGGTAGTCAGGCCGACAATCTCGTCCTTCAAGTCTCTATTCTCTTGCTCAAGATGTTCCATGATTCTAGAGTGATTGGCACGAGTATTGTACTGATGAGTCAACTTTGCTGAAGCATAGAAGAAACATGAAATTCTAGTTATTAGACTTTAGATGTCACACGGGTTGTTATGACATTCAATTCTGCACAGACAAGAATTATGCAGAACTTAAAAGTAAGTGCAGTAAATAACACAAACAATTGTTTACCCAGTTCAGTCCAACATGACCTACATCTGGGGGCTACCAAGCCAGGGAGGAAATCCACTATCAGTAGTATTAATTCAAAGCTAAACTCACCCGTTTACAACTCTTCACTTAATCCCTACCCAATGCAATTTCAATCTTACTCTAAGATCAGAGTTCCTATTCACTCCCCCTCAATCACCTCAGTGATTACTACCTTTAATCAATATTAAAGACAATTTTGAAGTCACACTTCAAACAACTCTTGATTGTGCTTAACAACTTTAATCAAGATACATAGCACTCACGCTTAAAAGCTTTGAGCGACACAACACTTACAACTCAATGAACACCCTATGCCAAAGCAATCATCTACGTGATAATGGCTTGGCTTATAAGATATGTCTAATACAAGACTCACAAAAATACAGCAGTGAAGTATGATGGACACACTAAATCTTCACGCCTCAAAATCCCCAGTTCTGAATGAAGGAACGACTTCCTTTTATATTGCAGTACTTAGGCCTTTGCACTTGTATTCTCCTGAATTTAAGGTCACGCGAGTTCCCCTAAATTCCACATCTAGGTTACTAACAAATAGGCTATTTGTTAGGTTCATTAAATGTAGATTGGTTGTTGATTTCCTAGATTTTCTCTCAGCTGTTGAATCCCTGAAGAATAGCCTGAGAAAAAGCTGAAACAGAAAACTGAACAACCTATAATATAGCATATGCTGTCAGGAATGAATGTCACGACATTCAGCTTGACATCAAGGATCATATGCTAAGTCTGTTTTTCCAGAAAACAGACTATACAATTTTGCTGACCTGTATATGACCAAAATGACCATACTATAGTAACAACTTACATTAATAAATGTCAAAGTATCCAATTTGACATTTACACATTTGGCCTTAAGTCAGTTCTGTTATCCTCTTGAAGAACAGACTAAGAAACATGCTGAAGTATAGCAGAACACCACTCTGTCTATTGTTCAGTATATGCTGTCAATGATGAATGTCATAGCATCCAGTTTGACATTCAGTCAGTAGGCCTTATGCCAGGTCTGGTATTTCCTTGATAACCATACTGGAAATAAATACTAAGTTCTAACAGAACACCAGCTGTTCTATTCCTTAGTATCTGCTGACAGGGATGAATGTCACAACATCCAGTTTGACATTCAATAAATCCTGTATTAGCTAATCCTGCAGTAACTACTCAAGTGTGTCATGACATCAGTCAAGACATCAGAGTACAGTTAGATATTCTAACCTACAGTGCAGTCACACACCATGTCATGACATCAGTCAAGACATTAGAATCCAGCTAGTGTTTTACCATCTAATGCAGTCAATTAAACACCTACAAACTCCCCCTTTGGCAAATTTTTGGCTAAAACACTTTGATCCCCATAACAGAGTTCATAGCAGCGGAATCACACATCTAGCAGGAAATAGACCTAGCTAATACATTCAGAGTGGCAGCACACTCACACATATGGAAGTTAAGTAACACTTCACATAACAGCACACATACAGAAGTTAAATAAAAACTTCTAATTGCAACACACATCCACAACACACATACAGAGGTACAAAATTAAATAAAAACTTCAACACACATCAGCTGCAGGGGAAGGAATGTTGAATCTGTCATGAAAATCTGTTTTAACATAATAGCCTGTTGTCCTGGGGTATCACCTGTTACTCCCCCTTTTTGTCAAAAATGTTGCCAAAGTAACACTTTAAATTACAAGCCAACAACATAAACAGAATTACAAAAGAAATGACAGAATCCCAAAAAAAGGTTTATTCCTCAGCCTCATCATCAGTCTCCTCATCAGACCTGGCCTCCTCCTCATCCTCAGAACTTTGCCTAGCAGCTCCATCTGTATCCTCAGCAGACGCCTCCAATTGAGAGATCAGCTTTTCCAACACGTGCTTCCTAGCCTCCAGCTCTTTGCAAGTCTCTCTGAGCACAGCAATGACAACAGCTTTTTCTAGGTGGTTGCCAACATTGGATGTTTCTCCTGATGTCATGACAATGTCAGGGACATGCTTACCCAGAAATAGTTTGTAGTTGAAGGCCAATGGACTCTCTCTTCGTTTCACAAAGTCATTGTCAGTCAAGATGTTTGGGAATTGATTCAACACAATGCCACATATGAGAGAAGGAAATGCTATAGGTCCCTTCACACTGAAACTCCCAGCGTGTTTCATGGTCTGATCAAAGATGTGGGTACCATAGTCAAACTTTGCCTTGGTTCCAACAGCATAGATGAACTTTCCAAGCATCACAGACACAGTTGACTTGTGATTTGTGGGCACCCAGTTTGCAGCTCCAACTTTGTGTAGCATGGCATACTTCACACTGAGTTGGCTGGCCACCGGCTTCCCTTTAAGAGGCCACTTCCGAACTTGATTTGTAGTGATGACTTGATATATTCTGTTGTCAGTCACTTCAAGCTCTGGTTGCACTACATCAGCTCTTCCCAAATACAGATTGATTACTGAGGGAGAAAAGGTCACACACTTGCCACGCACATAGACCTTTTTGAATTCTCTGGACTTCCCATCTGCGCATTCCTCAGACACATTGACAATGAACTCCTTCACCAAGGTCTCATAGCACTTTGGGAGTTGAGTCACAGTTCTCATTAGTCCTGCCTCTTTAATAAGGTCCACAATCTCCTTACACTCCAAGGCATTCTGAGCTAGTTCCCTCTCCAGGGCCAGCCTCTTGTGATAGACATACTTCCACCTGTTCACACTAGAGGCAAAATGAAATGACACATTGTCAATAGGTACCTCTGGGACACTAGCAGCCAGCTTGCTAGTTGTTGGCTTCTTCTTAAACAGAGGTGTTGTGACATCACATGGGACATCTGAATCAGACTCCACCACAATAGCCTTGGTCTTCATTTTCTTGGGCACCTCCTTGCTCCAAGATTTTGCAGGTCCATGTCCTTTCCTTTTGAGGGGACTCTGAGTCACCTTTTGCTTGAGAGAAGTTGTCACATCCACCTCCCTAGTTGGGGACCTTTGCACCACTGTCTTCTTCTCTCTCCTAGTCCTAACTCTTTTGGCTAAGCTAGGGACAACTGAGGTCAACAGTTCATTGTCAGAGAGCTCTTCCAGATTCACAGTGTCAACATTAGAGTTATCACTGACATCTTGAGTGACACCGACCTTCTCACCCCTCACATTGCCTGAGGGTTTGTCAATCTTTGACCCCTCATGAGCCTCAGGTTGCTCAACATTGTCAGAGACATTCTTTCTTAACACTACAGCGTTATCTTGACATGCAACAATATCAGGTATGATAATGTTCAAGGGAACAGAAACCCCAGGAACATTCCGATTACCAGATAGTATCTGAGTGACAATAGTTGCAATGGGGTTATGCACATACCTCGAGCCTTCCCTTGTTTGTTCATCAAGAGCGATTTCTGATGAAAATCCGGAGACCGTTTCCTTAGGTCTTCTTGCATGGGATGAAGTTGTAGCGTCAGCAACAAAATCCTCCCGGGTAGGGTTGCAAGACTCAGTGCTGGGGGAATCAGACATGGTCGTGTAGGTGGTTGAGTCGGATTTGTGCGACATGATTAACGTCTCGGAGGAGAGTTGAATCGTTTCTTTGGAAGAAGGTTTGCACGAATGAGAGTTGAAGCGACGGAATGTGAAATGTAACACCCCGATAAAAATAAGATAATTATTTAAAATAAGTTAATAATATATTTATTAATTTAATTAAATAATTGGATTATTATTATTGGAATTATTATTATTGGAATATAATGTTGGAATCAGTAAAAAGAGTCCCATTTGGCAAAAAGAGGTTTTCACGTGAAAACAGAGAAACGACTCTAAAGTGGAAAAAGGGCAAAGAGCCAGAGAACAAGGGTTGAAGAGAGGAAGAGCTCGAAGCTAAAGGATTGCCGGATTAACTCAGGTAAGGGGGGTTTATCGTCGTTTAATGGGTATTATGGGTTAACATGTAATGGGTAGTGATAAACCATTGATTTGACTCTAATTAGATGATGAATGTTGAAATTGTGAAATTTTGGATGAATGAGATATGAGTATGATTGAGGAAATTCGTAGGAATTAGAGGTAATAAGGTTAGAAATTGTGAGATTGAATGTGTATGATCTGTGTTAGACAATATGAATGAATGTTGTGTAAAAATTGGAATGTGGAAGGTGGGATCTGAAAATCTCGTAGCAGAGAAAACCATAGCAGATCTGGAATTCTGGTTTCTGGTCATACGCGTATGGCACTAGGCAATACGCGTATGAGATGGTCTGGTACGCGTATGGCACTAGGCAATACGCGTATGGATGAAGAAGATGATGATTTTAATGTAGTTTTGTCTCTGTTGGTACGCGTATGAGGATGTGGTACGCGTAGCATACGCGTATGAGGCAGACAATACGCGTATGGGATTGGCTGAGAAATGGGCCATACGCGTATGGGAGTAGGCAATACGTGTATGGGCAGAATTGTGATTTTTCTGTGCTGTTGTTGTGCAGTTTTTGGTTGTTCAGCTGAGTAATATAATTTTAGCTGATGTATGATATAGTAGGGATCGTTTCCCGTTGTTTTGAGCAGTGTAGGTATTAGTAGAGTGTGCTAATACTGTGATTATTAATTGGCATGACATGATATGATTTTTGTGATAACATGCTGATGATGTATGATGGTATGCATAATACTGTGAATGTATCTGTTCTGTATGCAATTGTGAATGGACTGTTTATGGCTTAGAGTGTGAGCATATGTCTATTTTGAATTGTTGTTGATGTTTGCATGCTAGGTGATTTAGCATGTATATTATGGCCTTTATGGTGGTAGCTAATTCCCATGGTGAGGAATTAGTGAGTGAGTTGTTGTGGATTGTTGTTGATGTTTGCATGCTAGGTGATTAGTGTGCATATCATAGCCCTTGGGGTGGTAGCTAATTCCCATGGTGAGGAATTAGTGAGTGAGTCACTAGGTCTCAAATGAGTGGGACTAGTGAGCTTGGTAGCCGTATCTGGATTTGATCGGTGAGGTTGAACTATATGTTCACGAATAGTCGGTACCGCATGCATGGAGTCTCATTGCATAATGTATGTATGGCGTATAATATGAATGGATGTATTCCAATATTATACGTGTGTTTTGTGTTGAGTTGAGTATGATGATGATTATGAGTTGATGTTACCGTTGTTGAATGTGTGATATGATTAGGGTGATGAAATGTGTTAATTTACTTAGCATTACATGATATTTTATAATGCTTATTATATCGATTGAGGAACTCACCCTTACAACTATGTTTCAGGTAACGAGCAGTGATTGAGTAGAAGCTAGTCCTTGGAGTCTAGTGTAGTTCCTTAGTGGGTCATGCTCTGGTAGATGTAACATCGGGACGGGATGTTTTACCTTGTTTTCATTTTTGGTTGTTGAAAAACTTTACATGTGATGTGTTACATGTTTGAATGTTGTTAGATTTTTATCCGCTGCGAGTTATGCAATGGTTTGTTTGATTAAATAAATGAGCATGACAGGATATTTTGATGATTGGTGTGAAGTGTCAAGTGTGACACCCTTAATTGCATATCTACTCTGATTTATGTTTTGTTGATTTAATTAAATATTGGGGTATTTTAGAAGGGTGTTACATTAGTGGTATCAGAGCATAGTCGGTCGAGTCGAGTCGTAATTATTCTGTTTCCCTGTACGTGATAGGTGTTGTGTAACCCTATCAGTACTTATTGTTTTAGCTTGTTGGGCTTTCAGAATAGAGATGGATGGAAGAGGTAGAGACGATGCTGCGATTGCTGAGGCTCTGGGTATGCTAGCTGGAGTACTTGGAGGGAATCCGAATGTTGTGGGATTGGGAGCTGCTCGTCAACTGAGTGAGTTCCAGAAGAACAATCCTCCAATGTTCAAGGGAGCATACGATCCAGATGGTGCTCAGAAGTGGTTGAAGGAGATCGAGAGGATCTTCCGAGTGACTGAGTGTGCCGATAACCAGAAGGTCAGGTTCGGTACGCATATGCTGTCAGAGGAAGCAGATGATTGGTGGGTTGCTACCCGCACTGAGTTGGAAGCTGCTGGGAGTGCTGAGATCACTTGGGCGGTGTTCAGAGAGAGATTCCTGAGGAAGTACTTTCCAGAGGATGTCAGAGGAAAGAAAGAGATAGAGTTTTTAGAATTGAAGCAGGGCAACCGGTCTGTTACTGAGTATGCTGCTAAGTTCACAGAGCTGTCGAAGTATTACACTCCCTATAACGAGGCTACTGGGGAATTTTCAAAGTGTGTGAAGTTTGAGAACGGGTTACGTCCCGAGATCAAGCAGGCTATTGGGTATCAGCGGATTAGAGTGTTTTCTGACCTGGTGGACAGTTGCAGGATTTTTGAACAGGATACCAAGGCCAGAGCGGAGAGCTATCAGCAAAGGGTTGATAGGAAAGGCAAGAATCAGAATGATCGTGGGAAACCGTATGCAGCTGGCAAAGGTTTCCAGAGACAGAGTGGGATGAAGAGGCCTAGTGGGGGAGACTCCAGTGCCCCTGCTAAGTGTTTCAGATGTGGTCAGGCTGGACATCGTATCCATGAGTGTACCAGTAATGAGAAGAAGTGTTTCAAGTGTGGAAAAGGTGGTCACTTGGCTGCAGAGTGCCGGTTGAAGACTGTGACTTGTTTCAACTGTGGAGAAGTGGGTCATATCAGTCCACAGTGTCCTAAGCCGAAGAAAGAGAACCAGTCGGGAGGCAAGGTTTTTGCTTTATCGGGTTCTGAGACTTCTGCAGATGATCGTTTGATCCGAGGTACGTGTTATATTAATGGCTTTCCTCTTGTAGCTATTATTGACACAGGAGCGACTCATTCCTTTATATCTTTGGATTGTGCTGTGAAACTTGAATTAGAGATATCTGAGATGCATGGTAGTATGGTGATTGATACTCCTGCGAAGGGTTGAGTGACTACTACTTCAGTTTGTTTAAATTGTCCTTTGAGTATTTTTGGTAGAGACTTTGGGATGGACCTAGTGTGTCTTCCACTAGTGCAGATTGATGTTATCCTGGGTATGAACTGGTTGGTGTCTAACCGAGTTTATATCAACTGTTTTGATAAGACTGTGATCTTTCCTGAGATTGAGGAAGGAAAGAGTTTGTTTCTATCAGCAAGGCAGGTGAATGAGGCAGTAGCAGATGGGGCGGAGTTGTTTATGTTGTTAGCGACTTTGGAGGCGAAAGATAAACTGGTGATTTGCGACCTAGCCGTGGTGTGTGATTTTCCTGATGTGTTTCCTGAAGAAGTGAATGAATTACCACCAGAGCGTGAAGTTGAGTTCTCGATTGATTTGGTACCTGGTACTAGGCCGATATCGATGGCTCCGTACCGTATGTCTGCTGTTGAGTTAACTGAATTGAAGAGTCAGTTGGAAGATCTGTTGGATAAGAAATTTATTCGTCCGAGTGTGTCGCCGTGGGGTGCACCAATGTTATTGGTTAAAAAGAAAGAAGGTACTATGAGGTTGTGTGTGGACTACAGGCAACTGAATAAAGTGACGATCAAGAATCGGTATCCTTTGCCGAGGATTGATGATTTGATGGATCAGTTGGTTGGTGCGAGTGTGTTCAGCAAAATAGATTTGAGATCGGGGTATCATCAGATACGTGTGAAAACTTAGGATATTCAGAAGACTGCTTTCAGAACAAGGTATGGACATTATGAGTATTCTGTGATGCCTTTTGGTGTGACTAATGCGCCTGGAGTATTTATGGAGTATATGAATAGGATTTTCCATCCGTACCTAGACAAGTTTGTTGTGGTGTTTATTGACGATATTTTGGTGTATTCGAAATCTGAAGAAGAGCATGCTGAACATTTGAGAGTGGTTTTAGGAGTTCTACGAGAAAAGAAGTTATTTGCTAAACTGTCTAAGTGTGAATTTTGGTTAGAAGAGGTTAGTTTTCTTGGTCATGTGATTTCAAGAGGTGGTGTTTGTAACACCCTTCTAAAATACCCCAAATATTTAATTAAAATAGCAATATATCAATCAGAGTAATTATGCAATTAAGGGTGTCACACAATCGTTTCACACCATTCACCATAATAACTGTCATGCTCTTGTATTAATTCAAAACATAAAGCATTTGCACAATACGCAGCGGATAGAGATTAAATCAATCATGCAAAACATGTAGCATATTACATGTAAACTGGTTCACAACCAACAACAAAACATTTAAAACATCCCATCCCGATGTTACATCTACCAGAGCATGACCCACTAAGGAGACTACACTAGACTCCAAGCACTAGCTTCTACTCAATCACTGCTCGTTAACTGAAAAATAGTTGTAAGGGTGAGTTCCTCAATCGATATAAAAAGCATTATAGAATATCATGAAATGCTAAGTAAATAACACGTTAATCACCCTAATCATCTCACACATTCAGTAACGGCACATCAACTCAAATATCATACTCAATACCAACACAAACACACGTATAATATTGGAATACATCCATTCATATTATACGCCATACATACATTATGCAATGAGACTCCATGCATGCGGTACCGACTATTTGTGAACATATAGTTCACCTCACCGATCAAGTCCAGATACGGCTACCAAGCCCACTAGTCCCACTCATTTGAGACCTAGTGACTCACTCACTAATTCCTCACCACGGGAATTAGCTACCACCAACTCACTAATTCCTCACCACGGGAATTAGCTACCACCCCAAGGGCTATGCTATGCACGCTAATTCACCTAGCATGCAAACATCAACAACAGTCCATAATGACTAACTCACTAATTCCTCACTATGGGAATTAGCTACCACCATAAAGGCCACAATATGCATGCTAAATCACCTAGCAATGCAAAATCATCAACAATAATCCACAATGGACATATGCTCACACTCTAAGCCATAGAACAGTCCATTCACAACACATGCACAACATATACATTCACAACATTATGCATATTTTCACACATCATCAGCATATTTATCCCATAATTATATCATGTCATGCCAAATAATTCAATCACAGTATTAGCACACTCTACTAATACCTATCCTACTCAAAACAACGGGAAATAATCCCTACTATATCACACACCGATATAGGCCAATCACCAATTATGTTCACAACATTAAAATATCAATTTTTCCAATTTCCAACAGTGTTAACCGGTTAACGCCCTGGGTTAACCGGTTAACGCAACACAGAACACGCTTTCTGGCAAAACTCAACAGTGTTAACCGGGTTAACGCCCTGGGTTAACCGGTTAACGCAGACAGAACAACAATATTTCCACAACTCACAACAGTGTTAACCGGTTAACGCCCTGGGTTAACCGGTTAACGCAAGCAAAACAGCAATACCTCACAATTCCTAACAGTGTTAACCGGTTAACACCCTGGGTTAACCGGTTAACGCAAGACAGAAAGCTGTTCCTGCGCTAACACGAAGCAGAATGCAGAATTCTCCGCATTTTCCGCCGTTGGAGGACTTCCGGACCTCCGATTCCGATTCCGTAAAAAGCTATACGTTCGGGAAATCACTACCCATCCAATTACAGATTCAATTACGGCTTAACATAGTTTATTCATCACAATTTTTCAGAGTCTAACATCCCAATTAGGGTCAATTCAACGGTTTATCACTACCCATTACATGTTAACCCATAATACCCATTAAACGACGATAAACCCCCCTTACCTGAGTTAATCCGGCAATCCTTTAGCCTCAAGCTCTTCTCTTCTCCAACCTTCTTCCTCTTGCTCTGCCTCTTTTCCCTTTTCCTCTTTTCAGCCGCTTCTCTGCTTTCACGTGAAAACTCTTTTTACCAAAATGGAACTCTTTTTCCTTATTTTCAACTTATATATTTTCCAATAATTATTATTCCAATAATAATAATAATAATAAATAATCCAAAAATTCCAATTATTTAATTAAATTAATAAATATAATATTAACTTAAATTAAATAATTATGTTATTTTTATCGGGGTGTTACAACTCTCCCCCACTAAAAGAGTTTTCGTCCTCGAAAACATACCTCAAGCGAATAACTCCGGATAAGACTCCTTCATCTGACTCTCAAGTTCCCAAGTCACATTGCCACCTGTTGGTCCTCCCCAAGCTACCTTTACCAAAGCAATCTCTTTACCCCGCAACTGCTTCAACTCTCGATCCTCGATCCTCATAGGTGATGTTTCAACAGTCAGGTTATCTCTCACCTATACATCATCTATTTGGACCACATGCGACGGATCAGAAATGTATATCCTCAACTGAGACACATGAAAAAGCTCATGCAAATTCGCAAGTGACGGCGGTAAAGCGATACGATAGGCTACCTCCCCTATCCTCTCCAAAATCTGATAAGGACCAATAAATCGAGGTGTCAACTTCTTCGACTTCAAAGCTCGACCAACCCCAGTTATCGGAGTAACACGAAGAAACACATGATCTCCCTCTTGAAACTCAAGTGACTTCCTCCTCTTGTCGTGATAACTCTTCTGACGACTCTGAGCAATCCTCATCTTCTCCTGAATCATCTTAATCTTTTCCGTAGTTTGTTGAACAATCTCCGGTCCAACCACAACACTCTCACCGGACTCATACCAACATAAAGGCGTCCGACATCTCCTACCATACAAAGCTTCAAACGGTGCCATACCAATGCTCGAATGAAAACTATTGTTGTAGGTAAACTCAATCAAAGGTAAATAACAATCCCAAGCACCTCCCTTTTCCAAAACACAAGCCCTCAAAAGATCCTCTAGTGACTGAATCGTCCTCTCAGTCTGACCATCAGTCTGCGGATGATATGCAGAACTCAATCTCAACTTAGTTCCCAAAGCCTTCTGCAAACCTTCCCAGAACTTCGATGTAAATCTAGGATCTCTGTCCGAAACAATACTCGACGGAATACCATGCAAACTTACAATTTTCTCAATATACAATTCAGCTAATCTCTCCAATGGATAGTCCATTCTGATCGGAATAAAATGAGTCGATTTTGTCAATCTGTCAACAATCACCCAAATAGCTTCAAAATTCTTAATCGTTCTCGGTAAACCAGTAACAAAATCCATACTGATACTATCCCACTTCCACTCTGGAATAGCCAACGGTTGCATTAGCCCAGACGGCTTCTGATGCTCAATCTTTGACTTCTGACAAGTCAAACAAGAATAAACAAAACTCGCAATTTCTCTTTTCATTCCCGGCCACCAAAATAACTTTTTCAAATCATGATACATCTTCGTAGCTCCAGGATGAATACTCAGGCCACTACGATGTCCTTCCTCAAGAATACTCTTCTTAAGCTCGGTAACACCCGGAATACACACCCGATTACCAAATTTCAAAACACCATTCTCATCCACTCTGAATTCACCACCTTGATCTTGATTCACTAGAGTCAACTTATCAACCAAAAGCACATCGGATTTCTGACCCTCTCTAATCTCATCCAGAATACCACTCGTTAACTTCAACATTCCCAATCTAACACTATTGTGAGTACTCTCACACACTAAACTCAAGTCTCTAAACTGTTCAATTAAATCCAATTCTTTAACCATTAACATAGACATATGCAATGATTTCCGACTCAATGCATCAGCCACTATGTTTGCTTTACCCGGATGGTAATTCAAACCAAAGTCATAATCCTTCAGAAATTCTAACCATCTCCTCTGTCTCATATTCAGCTCTTTCTGATCAAACAAATACTTTAAACTTTTATGGCCACTGAAAACCTCAAATCTTGACCCGTACAAGTAATGCCTCCATAACTTCAGAACAAATACCACAGCTGCCAACTCTAAATCGTGTGTCGGATAGTTCCTCTCATGAACCCTCAGCTGTCTCGAAGCATAAACTATAACCTGCTTATTCTGCATCAACACACCACCCAAACCCAACAATGAAGCATCACAGTAAACCTCAAATGATTCCGACGAACTCGGTAATATCAGAATAGGAGCAGTAGTCAACCTTCTCTTTAACTCTTGGAAACCTTCTTCACATTTTGAGTCCCAAACAAACGCTTGCCCCTTTCTAGTCAACATCGTTAACGGTAACGCCAACTTAGAAAATCCCTCAATGAATTTCCTATAATAACCTGCAAGTCCAAGGAAACTCCTTATCTCAGAAACTGACTTCGGAGCTTCCCACTTAGATACCGCTTCTATCTTAGAAGGATCAACAGCAATACCACCTCTTGAAATCACATGACCAAGGAAACTAACCTCTCCTAACCAAAATTCACACTTAGACAGTTTAGCAAATAACTTCTTTTCTCGTAGAACTTCTAAAACCACTCTCAAATGTTCAGCATGCTCTTCTTCCGATTTCGAATACACCAAAATATCGTCAATAAACACCACAACAAACTTGTCTAGGTACGGATGGAAAATCCTATTCATATACTCCATAAACACTCCAGGCGCATTAGTTACACCAAAAGGCATTACAGAATACTCATAATGTCCATACCTTGTTCTGAAAGCAGTCTTCTGAATATCCTCAGTTTTCACACGTATCTGATGATACCCCGATCTCAAATCTATTTTACTGAACACACTCGCACCAACCAACTGATCCATCAAATCATCAATCCTCGGCAAAGGATACCGATTCTTGATCGTCACTTTATTCAGTTGCCTGTAGTCCACACACAACCTCATAGTACCTTCTTTCTTCTTAACCAATAACACTGGTGCACCCCACGGTGACACACTCGGACGAATAAATTTCTTATCCAATAGATCTTCCAACCGACTTTTCAATTCAATTAACTCAACAGCAGACATACGGTACGGAGCCATCGATATCGGCCTAGTACCAGGTACCAATTCAATCGAGAACTCAACTTCACGCTCTGGCGGTAATTCATTCACTTCTTCAGGAAATACATCAGGAAAATCACACACCACAGCTAGATCGCAAATCACCAGTTTATCTTTAGCCTCTAAAGTCGCTAACAGCATAAACAACTCTGCCCCATCGGCTACTTCCTCATTCACCTGCCTTGCTGATAGAAACAAACTCTTCCCTTCCTCAATCTCAGGAAAGATCACAGTCTTATCAAAACAATTGATATAAACTCGGTTAGACACCAACCAGTTCATACCCAGGATAACATCAATCTGCACTAGTGGAAGACACACAAGGTCCATCCCAAAGTCTCTACCAAAAATACTCAAAGGACAATTTAAACAAACTGAAGTAGTAGTCACTGAACCCTTCGCAGGAGTATCAATCACCATACTTCCATGCATCTCAGATATCTCTAACTTAAGTTTCACAGCACAATCCAAAGATATAAAGGAATGAGTCGCACCGGTGTCAATAATAGCTACAAGAGGAAAGCCATTAATATAACACGTACCTCGGATCAAACGATCATCTGCAGAAGTCTCAAAACCCGATAAAGCAAAGACCTTGCCTCCCGACTGGTTCTCTTTCTTCGGCTTAGGACACCGTGGGCTGATATGACCCACCTCTCCACAGTTGAAACAAGTCACAGTCTTCAACCGGCACTCTGCAGCCAAATGACCACCTTTTCCACACTTGAAACACTTCTTCTCAGCACTGGTACACTCATGGAAACGATTTCCAGCCTGACCACATCTATAACACTTAGAAGGGGCACTAGAGTCTCCCCCACTAGGCTTCTTCATTCCACTCTGCCTCTGGAAACCTTTGCCAACTGCATACGGTTTCCCACGATCATTCTGATTCTTGCCTTTCCTATCAACCCTCTGCTGATAGCTCTCCGCTCTGGCCTTGGTATCCTGTTCGAAAATCCTGCAACAGTCAACCAAGTCAGAGAACACTCTGATCCGCTGATACCCAATAGCCTGCTTGATCTCGGGACGTAACCCGTTCTCAAACTTCACACATTTCGAAAATTCCCCAGTAGCCTCATCATAGGGAGTGTAATACTTCGACAGCTCTGTGAACTTGGCAGCATACTCAGTAACAGACCGATTTCCCTGCTTCAATTCCAAGAACTCTATCTCTTTCTTTCCTCTGACATCCTCTGGAAAGTACTTCCTCAGAAATCTCTCTCTGAACACAGCCCAAGTGATCTCAGCACTCCCAGCAGCTTCCAACTCAGTGCGGGTAGCAACCCACCAATCATCTGCTTCCTCTGACAGCATATGCGTACCGAACCTGACCTTCTGGTTATCGGCACACTCAGTCACTCGGAAGATCCTCTCAATCTCCTTCAACCACTTCTGAGCGCCATCTGGATCGTATGCTCCCTTGAACATTGGAGGATTGTTCTTCTGGAACTCACTCAGTTGACGAGCAGCTCCCATTCCCACAATATTCGGATTCCCTCCAAGTACTCCAGCTAGCATACCCAGAGCCTCAGCAATCGCAGCATCGTCTCTACCTCTTCCAGCCATCTCTATTCTGAGTTAATCCAACAAGCTAAAACAATAAGTACTGATAGGGTTACACAACACCTATCCCGTACAGGGGAAACAGAATAATTACGACTCGACTCGACCGACTATGCTCTGATACCACTAATGTAACACCCTTCTAAAATACCCCAAATATTTAATTAAAATAGCAATATATCAATCAGTGTAATTATGCAATTAAGGGTGTCACACAATCGTTTCACACCATTCACCATAATAACTGTCATGCTCTTGTATTAATTCAAAACATAAAGCATTTGCACAATACGCAGCGGATAGAGATTAAATCAATCATGCAAAACATGTAGCATATTACATGTAAACTGGTTCACAACCAACAACAAAACATTTAAAACATCCCATCCCGATGTTACATCTACCAGAGCATGACCCACTAAGGAGACTACACTAGACTCCAAGCACTAGCTTCTACTCAATCACTGCTCGTTACCTGAAAAATAGTTGTAAGGGTGAGTTCCTCAATCGATATAAAAAGCATTATAGAATATCATGAAATGCTAAGTAAATAACACGTTAATCACCCTAATCATCTCACACATTCAGTAACGGCACATCAACTCAAATATCATACTCAATACCAACACAAACACACGTATAATATTGGAATACATCCATTCATATTATACGCCATACATACATTATGCAATGAGACTCCATGCATGCGGTACCGACTATTTGTGAACATATAGTTCACCTCACCGATCAAGTCCAGATACGGCTACCAAGCCCACTAGTCCCACTCATTTGAGACCTAGTGACTCACTCACTAATTCCTCACCACGGGAATTAGCTACCACCAACTCACTAATTCCTCACCACGGGAATTAGCTACCACCCCAAGGGCTATGCTATGCACGCTAATTCACCTAGCATGCAAACATCAACAACAGTCCATAATGACTAACTCACTAATTCCTCACTATGGGAATTAGCTACCACCATAAAGGCCACAATATGCATGCTAAATCACCTAGCAATGCAAAATCATCAACAATAATCCACAATGGACATATGCTCACACTCTAAGCCATAGAACAGTCCATTCACAACACATGCACAACATATACATTCACAACATTATGCATATTTTCACACATCATCAGCATATTTATCCCATAATTATATCATGTCATGCCAAATAATTCAATCACAGTATTAGCACACTCTACTAATACCTATCCTACTCAAAACAACGGGAAATAATCCTTACTATATCACACACCGATATAGGCCAATCACCAATTATGTTCACAACATTAAAATATCAATTTTTCCAATTTCCAACAGTGTTAACCGGTTAACGCCCTGGGTTAACCGGTTAACGCAACACAGAACACGCTTTCTGGCAAAACTCAATAGTGTTAACCGGTTAACGCCCTGGGTTAACCGGTTAACGCAGACATAACAGCAATATTTCCACAACTCACAACAGTGTTAACCGGTTAACGCCCTGGGTTAACCGGTTAACGCAAGCAAAACAGCAATACCTCACAATTCCTAACAGTGTTAACCGGTTAACACCCTGGGTTAACCGGTTAACGCAAGACAGAAAGCTGTTCCTGCGCTAACACGAAGCAGAATGCAGAATTCTCCGCATTTTCCGCCGTTGGAGGACTTCCGGACCTCCGATTCCGATTCCGTAAAAAGCTATACGTTCGGGAAATCACTACCCATCCAATTACAGATTCAATTACGGCTTAACACAATTTATTCATCACAATTTTTCAGCGTCTAACATCCCAATTAGGGTCAATTCAACGGTTTATCACTACCCATTACATGTTAACCCATAATACCCATTAAACGACGATAAACCCCCCTTACCTGAGTTAATCCGGAAATCCTTTAGCCTCAAGCTCTTCTCTTCTCCAACCTTCTTCCTCTTGCTCTGCCTCTTTGCCCTTTTCCTCTTTTCAGCCGCTTCTCTGCTTTCACGTGAAAACTCTTTTTACCAAAATGGAACTCTTTTTCCTTATTTTCAACTTATATATTTTCCAATAATTATTATTCCAATAATAATAATAATAATAATAATCCAAAAATTCCAATTATTTAATTAAATTAATAAATATAATATTAACTTAAATTAAATAATTATCTTATTTTTACCGGGGTGTTACAGTGTTGCTGTTGATCCTTCTAAGATAGAAGCGGTATCTAAGTGGGAAGCTCCGAAGTCAGTTTCTGAGATAAGGAGTTTTCTTGGACTTGCAGGTTATTATAGGAAATTTATTGAGGGATTTTCTAAGTTGGCATTACCGTTGACGATGTTGACTAGAAAGGGGCAAGCGTTTGTTTGGGACTCAAAATGTGAAGAAGGTTTTCAAGAGTTAAAGAGAAGGTTAACTACTGCTCCTATTCTGATATTACCGAGTCCGTCAGAACCATTTGAGGTTTACTGTGATGCTTCATTGTTGGGTTTAGGTGGTGTTTTGATGCAGAATAAGCAGGTTGTAGCTTATGCTTCGAGACAACTGAAGGTTCATGAGAGGAACTATCCGACACACGATTTAGAGTTGGCAGCTGTGGTATTTGTTCTGAAGTTATGGAGGCATTACTTGTACGGGTCAAGATTTGAGGTTTTCAGTGATCATAAAAGTTTAAAGTATTTGTTTGATCAGAAAGAGCTGAATATGAGACAGAGGAGATGGTTAGAGTTTCTGAAGGATTATGACTTTGGTTTGAATTACCATCCGGGTAAAGCAAACGTAGTGGCTGATGCATTGAGTCGGAAATCATTGCATATGTCTATGTTAATGGTTAAGGAATTGGATTTAATTGAGCAGTTTAGAGACTTGAGTTTGGTGTGTGAGAGTACTCACAATAGTGTTAAATTGGGAATGTTGAAGTTAACGAGTGGTATTCTGGATGAGATTAGAGAGGGTCAGAAATCCGATGTGCTTTTGGTTGATAAGTTGACTCTAGTGAATCAAGGTCAAGGTGGTGAATTCAGAGTTGATGAGAATGGTGTTTTGAAATTTGGTAATCGGGTGTGTATTCCGGATGTTACCGAACTTAAGAAGAGTATTCTTGAGGAAGGACATCGTAGTGGCCTGAGTATTCATCCTGGGGCTACGAAGATGTATCATGATTTGAAAAAGTTATTTTGGTGGCCGGGAATGAAAAGAGAAATTGCGAGTTTTGTTTATTCTTGTTTGACTTGTCAGAAGTCAAAGATTGAGCATCAGAAGCCGTATGGGCTAATGCAACCGTTGGTTATTCCAGAGTGGAAGTGGGATAGTATCAGTATGGATTTTGTTTCTGGTTTACCGAGGACAATTAAGAATTTTGAAGCTATTTGGGTGATTGTTGACAGATTGACAAAATCGGCTCATTTCATTCCGATCAGAATGGATTATCCGTTAGAGAGATTAGCTGAGTTGTATATTGAGAAAATTGTAAGTTTGCATGGTATTCCGTCGATTATTGTTTCGGACAGAGATCCTAGATTTACATCGAAGTTCTGGGAAGGTTTGCAGAGGGCTTTGGGAACTAAGCTGAGATTGAGTTCTGCATACATCCGCAGACTGATGGTCAGACTGAGAGGACGATTCAGCCACTAGAGGATCTTTTGAGGGCTTGTGTTTTGGAAAAGGGAGGTGCTTGGGATTGTTATTTACCTTTGATTGAGTTTACCTACAACAATAGTTTTCATTCGAGCATTGGTATGGCACCGTTTGAAGCTTTGTATGGTAGGAGATGTCGGACACCTTTATGTTGGTATGAGTCCGGTGAGAGTGCTGTGGTTGGACCGGAGATTGTTCAACAAACTACGGAAAAGATTAAGATGATTCAGGAGAAGATGAGGATTGCTCAGAGTCGTCAGAAGAGTTATCACGACAAGAGGAGGAAGTCACTTGAGTTTCAAGAGGGAGATCATGTGTTTCTTCGTGTTACTCCGATAACTGGGGTTGGTCGAGCTTTGAAGTCGAAGAAGTTGACACCTCGATTTATTGGTCCTTATCAGATTTTGGAGAGGATAGGGGAGGTAGCCTATCGTATCGCTTTACCGCCGTCACTTGCGAATTTGCATGAGGTTTTTCATGTGTCTCAGTTGAGGAGGTACATTCCTGATCCGTCGCATGTGGTCCAAGTAGATGATGTACAGGTGAGAGATAACCTGACTGTTGAAACATCACCTATGAGGATCGAGGATCGAGAGTTGAAGCAGTTGCGGGGTAAAGAGATTGTTTTAGTAAAGGTAGCTTGGGGAGGACCAGCAGGTGGCAATGTGACTTGGGAACTTGAGAGTCAGATGAAGGAGTCTTATCCTGAGTTATTCACTTGAGGTAAGTTTTCGAGGAAGAAAACTCTTTTAGTGGGGGAGAGTTGTAACACCCCGATAAAAATAAGATAATTATTTAAAATAAGTTAATAATATATTTATTAGTTTAATTAAATAATTGGATTATTATTATTGGAATTATTATTATTGGAATATAATGTTGGAATCAGTAAAAAGAGTCCCATTTGGCAAAAAGAGGTTTTCACGTGAAAACAGAGAAACGACTCTAAAGTGGAAAAAGGGCAAAGAGCCAGAGAACAAGGGTTGAAGAGAGGAAGAGCTCGAAGCTAAAGGATTGCCGGATTAACTCAGGTAAGGGGGGTTTATCGTCGTTTAATGGGTATTATGGGTTAACATGTAATGGGTAGTGATAAACCATTGATTTGACTCTAATTAGATGATGAATGTTGAAATTGTGAAATTTTGGATGAATGAGATATGAGTATGATTGAGGAAATTCGTAGGAATTAGAGGTAATAAGGTTAGAAATTGTGAGATTGAATGTGTATGATCTGTGTTAGACAATATGAATGAATGTTGTGTAAAAATTGGAATGTGGAAGGTGGGATCTGAAAATCTCGTAGCAGAGAAAACCATAGCAGATCTGGAATTCTGGTTTCTGGTCATACGCGTATGGCACTAGGCAATACGCGTATGAGATGGTCTGGTACGCGTATGGCACTAGGCAATACGCGTATGGATGAAGAAGATGATGATTTTAACGTAGTTTTGTCTCTGTTGGTATGCGTATGAGGATGTGGTACGCGTAGCATACGCGTATGAGGCAGACAATACGCGTATGGGATTGGCTGAGAAATGGGCCATACGCGTATGGGAGTAGGCAATACGTGTATGGGCAGAATTGTGATTTTTCTGTGCTGTTGTTGTGCAGTTTTTGGTTGTTCAGCTGAGTAATGTAATTTTAGCTGATGTATGATATAGTAGGGATCGTTTCCCGTTGTTTTGAGCAGTGTAGGTATTAGTAGAGTGTGCTAATACTGTGATTATTAATTGGCATGACATGATATGATTTTTGTGATAACATGCTGATGATGTATGATGGTATGCATAATACTGTGAATGTATCTGTTCTGTATGCAATTGTGAATGGACTGTTTATGGCTTAGAGTGTGAGCATATGTCTATTTTGAATTGTTGTTGATGTTTGCATGCTAGGTGATTTAGCATGTATATTATGGCCTTTATGGTGGTAGCTAATTCCCATGGTGAGGAATTAGTGAGTGAGTTGTTGTGGATTGTTGTTGATGTTTGCATGCTAGGTGATTAGCGTGCATATCATAGCCCTTGGGGTGGTAGCTAATTCCCATGGTGAGGAATTAGTGAGTGAGTCACTAGGTCTCAAATGAGTGGGACTAGTGAGCTTGGTAGCCGTATCTGGATTTGATCGGTGAGGTTGAACTATATGTTCACGAATAGTCGGTACCGCATGCATGGAGTCTCATTGCATAATGTATGTATGGCGTATAATATGAATGGATGTATTCCAATATTATACGTGTGTTTTGTGTTGAGTTGAGTATGATGATGATTATGAGTTGATGTTACCGTTGTTGAATGTGTGATATGATTAGGGTGATGAAATGTGTTAATTTACTTAGCATTACATGATATTTTATAATGCTTATTATATCGATTGAGGAACTCACCCTTACAACTATGTTTCAGGTAACGAGCAGTGATTGAGTAGAAGCTAGTCCTTGGAGTCTAGTGTAGTTCCTTAGTGGGTCATGCTCTGGTAGATGTAACATCGGGACGGGATGTTTTACCTTGTTTTCATTTTTGGTTGTTGAACAACTTTACATGTGATGTGTTACATGTTTGAATGTTGTTAGATTTTTATCCGCTGCGAGTTATGCAATGGTTTGTTTGATTAAATAAATGAGCATGACAGGATATTTTGATGATTGGTGTGAAGTGTCAAGTGTGACACCCTTAATTGCATATCTACTCTGATTTATGTTTTGTTGATTTAATTAAATATTGGGGTATTTTAGAAGGGTGTTACATGAAACGCTTGATGCAAGAGTGAGGTCTATTAGTTTTTGACCACTCAGAGCACACTATTTGTTGTTTAATAATTTGACTTACTAAACAGTAGCTAACTAACTTCATTAGTTGCTATAAATTATCAGACGTGCACATCCCCTCTTTGCCCTTACTATTGTCACACTGAGTAACGTACAATGTCATGACATTCCGGGTGACATTGTACTCAGTCTGCATCAGGTTCCTCCATACTAGGGTTGACCACCTGCTACCAGACTCCAGGTATTTAGTTTCTGCAGATGACAATAATACACACATCTGTTTATCCCTTGTTGTCATATCATTTGTATGATGACCAATAGGTGCCAATGTCTCATAACTTTCAATCAGACATTTTCCACAGTCTGTCCTTTTATCTAAAGACAGATATGGGTCTCCTCTCATAGTTCCCTTGGAAATGCTCTTCTTCATTCCTTTTACATGAAGTTGATCAAGTCTTCCATGTCCCAGCTTCCCTTCCTGATCTCCCTTGGCTAAGGGGCACTTGGGGAAGAAGAGTGAGTCTTTAGATTTCCATAGATAGCAGTTATCTTTGGATCTGTCTCCTCTCATCACTTCCTGATTGCAACCATTCAACACCACACATCCTCCCTTAGTAAATTCCACCTTGCATCCTTGGTCACATAGCTGGCTTATGCTTATGAGGTTTACAGTCAGTCCTTTTACTAACAATACATCACTCAGTTTTGGTGCTTCAGGACAGTCCAGCTTACCAACACCCTTGACTTCTCCTTTAGTTCCATCACCAAATGTCACAAACTTGGTGGTAGGAGGGTGTAGATTCACCACTAGGTTGCTCATCCCAGTCATATGCCTTGAGCAACCACTATCAAGGTATCAATCTTGTCTGATAGGTGCCCTTGGAGATGTGTGAGCAAGGTTAGCAACACAATGTTGATTCTCAGGAGAGGGATGAAGCTTAGATGCCTGCTGCTTAGGATTGACCTGAGGTGTCTGCTTAGCCTCCCATGTTTGTTTCTTAATGGGGACATTATGCTTAGACACCTTCTTCTTAGGCCTACCTTGCGAGGTCTGGTTTGGGTAACCATGCAGCCTATAGCAGAAGGGTTTTATGTGACCGAATCTACCACAGTAATGACATCTCCATCTCTGAAATTTCTTCTTCTGATGTTTGCTCATTTTGGTTCTCTGATGTTGAGACATTGGATGTGACTTCTGCTTGAATTTCTGAACTCCAGCCTTAGACTTTTTGAGTTCAGGTGAAGAGTTCTTAGTGAATCCTAAACCAGATATGGTTCCTGACTTCTGTCCCACTTTTAGAATCTCTTCCATGGTGTCAGATCCTTTACTCAACATTCTGATGGATTTGGTCATTTGATTCAGCTTGGAGGTCAGCAGGGTTATCTCACCATTTAGACCCTCTATGACTTTCAGCTGCTCCTGTTTCTCAGATTCTAGCTCTTTGATGAGTTTCTTCTGCTTTTCTCCTTGGATACATACTTCTGCACTTTTAACACATAGTTCTTTATATGAGACAGCAAGTTCATCCAAGTTGAGCTCATCTCCGCTTGAGTCATCCTCTGAACCACAAACACTGGTCAGAACTGTGACATGTTTAGCAGATTCTCCTTCAGATTCACTCTCAGTGTCTTCCTCTGACCAGGTGGCAGATAGCCCTTTCCTTTGCATCTTGAGAAAGGTAGGGCATTCAGCTTTAATATGACCATATCCTTCACATCCATGGCACTGGATTCCCTTGCCTTGGTTGAACTTTTCTTCAGAAGTTGATCTTTTCCTTATGTCAGACGGGATGTTCTTGACATTAGGTCTACCCTGTTGGTCAACCTTCTTTATGAACTTGTTGAACTGTCTTCCAAGCATGGCTATGGCTTCTGATATGCTTTCATCACCTCCAGTGTATCCTGCTTCTGACTCCTCTTCAGCTTTAGATACAAAAGCTACACTTTTGCTCTTCTTTTCAGCATTCTCACACAAGCCCATTTCAAAGGTTTGGAGAGAACCAATTAGCTCATCCACCTTCATATTGCAGATGTCCTGCGCCTCCTCTATGGCTGTGACCTTCATAGCAAATCTCTTAGGCAAAGACCTGAGAATCTTTCTTACAAGTTTCTCTTCAGCCATTTTCTCACCTAGTCCACCAGAGGTGTTTGCAATTTCAAGAATATTCATGTGAAAGTCATGAATAGTCTCATCCTCTTTCATCCTCAGATTTTCAAACTTGGTGGTCAGCATCTGAAGTTTGGACATCTTCACCTTGGAAGTACCTTCATGAGTTACCTTGAGGGTATCCCAAACTTCCTTAGCTAGTTCACAGTGGTGCACCAGCCTGAAGATGTTCTTACTGATTCCATTGAACAATGCATTCAAGGCCTTGGAATTTCCAAGAGCTAATGCCTCTTGCTCCTTGTCCCACTCTTCTTCAAGAATCTGCACACTGACTCCATCTTCACCTGTCTTTGTTGGATGTTCCCATCCTTTGTTGACAGCTCTCCAGACTTTGCTATCTAGAGACCTTAAGAAGGCTATCATACGAGGCTTCCAGTCATCATAGTTAGAGCCATCCAACATGGGTGGTCTATTTGAGTGTCCTATATCCTTGTCCATGGTACTAGAAAGTAACTTCCCTAGATCTCACCCAGAAATTTACAGGCAGAGTGCCTGCTCTGATGCCAATTGAAATTCTAGTTATCAGACTTTAGATGTCACACGGGTTGTTATGACATCCAATTCTGCACAGACAAGAATTATGCAGAACTTAAAAGTAAGTGCAGTAAATCACACAAGTAATTGTTTACCCAGTTCAGTCCAACATGACCTACATCTGGGGGCTACCAAGCCAGGGAGGAAATCCACTATCAGTAGTATTAATTCAAAGCTAAACTCACCCGTTTACAACTCTTCACTTAATCCCTACCCAATGCAATTTCAATCTTACTCTAAGATCAGAGTTCCTACTCACTCCCCCTCAATCACCTCAGTGATTACTACCTTTAATCAATATTAAAGACAATTTTGAAGTCACACTTCAAACAACTCTTGATTGTGCTTAACAGCTTTAATCAAGATACACAGCACTCACGCTTAAAAGCTTTGAGCGACACAACACTTACAACTCAATGAACACCCTATGCCAAAGCAATCATCTACGTGATAATGGCTTGGCTTACAAGATATGTCTAATACAAGACTCACAAAAATACATTAGTGAAGTATGATGGACACACTAAATCTTCACGCCTCAAAATCCCCAGTTCTGAATGAAGGAACGACTTCCTTTTATATTGCAGTACTTGGGCCTTTGCACTTGTATTCTCCTGAATTTAAGGTCACGCGAGTTCCCCTAAATTCCACATCTAGGTTACTAACAAATAGGCTATTTGTTATGTTCATTAAATGTAGCTTGGTTGTTGATTTCCTGGATTTTCTCTCAGCTGTTGAATCCCTGAAGAATAGCCTGAGAAAAAGCTGAAATAGAAAATTGAACAACCTACAATATAGCATATGCTGTCAGGAATGAATGTCACGACATTCAGCTTGACATCAAGGATCATATGCTAAGTCTGTTTTTCCAGAAAACAAACTGTACAATTTTGCTGACCTGTATATGACCAAAATGACCATACTACAGTAACAGCTTACATTAATAAATGTCAAAGTATCCAATTTGACATTTACACATTTGGCCTTAAGTCAGTTCTGTTATCCTCTTGAAGAACAGACTAAGAAACATGCTGAAGTATAGCAGAACACCACTCTGTCTATTGTTCAGTATATGCTGTCAATGATGAATGTCATAGCATCCAGTTTGACATTTAGTCAGTAGGCCTTATGCCAGGTCTGGTATTTCCTTGATAACCAGACTGGAAATAAATACTAAGTTCTAACAGAACACCAGCTGTTCTATTCCTTAGTATCTGCTGACAGGGATGAATGTCACAACATCCAGTTTGACATTCAATAAATCCTGTATTAGCTAATCCTGCAGTAACTACTCAAGTGTGTCATGACATCAGTCAAGACATCAGAGTACAGTTAGATATTCTAACCTACAGTGCAGTCACACACCATGTCATGACATCAGTCAAGACATTAGAATCCAGCTAGTGTTTTACCATCTAATGCAGCCAATTAAACACCTACAAAACACCAACGAGACATCTGGCGAAAGAGAAAACCTGCTTATGCAAATGATGCATGAAATGCAATGCTTGTTTATTTATTTTTATTTTCAAGGAACTTACTATATTATTTGCAAATATATCTATATTTAACAACAATTGCAACAATTTGATATGACCATAAAATCCCTTTTCATTTATATAGTTGGAAGGATTACACTGAGTACAATTTCAGAAACCAATTGAAGAATACAAGAGAAAAGGAGACTAGTCATCCTAAGGATCCCTAACAGCAATGTCAGAAGATCTGGCTGCAGGTGCGTACTTCCTTCGAATGCATTGAATCTCGGTCTTAAAAGAAGCCTTCATATGAGTCTTCTCGAGGACAAGCTGATCGACAATCTTCTTCCAAGAAACAGAAGGCTGAGGCATGCTAGAGGAAGATGAAACCTCCGACTGTCTCTGTCTCTTTGTCACTCGGTCTTCAAGTAGCTCAATAAGTGCATCTTTGTCCTTAGACTCCAACTCCAACTCCTCATGCTTCTTGCTCAAAGCATGGAAACGCTCTTCCCACATATCCGTCTCTTGCTTCATCTTGGCGAGTGCATCTTCCAACTCCTCTACATGTTGGTTAGGGAAAGTTAATGGCTCAACCACAACCATAAATATAGGTTTTTTCACAAGGATAAGGCATCTTCAACTCCAAATCTCTATTCTTCACCGAAAGAGTGTAAGCTTCCAAAGCTACACAATTACGCGGACCAAGCTTGGATCTTCCTTTCCTATGCACATTATACCAAGCATGTATAATCTTCTGCTTCAAATGTTGGGGATCTTTACCCTCTTGATAGAAAAGACCTTATAAAAAAGTGTTATTAGGTTTGTCTCTCAAGGGGAACCCAAGTTGAAGACGAGCCAAAGCAAGGTTGTAGTTAATTCCTTCTTGTGTACCAATGAGAGGCACATTAGAGAATTCATCACAACTGTCAATAGTCTCCAAATTGCTTAAAGAAGGACCATACCAAACTATATCATCATTAGTGAGAGACATAAGTCTCTGAGACCACCGTAGACATTGTTTGGTCTCCATAAAAGCAGGTGTCTGAGGGAAGTGCGAAATAAACCACTTGTACAGAAGAGGAATGACACAGACAATTGTTCCACCACCCTTAGAATTCCTTAAATGCAAAGAGAAGTACATATCACCCAATAAAGTAGGCACATGATTCCCAATCAAGAAAATTCTAATGGCGTTAACATCAACAAAACCGTCAATGTTAGGGAACAAAGTTAATCCATAGATGAGCAACACAAAGATAACTTCAAAATCACCTACACTACCGGCTTGAGCAAAAGCAGTAGCTTCCTTGATGAGGAAATCATATGGCAACCTAAACAATCCCCCTTTCTTCGCCCAATGAGCCTCTATCTCAGACTTCTTCAGGTGAAGAGCTTCAGCAATAAGATGAGATCTAGAAATCTCTTCCAATCCACTAAAAGGTACTCTACTAGAAATAGGTATCCCAAAGAGATGGGTATACTCCTCCAACGTAAGCACAAGCTGATAATCAGGAAAAGTGAAGCAACGATAGAGAGGGTCATAGAACTGAACCAATACACTCAAAAGTCCTTGAACCACATCAGTAGACAAGAAAGATAGAAGCTTCCCATGACATTGTTTGAAGTCCAAGGGATCTAATGCAAAAGATGCTAGCTTCCTTAACTCTTTCAAGTCGGGACATCTAAAACTGTACTTCTTAGTGTTCCTTCGTCCACAATCCATGGTCTGAAAATATTTGCAAATAACACCTCAGTTCCTTGAAAATTTCATGTGATGAATGTTATGGTGCGCATGAATGCATGAATGCAACAATCACAAAGAAAGGATCACACACATGGCAAACAAACAAAGGTCAAGGGATGAATCGAGTCATTGTCAAGATCAATCATCCATTTTAGTGAGTTAGTTCTTTTCAGCTTTTGAAAAGTTTTGAATGAGTTAGTTCTTTTTGGATTTTGAAAAGTTTTAAGTCAAGTATAATTAAGTTTATTTACAAGTTTTGATTAAGAAAAGAAGTTTAAAAATGCAATGGCCTAAGGCCAAAGTTTATAATTTTTTCAATATGGTCTAAGTTTAGAAAACAAGCACAAGGAAAGAAGTTTTTAAAAGGAGGGAGAGATTTTGAAATTAAAGAGATGGGGAGGAGATGAAAAGACTAATCCTAAGCACAAAATTAAAAGTTAAAAGTTGAAAAGATCCGACCAATGGGCTGCAATCCAATAGACAAGAGTGTCATATAAAAATCCAAATTCCCTTGGACATTAGAATTAAACAATACATAATGCACAATATATCAACTTGAAGAGCCAAAGGCATCAAATAAATATAGCCACATCCAAGCTTATCAAGTCCATGATCTTCTCCAAATTTTCCTATGTAGTAGATGAATTCCACAAGTCAGAGGTTCAAAATAACAACTTCACAATGATCATGTTGCAGATGAACTCAAAGGGATCTTCAATGACGTGTCAAATGAAGTTTAAAATTGCAAGCACTTGGTTTTCATAAAATTTGGCATTGGCCAAGTCCTTTTTGCATAGAGAATGTTGCCTAAATTCTAAGTCTAATCATCTCAGATCAAACCAACAGTCCACACAAAATATTTTTTACGGTTTTTGTTCTTATTATGTACATTATTGGTCAAAGACCACACAAGCAAACAAATTATACACAAACAAGGTATATCACACAATATGGTCCAAGTGGATAAAGTGAAAATGACATTAAAATAAACAATTAGAATGATGTGAATAATGGCAAATGAATAAAGCTTGAAATTAAATTGCATTAAGGTATATGACTTGAAATTAAATGTTAGTTGTTAATGAATTAGAAGTTAGTATTGCTTTTGCTTTTTTTTTCCAGTCATTCTTTGGAGAACACTCAACCCACTTATCATAAGCATGGATCCTTGAACCAAAACATCTTCCAAAGGAAGGAAAAATGGCCAAGTTTCCACATAATACCATGAAAGAGGGGAGACTTACAATCTCACTAACTAGAATGCTATGCCTTTTTGTGTCAAAAATTTAGCGCTATCTTAAGCAATCATAATTGGAGTTATGTAGAAGTCACATCTATTTGAGGATTGACAATAGAATTTTGGTGTTAATGCATGTTAGAGACATATTATAATGGACTATGCTCATGAAACATACCACACACAAAAAGAATATGCAAAAGTGATGGCCTAATCTCATCCATACTTATGTTGATTTTACAATCAACTAGCATTAGGATATAGAGATATCATAGGTCAAATGAAATGGATGCATAAAGAAGGGGAATTAGATGAAGAGGGAAGGGAATAGATCAAAACTCAAATTGGACAAAGGAGGATTTTTACCAAATTAAGATCATTCATTCATTTTGGGAGATGGAATGTACATTCCATCAATCCCCTAAATCCAATGATCGTAACCTAGAAAAGTCAAATCAACCTTGACCAAGGCCCAACAACACAAGTCAAACTTCCAAAGACCATTAAAATGGCTCAACATAATTATTTGGCATTTATTCAATTTAAAAATACTAAAATTAATGCATTAAATTAAATATGGTTTGTCAAATTCCTAAAACCTCATCAAAATACCAAAGAAATGGCCATGAGATTTATCATAGGTCAAACAAGGTCAAAGAACCTTGGAGAATTTTTTTCATAATTTTTGGAAACTTAAAAGTATTTTTAAACAATTAAAAATATTCAAATAATTAATTAAATCATGAAAAATATTAATAATGATCCAAAAAAACATTTTAATTCAAAATATGAAAGAATTTTTTTTTTTTGGTGAAACTCTCATATTTTTTTGATTAATATTAAAATTAATATGAATTAATGAAATTCAAAGGAATAAAATGAAATTCATAAAATACAAAAAAAACATGGGCCACTTGATCTCCCTCATTAATTGAGGTGGCAGATCAAGTGGTCATCAACGAGTTTTCCACCATGAACTTAAGTCAATGCGCCACAAGGATGGTAATTAAATCTAACGCGTGCGATTAAAACAATTTGAACAAGATCAATGGCTCTAAACCTATCTAGTACATTACCGGTGCTGAAACTCCGGTCACCTTCTCAGGCGAGTCTCACCGGACTGGTTCAGTCATCACCATCACATAAATGAAAAAGGAGGACATGATCTGAAAGAAAAAATGGCGTAGAGCACGAATCTGACCTCCATTTTAACTAACTCCAAATATATAGAAAAATATGAGGAGTTGAAATTTGAGGTGTGTCAACTGAGTTGCTTCGATTTGACCTCAAAGCAACTCATTCTTCTTGCCTACATTGGTAGGACTTCAGACAACCAAATACCCAAGAGAATTGATGAGAATTGAGTGAGAATTGAAGAGAAGAAAATTTCTGGAAAATACCTTCAATGTTGTGCAGAACTTGATCTTGCTTGCTTCAATCTTTGCTTGATCACACTTAGGAAGCTTGCAGAAGTGGTTTGGCAATGGAACAAAGCTTTGGATCCTGGAGTTTTTGAATCTCCAAACAGTAAGATTCAAACTCAATTTTCAAAATGAAAATTCTCAGGTTTTCCTTTGAATTGTGAAGGTTTGAAGAGAGGGGGAAAAGCTGGCACGCCAAGGTCTGTTCTAATGAGCTCAGAGGGCATGTATTTATAGCATGAGGGAGTGATATTTACACACTTGCATTTGCTTCCAAATTTGGAAATGTCATGCACAAGCTTTCATGGGCGTGTACAATCCCATAAAGCAACCCATTTAGGTCCAAATGCATCTGAAATGAAGTTGAAATGAAGCTTGAATGGCAAGGCAATGCAGTGTGATGTTTTGAACATTTGATCTTTCCACTTAATGCAGACCTGTTAAGACCATGTGCAACCCTAGCAAACCTTGTCCAAAATGGATGAAATATGACTCTTTGGAAATATTATATCAAGGGGAACAACTCTTATGTTGGACACATTTCCATTTGGAACATGGATCATGGTGAATTTTGAGGTGGAAGTTTGGAAATTTCAACATGTTGAAATTTTTTCTAAGTGTTCAGTCATATACCTCAATATTCCACCTTGCTTAACTTTTCATGTGAGCTCCAAATGAGAAAAGTGTCTTCATCAAAGTTGTAGATCTTTTAAAGACCTTAAAAATGGTCACCAGTTTCATGTCATTTGGATTTCGAATGATAGAGTTATTCATTTTTGAAGTTGAGGAAAATCACTTGTTCAATGGTATATGGCAAAAATGACCTATAATGTATCCTCATATCACATGCTCATAAAAGTTGATTCATCTTTCACTCCAAACATCAAAGTTTAATTAGACACCTAGAATTTGATTTTGAAACTTATAAATATTTCATCTCATAACAATTGAGCAAGTTATGGCTTTGGGAAGTTGACTTTGAAATTTGGGTTTAGACCAAATGACCTGTAATGTTTCAACATAGAAAATGACTTTCCAAGAAATATTAGCTCTAGACTTCAACATGAAAGTTGTTTGGAATATTATATAGAGTAACTTTTCTCTTGGGATAATTTTCATATGATGAAAATTGTAGGAGATAGGGTCTAGGGGGACCCAGTTTTGATCAGATGAATTCATCTGGCCAACTACCATCAACCAACTTGCTAACTTCCAATTCTCTTAACTTTTTAGGCTCAAGGTAGATCATATATGCATAAGATGAAGAATTTTTAAGTGCCCATTTAGAAATTTGATCAATTGGTGAGGTAGCTTGTTGAAGAAGTTACTCAGGATGCCCAAACAAACTAGGGTTTCCAAGGCAAACCAACTCCAAACTCTTGAAGAAATCTTGATCAAAATAACATGTAGAGATCATTGGGACTCATATATGATGCCTTGAGACATTTGTGGATCAATCCTTGGTTGTGCTCTTGTCCATGAGGGTCTTAAACCCTAGGTATGAACTTGATAGATCAATGGGGATCATGCCCCTACCTACAAAAGAGTTAGGCAAATGCAAAGACATATTTTTGGTATTTTGGTTAGTAGAATGATAATATACAAGTATGATACAATCACAAGGTGCTTGGTGATCTCTTCCAAAACAAACCCAATGAAAAAGGGGTAAGGAGTATGCCAAGGTATGATGCATATGATGAGATTGCATGAGGGATCTTAGGGTCAAAATTGGGGTCTTATAGTAGGCAAAGTGAAAATGGCATTAAAGTAAACAAGTTAAATGGTATGAATAATGGGAAATGAATAAAGACTTAAAATTAAAGTCCATAAAAGTAAATGGCTTGAAATTAAATGTTAGTTGTTAGTTGACTAGAAGTTCGTATTGCTTTTGCTTTTGTTTTGTTTAAGTCATTCTTTGGAGAACACTCAACCCACTATTCACAAGCATGGATCCTTGAACCAAGAAATATTCCAAAGGAAGTAAAAAAGGCCAAGTTTCCACACAATACCATGAAAGAGGGGAGACTTACAATCTCACACACTAGAATGCTATGCGTTTTTGTGTCAAAATTTAGCGCCATGTTAAGTAATCGTAATTGGACTTATGTAGAAGTCACAACTATTAGAGGTCGGGAAATAGAAATTTTAGTGCTAATGCATGTTAGAGATATGGTATTATGAACCATACTCCTAAAATATACCATACTTAAAAGAAAATGCAAAATGGGTGGATCTAATCTCATCCATACTTATGTTGATTTTGCAATCAACTAGCCTTAGGATATAGAGATATCATAGGTCCATGAAATGAATGAGAAGAGAATAGGATTGAGATGAAGAGGGAGGGGAAATAGAATCAACACAAAGTGGTCAAAGGAGAACATTTATCAAATTAAAATCATTCATTCATTTTGGGAGATGAAATGTACATTTCATCAATCCCCTAAATCCTATGATGTTAACTCTACAAAGTTAAATCAACTTTGACCAAGGCGCAACAACACAAGTTAAACTCAACAAGTCAATATCAAAAGGTCAACATAATTTAGTTTGCAATTAAACAATTAAAATCAATTAAAAAATGCATTAAATTAATTTATGGTTGGTCAAAATCCTAAAACCTCATCAAAATACCAAAGAAATGGCCATGAGATTTATCATAGGTCAAACAAGGTCAAAGGACATTGGAGAAAAAATTTCATAATTTTTGGAAACTTAAAAGTTTTGTTAAACAATTAAAAATATGCACAAAAACAATTAAATCATGAAAAATATTAATAATGATCCAAAAAATATTTTTAATTCAGAAAATGAAAGAGAAATTTGTTTAATTTTTTTTGGTGAAAGTCTCATATTTTTTGGATCAATATTAAAATTAATATGAATTAATGAAAATAAGTGAATTAAAAAAAAATCAGAAAATAGCAAAAAATGTGGACCACTTGATCACCCTCATTAATTAAGGTGGTAGATCAAGTGGTCATTAGCGTGCGTTCCACATTGGACACTAGTCAATGCGCTGTAGGGATGGTATTTAAAACCATTGCGTGAGATTAAAACAAATTGCAAGGATCCTATGGTCTAAGACGTGCCAATGCACCGCCAGAGCTACAACTCCGGTCTTCTTCTCCGGTGAACCTCACCGGACTGGTCCACCCTCAACCATCACCAAAATAAAAAAGGAGGACACGAATTTAAAGAAAAAATCTCAAGAGCTCGAATATGGCCTAAATTTCTCCCAACTTCAAGTATATTGAAAGATATAGGGAGTTGAAACTTGAGGATCATGATCTGAGTTGCTTTGATTTAACCTCAAAGCAACTCAATCTTGTTGCCCACATTGGTAGGACTTCAAACAGCCAAAAATCAAGAAGAATTATGGAGAATTGAGTGAGAATCGAAGAGATGAAAAATTGAGAAATTCACCTTCACTACAGGTCTGGATGAACACAATCTTGCTTTCAATTGCACTTGGTCTTGCTCTGGACACTTGATGGAATGAAATTGAATCAAAAAGGAAGCAGGACTCTTGGAGATTTGAATCTCAAAATAGTGGAGATTCAAACTCGATTTCCAATGGAAATCCTCAAGGTTATCCTTTGAATGAGAGTGTTTGGAGCTGGGGATTCAAAGCTGGCGTGCAGGATCCTTATTTCTGATCATAGAGGGCTTTATTTATAGGCCAAATGATTGATAATTACACACTTCTTTCAATGTTCCAAAAATAGCAATATCCTTTGCATGGATGCATGGACGTATGATAAGCCCATGTAATCACCCCTTCAGGTATAAAATTAAGGTCAAACATTGCTGAAGTCACATTAGCAAGCCATGCAATTGTGTATGAGGAATGCAAGTTCAAATATGCCAAATGGTCATCCAAGTTCAAGCCATATGCAAGTCACTCATACTTTGTCCAAATGGGATGAATTTCGACTTTTTGGAAAGGTTAGATCAAGAGGAACAACTTTCATGTTGAACAAGTTTTCATTTGAAGCTTGGATCATGATGAATTTTGAGGTGGAAGTTTGGAAAATCAAACATATCAAAAAAAATTCTGTGTCAAGCCATATGTTCACTTCTTCCACCTTGGCTAACGTTTTCTATGAGTTTAAAATGAGAAAAGTTCCTTCATAAAAGTTGTAGATCTCTCACATTTGTTCAAAGTGTTCATAAATTTGACCTCATTTGGATTTAGTATGAAGGAGTTATGCATTTTAGAAGTTGAGGAAAATCACTTGTTCAATGGCATTGGTCCAAAATAACCTATAATGTCTCCTCATATCACATGCATTTAAATTTTGAATTTTATCTTTATCCAAACATAAAAGTTTAATTAGACATCTTGAATTGGATCATTCAACTTGAATAGATTTCATCTCATAAAAGTTGAGCAAGTTATGGTCTTGAGAAGTTGACCTCCAAATTAGGGTTTAGACAAAATGACCTATAATGTTTCACCATACAAAATGACTTTCCAAGAAAAAATAGCTCTTTACCTTAACATGAAAGTTGTTTGAAATGTCATTTAGAGTAACGTTGCTCTTGGAATTGTTTTCATATGACAAAAACTGTAGGAGATAGGGTCTAGGGAACCCCTGTTTTGATCAGTTGACTTCCTCTGGTCAACCACCACGAACCAACTTGCTAGCTTGCTATTCTTTTGACTTTTGGAACTCATGGAGGATCATATATGCATAATATTATGAAATTTTAAGTATCCCTTTAACTATTTGATCAATTATTGAAGAAGCTTGTTGAAGAAGTCACATAAGATACCCAGATGAATTAGGGTTTCCAACGCAAACCAATTCCAAACTCTTGATGAATTCTTGATCAGAATAACATGTGAAGATCATGGGGATTCATATATGATGCTTAGATCCATAGTAGATCAATTCTTGATTGAGCTCCTTGCAATGAGGGTCTCAAACCCTAGATGTGAGCTTGATAGATCAAAGGTGAGCATGTGCACTACCTACAAAAGAGTTAGACAATACAAAGACATATTTTTGGCATTTTGGTTAGTAAAATAAAGAAAAATGAAATATGATACAATCAAATGTGCTTGGTGACCTCTCCCAATGCAAACCCAATGAATGAGGGGTAAGGAAGATGCCAAGATGTGATCCCAATGCTAATGCATATGATGAGAATATCACGAGGGATCTTAGGGTCAAAATCGGGGTCTTACAGCTGCCCCTATTTAAGGACGTTCTAGCTGAGGAGATGAAGGTTAAAATCTTCGCATCGACTCAATAGAATGGGCTTAAATAACAACATATAGAAACAAATTTTGGTCCCTAAGATACCTCATGATGCATATGATATGAATGTTAAAAATAATCTTCGTGGAAAATGTTGCCACAAAGGAAAAGGATCCGGAGAGACTGAAGGTCCGCAGGAGCATAATGCATTCCGTAAGGAAACCTCACTAGGGAGACATAGACTCTGAGGATAAAAGGGTTATGTGTAGGCCAGACTACGTCTTAAAAATTGTTGGGGGACTCGAAAGATTCCATGAAAACAAATCAATGGAAAGACTCAGCTGGGGAATAAAAGGACATCTACAGGGGAAAACGGGTAGATCAGAACAAAGATGAAATACTCGAGCCAAGCAGGAAACGACGATTTCATTGAGGAAATACACGCTCAAACTCAACTGGGGAAGAAATGATCTTCAACACATGAGTAACACAAATATATTATTCATTACCAGCTACTAGGTAAGGAGATAATAAAATATGACAGGGAGGACATCCGTTACCGGTTAGGGTAAACATATCAAGGATGACTCGCTGAGGGCAACCAGGAGGTGTATTAATTACCAGTTACTGGGTAAGAATAAACTATTGGGAAAAATCCAAAATAGGAGTTACAACTACCAGTTACTGGGCAAAAGACCAAAGGGAGAGAATATCCTTCACCGGTTAAAGTGAACATATCAAGGGTAGACTCAAAGGAAAGAAAATACGTCATCGGTTAAGATGAACATATCAATGATAGACTTTCCTGGGAATGCTAGGAAGGATATCCGTCATCGGTTAGGATGAACATATCAAGGATAAACTTCCTGAAAAAGTAAGGATTACATATATCGAATACTGGATAGAATACCAAAGAGAGAATATCCATCACCGGTTAGGATGAACATATCAAGGATAGACTCCGAGGGGAGAAAACTAGGAATTATATCTATCGGTTACTGGATAGAATACCAACAAGAGAATATCCGTCACCGGTTAAGGTGAACATATCAAGGATAGACTCTGCAAAGGGGAAAAAGCAGGATTTACAACTACCGGTTACTGGGCAGAAGACCGTAAAGAGAAGGAAACCCGTCATCGGTTAGGATGAACATATCAAGGATTAAATCTCTGGGGAAGAAAATAGGGATTACAAATACCAGTTACTAGGAAGAAGACCGTAGAGAGAAGGAAACCAGTCATTGGTTAGGATGAACATATCAAGGATTAACTCTCTGGGGAAAAAAATAAGGATTACAACTACCTTTTTACTGGGTAGAATACCAACAAGAGAATATCCGTCACCGGTTAAGGTGAACATATCAAGGATAGACTTAAAGCAAGGGAAGAAAATATCTGTCATCGATTAGGATGAACATATCAAGGATATACTTCCTGGGGAAACGTGGAAACGAATCCGCTGGGGAGAAAAGGGTTACTTTTGCCGGGTATTGGGCAGAAGTAGAAATACTAGCAAATTGAGAAGAATATTACCAATTATTGGGTAATAGACCCTCAAGGGACCAAAAGCATCTATCTAGGTAAGATCTAGAAAGAAACGGTCAATCAAAGACTCAACCCAATGAGGATATAACTCAAGGGGAGTGGTTCCATCTAGATAATCAACTGGGGAGGAAACTGAAATAATGGCCATCCACAAGGAAATAACTCAGTGGGGAAAGGAGAAAGGTTAAAGTCTTTCTACTTAATGGGCCGACACTCTACAATTGAAAGAGGACAGACAAACCAAATCTGCATGGGGAAAAGTACCACCATAGCAGAGAATCAAAGGCATAATGAATCACAAAGTGTAATAATGAAATAATGAAACTATATGAATGTATACGTATATGCATATGTATATTATAGCGGTGTATTCGTCACTTTATGATTTATTGATTAAACCAAAAGCAAAGCATACAAAGAATCGAGTCGCCACCGCACTTTTATTTATCCAAAGGAATGGCTAAAAAGCGAACAAAAGCCTAAGAAGTTTTACACATAGAAAACTAATGAAAAGATCAGAGATCTGGGTAAGGGATTAATTACGCAATGGGAAGGTGTTAGGCACCCAAAACGTCCTAGGTACTCCTAGGGAGCCCTTTTCACAACTTGTTGTACGAGATGTTATTTGTTTATGAAATATTTATTGTGCAAACATGATTGAAGGGATGAGAAAAGAATATACAGGTTATTATTTTTGTGTTTGGATGGATAACCATTGCCTACGTACCTTTCCAGGATCAAAACCTCGTAGTTCGGCTAAAAGATTTCCAAAATATGAGTGGGTTCATTTTAAACAAAAGCCCTAAGGTCTTTCATTATCCACGGGAGAAAAACTCAACCTATACAACCACAAGTCCACCATGTGAGAAAAGCTTCAACTTGCTAGTGAGGGGTTAACCCTATAATAAGCAAGGAAGTCAACCTATACAACCACTAAGGACAAAAGGTGAGATTAACATCAACCAACTAGGATAAATCAAACCTACGGCTAATGTATGAAAACTTATCAAGAATGGACAAAGCCACAAAACAATTGAATGAGTGAAATTAACCAATTAGGATTTATTCACAAAAGATGGTCAAAGTATGATTAGAATTCAATTCAAAAGAAGTATTATGAAAATGAAGTTTGAAAAATCAGAGGCTTAAGGCCTAGGTTTCTAATTTGAAAACAAATGAGAATGTTTGCACAATATTTTTCAAGTTGGTATTAATATGCAAATGGAGGTTTAAAGAAACAAAAGGCTGATAGGGTGAGGAAGTAAAACTTCTTAGATGTTCACCTCTTGATATCATATGTAGATGATTCAAGTGATTCCTTTGGAATAGGCAACAAGCAAATAACGGATGGACAAAGTAAATGGATACCGGATGCCAATCAATGGACTTATTCCAATCTCCTAAAACAAAACATGGATACCAGATGCCAATCAATGGACTTATACTAATCTCCTAAAACAAAACATGGCTACCAGATGCCAATCAATGGACTTATACTAGTCTCCTACCATATCATAGGAAACAACTGCCAATAAATGGACTTATGCTTGTTTCCTCCATGGACAAAACAAAATGCAATAAGCAAGAGGAAACAAGTTGCCAATAAATGGTCTTATACTCGACTCTAAGGAAAGGAATGCCAATGAATGGTCTTAGTTCCAAATCCCTACCAGATCATAGGAAACAAATGCCAATAAATGGACTTACAATTGACTCCTCAATGGACAAACAAAGTGTCATAAAGATATGAACAATGATCATGAAATGATATACAAGTAATGATGATAAATGCACAAAGGCACACATAAGCAAATATGCACAGATGAATCAAATAAGCAATCAACCAAGTCAATTAGCACACACTATATACAATCAATTAGGCTCAAGCAAGGTTAGGCTTTACAGCCAACTGGAATGGGGTATTTTGTGCTCTTAACCCTAACATTGAGAGTTAGGGTGAAGCAGATGAAATGGAGATGAGGGGTGTGCCTCATAGCTCTTATCCCTGGTCAAGGAGAGCTTTAAACAATAGAAAGTGTGGGAGTTCAGAAAGTTGGAACTCTTCTCCACAAATGATTGACTCTATAAGATCTTGGGTTATTATTCATAATGCATCAACACATGGTGTGAGCAAGGTGAATGACACACTGAGTAGCAGGAGATGGATTACACATCTCTTTTATCTGCCAATTGCCTCATAAGAGGACTTTACCTACTTGGCACAAAATTAAACAATCACAAGCATTGCCTCTTAAGGAGGACTTCAGACAGGTGCCTGCCCACATAACAGGACAGGTCTTCCAGACTACATGAAGATTAGAGGTTATACCTAAGTGGTTAAGCAACCAAGCAAAGCAAAGTTCACAATGAACTTAAAGCAACTTATGTACCTGTGGAAACACTAAACAAATCAGTACAATACTCAGGCAAACAGACAACAGTCAATAAGCAACAGACAATCCCAATATACAAAATGTGTTAGCCAAAAGGCAAACTCAAATGAGTTAGCATCAACCTACAAAATGCTCAAGTGTTAGTAATCAAAAGCAAACAACAATACTCAAATGATGAAGCATCATCAACTATGGAACTTGGATGCTCAACCTGAAACCAAAGCTCAAATGTAAGCCACAAACCACTAGGTCAAAGCCTAGGGTCAAAGATGGAGAAAACATTCAAAACAGGAGCTGAAATTTAACATGAAGTAACTTCAATCTCATATTGACACATTTCAAAAGGTCTCACATCAAAATCAATCACCAAAAGCATTTCATGATCAAGTGAAGTTCAAGGTAATTTCAAAGCTCATATGTGATCATCATGAATGAAAAATTCAAATCAAAACAGAAATGATTCAAATAAATCTGAAAAAATTCATGCACAATCAAGACATCTAACATGATCAACATACAAAAAATTAGAATCATTGGACATCATTTGGCATGGCAATCACATGGTACAAGTTGGACAAGCAAAGGTGTGACACAAATTGTCACACCAAGTTAGCACATGCATAAAACAACAATGGTAATTGAGAAAAATACCAAACCAAAACCAAAATGTCAAGCAATTTGTCTAGTTTCATCATGCAAAATTTCAAAGCCATTGGATAAGAAACAAGCATTTCATGATAGGATAAACAAGGCAAGGTCAAAACAAGACATATGATCAATCATTCTAGCACCAAATAAAATCCAGCCAAGCACAACTTTGGAAATCATGATGATAAAAAAGTAGACAGAATAAGGAGCATTGTGCAAAAAATTGGAGTGAAATTGATGCATTTTTCTATTTTATATGGTTTTTTGAAGTTAAGGAAAAAAGTAAAAATGAAATGGACATTTAAATGTGAAAATAGGAGAAAAATGAAATAGCATTTTGGAAAACGCCTCAGCCAAGGATCGAAGCCAGTGCATATTCAAAAGTAGCACGCGCCTTGAAACGACACCGTTTTAACTCAAACCCTAGCGCGCCAAAAATTCGTAGCTAATTTTGAAATTTCGTAGCTAATTTGAAGCAATGTCCTAGCAGATTCTAGAAATGAAGAAGTTCGAGGTTGAAGATGAAGATCATGATGATCTTCATCTGGATTTTCCAGATTTTCAAAAAATGCGTCCAGAAATCAAAATCAAGCACAACAACACGTAGTGCATTCAACATACATCAAAGATCCACAATCATTTCATGCAAAAACATCAAAACGCACGGATCGAAGAAAATAAAATTCAACATCAAAACTTCAATCAATCATATCTAGCTCAAAACAGCACCAAATCGCATGATTCAAAGCTCAAATTCATTAGCATGCTTAGATCTACAACAACATAGCAAAGGATTTCAAAAATAAGAGATTCGAATTGTGACCTCTTGAAGTGCAGAAGTTGGAATCGCGTGCTACAAGCTCAGCCAATGCTCCAAATCTTCTTTACAATGCTTATGGAGTTGATTGATGATGAATTTGAAGCTCCAGCATACACGAATCCAGCTCAGTTTTCAAAATCCATGGAACCTTCAAGCTTTGAGTATGAGCAAATATGGCACGGTTTCTCTTAGTTCTACGTCCAATCTTGCTTAACAATGCTTCATGATCAAGAATCAATCAAGAGAAAGTCTTCTTGTGTGAAGAAATTGGAAGAAATTTTGAGAGAAAAGTTTTGAGAATTTCTTGAATCTAGATCTGAAATTGTAGTTAATGCTGAAAACAGTTATGGTTATCCTTATATATGCCATGCTAATCATGATGTAATCATGTTTAAGCCTAATGCAAATGAGATTAATCACTTATGAGGTGTATGTGCAAAAATGGTTTTTCACCTCATGCATGGAATGCATGTGTGAACAGTGCACGAATCTGATCCATTTTCACTTAAAATCAATTTTTAAAACCAATGGAAATGGCAAAAAGTTCAAACAATGCACCATTTTTGAATTTTGTAATTTCCCTCCAAAAAGCCCATGGATTAACAAGTGATCATGTGATGACAATTCATGTAATGTGATGCATGATTTGGAAATTAGAGGTCAAGAGGAGAATATTGCAAAAAGAACCACTCATTTTGGAGCTTTGGTTGAAAAGTTATGCTCATTTGAAGTTCCATGTACACTTTGCCTTGATTTGATCATATCTCCTTATCCACACATTAGAAATTCATGATCTTGGACATTTTGGAAATGGGAGAGAAAGATCTACAACTTTCATGTTTAACAAAATTTCCATTGAAGCTTTCTTGATGATGTAATATTAAGTTGAAGTTGGTTCAAAATCTTTCCATTTTTGGAAAGTCCAAATTATAGGTCACTTGCTATTTTTGGAAAGGTTTGACTGGACCTCAAATTCTTCAATGTGAATGTTTGAAATGTCAAATGAGACTTGTTTGAATATGAATGAAGTATTTCTAATCACTTCCCACCTCCAAATCCACAGTTGACTTTGCAGTTGACTTTCTAGGTCCTCAGTTGACTTGACAATGTTCAGATGAAATTCAAGCCTCTACCACTTGGGATTTTGCTTCAAAATGACATCATAGCTCATATGAACTCTTGTGAATGATTGTGGGGTCCAAATCTCAAGAATGACCACCATCTATTGCTCAATGAATGCTTTTGATTGTCTTGACCTGTTAATGCTTCATCTGCAAGACAAAGGTTAGATGACATATTTTTGTACTTTTGGTTAGTGATAAAAAGAAAAGCAATGACATACAAATGCAAGGAATACTTGGTGATCAAGGACCACTCTCAAAAAGATAACCAACCCATAAGGAAGGAAGTAAGGTGTCCAATGATCCTTGAGGCAATGCAATGATATGATATGATGCCATGAGGGATCTTAGGGACAAAATTGGGGTCTTACAGATGCCCCTATTTAAGGTCATTCTAGCCGGAGAAGTGAAGGTTAAAATCTTCATCTCGACGCGGTAGAATGGGCTTAACTAACAATAATGAGACAAATTTTGGTCCCTAAGAGACCTCATGATGCAAATGTATGCATGCAAAAGAAACAACCTCTGTGGGGAAAAGAAAAAGAAAAGCGTGAGCAAGACACGACTCTGAATTAGGGAAAAACAAGAACTTGACATTGCGTGAGCAGGACACGACTGGACTGGAGACCTTACTGAGGAGTAAAGGACTCAAACTGGGGAAAAGAATTCCAAATGGAACAAATCCAATGAAAAAAAACTCAAGCTGACTCAAACTATCCACAAAGGATACTTCAGATGAAAATCCGGACTCAGACTGGGGAAAAAGATTCACACAGAACCTCCCTGTCGGGGAAAACTGCTTATATTGGGGAAAACGCCAATACAGCAGAAGGGTAAAACACAACGGAAACTCCATTGGGGAAATGTCTAACAAAGAGACTCTCCTGGAGAAAACTGCAAGATGAGGTGTTACCGGCTACTGGGTAACAAACTCAAAGAGACGTGTGATCTAAACACCGGTTACTGGGTGAAAGAACAACAAGCTCAGGAAGAATGAATATCTAAGACCGGTATAAGGGTGAGAGATATCAATCAACCAAACATCTGAGAAAGACCTAAAAAGGTACATCAACTCAGGAAAATCTGACTCCACAGGGAACCAAGGTCATAATAGGGAGCAGAAAGGAAGGAACACCAGGGATACCGGTTACTGGGTATATAATAGGTGACCGACTGAAGCGTGAATTGGTATATATGCCAAAACACTCATCATCCAAAAGGAGGGCTTGAAAACGCAAATCGACTTACAGGATGGACATTCGAATCCGCAACGGGAAAACGAATCTTACTCAGCTGGGGAAAAAACCCAAGAGCGCATGAGATATAATATCCATTACCGTCAGAACGTGGATATTATACCCGCATGAGATATATTATCTATTACCGTCAGAACGTAGACAATATACTCGCATGGAAGGAACACCAGGGATACCGGTTACTGGGTATATAATAGGTGACCGACCGAAAAGAGAGACAATCGATACCAACATCAACAGGGTAAACGAAAGATAACTCACAGGGGATAAATTGCAAGCATCCGGCAATTATCCAAGAGACATATCACCAGTTACTGGGAGATATACTCAACAAGGGGCAGAAATAAAGAATATTCGATTCCACAAAAAGAATACGAATCTTACTCGACTGGGGAAACATAACAGGCTTCGACTGAAGAGTGCATGAGATATATTATCCATTACCGTCAGAACGTGGATAACATACTCGCATGGAAGATTATCCACAACCGGTTACTGGGTTAATAAAGGATAAATCAACCGAAAAGAAAGGCATCGGGATACCAAAACTAGGTATATAAAGATGACCGATCAAAGGGAGCAACAATCATTACCAAGCAAAAGGGTAAATGAAAGGGGACTCACTAGGGATGCATTGATAAACATCAATGATCCGGGGAACAAATCACTGGCAAACGGTGAAAGGACCCACTGAGGATAAAATTGCTGGCATCCGGCAATTATCCGCAAGGAAAAAAAAACCTGTTGGGGATACAATTGCTAGCAAACGAAAATTACCCAAAAGAAAGAGGGAATACCAACATCGAATACTGGATGAAGATAACCACAAAGAGTAACCATCATCAGTTAGGATGAACAACAAGGTTAACTCTGCAAAGGAGAGAAATTAGGATTTACAACTACCGAATACGGGGTAGAAGACCACAAACTCTGGCCGAGGATAAAATTGCTAGCATACGGCAATTATCCACAAGAAAGCACAGACTCCGCTAGGGAGACAACAACAACATAGGATTTACAACTACCAAATACGGGGTAGAAGACCACAAAATCCACCATCAACCAGAATGAACCACACCGGTTACCTCTGCTAGGGGATAAAAGTAGGGTTTATAACTACCGAATACGTGGTAGAAAACCAACAACTCTCTGCGTGGGGAATGAAAGAATCACAAACTCCGCACGGGAAACAAAATAGGGTTTATAACAAACCACCAACTGCTGAAGAGTAAGAACAAAGGATTTATGACTACCGAATACTGGGTAGAAGATCATCGATTCTTGCTGAGGAACAAAGAATGTTCACAAACACCTATTCCACGAAAAGGAAAAAAAAAGGTATACAGGATTTGTAACTACCGGGTACAGGGTAGAAACCAACAACTCTCCTGAGGAATAAAAGGTATATAACCATAAATTCCGCCAAGAGGGAAAAGAGAACATAGGACTTACAACTACCGGTTACTGGGTAGAGGCCCACACTCCGCTGGGGATAAAAAGAATTATTGTCGGTTACTGGGCAATTAATTCATTTATTCCACAGGGAAGCACAAGAGACAATTGAAAAATTCCAATTCAGGGTCAAACCAAAAAGGCGAACTGAATCAAGACTCGTCCTAATGAGGATATAACTCAATAGGAAGACCCATCCCAATATATGTGTTGGGAGGAAACGAAAAAAACCGTCATCCACGAGGATATATCTCAGTGGGGAACTGCAGAAGAACAGACAGACACTTTCTGCTTATGGGGCTGACTCTATATTGAGAGATTAAACACCCGACATCTGCTTGGGAAGATCTACTGGAGAGATCTATATCACCATTTAGCAGGAGACCACAAACAAAAGATATATGGCAAAAAATGCAACATGAATATCTGAATGTTGAAAGTATGCATGAATATGCGTAATTTATGTTTGATGAATGCTGACAAAACAAACATATCTAACACAAACAGGCCCAGGAATCCAACGCCCGGTACTACACTTCCAAAGGAAAAATCCGAAGAAATCCAACTGGAAAGCCAATTTGCTGGAGATCTTTATGCTGAAAAGCAAAGATCTACTGGAAAGCAAAAGATCAGAGATATCAAAGAAATCACAAAATCTCTGAGTGATGGATCATCAATCAACCCAACTGGGGAACAAAAGCTCACAACAGGCAGCAACAGCCACGAAGACAAATCTGTTGGGGAAATGGTGAAATCCCGAGATTTCTGCAGGGGATCTTCAGTATCAACTGGGTAACAAGAGTTCACTGCACAAGCAAGAACTGCTGAAGAGAACAGAACACACAAGTAGAACCCAGCCGCACAAGCAACTCTACTGGGGTACTGTCAGCCACTCCATTGGGGATAAACCCACTGAGGGAAAATAGATCACACAAGTAGATTCTTCTACAAGCCACTCTAATGGGGATCAAAAGCATCAGGAAATCAACCAAATCTAAGGATGATAGATCACCAACCAACCCCACTGGGGAAACAGAGATTTTCAACAGGCAGAAACTGCCACAAAAGCAACTCTTTGGAGGCTACCAATTCCGTTGGAGATACTGCAGGGAAATCACAAAACTTCTGCAGGGAAACATCTCAGACACAATCCACCGTACCACAAATCTACTGGGGAATTATCTGAGGAAGAGAAGAAGAATTGGCGATCAACCACCAAATGTTGAACCTTCTAAGAGGAAAACCAACAACTACTGAGGAGGAAATAATCACTGCTCTGCTGAAGGGATAAGAGGTGAAAACCTCAACAAGCACTCTGATGGGGAAAGATTGCATAGATGAAGTACGTCATACCATCAACTCTGCTGGTGACTTTACTGAGGAAACAGACGAGGTCTCGGGATATCAACCCACCAACTACCGAATCTTCCAAAAGGAGGGCACCCATGCTGGGGAGAGAATATTGTTGGAGAGGATTGTGGAATTCTCAACAAACACTCTGCTTAGGGAACAACCCCAACAACAATCTGGAGAAAGAGGATACAACCATGCCAGGAATATGAACAAATGTCTTACCCTGTTGGAAATCATGCCACCCTTGGGAGAGCACTGAGAAATTCTTAAGTATCCTTTCATCATCGTGAATGTTCACTTTGTTTAAAACAACAATTTGAAATTTTTTATTTGTTTAAACAATGACATTTTATCAATTAAAACATGCAAAACATTTGTTGAATTGAAACAAATAAGAGTGCAAATAATTGGATAAAAGCTCAAATTGATTTGATGGAATGGTAGCCTGCAAATGGCAAGACTCCATAGATCTGTACAAATTTGAAATCGGTGATATATATTGGAAGAGGGCTACATTGGACATAATGATCCTTTCTCTACCAATTTTAATCTCGATGTATTCGAAGCTTCGGTCGACGACGAATCGAGAATCTCTGACGAAAAGACAGCTGTGGAACAGAAAGTCTTGTCAGGATGCAGTTACTTGCCAAATCCCTAATTTTTGCCTAGATTGCCCCAGGGTGAGGTACTCAATCTAGCGGGATGCAAATATTCTTTTTTTTCATGTCTCTAACTTTTGCCTGGATCACCCTTTCGGGTTCTCCACCGAGACGCTCATTTTTGCCTAAGTCGCCCTTTCGGGTTTTCAACCTAGCGAGCTATTCTATTTTTCTTTTATACTTTTTTTTAGGCAAAGTATTTCTTGACTGCATCTGAATTCACAGGACGAGTGAAATCCTCCCCATCCATTGTTGTAAGCATCAAAGCTCCGCCTGAAAAGGCTCTCTTAACAACATATGGACCTTCATAGTTTGGAGTCCACTTGCCCCTGGAATCGGGCGCGAAAGACAAGACTTTCTTGAGCACAAGGTCACCCTCTCTGAACACACGAGGCTTGACCTTCTTATCGAATGCTTTCTTCATTCTCTGCTGATATAACTGACCATGGCACATGGCAGTCAATCGCTTCTCTTCAATCAAATTCAGTTGGTCGTAACGACTCTGAACCCATTCAGCATCAGTCAACTTGGCTTCCATCAAGACTCTCATTGATGGGATCTCCACCTCTACTGGGAGAACAACCTCCATGCCGTAAACAAGAGAGAAAGGGGTTGCCCCTGTTGAAGTGCGGACAGATGTACGATATCCATGCAAAGCAAATGGCAGCATCTCATGCCAATCTTTGTACGTAACAACCATCTTCTGGATAATCTTCTTGATATTCTTGTTGGCAGCTTCAACAGCCCCATTCATCTTTGGTCTGTAAGGAGAAGAGTTATGGTGTGCAATCTTGAACTCAGCGCATAACTCTTCCATCATCTTGTTATTCAGATTAGATCCATTATCAGTAATGATCTTATATAGCACACCATAACGGCAAATAAGATGATTCTTGATAAACTTCACGACCACCTGCCTGGTCACATTCGCATACGAAGCGGCTTCAACCCACTTGGTGAAGTAGTCAATTGCTACGAGAATAAACCTGTGTCCATTGGACGCTTTCGGTTCAATCATGCCGATCATGTCGATTCCCCACATAGAGAAAGGCCATGGTGATGAAATCACATTCAGAAGTGTCAGAGGAATATGAATCTTATCCGCATAAATTTGACACTTGTGGCATTTCTTCACATATTTGCAGCAGTCAAACTCCATTGTCAGCCAATAGTAGCTTGCTCTCAACATCTTTCTTGCCATGGCATGTCCATTGGAATGAGTACCAAATGAACCCTCATGGACCTCAGTCATTAACAAGTTTGCTTCATGTCTACCCATGCATCTGAGCAAAACCATGTCAAAATTTCTCTTGTACAACACTTCACCACTGAGGTAGAAACTGCCTGACAACCTTCTCAAAGTTTTCCTATCTTTCACAGATGCCCCAGGTGGGTAGACCTGGTTCTGAAGGAAATTCGTGATATCAAAATACCAAGGCTTGTCATCATTCACTTCTTCAACTGCAAACACGTGAGCTGGTCTATCCAAGCGTATCACGGTAATGTTGGGAACTTCATTCCAATACTTGACCACAATCATTGAAGCAAGCGTGGCAAGAGCATCTACCATCCGATTATCCTCACGAGGAATATGATGAAAGTCAACTTCTGTAAGGAACATTGAAATCCTCCTCGCATAATCTCTATACGGAATGAGACCTGGCTGATTCGTCTCCCACTCTCCCTTGATCTGATTAACAACCAAGGCCGAATCACCATACACATCAAGATGTTTGATTCTCAAATCAATACATTCTTCCAATCCCATAATACATGCCTCATACTCAGCCATATTATTCGTGCATTTGAAAGTTAGCCTTGCTGTAAACGGAATATGCGTGCCATGAGGAGTAATGATTACTGCCCCAATTCCATTACCATACTGATTCACAGCGCCATCAAACACCATCGTCCATCTGGAACCAGGTTCTGGACCTTCGTCAAGTGTAGGCTCATCACAATCTTTCATTTTCAAATACAGAATCTCCTCGTCTGGGAAGTCGTACTGAACAGACTGATGATCTTCAATCGGCTGGTGCGCTAAATGGTCAGCCAAGATACTACCTTTGATAGCTTTCTGAGCTCGATACTCGATATCATACTCAGACAACAACATCTGCCAATGGGCAATCCTCCCAGTTAAAGCAGGCTTCTCGAAAATATACTTGATTGGATCCATTCGGGATATCAACCAAGTGGTATGATTTATCATGTACTGGCGTAAGCGCTTAGCAGCCCAAGCCAAAGCACATCACGTCTTCTCAAGCATAGAGTATCGAGACTCACAATCAGTAAACTTCTTACTGAGGTAGTAGATAGCAGATTCTTTCTTCCCTGATTCGTCTTGCTGACCGAGTACACAACCCATCGAGTCTTCATGAACAATCAAATACATGATCAGAGGTCTTCCTTCTACAGACGGAGACAAGATCGGAGGTTCAAACAAATATTCTTTGATACTGTCGAAAGCTTTCTGGCAATCCTCGGTCCAATCATGAGATTGATCTTTCTGGAGGAGCTTGAATATCGGCGCACATGTGGCAGTATCTCTTGTATTGCTTTGACCTTTGCAGGATCACCTCAATACCTCTCTCGCTGACAACAAAACCCAACAACTTGCCAAAACGGACTCCAAATGTACATTTGTTCGGATTCAGGCGAAGTCTGAACTTCCTCAAACGCTGAAAAAGTTTCAACAAATGCTCAACATGTTCAACTTCCGTTCGGGACTTAGCAATCATATCATCAACATAGACCTCAATCTCCTTGTGCATCATATCATGGAACAAGGTAGTCATAGCACGTTGGTACGTGGCTCCGGCGTTCTTCAAACCGAAGGGCATCACTCGATAACAGAATGTTCCCCAAGGTGTGATGAATGTTGTCTTCTCCATATCTTCGGGTGCCATCTTGATTTGATTATAACCGGAAAATCCGTCCATAAAGGAAAAGACTTTGAATTTAGCTGTATTGTCTACCAACATATCAATGTGTGGTAGAGGGAAATCATCTTTTGGACTAGCTTTATTCAAATCTCTGTAATCAACACACATACGGACTTTTCCGTCCTTCTTAGGCACAGACACAATATTGGCCACCCATTGAGGATATGTGTAACACCTCAGAATTTGCCCTCCTCTCTTGGGACTAGCTTAGCATATTGTATTTCATTTTGTAGGACATTAGGCATTACATCTTTGCATATCATGTGAAATAAGCAAGTCATCCTCCTAGGTCTTTCTCAGAAGATGGAGAGGTTAAGAGATTCAAGCCTGAGGGTCTCATAAATTGATCACTAATCATCTGAGGTTTGTGCTTCAATTAGGGTTTTTTTTTGGTTCCTCAAGGAGGTTGGGTATTATCTTGGTTGAAATGGTACATCATCTTCATCATGGTTCATTATTTCTGATCATGTTCCTTGAGATTAGGGTTTTGACCTCTGGTCAACCCTAATCAGTTGCATTATACCAGTCAGGGTTTTTCAAGGAGATGAGGTCTTTATTGAGATGGAGGTCATCATGTGATTTTATTGAGCTTGTATAAGCTAGGGTTTCATTTTGGAGTTATTTCATCAAGTGGTTGAGGCTCAGAATCATCAGTGAATGTTCAAGTCATCTGTCAACCATAAAAAGTCAACTGCCAAGTCAACTGTGGATTTGGAGGTGGGAAGTGGCTAGAAATACTTCATTCAGGTTCAAACAAGTCTCATTTGACATTTCAAACATCAACATTGAAGAATTTAAAGTCAGGTCAAAACTTTCCAAAAATAGAAAGTGACCTATAATTTGAATTTGCCAAAAATGGAAAGGTTTTAGCCTAGCTTCAACTTCAAATTACATCATCAAGAAAGCTTCAAATGAAATTTTGTTAAACATGAAAGTTGTAAATCTTTCTCTCCCATTTCCAAAAAGTCTAAGATCATCAATTTCTCATGTGTGGTTAAGGAGATATAATCAAAGCATGGCAAAGTGTGTATGGAACTTCAAATGGACATAACTTCTCAACCAAAGCTCCAAATTGGATGGCTCTTTTTGCATTTTTCTTCTTTTAACCTCTAGTTTCCAAATCCTACATTGCATTACATGAATTACATTCATATGATCATTTGATAATTCCTTGGATTTTTGGAGGGAAAACTTGAAATTTAAAATTGGTGCATGGCTTGATCTTTTTCCCACCACCATTGGCTCCAAAATGGATTTTTAAGTGGAATTGAAAGGATTTTCGTGCACTATTCATGCATGCACTCCATGCATAAGGTGAAAAGTTAATTTGCACTTACACCTATTTTTTGGTTAATTCCACTTATCATTGGCCTAAGCATGATTAAAGAGTGATTAGCATGACATATATAAGCATAAACCCTAACTGTTTTTCAGATTAGCTTTCATAATTTCATATCTAGATCAAAACACTCAAAATTTTCTCTCAAAAATTTCTTGCAATTTCTTCACATTCAATCCATTCTTCTTGCTTGATTCTTGTTTCTGAGGTATTCTTGAGCAGATTCACATGTGGAACTGAAGCAAACAGTGCAAGGTTGAAGCATTCTTGAAGCTTGAAGCAACAATGGTGAATCAAGATTTTGGCAAAATCGTGCACAATTAAGCTCCATCTTCTTCTCCAATCACTTGTACAAGCAACATAAAAGAACTGTTGAGCATCACAAGGCCTTGAACCACACGAATTCCAGATCTGCTCTTCAAGAGGTTCCAAATTGATTCTCTTAATTCTCAAATTTATTATGCTATTGTTGTAGATCTAAGTTTGCTGGTGATGCTGAGCTTTGAACCATGAAATTTCGTGCAATATTGAATGAGTTAGGGTTGTTTAAAGTTCCATGCATGAATATTATTTGCTTCGATTTGCTCGTGATAATTGGAATTAGGATAAACCATGCATGGATTCGTGACCTAGAATGAAGGATCTACGTATTGATGTGTTCAATTTGGATTTCTGAGAATTTTGTTCTTGCTGCCTTGCACTGTTCATGATTCACGATGAAGATGATGATGTTCATGTTTTGTCAACATTTTTGATTCTTTCTGCAACATAAAACCGTGGCCTGTATGTTAGAATAGGGCTCGCGTGTGATTGGTGCATGCTGATTGCCATGCTGCATTCTGATTGGTCCGCTTGCCTTGACCATGCCATTGACTGCCAGCACATAAATGAAACGACTGCGTTTCATTCAGCGCGCCTCTTTCATTTTTTGAATCCGCTCCGTGTTCGATTCCCCGTTACAACCATTTTTGAAATGCTTCCATGATTATTTCATTTCCCTCCTATTTCATATGCTTGCTTCACATGCTTTTTTTTATTTTTTCTTCATCTTGCGAAAACCATATCTAATTGAAAATTAATCCAAATTCATCCCAATGTTTTGCATTGTAATCCTTATTCTGTCTATTATTTTTTTTATCATTAATTCCAAAATTGTGCTTGGCTGGATTTCATTTTGTGCTAGGGTATGTGAGCATGTATCCATTTTGTACCTTGCCTTGCTATATCATTTGTGAAATGCTCATCTTTGATCCAATGAATCTGAAAATTTGCATGATAAAACTAGACTCATTGCTTGACATTTTGGTGTTGATTTGGTATTTTTATCATTTATCATTTCTGTTTTATGATCATGTTAAGTTGGTGTGACAATTTGTGTCACACCTTTTGATGTTCAACTTATGTGATGTGTTTGCCTTGCCAAATGATCTCCAATTGTCCTGATTTTTTGTATGATGCATATTATGGATGCTATGATTGAGCATGAATTTTGTTAGAATTATTTGAATCATTTCTGATTTAATTGAGATTTTTCATTCTGGTTGGTCACATTTGAGCTTTAAAATTGTCTTGAACTTCAATTGATCATGAAATGCTTCTGGTATATGATATTGATGTGAGAACTTTTGGATTGTTTAAAGATGTGTTTGAAATTGATTCATGTTAATTTTCAGCTGCTGTTTTGAATTTTTTCTTCATCTTTGACCCTAAGCTTTGACCTAGTGGTTTGTTGCTTATGTTTGAGCTTTGATTTCAGGTTAAGCATTCAAGTTCCATGGTTCATGATGCTCCATTCATTTGAGCATTGATGTTTGCTTTTAATTACTAATCCTTGTGTGTTTTGTAGGTTGATGTTGACTCATTTGAGTTTGACCTTTGGTTTACACATTTGTGTACATTGGGATTGTTTGTTGCTTATTAACTGTTATTTGTTTGTCTGAACATTGTACTGATTTGTCTGATGTTTCCACAGGTACTTAAGTTGCTTTAAGTTCATTGTGAACTTTGCTTTGCTTGGTTGCTTAACCACTGAGGTATAACTCCTTTGACTTCATGTAGTCTGGAAGACCTGTCCTGTTATGTGGGCAGGCACCTGTCTGAAGCCCTCCTTAAGAGGCAATGCTTGTGAATGTTTAATTTTGTGCCAAGCAGGTAAAGACCTCTTAAGAGGCAATTGGCATATAAAAGAGATGTGTAATCCATCTCCTGCTATTCAGTGTGTCATTCACCTTTCTCACATCATTGTGTTGATGCATTATGGATAATAACCCAAGATCATGTTGTGTCAGTCATGTGGAGAAGAGTTCCTACATTCTGAACTCCCACACTTTCATTTGTCTGAAGCTCTCCCAGGCCAGGGATAAGAGCTGTGAGGTCTTACCCTCACTTCCCGTTTCATCTGCTTCACCCTAACTCTCAATGTTAGGGTTAAGAGCTAAAAACACCCCATTCAAATTGGCTTGTTTCTACAGCGTAGCCTTGTGTGAGCCAATTGTTTGCATATAGTGTGTGTGCTTGCTTTGTGTACTTGTATGTATTTGCTTGTGCTGTTTAGGATAGCTTGCTTCCTGGGCAAGTTAGATAGAAGCCTTAACATAGGGATTGTATGCATGACAACTTCTAGGCTCGAGTCGTAGTCTCCCTAGTAGTTGGTGTCTCCCTTTGTATCTGGTTAGGATAGAAGTTATTTCCCTGTTAAGGGGAACTACGTCGCCCTGATCCTCATACCAGATGAGGTACGTAGGCAGGAGATGAGATGATGTCTCCGGGCGCCCTTTTTCTTTTGCAACCCCTTTGTGTGTGTTTGGAGTCCGACGCAAGTCCAGCGATTGGCAGTTGGTTTCCTGTGTCTTGTTTGCTTGTTGGAGTCTGACGTAAGTCCAGCGATTGGCAGTTGGTTTCCTGTTTGTGTTTTGTTTGGCGTGCGTTAGCCGAACTACGGTAGCTCTGATTCTCATTCCCGATGAGATACGTAGGCATAGGATGCGATATCCTAGCGAGCCCGTTCCCCCTTTTCCATCTGTGTTTTATTCCAGTGTGCGTGCATTCTTTTGAGCAGTGTTTATCAACCTTTCTTCTATCCTTTTGAGCGTGGATCCCGTCGAGTACGACGGATGCGTAGGGGTGCTAATACCTTCCCTTCGCATAACCGACTCCCGATCCCATCTCTCTTCGGTCGCGAGACCATGTCTTTTCCAGGTTTACTTCGAGCGTTTCCATTCCCTCTTTGGGATAAATAACGCACGGTGGCGGCTCTGTTTGTTTTGTTTTTCCCGCCGGTTGTTTTTCTCGGATGCGACAGCTGGCGACTCTGCTGGGGACTTACAGAAGTTGACCTCTTGCTGGTCCATCTTCCCTAAGCGAGTCACTCCTAGCGTTCACTAGGATAGTTTAGGTGGCTTGTGTTGCTCTATTTATTGCATTTATGATTATTATGTTGTGTATATGTTTGCATAAATGTTTGCATGCATCATACTATCATCGTGCTGTCTTTTGTACAGGTGGTTCCTCTGATTTGTGGGGTGGGTGTTCTGAGTGGGGCTAAAACCCAGGCCCGAGTATACACCTAGGATTAGTGTGGTCTCATGTTGCCTCCCATGTTAGGTCAACATGTTTTTGGCGACGTGACATACCACAAGTCGGACGAGGTTTATTTGAGAGTGCTCTTCCTTTGTGGAGTATCCACTTTGGTTGATTCACCTCATTTGAGCTGTTGACTTCGGTGACCGATCTTTCCCGGATCATTGGTTTAGACGATCTTATGAGAGCTGCAACGGCACACCCGAAAGGGCAAACCCGTTGAGTATCTTTGCCCGATTGTCGAGACCATTATCCGCCTTAGGATGACCTGATTAGAATTCACCTGTGAGGGGAGGGTTGATTCTTACAGATGCATGTTCTGATGGTGACTCTTGTTGGTGACTGTGGGGTTATATTTATAAGTCGGATTTATGGATTTATTTCCGAGACGCCGGAGTTCTATCCGTGGTATTTATCAGTGGGGATCCGTTTATTTCAGGATTCCCTGGGCTGGTTCAAAGGATCTTGTGGTTATCTGTTCAGAGGATCTCTGGTGATGATGGTGATGTATCTTCCGTTCCGTTTATTTCGGAACCCCAAGTCGGATTTATGGTTACTCAGTACCTCAGATGGTTGTGATCAGTTCAGAAACCGGGGCTTCTGTACAGTTGATGATCAGATGACTTGGAGGATGGCACAATGCATTGCATTCATACATCCGCATCATTCACATTTTGCATTTATCTGCATCTAACACATGTTTATCCATATGCAGGGGACATTCTTGATCGAGATCCTGGTTGAGAGACTTCTTTGTTCCAGACATGAGGACCGACTTGAAAGATGATGTTGTCTACAGTTTCTTTGACCCAGAGATTGGTATGTTGAGAGATATGATAACATTGATTCCACCTGACCATGTGGGGATGTTCCGTGAGGCATATGGTGGTATTCTGAAGTTGGTTTTCAGGCTCACAGACAGTGATAGGAGTGCCATCCATACTCTTCTCCAGTTTTATGACCCTGGTTTGAGATGTTTCGTCTTCCCGGATTACTTGTTGGGACCTTTGATGGAGGACTATGCTAGCATCCTGGGTATCCAGATCAGAGATCAGATTCCATTCTATGTCACTAAGGGGGAACCTGATGCTGTTGAGATTTCTCGTGCTCTTTATTTGAGCCCGGAGGTGACCAAGGGGGGTTTGAAGGAGAAAGGAAAGTTACCCGGTTTTCATCTGAGTTTCTTGGAGGCTAAAGCCAAGGAGCATGCTGCTTTGGGTAGTTGGAGGACCGTCTGTGCTTTGATTGCTGTGAGCATTTATGGGACTATCCTGTTCCCTAATCAGAAGAACTTTGTGGACATTAATGCCATCAGGTTGCTTATGCAGAGGAATCCCATTCCTACTCTGGTTGGGGATGTTTATTACTCGGTCCATAATCGGAACGAGAAGCGACGTGGTGGATTGATCAGATGTTGTGCTCAGCTGTTGTATAAATGGTTTATGGGGTATTTGCCTTCCAGAGGTGCCTTTGCTTTTCTTGACCCTACTGTCAAGTGGTCAGTCAGGTTGATGGGTTTGCGGGCCAAGGACATAGCTTGGACTCACAATGGTATGGCTGGACGAGATTTCATTTATAGTTGTGGGAGTCTTCCCAATGTACCTCTTATGGGAGTTCAAGGTTGCATTAATTACAACCCGGTGCTTCTTAGGAGACAGATGGGATTTGCTGTGGAGGGTCCTCCTCTTGGACGAGAGATTCAGGAGTCTTTCTATTTCCCAATTGAGGGCAATCAGACAAGGTTGAGGCAAGTGTCTGAGGAGTGGCGTGACATTCAGAGAAAGGGCAAGGTTCCTTTTGGCAAGGTTAATAGCAGGTCTTTTCCTCTGTTTGATGATTGGCTTAGGAAGAGGATTGAGCTCACACATCTACCATTTCCTGGAGGTGATCCTTGGTGTCCATTGATTGAAGGCCCCCGTTCTTCTGTTAGCATGGAAGAGTTCTTTGAGACGAAGAAAGCCAGAGATCAGCTGCAAGCAAAGAAGACTGAGTTGGAGATGAGTGTTGCTAGGATTCAGATGGCTAATCAGGAGATCAAAGGGAGAATAGAAGATCAGGATAAGAGACATGCCATTGAGGTGAAGCGCTTTGAGATAGACACCACTTATTACCGCAAGGTCAGCCAAGCTTTGGAGTCATCCACGAAGGAGCATGACGTCACCAAGGAGAGGTTGGCTAGAGCTTCGAAGGTCATCGAAGATGAGAAGAGGAGACAAATCCTTGTAAGGGATCAGAGGGACGATAGAGTCAGAATCCTTATCGCCGAGTGGGAGGCAAAGCTGAAGATTAAGGAAGCAAAGAACATGAAGATCATTGCTGAAAAAGATCATTATCTTGCTGAGAGGGATCATTACTTCCGACAGATGAAGATTCACCAGAAGGAGATAGGGAGATTGCAGCAGGAGAATACCGAGCTCAGGTTCGCCGCGAAGTTTACCAGGATGGTTGATGATGTAGGGCCTTCTGTGGGACCTTCGTCAGACTAGACCTTTCTTATTTGTGTTGGATTACCGTCAGGCCTGTTGACGGAATTCACTTGCTTGTATTTTCTTTCTGATTCTGGAGAATTGTATTTGATTTGTATCAGACTCGATGTATGACTCTCGCTCTTATTGTGCACTTTTGGTATACAATGGTTATTTTCATTCATTGATCGATCTTCAAGCTTTATTTGCTTTGCCATTGCTGCACTCACATAGCACACACATGAGTGGGTGATATTGTTGCTAAATCATAACTTTCTGCTCTGTATGTCAAAATCATTCGATGAATGTCAGAATATTGCTGCCGGATTATTATCTGTCTCGATGAAGCCAGGATCGAAAGACAGAGTGTGCCTCATATGGATAGACATTGCATTCATGCATGAATCATAATAACTTGTCTTCTATTTTGCAGGTGTCAGTTTCTAACGTGCTTGGTTGTTTCAGGAATCATTGCTCGTGCGCGTAGAGTCATTCCCTTGCACACAACCCATCCACACAGATACTTTACCAGACGCAACACACCCAGGCTGATGGATCTACCCAATGCAGATTTTCTCGAGCTGAAGGAGAAAATGAATAAACTGATCAATGTCATGCAAGGGTTTGCCGTGGGGCAAAAAGCACTTGCTGATAAGGTGGAGAAGCTTGAACGAGTTTCAGCTGCTAATAGTGGTGTCAATTTAGAGGGGGTCTCCAATCACGATCTTGGTGGTTCCAGGGATGGAGGCGATCTCGGAAAGAAGACAACTGTTGGTGTAGTGACTAATAATGCTGGGGGTTTTGGTGCTGCCACAAGTGGTAGACCAGGTCCGATGGGTAACAATATGAAGGACAACCTGTTTCCTCCTTTCTTCGGGGCCGAAGAGGATAGGGAGGAAGACAGGGAAGCAGATCAATTCTCCATGTTGAATGAACAATTTGGCCAATATGGTGTTCAACCGCCAAATAAATAGATTCAAGTGCTGGCGGAGAAAATCAGGGCTCTTGAAAGCCATGCTACTCCGGGGGTTGTTAACATGTCTAACATGGGGCTGGTTGAGGGGATTGTGATCCCACAAAAGTTCAAAGCGCCCGCGTTTGACAAGTACAATGGGAGTTCTTGCCCGGAAACTCATCTCCAGGCTTTTGTCCGAAAGATTTCTGCTTATACCATGGACCAAAAGCTTTGGATGTACTTCTTCCAAGACAGTTTGTCTGGAGGGTCTTTGGAATGGTACACCAAGTTGAAATCTTCTGACATCAAGAGCTGGCAGGATCTTGGAGATGCATTCTTTAAACAATACCAATTTAATGCTGATATGGCTCCTAGCCGTACCCAATTGCAGGGTATGTCTCAGAAGCCTAATGAGGGTTTTAAGGAATATGCACAGAGGTGGAGGGAGCTAGCTGCCCGAGTTCAACCACCGTTGGTAGACCGAGAAATGTCGGATCTGTTTATGGGTACCCTTCAGGGGACATTTGCAGAAAGAATGGTTGGATGTCCGGTTACTAACTTTGCTGATATAGTGGTGGTTGGAGAAAGAATTGAAAGTTGGTTGAAGCTGGGGAAGATACAGGGTAGCGCTTCGTCGTCTGGGTCGAAGAAGCCCTTTGGGAATGGTCAGAGGAAGAAGGAGGGTGATACAAGCGATGTGTATACCCAAAAAGGACAGAGTAGGGATCGTTACTACCAGCACACTGCTGCGGTAACCATTCCTGCTGATAATCAACAACAGCAACAACCGCAACAACAACGACAACCATTTCAACAGATATCACAGAGGGTCGGGTATCAGGTGAGAGGACGAATGAATGATCGTCAATTTGATAGGCCACCTGTGACCTACTCATTCTTGCTGAAGAGGTTGAAGGATTTGGGATTGGTTCAGCTAAGAACGTTGGCTCCATTGAGACCTGATCAGAGGCCTCCCAGTTTTGATGAGAACGCCAAATGTGAATTTCACTCAGGTGCCCCTGGACACAACATAGAAAATTGCAAAGCTTTTAAGCATGTGGTCCAGGACTTGGTGGATTCTAAGGCAATCAATTTTGCACCGTCTCCAAATGTGAATGCTAATCCCATGCCTGCGCATGGTCAAATGGGGGTGAATGTAATTTCTGAAGATGGTAGAAGAATTGGGCTGTTGAATGTGGATCAGTTGAGGACTCCGTTGGCTGAAGTCAAGCGTCAGTTCTTGAAGAATGGGGTCTTCCCGGGCTGTGATGACTGTTGTGCTGCGTGCACTGTTGCTATCAATAGGTGCGTATTGTTGAGGGAGGCTGTCCAGAAGATGATGGATGAGGGAGGCCTCAGATTTGAGAAGGTTGATTTGGTGAAGGAAGATGTCTCCACCATAACCATTTACTTCGACCCGGTCGATTTGTCAACGCTGGCAGATGGGGCTCCAGTTACTATCACGGTACCTGGGCCAATTCCTTATGACAAAGATGACGCTGTGCCGTGGCATTATGGTGGAGAAGTATATTGTAATGGGGAGAAGTTGGAGGATCAACTTGCAAGTGAAGCCACCATTTCAAAGATGGATAATGCCGGACCCAGTGGTTTCACTCGCAGTGGAAGGTTGTTTGCCCCTGATGCTTTGAGGAATGGGGATGGAGAGAAAGAAAAGAAAGAAAAGGCCGAGGCTTTAGCCAGGGCAAGAGGGAAACAAGTGGTAAATGAAGGTACTCCTGTGGTGACACCGGCGCCTGGTGGGTCGGAGAAAGAACTTGATGATGAATCTGAGGAATTCCTGAGGATCATCAAGAAGTCAGAGTACAAACTTGTTGACCATTTGCAGCAGACTCCATCCAAGATCTCAATCTTGTCCTTATTGCTGAGCTCCGAGGGGCATAGAGAGGCTTTGTTGAAAATCCTGAAGAGAGCCTATGTTCCCCAGGAAATAAAAATTAATCAGTTAGAGACAGTGGTGTCTAATGTCAATGCCAGTCATGGGTTGGGTTTCACTGATTTAGATCTAACTATGGATGGGAGGAATCATAATAGGGCATTACACATTGCTATGGAATGTAAAGGAGCCGTGCTCTCGCACGTGTTGGTTGATACTGGCTCATCTTTAAATGTGTTGCCAAAGAAAGCCCTGGCGAAGCTGAACTGTGAAGGGTTGATCTTGACGCCCACTGACCTGATAGTGAGAGCTTTCGACGGTTCGAAGAGGGCAGTGTTTGGGGAAGTGGAGCTCCCAGTGAAGATCGGGCCAGAGGTGTTCAAGTCGGTATTTTATGTCATGGATATTCAGCCGGCATACAGTTGCCTGTTGGGTCGCCCATGGATTCATGCTGCTGGGGCAGTGACTTCGACTTTGCACCAGAAGTTGAAGTACATCTGGGACGGGCAGGTCGTCACAGTCTGCGGAGAGGAGGATATCTTCGTCAGCCACCTATCATCGTTCAAGTATGTTGAAATGGACGGTGATATATGGGAAACGCCGAGTCAAGCATTCGAAACCGTCAAGGTGGAGAATGCTCTTTTTGCCAAAGAAGAGGAGAAGCCGTCCATTTCTTCGTACAAGCAGGCTGCTGAGGTGGTGAAGAGTGGGGAAGCTCCTGGTTGGGATAAGATGATGGACATCGCCGCCAAGAAGGATAGATTCGGAGTGGGTTATCAGCCGGGCCGAGGCTCGTCTGGACAAGGTAGAGGACGTCGTCCGTCATTCACGTTCACCAGTGCTGGAATGCTGGATCCAAATCACATCTGTATGGTGGGTGAAGAGGTTGACAGTGATTGCGAGATAGATCAATGGATAAAGCCGTGCGTACCAGGGATGGAAGTCCAGAACTGGAAGGCCGAAAAGATCATCACTGTCACTCTACTTGAAGAGTAATATTTTCTGTTTTCAATTTTATTTGCATGGAAGCCTTACGTTTTGCCCGAAACGTAATGGTACATTGTAAGGGCCACCTCATGTTTCATTTTGCAATATTTGCATCATAAACAAAAGGATGTTTTTCAATTAAAAGCGGTGTTCCCTGTTTTTCATTTATTTTTGCAGTTTAAAACAAAATAAAAATGGCAATGTTTTCATTTTCCTTTTTCAATTTGTTTCACTCCGGTTCTAAAGCAGTGCATGAATCAACATTCATGCAGATGCGATCATTCGCCGGATCTCATTGATAACAATCCTGTTACACCCTCATATGATTTCGACAATCCGATCTATCATGCCGAAGAAGAAGGTGAAGAAGATTGTGAACTGCTAGAGGAATTGGCCAGGTTGTTGAAACAAGAGGAGAAGGTGATTCAGTCGTACGAGGAACAGGTAGAGGTTGTGAATCTGGGTACCGACGAGGTCAGAAAAGAAGTGAAAATCGGGGCTGCTTTGGAGGAAAATGTCAAGAGCAGAATGGTAGCATTGTTGAAAGAGTATGTTGATATCTTCGCTTGGTCTTATCAAGATATGCCAGGGTTGGATACCGATATCGTTGTGCATAAGTTACCAATGAGAGCAGATTGTCCTCCAGTGAAGCAGAAGTTGCGCAGAACTCGACCTGAGATGGCAATGAAAATTAAAGAGGAGGTTCAGAAGCAATTGGATGCTGGTTTCCTTGCTGTCACTAATTATCCGCCTTGGGTCGCAAACATTGTGCCGGTGCCGAAGAAAGATGGGAAGGTGAGGATGTGTGTGGACTACCGGGATTTGAATAGAGCTATCCCGAAGGATGATTTCCCATTACCTCACATTGATGTATTGGTAGATAATACAGCTCAATTCTCGGTGTTTTCCTTCATGGATGGCTTTTCTGGCTATAATCAAATCAAAATGTCGCCAGATGATATGGAGAAAACAACGTTCATCACACCGTGGGGCACTTTTTGCTATAGGGTGATGCCATTTGGTCTCAAGAACGCTGGTGCTACTTATCAGAGAGCCATGGTGACTTTGTTTCATGATATGATTCATCATGAAATCGAATGCTATGTTGATGACATGATAGCAAAGTCCTAAACAGAAGAGGGGCATTTGGTAGATCTGGCCAAGTTATTTGACCGGCTGAGACAATTCAGACTGAGGTTGAATCCGAATAAGTGCACTTTCGGAGTGCGGTCCGGTAAATTGCTGGGGTTCATTGTAAGCGAAAAAGGAATCGAGGTTGATCCTGCTAAAGTAAAAGCAATACGAGAAATGCCTAAACCGAGAACAGAGAAAGAGGTTCGTGGTTTCTTAGGTAGATTGAACTATATTTCACGGTTCATATCTCACCTAACAGCCACGTGTGAACCAATATTCAAGTTGTTAAGAAAAGATCAAACGGTCAAGTGGAATAATGATTGCCAAACGGCATTTGAAAAGATAAAAGAGTATTTGCAGGAGCCTCCGATTCTGATGCCTCCTGTGGAGGGACGACCGTTAATTATGTACTTGACAGTCCTCGAGGGGTCTATGGGGTGTGTACTGGGGCAGCATGACGAGTCTGGTCGAAAAGAGAATGCCTTATACTACCTTAGCAAAACGTTTACCGACTGTGAAACAAGATATTCACTGCTCGAGAAAACTTGTTGTGCTTTGGTCTGGGCTGCTCGCCGACTGAGGCAGTATATGCTGGTTCATACCACTTTATTGATTTCCAAGATGGATCCAATCAAGTATATTTTTGAGAAGCCAGCATTGACCGGACGGGTTGTGAGATGGCAAATGATTTTGACTGAATATGATATACAATATACCTCTCAGAAAGCAATCAAGGGGAGTGTATTGTCTGATTACCTCGCCCAGCAGCCCATTGAGGATTATCAACCGATGAAGTTTGAATTCCCTGATGAGGACATCATGTTTCTCAAATCGAAAGATTGTGAGGAACCCCTCCCGGAGGAGGGGCCTGACCCTGAATCCGAATGGATTCTGATGTTTGATGGGGCTGTTAACGTGAATGGTAGTGGTGTTGGTGCTGTTTTGGTTACGCCGAAAGGGTCCCATATTCCTTTTGCTGCCCGACTAACATTTGAGTGCACCAACAATGTGGCTGAATACGAAGCTTGTATCCTGGGGATTGAAGAGGCGATTGATTTGAGGATCAAGAACCTTGTCATATATGGAGATTCAGCTTTGGTTGTGAATCAGGTTAACGGAAAATGGTATACGCATCAATCTCATTTAATTCCATATCGGGATTATACGAGGAGATTGTTGACGTTTTTCACCAAGGTGGTATTGCATCATGTGCCTAGAGAAGAGAATCCTTTGGCGGATGCTTTGGCTACTTTGGCCGCCTTAATTAAGGTGCAGTGGTGGAATCAGTTCCCTAGCATTGAGGTGGGACATTTGGATAGACCGACTTATGTGTTTGCTGTTGACACAGCGCCTGACGATGAGAAGCCGTGGTATTACGATATCAAACGCTATCTGGAGACCCAAGAATATCCTGAGGGAGCATCCAAGAAGGACCAAAAGACTCTGAGGAGGTTGTCCATGGTGTTCTACTTGAATAAGAATGGGGTCTTGTACAAGCAGAATTTTGATTGGGTCTTGCTCAGATGCGTCGATGATAGAGAAGCAAGCCAATTGATGAAAGAGGTTCACGAGGGGTCGTTCGGTACCCATGCCAGTGGGAATGCAATGGTGAAGAAGCTGCTGAGGGCAGGTTATTATTGGATGACAATGGAGGCTCAATGTTTCAATTTTGTGCGGAAGTGTCATAAATGCCAGATTTATGCTGACAAGGTGCACGTGCCTCCGAATCCGTTGAGTTTGACAAGGTGCACGTCGTTGGTATATGGAATGGAAGCCTTGCTACCGGTTGAGGTTCAGATTCCCTCTTTGAGAATCCTGATGGACGTGAAATTGCAAGAGGCTGAATGGGTAAGGACTCGGTATGAAGAGTTGAGCCTGATTAAGGAAAAGAGGCTGGCGGCCATTTGTCATGGGCAGTTGTACCAGCAGCGGATGAAGCGTGATTTTGACCGAAAGGTACGACCTCGTGTGTATCACGTAGGTGATATGGTGCTGAAAAGGATCCTTCCTCCTCAAAACGATCGTAGGGGCAAGTGGACACCCAATTATGAAGGTCCATTCGTGGTTAAGAAGGTTTTCTCTGGCGGAGCCTTGTTGTTAACGACCATGGATGGCGAGGATTTTCCATCCCCTGTGAATGCAGACGCAGTTAAAAAATACTTCGTATAAGAGTCCCGCTGGACGAAAAGAATAAAATAGTCCAGGCAAAAATGGGCATCCCGGTGAACCAAAAAAGAAAATGGAAAAGGTTCGGGCAAAAATTAGGGATAAAATGAAAAATGTACACCCGGCAAGTCGAAAACCTGAAAAGGCGGCTTGGGCAAAAAAGGGTATCCCGGTGGACTGAAAACCCGAAAGGGCGGTCCAGGCAAAAGAGGGATTGAAACGAACAACTGCGTGTGGCATGATCGTTTGCGCTTTGGTTAAGGCACCAGGATAATCCCTGGCCGGGAGCAGTCGGAAGCGTCTTATTCAGAAGGCAGAAAGCACGGAGAGTTTGAGGACATATGGGGTGTAACCGAGTTGGAACTCGATGAGATCGCGGGTTCACATTGCCATTAGGATAGATTTTCCTTTTGTGCGCAATTACCTCTTTTCAGGAATTGCTTCCTTTGTATTGCTCATTCATGAGCCACACCTTTTCAATTAATAAAATGCATATTCAGTCAAATAATTTTGTTTTTGTTTTCATTACCGCTTTGATTGCAAAAACATCCAATTGTTTGTGATAAAGAATCTTTGCATTTTAAGACATACAGGTCCCTTCCAATGCATGTTTATAAGATTGAAAACTTGAAATCTTATTTGGAAGGTTGAGTGACTCAGGTGTTGAAATCTTGGCACGCCTGGGGCACGTTTTTGTCTAACGATCTCTTTTGCAGGAGCTGTTAGATATTTTCACTCACTTACAGGTTGTGATGAGAAGTTTTGGGCAAAAGGATCCCCACTGAGTCCAATCAGGGACCTAGGAATGATGGAAAGACGGCGAGGGATGACGACGATCCTGGATATTAATCAAGAAGACTCTTCAAAATCTGGAGACTGGAAAGTTTGTATGAATCCAAGGAGTTCGATCACCGTCGAGTACGGAGGAGTCGAGAATATAAGGTGATGAATCAGAAAAGTCCAGACGGGTCGGGGAGCTCTCAAAAGTGGAAAGCTGATACTGTGGTTAGATGGTGAATACCATGGTTCGACGAGTCGACGGGTGTTCTGTGCCAGATTTTCCTGGTTTCTCCAAGCAGGATTGAGATCGGTGTTTCCTCAACAGCCCGGCCTGAAGGTTGCTATTTCCCAGCGGAGGTGCCTGTTGGTAGTTGTTTTTCCTAGCATGGCGGAGCTTGTTAAGTTCCCTAGCAAGCCGAAGGTTGTTGTTTCCCCCATAGAGTGCGTTGGTGGTTTCTTCCCCAGCGAAATTCCTGAGTCGATCGGGTTCAGAGGAGGTTATCCCTAGCGAGGGTGGCCTATTTCCCAGCAGCAGCGCTATTCCCCGGCAGGGTGGAGATTGGAGCGTTAGCGAGTTCCTCAGCAAAGTGCCTCGAGCTTCCCAGAAGAGTCCCTTGAGGGGGGGGATACCTTTTATGCATTCATCATTTAGGAGATCATAGCATATTGCGTAATAAATTGCATAGCATTTCCATAATTATGGAGCATTGCGCTAAAAAATCATCAGCATGCATCAACATTGCAAGCATAAGCTAGTCTCAAGCCGTGGTTATTGTTTGAGAGGTGGTTTCGCCAGGAGGTGAAGATGTTACTCCGAGGAGTTTGGCATCATGATTTTGAATCAACAGTGTTCCCCAGTAGTGCGATATTGGAGGAAGGGTTTCTGTCGTGCGGAGATGGAAATGCTAATCAAAGAAGTTTCGGGGTCCAAGAAAATAACAAAAAGAAAAGTAAAGAGAGAAAAATCCCCAGCTGAGCGCAATTTGTTCGTTTGCTAGGGTTGAATAGAGGATATCATGCTCATGGCTTGTTATCCCCAACATGGGTCGTGGGCACGTATGCCGCCTCATCTATCATCGTCCCTTATTTCTGCCGATGCTGACAGGCATGACGAGTTTTTCGGGTATTCAGACCATTGTGGCGTTCAGGCCAGTTATCCGGTGTTCAGGCCGAGGTGGGTACTCAGGCCAATTTCCGATTTTCAGATTAAAGAAGTTTCCGACGATCAGGTCGAAGCACTTGTGGCACTCAGGTCAGTTTCCTATTTTCAGATCGAAGAAGGTTTCGACGTTCAGGTCGACACACTTGTGGCACTCTGGCCAGTTATCCGGTGTTCAGGCCGAGGTGGGTACTCAGGCCAGTTTCCGATTTTCAGATCGAAGAAGTTTCCAACGTTCAGGTCGAAGCACTTGTGGCACTCAGGCCAGTTTCCAATTTTCAGATCGAAGAAGCTTCTGAAGTTCAGATCAATGCAGCTTGCGGCACTCAGGCCAGCTTTCCGGTATTCAGATCGAAGTGGCGTTCAGGCCAGTTGTTGGGCATTCAGGCCAATCTCTCGGTGATCAGACCGGCATTAATACTCTCATGTTCCGATGCTCAGTATTCAGACTGACGAGTGGCGTTCAGGCCATGGTGGTTCTTGTGTTACCAGTTATTTTGGTATCCAGATCACCGATTCTTTTCGGTATTCGGGCCGACTTTTTCCATACCAGACAGATTTTTCTTTTGAGATTGCTTCTTTGCCGATTCTGACAGGCATTGTTAATTATTTCTCATCAGAGTGCAAATTGTTCGTCTGTTCTTGGTATTCAATCATTCTTCACCCTGATCATCTGAAAGCCGAGGCTATTCATACCGACAGGTTCACAATGGATTGAATAGGGGCAGCTGTAACACCTCAGAATTTGCCCTCCTCTCTTGGGACTAGCTTAGCATATTGTATTTCATTTTTTAGGACATTAGGCATTACATCTTTGCATATCATGTGAAATAAGCAAGTCATCCTCCTAGGTCTTTCTCAGAAGATGGAGAGGTTAAGAGATTCAAGCCTGAGGGTCTCATAAATTGATCACTAGTCATCTGAGGTTTGTGCTTCAATTAGGGTTTTTTTTTTGTTCCTCAAGGAGGTTGGGTATTATCTTGGTTGAAATGGTACATCATCGTTGTAACACCCTTCTAAAATACCCCAATAATTAATTAAAACAACAAAATATGAATCAGAGTAGATATGCAATTTCAGGGTGTCACACTTGAACTTCACACCATTCACCAAAATAACCTGTCATGCTCATTCATTAATCAAAATAAAACATTGCACAATTCGCAGCGGATAGAAATCTAACAACATACAGACCATGTAATACATTACATGTAAAATTGTTCAACAACCAAAGATGAAAACAAGTAAAACATCCCGTCCCGATGTTACATATACCAGAGCATGACCCACTAAGGAACTACACTAGACTCCAAGCACTAGCTTCTACTCAATCACTGCTCGTTACCTGAAACATAGTTGTAAGGGTGAGTTCCTCAATCGATATAATAAGCATTATAAAATATCATGTAATGTTAAGTAAATTAACACATTCATCACCCTAATCATATCACACATTCAGCAACGGCAACATCAACTCATAATCATACTCAACACAAACACAAAACACCATATAATATTGGAATACATCCATTCATATTATACGCCATACATACATTATGTAATGAGACTCCATGCATGCGGTATCGACTATTCGTGAACACATAGTTCAACCTCACCGATCAAACCCAGATACGGCTACCAAGCTCACTAGTCCCACTCATTTGAGACCTAGTGACTCACTCACTAATTCCTCACCATGGGAATTAGCTACCACCATAAAGGCCATGCTATGCACGCTAAATCACCTAGCATGCAAACATCAACAACAATCCACAATGGACATATGCTTCACACTCTAAGCCATAAACAGTCCATCCACAATTGCATACATAATAGATATATTCACAGCATTATGCATACCATCATACATCATCAGCATATTTATCACATAATCATATCATGTCATGCCAAATAATAAATCACAGTATTAACACACTCTACTAATACTTATACTGCTCAAAACAACGGGAAATGATCCCTACTATATCATACATCAGCTAAATTACATCACTCAACTGAAACGACCAAAACTGCGCAACAACAGCTCTGAAAAATCAAACTTCTGCCCATACACGTATGCCTCATGCCCATACGCGTATGGCACATTTCCTAGTCAAGCCCATACGCGTATGGCCTGTCTCATACGCGTATGCTACGCGTACCACTTCTCCCATACGCGTACCAACAGAGACAAAACTACGTTAGAACATCATCTTCTTCATTCATACGCGTATGGCCTCACCCCATACGCGTACCAGGCCATCTCATACGCGTATGACCAGAAACCAATTTTCCAGATCTGCTATGGGTTTTCTCTGCTACGAGATTTCTCAGATCCAACCTTCCACGGTCCAATTTTTACACAGCATTCATTCATATTATCTAACACAGATCATACCCATTCAATTTCACAATTTCTAACCTTATTACATCCAATTCCTACGAATTTTCTTCAATTATAAACCCATATTTCATTCATCCATAAGTTCATAATTTGCAGCATTCATCATCCTAATTAGAGTCGATTCAATGGCTTATTACTACCCATTACATGTTAACCCATAATACCCATTAAACGACGATAAACCCCCCTTACCTGAGTTAATCCGGCAAATCCTTTAACTTCAAGCTTTTCCCTTCTTCAACCCTTCTTCTCTTGCTCTTCCTTTCTGCCCTTTTTCCACTTTTGAGTCGCTTCTCTCTTTTCACGTGAAAAAACCCTTTTTACCCAATGGGGCTCTTTTTTGATTCCAACCTTATTATTCCAATAATAATAATCCAATAATATTTCAATTATTTAATTAAATTAATAAATATACTAATAATAATATATATGAATGGTTTATCTTTTATTTTGAAAAATAATACCCTCTCATTCATATTATCATCATAATATACTATTAAACTTAAATTAAATAATTATCATATTTTATCGGGGTGTTACAACTCTCCCCCACTAGAAGAGTTTTCGTCCTCGAAAACATACCTCAAGCGAATAACTCTGGATAAGACTCCTTCATCTGACTCTCAAGTTCCCAAGTCACATTGCCACCCGCTGGTCCTCCCCAAGCTACCTTTACCAAAGCAATCTCTTTACCCCGCAACTGCTTCAACTCTCGATCCTCGATCCTCATAGGTGATGTCTCAACAGTCAGGTTATCTCTCACCTGTACATCATCTACTTGGACCACATGCGACGGATCAGGAATGTACCTCCTCAACTGAGACACATGAAAAACCTCATGCAAATTCGCAAGTGACGGCGGTAAAGCGATACGATAGGCTACCTCCCCTATCCTCTCCAAAATCTGATAAGGACCAATAAATCGAGGTGTCAACTTCTTCGACTTCAAAGCTCGACCAACCCCAGTTATCGGAGTAACACGAAGAAACACATGATCTCCCTCTTGAAACTCAAGTGACTTCCTCCTCTTGTCGTGATAACTCTTCTGACGACTCTGAGCAATCCTCATCTTCTCCTGAATCATCTTAATCTTTTCCGTAGTTTGTTGAACAATCTCCGGTCCAACCACAACACTCTCACCGGACTCATACCAACATAAAGGTGTCCGACATCTCCTACCATACAAAGCTTCAAACGGTGCCATACCAATGCTCGAATGAAAACTATTGTTGTAGGTAAACTCAATCAAAGGTAAATAACAATCCCAAGCACCTCCCTTTTCCAAAACACAAGCCCTCAAAAGATCCTCCAGTGACTGAATCGTCCTCTCAGTCTGACCATCAGTCTGCGGATGATATGCAGAACTCAATCTCAGCTTAGTTCCCAAAGCCCTCTGCAAACCTTCCCAGAACTTCGATGTAAATCTAGGATCTCTGTCTGAAACAATACTCGACGGAATACCATGCAAACTTACAATTTTCTCAATATACAACTCAGTTAATCTCTCTAACGGATAATCCATTCTAATCGGAATGAAATGAGCCGATTTTGTCAATCTGTCAACAATCACCCAAATAGCTTCAAAATTCTTAATTGTCCTCGGTAAACCAGAAACAAAATCCATACTGATACTATCCCACTTCCACTCTGGAATAGCCAACGGTTGCATTAGCCCAGACGGCTTCTGATGCTCAATCTTTGACTTTTGACAAGTCAAACAAGAATAAACTAAACTCGCAATTTCTCTTTTCATTCCCGGCCACCAAAATAACTTTTTCAAATCATGATACATCTTCGTAGCCCCAGGATGAATACTCAGGCCACTACGATGTCCTTCCTCAAGAATACTCTTCTTAAGTTCGGTAACATCCGGAATACACACCCGATTACCAAATTTCAAAACACCATTCTCATCAACTCTGAATTCACCACCTTGACCTTGATTCACTAGAGTCAACTTATCAACCAAAAGCACATCGGATTTCTGACCCTCTCTAATCTCATCCAGAATACCACTCGTTAACTTCAACATTCCCAATTTAACACTATTGTGAGTACTCTCACACACCAAACTCAAGTCTCTAAACTGCTCAATTAAATCCAATTCCTTAACCATTAACATAGACATATGCAATGATTTCCGACTCAGTGCATCAGCCACTATGTTTGCTTTACCCGGATGGTAATTCAAACCAAAGTCATAATCCTTCAGAAACTCTAACCATCTCCTCTGTCTCATATTCAGCTCTTTCTGATCAAACAAATACTTTAAACTTTTATGGTCACTGAAAACCTCAAATCTTGACCCGTACAAGTAATGCCTCCATAACTTCAGAACAAATACCACAGCTGCCAACTCTAAATCATGTGTCGGATAGTTCCTCTCATGAACCTTCAGTTGTCTCGACGCATAAGCTACAACCTGCTTATTCTGCATCAAAACACCACCCAAACCCAACAATGAAGCATCACAGTAAACCTCAAATGGTTCCGACGGACTTGGTAATATCAGAATAGGAGCAGTAGTTAACCTTCTCTTTAACTCTTGGAAACCTTCTTCACATGTTGAGTCCCAAACAAACGTTTGCCCCTTTCTAGTCAACATCGTCAACGGTAACGCCAACTTAGAAAATCCCTCAATGAATTTCCTATAATAACCAGCAAGTCCAAGAAAACTCCTTATCTCAGAAACTGACTTCGGAGCTTCCCACTCAGATACCGCTTCTATCTTAGAAGGATCAACAACAACACCACCTCTTGAAACCACATGACCAAGAAAACTAACCTCTTCTAACCAAAATTCACACTTGGACAGTTTAGCAAATAACTTCTTTTCTCGTAGAACTCCTAAAACCACTCTCAAATGTTCAGCATGCTCTTCTTCAGATTTCGAATACACCAAAATATCGTCAATAAACACCACAACAAACTTGTCTAGGTACGGATGGAAAATCCTATTCATATACTCCATAAATACCCCAGGCGCATTAGTCACACCAAAAGGCATTACAGAATACTCATAATGTCCATACCTTGTTCTGAAAGCAGTCTTCTGAATATCTTCAGTTTTCACACGTATCTGATGATACCCCGATCTCAAATCTATTTTGCTGAACACACTCGCACCAACCAACTGATCCATCAAATCATCAATCCTCGGCAAAGGATACCGATTCTTGATCGTCACTTTATTCAGTTGCCTGTAGTCCACACACAACCTCATAGTACCTTCTTTCTTCTTAACCAATAACACTGGTGCGCCCCACGGTGACACACTCGGACGAATAAATTTCTTATCCAACAGATCTTCCAGCTGACTCTTCAATTCAGTTAACTCAACAGCAGACATACGGTACGGAGCCATCGATATCGGCCTAGTACCAGGTACCAAATCAATCGAGAACTCAACTTCACGCTCTGGCGGTAATTCATTCACTTCTTCAGGAAACACGTCAGGAAAATCACACACCACTGCTAGATCGCAAATCACCAGTTTATCTTTAGCCTCCAAAGTCGCTAACAGCATAAACAACTCTGCCCCATCTGCTACTGCCTCATTCACCTGCCTTGCTGATAGAAACAAACTCTTTCCTTCCTCAATCTCAGGAAAGATCACAGTCTTATCAAAACAGTTGATATAAACTCGGTTAAACACCAACCAGTTCATACCCAGGATAACATCAATCTGCACTAGTGGAAGACACACGAGGTCCATCCCAAAGTCTCTACCAAAAATACTCAAAGGGCAATTTAAACAAACTGAAGTAGTAGTCACTGAACCCTTCGCAGGAGTATCAATCACCATACTCCCATGCATCTCAGATATCTCTAATTTAAGTTTCACAGCACAATCCAAAGATATAAAGGAATGAGTCGCACCTGTGTCAATAATAGCTACAAGAGGAAAGCCATTAATATAACACGTACCTCGGATCAAACGATCATCTGCAGAAGTCTCAGAACCCGATAAAGCAAAGACCTTGCCTCCCGACTGGTTCTCTTTCTTAGGCTTAGGACACTGTGGACTGATATGACCCACCTCTCCACAGTTGAAACAAGTCATAGTCTTCAACCGGCACTCTGCAGCCAGGTACCACCTTTTCCACACTTGAAACACTTCTTCTCAGTACTGGTACACTCATGGATACGATGTCCAGCCTGACCACATCTGTAACACTTAGCAGGGGCACTGGAGTCTCCCCCACTAGGTCTCTTCATCCCACTCTGTCTCTGGAAACCTTTGCCAGCTGCATACGGTTTCCCACGATCATTCTGATTCTTGCCTTTCCTATCAACCCTCTGCTGACAGCTCTCCGCTCTGGCCTTGGTATCCTGTTCAAAAATCCTGCAACAGTCAACCAAGTCAGAAAACACTCTGATCCGCTGATACCCAATAGCCTGCTTGATCTCGGGACGTAACCCGTTCTCAAACTTCACACATTTTGAAAATTCCCCAGTAGCCTCATCATAGGGAGTGTAATACTTTGACAGCTCTGTGAACTTAGCAGCATACTCAGTAACAGACCGGTTGCCCTGCTTTAATTCTAAGAACTCTATCTCTTTCTTTCCTCTGACATCCTCTGGAAAGTACTTCCTCAGGAATCTCTCTCTGAACACCGCCCAAGTGATCTCAGCACTCCCAGCAGCTTCCAACTCAGTGCGGGCAGCAACCCACCAATCATCTGCTTCCTCTGACAGCATATGCGTACTGAACCTGACCTTCTGGTTATCGGCACACTCAGTCACTCGGAAGATCCTCTCGATCTCCTTCAACCACTTCTGAGCACCATCTGGATCGTATGCTCCCTTGAACATTGGAGGATTGTTCCTCTGGAACTCACTCAGTTGACGAGCAGCTCCCAATCCCACAACATTCGGATTCCCTCCAAGTACTCCAGCTAGCATACCCAGGGCCTCAGCAATCGCAGCATCGTCTCTACCTCTTCCAGCCATCTCTATTCTGAGTTAATCCAACAAGCTAAAACAATAAGTACTGATAGGGTTACACAACACCTATCACATACAGGGAAACAAAATAATTACGACTCGACTCGACCGACTATGCTCTGATACCACTAATGTAACACCCTTCTAAAATACCCCAATAATTAATTAAAACAACAAAATATGAATCAGAGTAGATATGCAATTTCAGGGTGTCACACTTGAACTTCACACCATTCACCAAAATAACCTGTCATGCTCATTCATTAATCAAAATAAAACATTGCACAATTCGCAGCGGATAGAAATCTAACAACATACAGACCATGTAATACATTACATGTAAAATTGTTCAACAACCAAAGATGAAAACAAGTAAAACATCCCGTCCCGATGTTACATATACCAGAGCATGACCCACTAAGGAACTACACTAGACTCCAAGCACTAGCTTCTACTCAATCACTGCTCGTTACCTGAAACATAGTTGTAAGGGTGAGTTCCTCAATCGATATAATAAGCATTATAAAATATCATGTAATGTTAAGTAAATTAACACATTCATCACCCTAATCATATCACACATTCAGCAACGGCAACATCAACTCATAATCATACTCAACACAAACACAAAACACCATATAATATTGGAATACATCCATTCATATTATACGCCATACATACATTATGTAATGAGACTCCATGCATGCGGTATCGACTATTCGTGAACACATAGTTCAACCTCACCGATCAAACCCAGATACGGCTACCAAGCTCACTAGTCCCACTCATTTGAGACCTAGTGATTCACTCACTAATTCCTCACCATGGGAATTAGCTACCACCATAAAGGCCATGCTATGCACGCTAAATCACCTAGCATGCAAACATCAACAACAATCCACAATGGACATATGCTTCACACTCTAAGCCATAAACAGTCCATCCACAATTGCATACATAATAGATATATTCACAGCATTATGCATACCATCATACATCATCAGCATATTTATCACATAATCATATCATGTCATGCCAAATAATAAATCACAGTATTAACACACTCTACTAATACTTATACTGCTCAAAACAACGGGAAATGATCCCTACTATATCATACATCAGCTAAATTACATCACTCAACTGAAACGACCAAAACTGCGCAACAACAGCTCTGAAAAATCAAACTTCTGCCCATACACGTATGCCTCATGCCCATACGCGTATGGCACATTTCCTAGTCAAGCCCATACGCGTATGGCCTGTCTCATACGCGTATGCTACGCGTACCACTTCTCCCATACGCGTACCAATAGAGACAAAACTACGTTAGAACATCATCTTCTTCATTCATACGCGTATGGCCTCACCCCATACGCGTACCAGGCCATCTCATACGCGTATGGCCTAGTGTCATACGCGTATGACCAGAAACCAATTTTCCAGATCTGCTATGGGTTTTCCCTGCTACGAGATTTCTCAGATCCAACCTTCCACAGTCCAATTTTTACACAGCATTCATTCATATTATCTAACACAGATCATACCCATTCAATTTCACAATTTCTAACCTTATTACATCCAATTCCTACGAATTTTCTTCAATTATAAACCCATATTTCATTCATCCATAAGTTCATAATTTGCAGCATTCATCATCCTAATTAGAGTCGATTCAATGGCTTATTACTACCCATTACATGTTAACCCATAATACCCATTAAACGACGATAAACCCCCCTTACCTGAGTTAATCCGGCAAATCCTTTAACTTCAAGCTTTTCCCTTCTTCAACCCTTCTTCTCTTGCTCTTCCTTTCTGCCCTTTTTCCACTTTTGAGTCGCTTCTCTCTTTTCACGTGAAAAAACCCTTTTTACCCAATGGGGCTCTTTTTTGATTCCAACCTTATTATTCCAATAATAATAATCCAATAATATTTCAATTATTTAATTAAATTAATAAATATACTAATAATAATATATATGAATGGTTTATCTTTTATTTTGAAAAATAATACCCTCTCATTCATATTATCATCATAATATACTATTAAACTTAAATTAAATAATTATCATATTTTATCGGGGTGTTACAATCGTCATCATGGTTCATTATTTCTGATCATGTTCCTTGGGATTAGGGTTTTGACCTCTGGTCAACCATAATCAGTTGCATTATACCAGTCAGGGTTTTTCAAGGAGATGAGGTCTTTATTGAGATGGAGGTCATCATGTGATTTTATTGAGCTTGTATAAGCTAGGGTTTCATTTTGGAGTTATTTCATCAAGTGGTTGAGGCTCAGAATCATCAGTGAATGTTCAAGTCATCTGTCAACCATAAAAAGTCAACTACCAAGTCAACTATGGATTTGGAGGTGGGAAGTGGCTAGAAATACTTCATTCAGGTTCAAACAAGTATCATTTGACATTTCAAACATCAACATTGAAGAATTTAAAGTCAGGTCAAAACTTTCCAAAAATAGAAAGTGACCTATAATTTGAATTTGCCAAAAATGAAAAGGTTTTAGCCTAGCTTCAACTTCAAATTACATCATCAAGAAAGCTTCAAATGAAATTTTGTTGAACATGAAAGTTGTAGATCTTTCTCTCCCATTTCCAAAAAGTCCAAGATCATCAATTTCTCATGTGTGGTTAAGGAGATATGATATGATCAAAGCATGGCAAAGTGTGTATGGAACTTCAAATGGACATAACTTCTCAACCAAAGCTCCAAATTGGATGGCTCTTTTTGCATTTTTCTTCTTTTAACCTCTAGTTTCCAAATCCTACATTGCATTACATGAATTATATTCATATGATCATTTGATAATTCCTTGGATTTTTGGAGGGAAAACTTGAAATTTAAAATTGGTGCATGGCTTGATCTTTTTCCCACCACCATTGGCTCCAAAATGGATTTTTAAGTGGAATTGAAAGGATTTTCATGCACTATTCATGCATGCACTCCATGCATAAGGTGAAAAGCTAATTTGCACTTACACCTCTTTTTTGGTTAATTACACTTATCATTGGCCTAAGCATGATTAAAGAGTGATTAGCATGACATATATAAGCATAAACCCTAACTATTTTTCAGATTAGCTTTCAAAATTTCAGATCTAGATCAAAACACTCAAAATTTTCTCTCAAAAATTTCTTGCAATTTCTTCACATTCAATCCATTCTTCTTGCTTGATTCTTGTTTCTGAGGTATTCTTGAGCAGATTCACACGTGGAACTGAAGCAAACAGTGCAAGGTTGAAGCATTCTTGAAGCTTGAAGCAACAATGGTGAATCAAGATTTTGGCAAAATCGTGCACAATTAAGCTACATCTTCTTCTCCAATCACTTGTACAAGCATCATAAAAGAACTGTTAAGCATCACAAGGCCTTGAACCACACGAATTCCAGATCTGCTCTTCAAGAGGTTCCAAATTGATTCTCTTAATTCTCAAATTTATTATGCTATTGTTGTAGATCTAAGTTTGCTGGTGATGTTGAGCCTTGAACCATGAATTTCGTGCAATATTGAATGAGTTAGGGTTGTTTAAAGTTCCATGCATGAATATTATTTGCTTCAATTTGCTCGTGATAATTGGAATTAGGATAAACCATGCATGGATTCGTGACCTAGAATGAAGGATCTACGTATTGATGTGTTCAATTTTGATTTCTGAGAATTTTATTCTTGCTGCCTTGCACTGTTCATGATTCACGATGAAGATGATAATGTTCATGTTTTGGCAACGTTTTTGATTCTTTCTGCAACATAAAACCGTGGCCTGTATGTTATGTAGCGGTGTATTCGTCGCTATATGATTTATTGATTAAATCAAAAGCAAAGCATACAAAGAAATCGAGTCGCCACCGCACTTTTATTTATCCAAAGGATTGGCTAAAAAGCGAACAAAAGCCTAAGAAGTTTTACACATAGAAAACCAATGAAAAGATCAGAGAATCTGGGTAAGGGGTAAATTACGCAATGGGAAGGTGTTAGGCACCCAAAACGTCCTAGGTACTCCTAGGGAGCCCTTTTCACACTTGTTGTATAAAATTGTTATTTCTTTATGACATATTGTGCAAACATGAATGGGATGATGAGAAAAGAATGTACAATTTTTATTATTTTTGTGTTTGAACGGATGAATCCGTTGCCTACGTACCTTTCCATGAAAGGTAAAGGATCAAAACGCCGTAGTTCGGCTAAAAGATTTCCAAAAGTTAGTGGATTCAATTATAAACATAAGCCTTAAGGTCTTACGTTATCCACGGGAGAAAACTCAACCTTGTACAAACAACGAGTCCACCATGTGAGAAAAGCTTCAACTTGCTAGTGAGGGGTTAACCCTATAATAAGCAAGGAAGACTTACAATTCAATCAACTAAGGACGAATAGGTGAGATTAACATCAACCAACTAGGATAAATCAAACCTATGGCTAATGTATGAAAACTTAACAAGAATGGACAAAGCCGCAAAACAATTGAATGGGTGAAATTCATTGATTATGATTATTCACAAAAGGAGGGTCAAAGTATGATTAAGATTGATTCAAAAGAATTATTATGAAATGGAGTTTGAAAAGTCAAGGACTTAGGGTCCAGGTTTCAAATTTGAAAGCATGAAGATGTTTGCACAATATTTATCTCAAGTTTTGAAAGTAATGTGTGAAAAGGTTTAGGATAAAGAGGGATGAATGGATGAAGATGGATTGTAAAACTTCCTAGAAGGTTCACCTCTTGAAGTCATATAGAAGATGACTCAAGTGTGTCCTTTGGAATAGGCAATGAGCAATAACAAAAAAGCAAAGGAAAGGAAGAAAGTCAACGAAAGCGGATACCGGATGCCAATCACTGGACTTATACCAATCTCCTAAAGCAAAACTGGATATCAGAGGCCACTCTATGGACTTATACCAATCTCCTCAACAAAGAAATAAAAAGTGGATACCGGATGCCAATCTATCTGGGCTTATACCAATCTCCAACAAAGCAAAACAACACTTGGATGTCAGATGCCAATTTATCTGGGCTTACTCTAACCTCCAACATATGATCATAGGATAACAAGTGCCAAATTACATGGACTTACAATTGCACCCTCACATACAACAAACAAATGCATCAAGCAGAGAGAAGATGAGTGGCCAATGAAATGGTCTTATACTCACTTCCATGTCATAGGAACAATGGCCAATGAGTGGTCTTACAATTGTCCTCAATGGGCAAACAACAAAGATGTGTCACAAAGACAAATGAAATGATCATGCACTAATGAGCAATTAATGATGATAAATGCACAAGGCATGCAAGCAGACATGTATAAATGAACTAAGTAATCAATCAACCAAAGTCATTTAGCACACTCTATAACCAAACAATTAGGCTCATACACAGGGTTAGGCATTGAAGCCAACTGGAATAGGGTTAATGGTGCTCTTAACCTTGACATTGAGAGCCAAGGTGAAGCAGATGAAAGGATATGAGGGGTGTGCCTCATGCTCTTATCCCTGGTCAGGGAGAGCTTCAAATGATAGAAGGTGTGGGAGTTCAGAAAGTAGGAACTCTCTCCACAAGTTAGACTCGATAGATCTTGGGCTTTTACTCACTATGCATCAACACATGTGGTTTGAGCAAGGTGAGTGACACACAGAATAGTAGGAGATAGGTTACATATCTCTTGGATTCTACCAATTGCCTTATCCAAAGGACTTTTCCTGCTTGGGACAAAAGTAAACAAGCACAAACATCGCCTCTTAAGGAGGACTTCAGACAGTTGCCTGGCCAAGTAACAGGCCAGGTCTTCCAGACTACATGGAGACAAGAGATTCTACCTCAATGCAAATGCTATCAAGCAAAGCAATGCAAGTTCTCAAAAACTATTAGCAACTAATGGTACCTGAAACCAGTCAAACATAATCAGTATACAACTCAAAGTCAAAACCAATGTAAGATAAGGATCAACAGTCAACACAATCCATCTCATGTGCAAAGCACAAAGCTCAAAGCATATGAGCTAAGCATCCTACAAAACAAACAAGTTAGTTCATGACAATCAATTCAGACTCAATCAACTTGCATTAATCTCCTTAAAGTATTTGCTTCTTAACCTGAAAAACCAAACTCAAACATGAGCAACAAGACCACTAGGACAAGCCTAGGGTCAAAAGGAGATAAAAAATCTAAAACAGCAAGTGAAAGATATCCAAAATCAAGTTCAAACAATTAAGAAACAAACCCAAGTGGTTTCACACTCATATCATTCATCATTATCATTTCACAAACAAATTAGGTCAAAGCATGTCATATAGAACCTCAAAGAAGTCAACAGAAAGACTCCACTCAAATCCAATCACAAACATTTCAATAAATCCTCAAATAATTCACGATCAAGCATCATCCATAACATGATAAGCATACCAAATTTCAGCTCATTTGGATCAAAGGAAGTAGGTCAATGAAAATCAGAAAGTCAAAGCAAGGTCAAGCAAACTCATACAAAGCATCAAAACATGCACCAACTTCAATTAATCATAAAACAGAAACAAAACATAATAAATGAATGGGACTAAAACCATGACAAACTTCAAGATGTCTACATTACTCATGCCAAATTTCACATCTATCCAATTAATAACCAGAATTTCACAAACCAAATACAAACATGTATCACAAAAAGTCAACAAATGACCAAACAGGGGAGAAAATTCCAATCAAATAGGAAATGCCATCAATAATTCCAGAAAGATTCACATGTATTCTCAACATCCATAAGTATATTCATGCAAAAATACAGACCATTTTGAGTTCAATAAGCATGGTAATTAAAATCATGAAGTTAGACATGAATGGTGTGACACAAATTGTCACACCTCTATTCAAAAAATCATATCTCATCAACCAGCAATGACAAAATCACAAACTCTACACCAAAATGTTCATGAACATGTCTAGTTTAAGCACAAAAAATTTTAGAGGCATTGGATTAAGTATCATCATTTCATAAGCAAAATGGCATGGCATACACAAAATGGACACACATGAACAAACCCTAGCACATTTAAAAATCCACACGCGCAAAAAATCTGGAAAAATCACCATAATAAACTAGAGATCATGAGGAGCATTTCACAAAAAATCCCATCAAATTTGGACAAATATTGGAAGAGTTATGAATTTTAGAAGATTGAAGATCAAAATGAAATTAAAATTGAAAAAAAGAAAGTGATTTAAATGGATTAAATATCTGCAGTGGCAAACTTGTAATTAATTTTAAAAAAACAAAACCAGCGCCAAGCACCAAACGGTGCGTTTCATTAAGTGGATTGGCTCAGCCAATCAGAAATGGCGCATGGGAAGCACATGCAAGCCCTAGCGAGCGAAATCCGCAGGAAACCCACGCGATTCCGCAGGTAACTCCGTAGCAAGGCGCTATGAAGGTTGCGGCTAAATCCGCAGGAAAATGCCCAGTTTCAAGAACAACGTGAAGGTCATCGTCATCTTCACGCACAAAATTTCCAGAAAATCTTAATGGTTCCAGAAACATAAATCACGCATGGCATTTCATAAGTCCATCATTAAGCATGAATAAACAACAATTAACACACCTAAAAACAACAAATCCAGCATGAATCGAACGGATCTAAGATCATTCATCAAATTTCAAATCCACCGTTCTCTCTCGTTATAGCATGGTTTCAATCGATGTTTAGCTCAGAATCACCACAAAAGAAAGGTCTACAAGTATCACATGATGGATTTGAGAAAAGAGAGGGTCGAATTTTTTACCTCTTGATGAGCAGTTCGTGATTTCGTGTGCTTCAAGTCCTGAAATGGTTCCAATCGTGTTCTAGCAACCTTGAATGAGTGAATGGAAGGATCCTTGATACTTAATTGAGCTCGAATCAGCAAATTTCAACTTTCAACATTGAAGAACACTTGCTTGGTACAGCTTGTAGTAGCACGAATTCCAGTGGATTATGGCTCAGATGTTGCTCAGTGATGAAGATTGATGATGAATAGAGCAAGAACGAACCAAATACTTGAATAAATTTGAGAAATTTTTTGGAAAGAAATGAGAGAAATTTGAGAGAAAAAAGTTTGGATCTGAGTTTTTGTGAATGTGGCTAGGGTTTTCAGTCTGAAATGTGAAATATATACCTCTGATTAACAATGCCTAAGCTTGGTTAATGAAGTGGTAAATGAGATTAGCTTAAATGAAGGTGTTTTGGTCAATTGGTAAAACCACTCAAGTTGCATGTGCATGGCATGCTACAGTGCGAAAATGGGCCTAAACACATCCCAAATTTGGTTTTTGAACATTTGTAATTGGTAGAATGTGTAGGCAATGATTAATTTGAAAATCAATTTTTACCCCTCTCTTTTTAATTCAATGCACTTGAAAAAGGCCATTTTGATTGGATGATTTTTGGTGAAATGTGATGAAGGATTTGGATAGAGCATATCAAATGTGACTTGTAGCAAAAAACCTCACTCAATTTGGCCAAATGGTTTGAAAGTTATCTCACTTTGAAGTTCAAAATTTCTTGAGAATGATTTGATCATAACATGCCAACCACACATGAGAAATGAGTGTTCTTGGACTTTTTGGAAATGGGGGAACAAGATCTTCAACTTTCATGTTGGACAAAAATTCATTTGAAGCTTGTATGATGAAGTAATTTTGAGGAGAAGAACTTTCCATTTTTGGTAAATTCCAATTACAGGTCAACTTACTATTTTTGGAAACTTTTTGTCTGACCTCTAATCCTTCACTGATGATGTTTGACATGTTATATGAGGCTTATATGGACATGAATGAGACCTCTCAAACCAATTCCCACCATCAAATCACTGATTAAATGCACAGTTGACCACAATTGACTTTGCTAGGGTTTTGGTTGACTGAACCATGTTCTGATGGATTCCAAGCCCCTACCACTTGAGATCTTGATTCAAAATGATGTCACAACTCATATGAACTCTTGATGAATGATCATGGTGCCCAAATTCTTCAAGAATGGCCACCATCTATTGCTCAATGACTGTTTTGACTGATTTGACCTAGCTGGCTTCATCTGCAAGTAGCATGGTTAGATGACAATATATTTGTACTTTTGGTTAATAGACAGATGAAAAGCAATGATACACAAATGCAATACATGCTTGGTGATCAAGAACCACACTCACAAGATAACCCACCCACTAGGAGGGAAGCAAAGGTGTACAAAGATCCTTGAGGCAATGATATGGTATGATATGATGCCATGAGGGATCTTAGGGACAAAATTGGGGTCTTACATGTTAGAATAGGGCTCGCGTGTGATTGGTGCATGCTGATTGCCATGCTGCATTCTGATTGGTCCGCTTGCCTTGACCATGCCATTGACTGCCAACACATAAATGAAACGATCGCGTTTCATTCAGCGCGCCTCTTTCATTTTTTGAATCCGCTCCGTGTTCGATTCCCCGTTACAACCATTTTTCAAATGCTTCCATGATTATTTCATTTCCCTCCTATTTCATATGCTTGCTTCACATGCTTTTTTTTATTTTTTCTTCATCTTGCGAAAATCATATCTAATTGAAAATTAATCCAAATTCATCCCAATTTTTTGCATTGTGATCCTTATTCTGTCTATTATTTTTTGATAATTAATTCCAAAATTGTGCTTGGCTGGATTTCATTTTGTGCTAGGGTATGTGAGCATGTATCCATTTTGTACTTTGCCTTGCTATATCATTTGTGAAATGCTCATCTTTGATCCAATGAATCTGAAAATTTGCATGATAAAACTAGACTTATTGCTTGACATTTTGGTGTTGATTTGGTATTTTTATCATTTATCATTTCTGTTTTATGATCATGTGAAGTTGGTGTGACAATTTGTGTCACACCTTTTGATGTTCAACTTATGTGATGTGTTTGCCTTGCCAAATGATCTCCAATTGTCCTTATTTTTTATATGATGCATATTATGGATGTTGTGATTGAGCATGAATTTTGTTGGAATTATTTGAATCATTTCTGATTTAATTGAGATTTTTCATTCTGGTTGGTCACATTTGAGCTTTAAAATTGTCTTGAACTTCAATTGATAATGAAATGCTTCTGGTATATGATATTGATGTGAGACCTTTTGGATTGTTTCAAGATGTGTTTGAAACTGATTCATGTTAATTTTCAGCTTCTGTTTTGAATTTTTTCTCCATCTTTGACCCTAAGCTTTGACCTAGTGGTTTGTTGCTTATGTTTGAGCTTTGATTTCAGGTTAAGCATTCAAGTTCCATGGTTCATGATGCTCCATTCATTTGAGCATTGATGTTTGCTTTTGATTACTAATCCTTGTGGGTTTTGTAGGTTGATGTTGACTCATTTGAGTTTGACCTTTGGTTTACACATTTGTGTACATTGGGATTGTTTGTTGCTTATTAACTGTTATCTGTTTGTCTGAACATTGTACTGATTTGTCTGATGTTTCCACAGGTACTTAAGTTGCTTTAAGTTCATTGTGAACTTTGCTTTGCTTGGTTGCTTAACCACTGAGGTATAACTCCTTTGACTTCATGTAGTCTGCAAGACCTGTCCTGTTATGTGGGCAGGCACCTGTCTGAAGCCCTCCTTAAGAGGCAATGCTTGTGAATGTTTAATTTTGTGTCAAGCAGGTAAAGACCTCTTAAGAGGCAATTGGCAGATAAAAGAGATGTGTAATTCATCTCCTGCTATTCAGTGTGTCATTCACCTTTCTCACACCATTGTGTTGATGCATTATGGATAATAACCCAAGATCATGTTGTGTCAGTCATGTGGAGAAGAGTTCCTACATTCTGAACTCCCACACTTTCATTTGTCTGAAGCTCTCCCAGGCCAGGGATAAGAGCTGTGAGGTCTTACCCTCACTTCCCGTTTCATCTGCTTCACCCTAACTCTCAATGTTAGGGTTAAGAGCTAAAAACACCCCATTCCAGTTGGCTTGCTTCTACAGCCTAGCCTTGTGTGAGCCAATTGTTTGCATATAGTGTGTGTGCTTGCTTTGTGTACTTGTATGTATTTGCTTGTGTTGTTTAGGATAGCTTGCTTCCTGGGCAAGTTAGATAGAAGCCTTAACATAGGGATTGTATGCATGACAACTTCTAGGCTCGAGTCGTAGTGTCCCTAGTAGTTGGTGTCTCCCTTTGTATCTGGTTAGGATAGAAGTTATTTCCCTGTTAAGGGGAACTACGTCGCCCCGATCCTCATACCAGATGAGGTACGTAGGCTGTAAGACCCCAATTTTGTCCCTAAGATCCCTCATAGCATCATATCATACCATATCATTGCCTCAAGGATCTTTGTGCACCTTTGCTTCCCTCCTAGTGGGTGGGTTATCTTGTGAGTGTGGTTCTTGATCACCAAGCATGTATTGAATTTGTATATCATTGCTTTTCATTTGTTTACTAACCAAAAGTACAAAAATATTATCATCTAACCATGTTACTTGCAGATGAAGCAAGCTAGGTCAAATCAGTCAAAAACAGCCATTGAGCAATAGATGGTGGCCATTCTTGAGGAATTTGGGCCCCATGATCACTCATAAGAAGTTCATTTGAGTTGTGATATCATTTTGAATCAAGATCTCAAGGGGTAGGGGCTTGGAATTCATCAGAACATGGTTCAGTCAACCAAAACCCTAGCAAAGTCAACTGTGGTCAACTGTGCATTTAATCAGGGATTTGATGGTGGGAATTGGTTTGAGAGGTCTCATTCATGTCCATATAAGCCTCATATAACATGTCAAACATCATCATTGAAGAATTTGAGGTCAGGTGAAAAGTTTCCAAAAATAGTAAGTTGACCTGTAATTGGAAATTGCCAAAAATGGAAAGTTCTTCTCCTCAAAATTACTTCATCATACAAGCTTCAAATGAATTTTTGTCCAACATGAAAGTTGAAGATCTTGTTCTCCCATTTTCAAAAAGTCCAAGAACACTCATTTCTCATGTGTGGTTGGCAAGTTATGATCAAATCATTCTCAAGAATTTTTGAACTTCAAAGTGGCATAACTCTTGAACCATTTGGCCAAATTGAGTGAAGTTTTTTGCTACAAGTCACATTTGACATGCTCTATCCAAATACTTCATCACATTTCATCAAAAATCATCCAATCAAAATGCCCTTTTTTCAAGTGACTTGAATTAAAAATGGGAGGGGTAAAAAGTGACTTTTCATTTTAAGCCTTTTCCACACATTCTACCAATTACACTTGATTAAAAATAGTATTTGGAGTTTGCTGAGCCCAATTTTCGCACTGTAGCATGCCATGCACATGCAACATGAGTGATTTTACCAATTGTCCAAAACACCTCCATTTGAGCTAATTGCATTTACCATTCCATTAACCATGTTTAGGCATTGTTAATTAGGAGTATATATGGCCTGTTTCTGACTGAAAACCCTAGCGACAATTTACAAAACTGAGATCTGAACTTTTTCTCTCAAAAACTCTAAATTCTTCACTTGGATTTTTTCTGAAAAATCTCCAAAGAACTCGTGCCCTTGTTCATTGATTCATCACTTGCCATCATTCTTGAAGCTTTTGCAAGCATATTTCCACAACTGTAGAGCTCTTTCCTAGCACTGTTCCATTGAATATCATCCATGGCAGTTGGACTTTCGAGCTGGAATTGAAGCAACTGAACCTTCAATACTCCTCCATTCATCTCCTGGAGCATCATTGAGCTGCTGTTTCTACCTTCCAAGGCCAAATAACCACGAATCAACACTGTTCTTCAAATCAGGTAAATTTTCAAACCTTGCCAATGATGAAATCATGATATGCTTATTATAGATCTTTCCATGCTGGTTGTAATGAGCTTTGAATCGTGGAATATTGTTGAGTATTAAGGGAGATACACTGATTTAAAGTTTGGTTATCAAATGTTGTGTTGCTTATTTCTTCCATGATAGTTTGAATTAGGGTTAATGAGTGTTGGATTGTTGATGTACATTGTGAGATGAGTTGAATGGTGTATCCATTTCCAAAATCTGGGACAAAAAGTTCATCACGATGATGAACATGATGAAGGTCGTATGAACCCTAAATTCTCCAACCCAGAATCGTGTTTGATCCATTAGAATTGTTTCTGCATGCATTTCGTGTTTCCCATGGCCATGCACCAATCAGAACAGGACACGCCCTTAAGTGAAACGCGGCGTTTCACTTAAGTGGCCAGTTAATTACAAAAATGCCATTGTCCGTGTTATATTTCATTTAAATCATTTCTTTTTTCAATTTTTATTTCAATTGGTATGCCAATCTTAGAAAATTCATAACTCTGCCAATACTTGTCCAAATAACATGGGATTTTTTGTGAAATGTTCCTCATGATCTCTAGTTTTTTATGGTGTTTTTTTTCAGAATTTTTGCATGTGTAGATTTTAAAAATGCCTAGGGTTTGTTCATGTGTGTCCAATTTGTGTATGCCATGCCATTTTGCTTGTGAAATGATGATACCTAATCCAATGAGGCTGAAATTTTTTGTGCTTAAACTAGACATGTTCATGGTCATTTTGGTGTAGAGTTTGTGATTTTATAATTGCTGGTTGATGAGATATGATTTTTTGAATAGAGGTGTGACAATTTGTGTCACACCATTCATGTCCAACTTTTTGATTTTTGTTACCATGCTTATTGAACTCAAAATGGTCTAGATTTTTGCATGAAGATACTTGCGAATGTTGAGAATGCTTATGAATTTTCCTGGAATTTTTGAATGCATTTCCCATTTGTTTGATAATTTCTCCTCTGTTTGACCAATTGTTGACTTCTTGTGAGACATGTTTTCATTTGATTTGGGAAATCCTCATGCACTATTGGATGGATCTAAAATTTGGCATGTGCATTGTAGACATCTTGAGGTATATCGTGGCTTTGGTCCCATTCATTTATCATGTTTTATCACTGTTTTATGATTGGTTGAAGTTGATGCATGTTTTGATGCTTTGTATGAGCTTGCTTGAGTTTTCCTTGACTTTTTGAATTTCAATGACCTACTTCCTTTGATCCAAATGAGCTGAAATTTGGTATGCTTATCATGTTGTGGATTATGTTTGATCATGAATTATTTGAGGATTTATTGAAATGTTTGTGATTGGATTTGAGTTGAGTCTTTCTGTTGACTTCTTTGAGGTTCTATATGACATGCTTTGACCTAATTTGTTTGTGAAATGATAATGATGAATGATATGAATGTGAAACCACTTGGGTTTGTTTCTTAATTGTTTGAACTTGATTTTGGATATCTTTCACTTGCTGTTTTGGATTTTTTATCTCCTTTTGACCCTAGGCTTGTCCTAGTGGTCTTGTTGCTCATGTTTGAGTTTGTTTTTCAGGTTAAGAAGCAAATGCTTTAAGGAGATTAATGCAAGTTGATTGAGTTTGATTGATTGTCATGAACTAACTTGTTTGTTTTGTAGGATGCTTAGCTCATATGCTTTGAGCTTTGTGCTTTGCGCATGGGATCGATTGTGTTGACTGTTGATCCTTATCTTATATTGGTTTTGAATTTGAGTTGCATACTGATTATGTTTGATTGGTTTCAGGTACCATTAGTTGCTAATAGTTCTTTGAGAACTTGCATTGCTTTTCTTGATAGCATTTGCATTGAGGTATAACACCTTCTTCTTCATGTAGTCTGGAAGACCTGGCCTGTTACTTGGCCAGGCAACTGTCTGAAGTCCTCCTTAAGAGGCAATGTTTGTGCTTGTTTACTTTTGTCCCAAGCAGGAAAAGTCCTTTGAATAAGGCAATTGGTAGAACCCAAGAGATATGTAACCTATCTCCTACTATTCTGTGTGTCACTCACCTTGCTCACACCACATGTGTTGATGCATAGTGAGTAAAAGCCCAAGATCAATCGAGTCAATAATCTGTGGAGAGAGTTCCTACTTTCTGAACTCCCACACCTTCTATCATTTGAAGCTCTCCCTGACCAGGGATAAGAGCATGAGGCACACCCCTCATATCCTTTCATCTGCTTCACCTTGGCTCTCAATGTCAAGGTTAAGAGCACCATTAACCCTATTCCAGTTGGCTTCAAATCCTAACCCTTTGTATGAGCCTGATGCTTGGTTATAGAGAGTGCTAAATGACTTTGGTTGATTGATTACTTAGTTCATTTGTACATGTCTACTTGCATGCTTTGTGCATTTATCATCAATTGCTCATTAGTGCATGATCATTTCATTTGTCTTTGTGTCATATCTTTGTTGTTTGCCCATTGAGGACAATTGTAAGACCATTCATTGGCCATTGTTCCTATGATATGGAAGTGAGTATAAGACCATTTTAGTGGCCACTCATCTTCTCTTTGCTTGATGCATTTGTTTGTTGTATGTGAGGATGCAATTGTAAGTCCATGTAATTTGGCATTTGTTTTCCTATGATCATATGTTGGAGGTTAGAGTAAGCCCAGATAGATTGGCATCTGACATCCAAGTGTTTGCTTTGTTATGTTGGAGATTGGTATAAGTCCAGATAGATTGGCATCCGGTATCCACTTTTTATTTCTTTGTTGAGGTGATTGGTATAAGTCCATAGAGTGGCCTCTGATATCCAGTTTTGTTTTAGGAGATTGGTATAAGTCCAGTGATTGGCATCCGGTATCCGCTTTGGTTGACTTTCTTCTTTTGCTTTGCTTGTTTGTTATTGCTCATTGCCTATTCCAAAGGACACACTTGAATCATCTTCTATACGATTTCAAGAGGTGAACCCTTTCTAGGAAGTTTTACACTCCATCTTCATCCATTCATCCCTCTTTGTCCTAAACCTTTTCACACATTGCCTTCAAAACTTGAGATAAATATTGTGCAAACATCTTCATGCTTTCAAATTAGAAACCTGGACCCTAAGTCCTTGACTTTTCAAACTCCATTTCATAATACTTCTTTGAATCAATCTTAATCATACTCTGACCCTCCTTTTGTGAATAATCATAATCAATTAACTCCACCCATTCAATTGTTTTGTGGCTTTGTCCTTTCTTACTGAGTTTTCATACATTAGCCATAGGTTTGATTTATCCTAATTGGTTGATGCTAATCTCACCTATTTGTCCTTAGTTGATTGAATTGTAAGTCTTCCTTGCTTATTATAGGGTTAACCCCTCACTAGCAAGTTGAAGCTTTTCTCACATGGTGGACTTGTTGTTTCATAAGGTTGAGTTTTCTCCTGTGGATAACGTAAGACCTTAGGGCTTGTGTTTATAATTGAATCCACTAACTTTTGGAAATCTTTTAGCCGAACTACGGCGTTTTGATCCTTTACCTTTTATGGAAAGGTACGTAGGCAACGGGTTCATCCGTTCAAACACAAAAACAATAAAAATTGTATATTCTTTTCTCATCATCCCATTCATGTTTGCACAATAAATATTTCATAACAAATAACAATTCAGTACAACAAGTGTGAAAAGGGCTCCCTAGGAGTACCTAGGACGTGATGGGTGCCTAACACCTTCCCATTGCGTAATTTACCCCTTACCCAGACTCTCTGATCTTTTCATTAGTTTTCTATGTGTAAAACTTCTTAGGCTTTTGTTCGCTTTTTAGCCAATCCTTTGGATAAATAAAAGTGCGGTGGCGACTCGATTCATTGTATGCTTTGCTTTTGATTTAATCAATAAATCATAAAATGACGAATACACCGTTACAGAAAAGTGGCGACTCTGCTGGGGATAAATAGCAAATCCTTGGTGGTATTGCCTACTTTTCACCCTTGTTGTGCTATATTGTTATTTGTTATTTGACGTATTTTTGTACAATTTGGGATAACTGTATTGATTGTAATGTTTGAATTGCTTGATATACAATTGTTGTTTGCTTTGGTGATCTCTGTGAGATGAGTTCTATACCCGAACTCGAGTGCACTCTAGGATAGGAGAATGGCATAGTCTTGTTGACTGGTGTGGAGTATTCCTTAGCCAGTTGACTTGCGAGTCCATTCACTTGGTGGAGGTGATGTTGGATTAATAATGTCACACAAGTTATTTGTGGTTAGGCATTATTCTTTCAATCATGTGCCGCAGAAGCCAAGGACCGTAGTTTACCAAGCCCATCTTGGCCTTTTTCTTAGGACGTAGTGCGGAGGTCGTTCAGATGTAAGTTCTGATGCGATTGTTACGCGATACTACACTCATAAGAGTTTCTCTTGAGAATATTTTTGGAATACGAGTATTCGTTCCTCCGATAATATTCGAAAGATGGAATGATGATTATGGGAACCTCTGGTAGAACATGTCTGGCAGGTTTAAACCCTAGTACACTCCCTTTGGGTGGTTCTTAACCGAGACTCCATGCTCGTGACTCTCAGCAAACCCGTGATTCGTGGTTGAGTCGTTCAAACAACCTTAATATCAATGGAACCTGGGCGTTGATCAGGTATAAAACCTAAATCCCCCAAAACGGATGGTTGATATTAAGGATGTTCGAGCCGGTTCATGTACCGTTAATATCAATGGAACTTGGGTGTCGATAAGGTGAAAACCTAAATCCACCAAAATGGATGATTGATATTAGGGATACAATGAGCTTTCCCATGACCTTTGTTTGGTGTGACTTGTTTGATCCTTGAGTGTGATTGTTGCATTCATGCATTCATGCATTCATCTGCACTTCATGTCATCAGAAAAAAAGAAAATTTTCAAGGAACTTAAAAGGGTTTATTTGCAAAATTTTCAGACATGGAAAGACCAAAAAGGCATACAAAGAAGTACAGCTTTAGACAGCCCGATGTAAAAGAGTTAAGGAATCTGACATCTTATGTATTAGATCCCTTGGGTTTCAAAGCTCGCTATGGGAAGCTTCTGCCTCAGCTGACTACTCAGGTTGATGAAGGGTTGATGAGTACTCTAGCCCAGTTTTATGATCCTCTGTATCATTGCTTCTCATTTCCGGACTTCCAACTGTTTCCAACTTTGGAGGAGTATTCTCACCTTATTGGGATCCCGATTCTGGATCAAGTGCCGTTCAGTGGCCTAGAAAGTATTCCGACTGCTCGAGAGATTGCCAATTTGTTGCACATAGATGAAGATTTGATTAGGGCTAATCTGACTACCAAAGGCGGAATTCAGGGTTTTCCTTCCGAGTTCCTCATTGCTCAAGCTACCTTTTATGGGAAGGCCATGAGTGAGGATGCCTTTGAGGCTTTGTTTGTGCTGCTCATCTATGGATTGGTGTTGTTTCCCAACTTCGACAAGTTCGTGGACATGAACGCCATTAGGATCTTCTCAGTTCTTAATCCCGTTCCGACTTTGTTGGGCGATGCCTATGTCTCTTTGCATCTGAGGAACGCAAAGGGTGGAGGAGTTATTGTCTGCTGTCTACCTTTGCTATACAAGTGGTTTATTTCGCACTTGCCGCAGACAGTTGCTTTCAAGGAGAACAAGGGATGTCTACGGTGGTCTCAGAGACTTATGTCTCTCACTAATGATGATATCACTTGGTATGATCGCGTGTATGATACCGTCCAGATCATTGACTATTGTGGTGAATTCCCTAATGTGCCTCTTCTTGGCACATGTGGGGGGATCAGCTACAATCCCATTCTCGCACGACGTCAGCTTAGGTTCCCCCTAAAGGATAAACCTCATAACATTCTGTTAGAAGGTGTGTTCTTCCAGGAGGGTAAAGATCCCCAAGGCCTGAAAGCCAGATTTGTCCGTGCTTGGCGCAGTATTCACAAGAAGAGTAGGAACGAGTTGGGTCCAAAGAATTGCATTGCTTTGGAGCCATACACCTCTTGGGTCAGGCAGAGAGCTGCCGTGTACTTGATGCCATATGATCACCCGAGACCTACACCGTTGGATGTGGTTGGGCCTTCAACCCTCCCTACCCAACGTGTAGAGGAGTTGAGAGAAGAAGACCTTTCACGTGCTTGGATCCGTGAAAGAGAAGAATTGCTTCAGCAGCTTAAGGAGAAGGACGCTATGATTGAGTTCCTCGAGCATCGAGTGATCGACGATCCGAACGACACTTGGACCTCTCTGCTTCCTCAGTCTTCCAAATTCTGGAAGAGGAGGTATGATCGAATTGCAAAGGAGAAAGCAGACATGGAAGCGGCCTATGAGAGAGAGATCAAGAAGCTGTGTACTTCTCGTCTTCCAGCATCCCGAGCTTCTAGGGATCCATAGGATGTTTATTTCCCTTTTCTCTTTGTAATGATCAAAAATGTTGTACTTCTTTGTCTCGATATATTGAATGAGATATTTTCCGTGAGAAATTAAAATGCTTTAACTATTCAAAATATTGCAAATAATACCCTAAGGGTTCCTTGGAAATAAATAAAGCATCTGCACAAGCATTTCACGCATCATTTTGCATAAGCAGGTACCCTTTGTTTCTGGTCTTCTTGTCCTAACTCTGTGTTCTTCATTTATTTTGAAGACAAGCTGACTCACCGGTATTATACTCGAGTCAATTCTGCAAGAGTTATGGAGCAGCTAGAACAAGAGAACAGAGAACTGAAAGAAGAGGTCGCTAGACTTGGCGCTTTTATGGAGCAACTCCTCGCTGCTCAAAATCAACCTGCTCAACCGCCTGCAACTCCTACCCAGAGGACGGTCATCTCAGAGGTCGTCGCTTCGACTGTGCCAGTCAGTGCTCATCATGTGCCCGATGCTATGCCAGTCGGGTTCCCTTGGGGAATGCCTCCAGGTTTTATGCCTGATCGGCCTGCTCCAACTTTTGCTCATATGCCGGCATCTAGCCCGGTCCCTGTTGCCGCTCCTCCTGTCGTGCATACCATGCCAAGGGTAGACGACACCATCTATCACTCCGAGCTGTCTGAGGGCCCGGATGTTAATGAAAAGATGGACGCCATGAACGACCAATTCCTTGAGCTGAGAAAGGAGTTGAGGACTCTTCGAGGTAAAGATTTATTCGACAAGTCTGCTGCCGAGTTGTGCCTTGTTCCCGGTGTGAAGATACCGATTAAATTCAAAGTACCTGACTTTGAAAAGTATAAAGGGAACACCTGTCCACTCGCTCACCTGGTCATGTACGCCAGGAAGATGTCTACCCAAACTGATAATGATCAGCTGTTGGTTCATTATTTTCAAGACAGCCTGTCCGGTGCTGCGCTCAGATGGTACATGAATCTGGGCAGTGTTAATATTCGATCCTTCAACGATCTTGGCGAAGCCTTCGTCAAGCAGTATAAATACAACGTTGATATGGCGCCTGACCGTGATCAACTCAGGGCCATGTCTCAGAAGGATAAGGAGACATTCAAGGAGTACGCCCAGAGGTGGCGAGAGCTGGCAGCTCAGATTACTCCACCGCTGGAGGAGAAAGAAATGACCAAGATCTTTTTGAAGACTCTTGGCTCATTCTATTATGAGCGGATGGTAGCAAGCGCTCCCTCTGATTTCACCGAGATGGTGAACATGGGGATGCGTCTTGAGGAAGGTGTCCGTGAGGGACGATTGGCGAAAGATGAGAGCTCTTCTTCTAAACGATATGGGGCGTTTAAGAGGAAGGATGGGGAAGCACATGTTGTGCAATCCCATCCCAAGCACAGAAGACCCTCTGTTCAGAGGAAGCCTGCACGTCGTGCCGGTCATCAGCACCAGGTGGCTCATATCGCACCTGTCTTTAAAGACAATGCTCAGCAACATCAGCAGTATCAGCATCAGTAACAATATCAACAACCTCAGTATCAGCAACAACATCGTCCACAGCAACAGGCTTACCAGCCTCGTGGAAGTACAACCAATCAAGCTAACTTGAGTTATGATAGGAAGAAGATCAGCTTCGATCCAATTCCTATGACATATGCAGAGATTTATCCTTCCTTGTTGGAAAGGAAATTGGTTTCTCCCAGGGATCCTCCTGCCATTCCTACAAATCCACAATGGTGGTATAAACCAGATCAGCATTGTGTTTACCATTCCGGTGCTCCAGGCCATAACATCGAGAATTGCTACCCACTCAAGACTAAGGTTCAAGACCTTATGAGATGTGGAATCTTGAGTTTTGAAGATTCAGGCCCGAATGTCACCAAGAACCCATTGCCGGCGCATGGGAAATCGGTTAATATGGTTCAGGAATGCCTTGGGAAGTACAAGGTCAGATATGTAAGCCACATTAGACAGTCGTTGGTTGAATTACATCGTTTGCTGTGTCAGTACAGCCACATGGAGCATGACCACGACAAGTGCCGCATCTGCTTGGTTAACCGCTTGGGTTGCAATCAGGTATGAAGAGAACTCCAAGAGCTGTTGGATGAGGGTACCATTGAGATTTTGCAGAATCGCAATGTTGATGAAGACGAACCTGAGGTTAATGTCATTTCACCAGTGTTCAAACTGCCCGAGCCTGTTGTTATCCATTACAATAGCAGCAAGCCGAAGGTTTCTCCTTCGTTGGTCATTAAGCCTGCAGGCCCTGTGCCCTATTCCTCTGACCGAGCTATGCCATTCAGATACAATCCTGTCGCTCTGCAAGATGGGGTAGAAGTGCCTTTACCTTCAACTTCTGTGACCAACGTCGCTGATGTAAGTGGGTTGACCCGAAGTGGTCGTGTGTTTTCTGCGCCTCCTAAGGCTGTTACTTCTGATACTGTTGAGCGTCCTGTAGGGACAGCTGTGAATATTCAGAATCCGGCACGTGATGTTGCCAAACCATCCTCCTCTGTACAAAAAACTCCCGTTTCTTCAGTTGGCCCGAGTGGCATTGTAGATGAAGAATCTGATGAGATGCATAGGCTCATCAGGAAGAGTGAGTACAACGTTGTAGACCAGCTTCTACAAACGCCATCCAAGATTTCCATTCTTTCTCTGCTGCTGAATTCAGAACCCTATAGGGAGGCTCTGCAGAAAGTCTTGGATCTGGCGTATGTTGATCACGACGTCACCATTGAGCAATTTGATAGTATTGTTGCAAACATTACCGCTTGCAACACTTTGAGCTTTTGTGACGCTGATCTCCCTGAGGAGGGAAGAGACCACAACATGGCTTTACATATCTCCATGAATTGCAAATCTGATGCCATGTCCAACGTGCTGGTGGACACTGGATCTTCTTTAAATGTATTGCCAAAAACCATACTCTCTAGATTGTCATATCAAGGTCCTCCTATGAGGCAGAGTGGGGTTATTGTGAAAGCATTCGATGGGTCGCGTAAGACCGTGATTGGGGAGGTTGATCTCCCAATCAAAATTGGACCAAGTGATTTCCAAGTTACCTTCCAGGTAATGGATATCCACCCATCTTATAGCTGTCTCTTAGGCAGACCATGGATTCACGAGGCTGGCGCCGTGACATCCACCCTACACCAGAAGCTGAAATTTGTCAAAAATAAGAAACTAGTGGTGGTAGGGGGAGAAAAGGCTCTCCTGGTTAGCCACTTGTCTTCTTTCTCATACATTGACGCTGAAGATGAAGTTGGAACGCCATTCTAAGCTTTATCTATTGATGAACCAATTGAGAAGAAGTCTCCATCATTTGCTTCCTACCGTGATGAAAAGATGGCCATTGAGTGTGGTGCAGTTGCTGGTTTAGGGAAGGTGATCGAGCTTGAAGACAATAGATCCCGGGCTGGCATTGGCTACTGTTCTGGGGCATATAATGAGCAAGGTTTGTTCAAGAGTGGAGGATTCATCCATGATGATCAACCTGAGGAGGAAGTTGCTGCTATCTTGGAAGAGGATGCAGAGGACCTGAACAATTTCGTCATTCCTGGTGGTGTCTACCACAATTGGGTTGCTGTAGATGTTCCTACGGTCATCCATAGATCAGAGTAATTGTTCACTTTGTTTGAAACCCTTCTCCCATGCCAAAAGGAGAAGTGATGACATTGTTGGCAAAGCATATATACAATGATGTTTTCATTCAATTAATGCATTGTTAAACATTTGTTTTTCCTTTGTTTTCACTTTTTGCTTTTGCATGAAATCAGTGATCACAGAAAACCCATAAAAACAAGAATAAAAGAAACCTTTTCATCTGCATAATGGTTTGTTTGTTTAAGTTCTGAAGTTTTTCATTAACCAAAATCATTATGCAGGTTGATCCTAAAACCCATTGAACATAATGATCCAACGCCATCTCCCAATTTTGAATCCCCTGTATTTGAGGCAGAGGAAGATGACGTTGAGGAGATTCCTGATGAGATTACCCGTCTCCTTGAGCACGAAGAGAAGATCATTCGGCCGCATCTCGAAGACTTGGAAACAGTCAACTTGGGGTCTGAGGATTGTGTTCGTCCGGTGAAGATTGGGGCACTTCTTGAAGGGTCTGTCAAGGAAGATTTGATCAGTTTGCTACGAGAATATTCAGATATCTTTGCGTGGTCATATGAAGATATGCCGGGTTTGGATACAGATATTGTGCAACATTTCCTACCTTTGAAGCCTGAGTGCGTGCCTGTGAAGCAGAAGCTCAGAAGGACTCATCCAGATATGGCAGTGAAGATCAAAGAGGAAGTTCAGAAGCAAATTGATGCGGGGTTTCTGGTGACTTCTACATATCCTCAATGGGTGGCCAATATTGTGCCTGTTCCTAAGAAGGACGGAAAAGTCCGTATGTGCGTTGATTATAGAGATTTGAACAAAGCTAGTCCGAAAGATGATTTTCCTCTACCACACATTGACATGTTGGTAGACAATACAGCTAAATTCAAAGTCTTTTCGTTTATGGACGGATTTTCCGGATATAATCAAATCAAGATAGCACCCGAAGATATGGAGAAGACAACATTCATCACACCTTGGGGAACATTCTGTTATCGAGTGATGCCCTTCGGTTTGAAGAACGCCGGAGCCACGTATCAACGAGCTATGACTACCTTGTTTCATGATATGATGCACAAGGAGATAGAGGTCTATGTTGATGACATGATTGCTAAGTCCCGAACGGAAGTTGAGCATATTGAGCATTTGTTGAAGCTTTTTCAGCGTTTGAGGAAGTTTAAACTTCGCCTGAATCCGAACAAATGTACATTTGGAGTCCGTTCCGGCAAGTTGTTGGGTTTTGTGGTAAGTGAAAGAGGTATTAAAGTTGATCCTGCAAAGGTCAAAGCAATACAAGAGATGCCTGCACCCAAAACTGAGAAGCAAGTCCGAGGTTTTCTTGGCCGCTTGAATTACATTTCCAGGTTTATATCCCACATGACGGCCACATGTGCGCCGATATTCAAGCTCCTCCGGAAAGATCAGTCTCATGATTGGACCGAGGATTGCCAGAAAGCTTTCGACAGTATCAAAGAATATCTGTCTGAACCTCCGATATTGTCTCCGCCTGTGGAAGGAAGACCTCTGATTATGTACTTGACAGTTCTTGAAGACTCAATGGGTTGTGTACTCGGTCAACAAGATGAATCGGGGAAGAAGGAATTTGCTATATACTACCTCAGTAAGAAGTTTACTGATTGTGAGTCTCGGTACTCTATGCTTGAGAAGACGTGTTGTGCTTTGGCTTGGGCTGCTAAGCGTTTGCGCCAGTACATGATAAATCATACAACTTGGTTGATATCCAGAATGGATCCAATTAAGTATATCTTCGAGAAGCCTGCTTTAACTAGGAGGATTGCCCGTTGGCAGATGTTGTTGTCTGAATATGATATTGAGTATCGAGCTCAGAAAGCTATCAAAGGTAGTATCTTGGCTGACCATTTAGCGCACCAGCCGATCGAAGATCATCAGTCTGTTCAGTATGACTTCCCTGATGAGGAAATTCTGTATTTGAAGATGAAAGATTGCAATGAGCCTACACTCGATGAAGGTCCGGAACCTGGTTCCAGGTGGACGATGGTGTTTGATGGCGCTGTTAATCAATATGGAAACGGAATTGGGGCAGTGATCATTACTCCTCAAGGTTCGCACATTCCGTTTACAGCAAGGCTAACTTTCAAATGCACGAATAATATGGCGGAGTATGAAGCATGTATTATGGGACTTGAAGAATGTATTGATTTGAGAATCAAGCATCTTGATGTGTATGGTGATTCGGCCCTGGTTGTTAATCAGATCAAGGGTGAATGGGAGACGAATCAACCAAGTCTCATCCCATATAGAGATTATGCAAGAAGGATTTCAACATTCTTCACAGAAGTTGAATTTTATCACATTCCTCGAGAGGATAATCGGATGGCAGATGCTCTTGCTACGCTTGCTTCCATGATTGTGGTCAGACGGTGGAATGATGTCCCCAATATTACTGTGATGCGTTTGGATAGACCAACTCACATATTTGCGATCGAAGAAGTGAAAGATGACAAGCCTTGGTATTTTGATATCAAGAATTTCCTCCAGAACCAGGTCTACCCGCCTGGGGCATCTGTGAAAGATAGGAAAACTTTGAGAAGGTTGTCAGGCAGTTTCTACCTCAGTGGTGAAGTGCTGTATAAGAGAAATTTTGATATGGTTTTGCTCAGATGCGTGGATAGACACGAAGCAAACCTATTGATGACTGAGGTCCATGAGGGTTCATTTGGCACCCATTCCAATGGACATGCCATGGCTAAGAAGATGTTGAGAGCAGGCTACTATTGGCTGACAATGGAGTCTGATTGTTGCAAGTATGTGAAGAAATGTCACAAGTTTCAAATTTATGCGGATAAGATTCATATTCCTCCGACACTTCTGAATGTGATTTCAGCACCATGGCCTTGTCGCATTACGCGAAAAACCGGCGGGAAAAGAAAGAAACAACAGAGCCGCCACCGTGCGTTATTTATCCCAAAAGAGGGAAAGGAACGCTCGAAGTAAACCTAGGAAAGAACATGGTCTCGCGACCAAAGAGAATGGGTTCGGAAGTCGGTTATGCGAAGGGAAGGTATTAGCACCCCTACGCATCCGTAGTACTCTACGGGATCCACGCACTAAAGGAAGGAAAATGGTTGCTAAAACACTGCTCAAACACACACACACTGGCTGAAAGAGACAAAAGAGACTGACTGAAACTGACTCGGCAGGATATCGTATCCTGGGCCTACTTAGTCTATCAGGCATAGACATCAGAGTCGAAGTAGTTCGGACTGGGGGAAACGACACATGCTCGCTAGGATATCGCATCCTATGCATACGTATCTTCTCAGACGAGAGAAGAATCAGAGCATTCGTAGCTCGGCTGACACGCACACAAACAAACAAGACACATGCAAACGTGGAGCCCGACTGCCAATCACTGGACTTATGTCAGCATCCGAACCAAAACGCACACACTGGAACCCGAATGCCACTCGATGGACTTACGTCAGCTTCCAAGCACACAACAACACAACAAGTTAATAGGGAGTCGGGGACTCGAGCCTATAACTGTCAAGCAACACACTCAAACAAACAGACAACAGATTGCTAAGGAGTCAGGCACTCGAGCCTAGCAACTGTCAAACGACACACACAAGAAGAAAAAGAAGGGCGCCCGGAGAGACCAGCTCAATCTCCTGCCTACATACTTCATCTGGTGTGAAGATCAGGGCGATGTAGTTCCCCTACGCAGGGACAAGGATCTAGCCTAACCAGATAACAGAGGGAGATACAACTCTAGGGAGACTACGACTCGAGCCTAGATGTTGTCATGCAAAATCAACCCTAAGTTATGGTTTCTAGCTAAATGGCACAAGGGCCAACCTATCTTAAACAGACACAGGAAAAAGCAAGGTCTCGATTGCAACAAGAGCAAGAGAAAGGGAATATCTCAATCACAACAGGGGTGAGAGAAAAGAATCGCAACGAGGGCGAAAGCAAACAAGGATTAGTTGTTAGTCAAACTCGGCAAGACATCGCGTCTCGTGCCTACGTATCTCACCTGAACGTGAGAATCAGAGTTGCCGTAGTTCGGCAAAACAGCTCTAAGCATGGCTCACACAGGAGGTAAGCCACACAGACCTGACTTGCACAGGAAGCAAGTCAAGCACAACCTACCTTGCACAAGGGCAAGTCCAAACTACACCTAAAGAGGCAAAGCAAACAGGCAATCACAGGAAGCACACTCTATATGCATACAAGAGGCTCACACAAGGGTTAGGCACTAGGGCCAACTGGAATGGGGTAAGTGTGCTCTTAACCTTGCCATTGAGAGGCTAAGGTGAAGCAGATGAAAGGATGAAGTGAGGATGAGACCTCACAGCTCTTATCCCTGGCCAGGGAGAGCTAATAGACAAATGAGCATGGGTCCAGAAAGTGGGAACCCTTCTATACTCGAAGACTCTGACACTGTACACTTTGTACAAGATCTTGGGTTTGTACCCCAATGCATCAACACACAGCAGTGTGAGCAGAGGGATGACACAACAAGAGTAGTGGGGGATAGATTGCATATCCCTACCTTCCACCAATTGCCTTACTTGAAGGACTTTTCCTGCTTGGGACAATTTTAAACACACACAAGCATGGCCTCTTAAGGAGGACTTCAGACAGTTTGCCCGGCCAAATAACAGACCGGGTCTCCAGACTACATGAAGTAAAAGATATTATACCTCAAGCAAGTTGCTAAAAAGCAAAGCAAATCAAGTTCAGAGAACTTAAGCAACTAAAGTACCTGAAAAAGTCAAAACAATCAGCAAACAGTTCAAAAGTTTAAATCAAAAGGAATTGGTAAACAGTCAACACAGATGGTCAACTGTGCAAGGCACAAGACTCAAACACATGAGTCAAACCTACAAAACAAAGGTTAGCATATAATAAACAATCAAGTTCAAACAAGTTTGAATGATCTTGGAGGCATTGGTGCTTAACCTGAAACAGGAACTCAATTGTAAGCTCAAAAGACCACTAGGACTAGCCTAGGGTCAAGGAGGAAAGAAAAAGTCAAAACAGCAAAGAAAAGTCAACCAAAGTCAAGGTCAAACATTTAAGAAGCTATCCCAATTGGATTCACAATCTCATCATGCATCATCATCAACTCATAAGCAAAAGAAGGCAAGGCATGGCAAATGAAAGCACAAAAAAGTCAACAGAATGACTTGCATCAAAAGTCAACTCAAACAATTTCAAAAATTATCAAATAAATCACATTCAATCCTAACATCTAGCATGGCAAGCATGTCAAATTTCATTGCATTTAGATGAGAGGAAGGCAGTCAATTAAAATCAAGAAGTCAAACCAAATTCAAGCATGCACAATGAAGGTCAACAAACATGGGTCAACTTCAAAAAATCATATCAAATTGAAAACAGACGAGAAATGAATGAGATTAACACCAATGCAAAGCTCAAGATGTCTAGTTATCACATATGAAATTTCATGATCATACAATATGGTATGAGAATTTCCCAAATGATATGGCAAGGTATGTCACATAAAGTCAACAATTGACTAGGCAGGGAAGAAAATTCTCAAATAAATGGAAAACAGCACAATTAATTCCAGGAAAAATCACAGATGAACTAGACATGTAAGGGAGGGATCATGCAAAATTTGGGGTCATTTGGATGTAAGGAAGCAAGTTAACAAAATTCCTGAAAATGCACATTCATGTTGTAACACCAAATGTAACACCTAACTTCAAAAACTCAAAGCTCACACACCACATATGATAAATGCACAAACTTTATACCAAAACAAAGGTGAATGAGTGTAGATTATGCTCAAAAAAATTCAGGGTCATTGGATGCAACATGATCATTTCATAAAAGGAATGGCCAAAGGTGTCAAATAAGCATACATGATAAAAACCCTAAAGCCAATTAAAATCCAGCCAGCCAAAAATTCAATAAAAATCATGATTAAATAATAGACATTCTTGTGAAGATAATGGAAAAAATCTCATGATTTTTGGAGTTGAAATGAATTAAAAATGGATTTTGGAAGATTGATGAATATTTGAAGCAAACATGAACAAATAAAATGAAGGAATGGTCAAACAAGGGTCAACAGTGGCAATTTTGTAAATAAGCGTGTCACTTATCAAAACTCTGTGTTTTGACATGGAGAACGAAATGTTCTCATTGGCTGATGGCCAATGGAACAGTGCAGATGGCCAATCGAATGTTCAAGTTCTGGGTTCATAAACCCTAGGGTTTAACAACAGCCATGGCATTTTCAAGCATCGATCATGAACAACAACAACACCCAGCATCAACAATTAATCATGGCAAGGAAGTACTATCATCATGCAACATCAAATGACAACAAGACAAACATAGGTTCTTGCGAATTTTCTGGGCAGGACAAGGGGTTTAAACAGCAGGGTATCATCATCATCATGCAAAATCATCAAGAACAATCATGCCCAGAAAATGAAACTACACCCACCAACATGACAAACAAACATCACTCATGCATATTCCAACAGCCATAATCATCAAATCGAGCTAAAGCAAAAGAATCATACAAAAACAACTTTGCACATGACACTTTAACATCAGATTTCTTCCACATCTCTTAATCATTTTAAGCAAGGCATGGTTTAAAAGAACCAGCATTCAAAGACCTTCATTAAACATGGCATAGCTTTGAAAAATAAAGGATTCGAAGAAATACCAAATTGAAGAGCAGTGGAAGATTCTGGTGTTTTCTGCTTGCAAATGTTTGATACAGATGAACACAAAGACCTCAAATGTTGTATGGATGAAGCTGCTTGGCTCGAGGTAGCTTGGTTTGGCTCTAATCTTGAGCTGCCATGGATGACACCTTGAGGAAACAGTCGAGAGATGGAACTTCCAGCAGGGTTTTGATGGTGAAAATGAGCTCAATATGTTGTCCAGGTGAAGAAAGAATCATGGGTTGCTCGGGTTCTTTGAAGGGTTGGTCAGAAATCCCAAATGTGCAAAATTGCAAGATGAGAGAATGGGAGTGTTTTGATCGTGTATGGCTGCTGCTAGGGTTGTGAATTGACAGAAAATTCACTTATATTTGTCTGCTTAAGCTTGCCTAATAACATGCTAATCCAAGTTTAACTTAATGAACCATTTGCAAAAAAAATGCTAAGTCTGGTCATATGGAAAGTGGAGGTGTAGTGCTGTCACGAAATGGGCCTCAAACAGGCTGCCAATGACCTATAATTCATCTGTTTTAAGTTGCCAATGGAGTGCTGAACTTGCTTTGCTCTTATGAATCCATATTGCTAAATTTGCCAATTTTGCACCTATGCACAAAATGGTGATATGATGAAAGTATGAGCATGATTTTAAGCTTGGAACATGTTGCAAATACCATATGAAACAAATCTCAATTGGCCAAATGGTGTGAAAATCAATAATTCAAAAAGTCAATGGTTGGTCAAACTTGATTTTTAAATGAAATAGGTCAAAAAATGCCATTTTGATTGGCAAGGTTTTGGTACATGATGTTTATATTTTTGGAAAGAGGAGGAAAATGTGGTTTGTAGGAAAAAACCCCACCAAATTTGGCCTTATGGTTCATGAGATATGGCTCTTTGAAGTTCACAAATTTTTGAAATTGAATTGATCATATCTTGACAACCATACATGGGATTTGAGAGTTCTTGGACTTTTTGAAAATGGGAGGACAAGATCTTCAACTTTCATGTTGGGCAAAAATTCATTTGAAGCTTGTATCATGATGCAAGTTGAGGATCAAGAAGTTTCCATTTTTGGCAGTTAAAATTACAGGTCCAGTTTCTATTTTGGGAAATTTTCTGATTGGCTTCAAATTCTTCCATGATGTTGATTGCCATGATATATGAGGCCTATTAGGACATGAATAAGCTCTCTCAAACCATTTCCATCCATCAAAACCATAGAATCAACCACAGTTGACCAACTTTGACTTTTCTAGGGTTTTGGACTGTCTGTGCATGAACTGATGAATTCCAAACCCTAACTCCTTGAGACCTTGACTTCAAATGATGTCCCATGTTGTATGGACTCTTGATTATTGATCATGGTGCCCAAATTCCACAAGAATGGCCACCATCCACTGCTTTGACTGACTGTTGACTATCCTTGACTTTTTAGGGTTTTTGACTGTCTGTGCATGACTTGATGACTTCTGAACATCCAACCCTTGACTTAAACACTTCAAATGGGCCCTCTAGTCATGTGAACTTGATGAACAAACCCTAGGGCCTTGGCTCCTTGAGAAACACCTTTGCTTGATTGGTTGACTGATCTCCTGATCAGTTTGACCTAATTCTTGACTTGCTTGCTCTTGAGGCAACTGGGGACAATGCAATGCTATGCAATGGACCAGGATATGCTATGACCTAATATGAAAATGTATGTACAATGATAGGTGCAAATTTGAGGTGCTACAGCTGCCCCTATTCAATCAGCTGGGAACCCGAACGGATGATAGCAATGGCTGTCAGACTTTCAGGGTAAACAGGGATTGAATACAAAAGAACCGTAGAAATTTGCACAATAGGGATCCACCACTGGAAACGTCCACTGGGATTTGATGCTTATTACTGGGTATTTTTGTTTGTTTTTTTCTGTTTGTTTTTTTGTTTTGTTTTCAAAGGGTACGGCCACATCCAGACATCGCAATGACGATGAATGGGAAAAGAAATCACAACTAGATGCCAACGGACAACTAGGAAAAACTCAACGTTCACCAAGACCAACGGAGAGGTAAATCCACAAGGGGACAGGTACAACTAGACGTCATAGGACGAATAGGAAGACTCACGTTTATCGACACCAACGGAGAGGAGGAAAAACTCAACCAGACGTCATAGGACGAAAGGTAGACTCACGTTTATCGACACCAACGGAGAGGAGGAAAACTCAGCCAGACGTCATAGGACGAAAGGGAGACTCACGTTTATCGACACCAACGGAGAGGAGGAAAACTCAGCCAGACGTCATAGGACGAAAGGGAGACTCACGTTTATCGACACCAACGGAGAGGAGGAAAACTCAGCCAGACGTCAAAGGACGAAAGGGAGACTCACGTTTATCGACACCAACGGAGAGGAGGAAAACTTCAACCAGACGTCATAGGACGAAAGGGAGACTCACGTTTATCGACACCAACGGAGAGGAGGAAAATTCAGCCAGACGTCATAGGACGAAAGGGAGACTCACGTTTATCGACACCAACGGAGAGGAGGAAAACTTCAACCAGACGTCATAGGACGAGAGGTAGACTCACGTTTATCGACACCAACGGAGAGGAGGAAAACTTCACCAGACGTCATAGGACGAAAGGTAGACTCACGTTTATCGACACCAACGGAGAGGAGGAAAACTTCAACCAGACGTCATAGGACGAGAGGTAGACTCACGTTTATCGACACCAACGGAGAGGAGGAAAACTCAGCCAGACGTCATAGGACGAAAGGGAGACTCACGTTTATCGACACCAACGGAGAGGAGGAAAACTCCAACCAGACGTCATAGGACGAGAGGTAGACTCACGTTTATCGACACCAACGGAGAGGAGGAATACTTCACTAGGGAAGGGAGGGCGACGTTATGAACATCGAAAGAGGATGTTTACCGACATCAAAAGAAAACCAGACACTTACGCATGACTGGAAATCACCGAAGGATGGTGTTTACCGACACCAAAGAAGACCAGACACTTACGCATGACCGAAGGATGGTGTTTACCGACACCAAAGAAGACCAGACACTTACGCATGACTGGAAATCACCGACGGATGGTGTTTACCGACACCAAAGAAGACCAGACACTTACGCATGACTGGAAATCACCGAAGGATGGTGTTTACCGACACCAAAGAAGACCAGACACTTACGCATGACTGGAAATCACCGACGGATGGTGTTTACCGACACCAAAGAAGACCAGACACTTACGCATGACTGGAAATCACCGACGGATGGTGTTTACCGACACCAAAGAAACAACACACGCGGGTGCTGACGGGATACTGACATCCACAAGATGGCATGGCAAGGCTGAACACTTGCAGGGGGTCTCACTGGGGAACAAGGTCACGACAGCGAGCAAACAGGAAGGAACACCAAGGATACCGGGTTGTAGGTATGAAACGGGTGACCGACCAAACGTGAATTGGTTTGTGTTCTAAAACACTCAACATCCTGAAGAGGGCTAGAAAAGCAGTCTTGTTAGAGGATGAACATTCGATTCCACAAGGAATACGAATCTTACTCTGCTGGAGATAACAATCGAAGCATTGACCAAAGAGTGCATGAGATATATTATCTATAGCCGTCAAAACGTAGATAATACACTCGCATGGAAGATTATCCATAACCGGGTTGTAGGTTGTTAAATGAATAATCGACCGACAAGAAAGGCATCGGTACCAGGACTAGGTATGCAAAGATGACCAATCAAAAGAGGATAAAGTTGCTAACTCGGAGCAAGTATCCAAAAAGAAAGGGCAGACCCAATGGGGACAATACTGCTTGATCAAGGCAAGTATCCAAAGGGGAAAAGAATACCAATACCGCAAACCGAATATCGATAACTGCAAAGAGGGGATTACATCTACCGGTTTGTAGGCAGAAAACCACGGAAAAGTAACCAGTCATCGATAGGATGAGCACAAAGGGTTAACTCCAACAAGGGGAGGAATGTGGGATTTTACAACTACCAGCTAGTGGGTAGAAAACCACAAAGATAGGACTTACAGCTACCGGTTTGTAGGTAGAGGCCAACGAACCATATCCGCCAGGGGATGAAAGTGGGATTTTACAACTACCGGCTTGTAGGTAGAAAACCACGATGATAGGACTTACAACTACCGGTTTGTAGGTAGAGGCCCACGAACCATATCCGCCAGGGGATGAAAGTGGGATTTTACAACTACCAGCTAGTGGGTAGAAAACCACAAAGATAGGACTTACAACTACCGGTTTGTAGGTAGAGGCCAAAAATTCCGCTGAGGGTGAAATGAATGAGTGCCGGTTAGTGAGCGACTATTCATTTATGCCCCAGGGAAGCACAAGAGACAGTCAACGGGTAGCCATTTAGGATCGATCCAAAAAGGCAGACTGAAACAAGACTCATCCTAATGAGGAAAGAACTCAATAGGGAAAACCCATCCCGTGTAGGGAGGGAACGGAAGCAACCGTCATCCACGAGGATGTATCTCAGTGGGGAAATGGAAAGAAAGGATAGACACTTTCTGCTTAAGGGGTTGGCTCTACATGGAGAGATCAGACACACCCATATCTGCTAGAGGAAAATCTACTGGAGAGATTCTGTATTACCAAATAGCAAGAGGTAACAATCAACAGATACCCGGCAACAGCTGCAACATGAGTATCCAAATGCTATGATTATGCATGTATGCATTCTACCTAAAATGTATGATGAATGCTGACAAACAGACATGCTCAACACGCGGGTCCAGGGATCAACCACCCAGTACCACTCATCCGGAGGGAAAACCAAAGTCATCATCCTGCAGGGGAGGAAGAGCCACAAGAGGCTTCCGGAGGGATCGTCGGTTACGACCGGAGAACAGAGTTCAACATACAGGCGTACGTGCCACAACAACTCGTGATGAAAATCAGAGATACCGAGAAGCAACCAGATCTCTGATGAGGATACATAGGCATTGGTAAAGCTCATCCTGCCAACAACCCCGCTGGGGGATCTATCTGAGGGCATGACATAGTACTGGGATGTCAATTCACCGAATACTGAATCTTCCAAGAAAAGCACCCATGCTGGGGGAGAGAGGAAGACTACTCTGCTGGAGAGAGGAAAGTTAAAGTCTTCAGTAAACACTCTGCTTGGGGAACTGCCCCACAATAATGTCCGAAACAGCAAACTTGCTGGGGATGCCCCACGATAGGGCTCAAACAGCACTCTACTGGGGATTCCCCAAAATAGAGCTAACAGGGATTTGGAGGAAGAATCTGTACTGCCGGGAACATGAAGATGAACAACTTCAAACAACACTGCGTCGGGCAACTTCACTGAGGAGAGACCATACGAGGTTCTGCAGGACAAAGATACAGTCATGCTCGAGATACGAACAATTGTCTTACCTGTTGGTAATCATACCACCCCCGGGAGAGCACTGTGGGTCTCCTAAGTATTCTTCCATCATTGTGAATGTTCACTTTGTTTAAGAACAATTTTGTGAAAAATTTGTTTATTTTGAAAACAATGATACTTTATCAATTAAAACATGCAAAACGTTTGTTGAGTTGAAAAAAATAAGAGTGCAAATAATTGGATAAGAGCTCAAATTAATGTGATGGGATGGTAGTCTGCAAAGGGCAAGACTCCATAGATCTGTACAAGTTTGAAATCGGTGATATATATTGGAGAGGGCTACATTGAACATAATGACCTTTCCTCTACCATTCTGAATTTTCGATGTATTCAAAGCTTCAGTCGACGATGAATCGAGAATCCCTGACGGATGACAGATGTACAGCACAGTCTTGTCAAGATGCAGTTACTTGCCAAATCCCTAATTTTTGCCTAGATTGCCCCAGTGTGAGGTGCTCAATCTAGCGGGATGCAAATTCTTTTTTCAATGTCTCTAACTTTTGCCTGGATCGCCCTTTCGGGTTTTCAATCCACCGAGACGCTCCTTTTTGCCTAAGTCGCCCTTTGGGGTGTTCGACTTAGCGAGCTATTCTTTTTTTTTTTTGTTTAGGCGAAGTATTTCTTGACTGCATCAGAATTCACAGGACGAGTGAACTTCTTCATCCATTGATGTAAGTGTTAAAGCACTGCCCGAAGAGGCTCTCTTGAAAACGTATGGACGTTCTTAGCTTGTAAAGTCCACTTGCCCCTGGAATCGGACACGAAAGACAAGACTTTCTGGAGCACAAGGTCATTTTCTCAGAACTCGAGACTCGACCTTCTAGTCGAATGCTTTCGTCACTCTCTGCTGGTATAACTGACCATGACACCTGGCAGTTAATCTCTTCTTTTCGATCGAATTCAGCATCAGTCAACTTGGGACTTTGAGGGTGCTTTCTTTCTTTTGTTTCTTTGATTTCTTTTGATTTCTTTTGATTTGGATTTCTTTTGATTTCTTTTGATTTGGTTTTGCACCCTCCTCCTTCTTTTTCTTTTTTACTCTCCTTTTTTTTTTTATTTTGATTTTTTTTTTTGATGCCCCAGTTGGCTGTTCTGCTGATTCTCGAGATGCAGCTGAGTGATCTTCTTTTCTTGCTCAAGAAGTCGGGAAATCTCGTCGGGAATCCCTTCAACATCATCTTCGTCCGCTTCGAATACAGGGAATTCAAAATTGGGAGATGACGTCCGATCATTATGTTCAATGGGTTTGAGAAACAACCTGCATAATGATTTAGAGATGAAAAGCTTTTTGAAAAACAAACAAGACAATCGTTATGCAGATGAAAAGATTGCTTTTATTCTTGTTTTTTTTTTAGGTTTTTTGTGATCACCAATTTCATGCAAAAGTGAAAAGGGAAAACAATTGGAAAAACAAATGTTTTAACATGAATTTATTTGAATGAAAATATCATTGCACAAAATGTTGCCAACAATGTCATCACTTCTCCTTTTGGCATGGGAGAAGGGTTTTTAAACAAAGTGATTATTACTCTGACTTAATGAATAACTGTAGGAAAGCCCACAGTGACCCAATTGTGATAGATCCCACCAGGGATGACAACTGTCAGTATTTCTTGCATTAGCAGCTTCTGCTTTCTGAACAACCCTTCTGAAGAAAAAGTCGGCGCCAGCCCAGGACTTGTTATCTTCAAACTTGATTAGCATTGGGACCTAAGTCCTCCAAGATCAGAATGCCTGACCTCACAAGGTCTTGAACCTTCATCTTCAGCTGGAAACAACTGTCCACATCATGACCAGGAGCACCCGAATGATACACACAATGTTGTTCAGGCCTATACCACCATCGAGGGTTGACGGGTATGGGCGGCGGCTCTCTGGGAGTAATCAAGTTTCGCTCTATCAGAGTGGGATACAGTTCGGCGTAGGACATGGGGATTGGATCAAAAATGATCTTCTTCCTCTCATTACTTGTACCAGCTTGATTGTTAATGGGAGGCTGGTAAGCCTGCTGCTGAGGATGACGTTGTGGACGCTGATGCTGCTGAGCTGGTCTTCTCGGCTGTTGTTGTTGGGTTGCTGGAATAGTCACAGCGGCAGCTTGACGATATTGTCCTCTGTTCGCACTCCCTCGCCGGTACACAGCATTTGCTTCACTCTCTCCCCTTTTGGGTGCCCCAGAGTATAGCTTTTTAGAATTGGACGAGTTTGAGGAGCCGGGATCTTGTATCCTCCCTGCTTTGATAAGGCTCTCAGTTCTTTCTCCACAGACGACAACATCTGAAAAGCTACTGAACGGGCAACTTCCCAAACGGTCCATGAACACACCTTGCAGGGTTCCAATGAACATGTCAGTCAGCTCTCTCTCCAGCATAGGAGGTTGCACTCTGGCGGCTAGCTCACGCCACCTCTGGGCATACTCTTTGAAACTCTCCTTATCTTTCTGATACAAGCTCTGTAACTGAGTTCGGCTTGGCGCCATGTCCATGTTGTGCTTGTATTGCCTCAGAAAGGCCTCCCCCAAATCTTTCCAGCTTCTGACTGATTCTCGCTTCAGATCCATGTACCAGTCCAAAGATGCCCCAGATAGACTATCTTGGAAAAAGTACATCCACATTTTTTCATCGTCAGTGTAGGCAGAGATCTTCCTGAAATAAGCTTGCACATGGGTGCGAGGACAGGAGGTACCGTTGTACTTGTCGAAAGAAGGTGCTTTGAACTTGTATGGGATCTTTAACCCTTCCACCAGACCCATGTCGGTCACATCAAACCCAAGGGAGTTCTGGCATTCCATGGCTCGGATTTTCTCAGCAAGAGCATCCACTTTTCTATCCCTCTCTTCGGTTTTCACAACATCATAGTCCTCACTGAGGAGAGTAAACGTGTCCTCTTGTTTGTCAACAAGTGAAGCAGGACGATGAACTGGAATCCGGGTAGCTCTGACATTGACCTCTGCAGCAAGAGGTTGTCCATTGATTCTTATTCCTCTCAACTCTTCCCCGACGGCATAGTCGTTAGTGGGAGCAGCAACATTGATAGTCTCATGAGCGGGTGCAGCAACAGGGGAAGCACGGTTGGATGTTGGAATCACAACTTCCTGTCTCTGGGCTAAGGCACGCAGCTCCTCTTGCCCCTGAACGACCCCTTGCATCATGTTCATGAACTGGGCCATGTTCGCCCTCATCTCAGCTAGCTCAGTCTGAACTTGATCCATACTCCTCCTGATGATTGAGTCTAGTCGCGGTGCGGGCAGTGATCAACAATCCTGTCTCAGTCAAAACCCAAAGTGAGAAGTCACGTCCCCAAACATGTCTGTAATGCAAGGATGATATGTGTATGATATGCATATGCTGCGAATGCTATTTTATCATGAATGATCCTGACAAGGATATGAGTATGCGAGTTAACTTTTTTCATGCATTGCTATTTTTTGGAAAATAAACATGCTATGATGCAAATGATGCAACACGGCTGGCTGGTTGTGCAAACTCTGACTAGGTCGAAGCTTCAGTCAAAATCAGAACATAAATCCAACTTAAGGTCAACTGAAAACTGTTGTCTGAACTAGAGTCACCAACAGAACCAAGTCAGCAACAGAACCGAGTCACCAACGGTACCTGTAATGAAATAACCCTTCCCCACTCACGGGTGTAGTCTAGGCCAGGGTAAAGCTGAGAGAAACGCAGCATAAATAACCTTTCGCAGAAATACTATCATATACACACCCGAAGTATGTAACGACAGTATCCCACCAGGGTCTGAACTGCTCGTGATATCAATGTTCCGCTAAGTGGCGCCATACCACCCGCTTCCCATGAATCGATCTATTCCTAATCATCCTAGATTTTCACTCATGGTCTGGTTATTGGACCTTTTACCTCAACTGACTCCCCCCCACACAGAGAAAAACAGACAGCCAGCCAGTAATGAATAATGAATATGAATGCAAACATCAATGCACACAATCAATGCAAACAAATAAATGTACATATATACAATGAATGCAATAAAATACAATAAGCAGAAAGCAACCAAAACCCTAATCCTAGAGAGCGCTAGGAGAGACTCACTCAGGGAAGATGGACCAGCATAGGTCAACTTCTGATTTGTCCCCAGCAGAGTCGCCAGCTGTCGCATTACGCGAAAAACCGGCGGGAAAAGAAAGAAACAACAGAGCCGCCACCGTGCGTTATTTATCCCAAAAGAGGGAAAGGAAACGCTCGAAGTAAACCTAGGAAAGAACATGGTCTCGCGACCAAAGAGAATGGGTTCGGGAGTCGGTTATGCGAAGGGAAGGTATTAGCACCCCTACGCATCCGTAGTACTCTACGGGATCCACGCACTAAAGGAAGGAAAATGGTTGCTAAAACACTGCTCAAACACACACACACTGGCTGAAAGAGACAAAAGAGACTGACTGAAACTGACTCGGCAGGATATCGTATCCTGGGCCTACTTAGTCTATCAGGCATAGACATCAGAGTCGAAGTAGTTCGGACTGGGGGAAACGACACATGCTCGCTAGGATATCGCATCCTATGCATACGTATCTTCTCGGACGAGAGAAGAATCAGAGCATTCGTAGCTCGGCTGACACGCACACAAACAAACAAGACACAGGCAAACGTGGAGCCCGACTGCCAATCACTGGACTTATGTCAGCATCCGAACCAAAACGCACACACTGGAACCCGAATGCCACTCGATGGACTTACGTCAGCTTCCAAGCACACAACAACACAACAAGTTAATAGGGAGTCGGGGACTCGAGCCTATAACTGTCAAGCAACACACTCAAACAAACAGACAACAGATTGCTAAGGAGTCAGGCACTCGAGCCTAGCAACTGTCAAACGACACACACAAGAAGAAAAAGAAGGGCGCCCGGAGAGACCAGCTCAATCTCCTGCCTACATACTTCATCTGGTGTGAAGATCAGGGCGATGTAGTTCCCCTACGCAGGGACAAGGATCTAGCCTAACCAGATAACAGAGGGAGATACAACTCTAGGGAGACTACGACTCGAGCCTAGATGTTGTCATGCAAAATCAACCCTAAGTTATGGTTTCTAGCTAAATGGCACAAGGGCCAACCTATCTTAAACAGACACAGGAAAAAGCAAGGTCTCGATTGCAACAAGAGCAAGAGAAAGGGAATATCTCAATCACAACAGGGGTGAGAGAAAAGAATCGCAACGAGGGCGAAAGCAAACAAGGATTAGTTGTTAGTCAAACTCGGCAAGACATCGCGTCTCGTGCCTACGTATCTCACCTGAACGTGAGAATCAGAGTTGCCGTAGTTCGGAAAAACAGCTCTAAGCATGGCTCACACAGGAGGTAAGCCACACAGACCTGACTTGCACAGGAAGCAAGTCAAGCACAACCTACCTTGCACAAGGGCAAGTCCAAACTACACCTAAAGAGGCAAAGCAAACAGGCAATCACAGGAAGCACACTCTATATGCATACAAGAGGCTCACACAAGGTTAGGCACTAGGGCCAACTGGAATGGGGTAAGTGTGCTCTTAACCTTGCCATTGAGAGGCTAAGGTGAAGCAGATGAAAGGATGAAGTGAGGATGAGACCTCACAGCTCTTATCCCTGGCCAGGGAGAGCTAATAGACAAATGAGCATGGGTCCAGAAAGTGGGAACCCTTCTATACTCGAAGACTCTGACACTGTACACTTTGTACAAGATCTTGGGTTTGTACCCCAATGCATCAACACACAGCAGTGTGAGCAGAGGGATGACACAACAAGAGTAGTGGGGGATAGATTGCATATCCCTACCTTCCACCAATTGCCTTACTTGAAGGACTTTTCCTGCTTGGGACAATTTTAAACACACACAAGCATGGCCTCTTAAGGAGGACTTCAGACAGTTTGCCCGGCCAAATAACAGACCGGGTCTCCAGACTACATGAAGTAAAAGAGATTATACCTCAAGCAAGTTGCTAAAAAGCAAAGCAAATCAAGTTCAGAGAACTTAAGCAACTAAAGTACCTGAAAAAGTCAAAACAATCAGCAAACAGTTCAAAAGTTTAAATCAAAAGGAATTGGTAAACAGTCAACACAGATGGTCAACTGTGCAAGGCACAAGACTCAAACACATGAGTCAAACCTACAAAACAAAGGTTAGCATATAATAAACAATCAAGTTCAAACAAGTTTGAATGATCTTGGAGGCATTGGTGCTTAACCTGAAACAGGAACTCAATTGTAAGCTCAAAAGACCACTAGGACTAGCCTAGGGTCAAGGAGGAAAGAAAAAGTCAAAACAGCAAAGAAAAGTCAACCAAAGTCAAGGTCAAACATTTAAGAAGCTATCCCAATTGGATTCACAATCTCATCATGCATCATCATCAACTCATAAGCAAAAGAAGGCAAGGCATGGCAAATGAAAGCACAAAAAAGTCAACAGAATGACTTGCATCAAAAGTCAACTCAAACAATTTCAAAAATTATCAAATAAATCACATTCAATCCTAACATCTAGCATGGCAAGCATGTCAAATTTCATTGCATTTGGATGAGAGGAAGGCAGTCAATTAAAATCAAGAAGTCAAACCAAATTCAAGCATGCACAATGAAGGTCAACAAACATGGGTCAACTTCAAAAAATCATATCAAATTGAAAACAGACGAGAAATGAATGAGATTAACACCAATGCAAAGCTCAAGATGTCTAGTTATCACATATGAAATTTCATGATCATACAATATGGTATGAGAATTTCCCAAATGATATGGCAAGGTATGTCACATAAAGTCAACAATTGACTAGGCAGGGAAGAAAATTCTCAAATAAATGGAAAACAGCACAATTAATTCCAGGAAAAATCACACATGAACTAGACATGTAAGGGAGGGATCATGCAAAATTTGGGGTCATTTGGATATAAGGAAGCAAGTTAACAAAATTCCTGAAAATGCACATTCATGTTGTAACACCAAATGTAACACCTAACTTCAAAAACTCAAAGCTCACACACCACATATGATAAATGCACAAACTTTATACCAAAACAAAGGTGAATGAGTGTAGATTATGCTCAAAAAAATTCAGGGTCATTGGATGCAACATGATCATTTCATAAAAGGAATGGCCAAAGGTGTCAAATAAGCATACATGATAAAAACCCTAAAGCCAATTAAAATCCAGCCAGCCAAAAATTCAATAAAAATCATGATTAAATAATAGACATTCTTGTGAAGATAATGGAAAAAATCTCATGATTTTTGGAGTTGAAATGAATTAAAAATGGATTTTGGAAGATTGATGAATATTTGAAGCAAACATGAACAAATAAAATGAAGGAATGGTCAAACAAGGGTCAACAGTGGCAATTTTGTAAATAAGCGTGTCACTTATCAAAACTCTGCGTTTTGACATGGAGAACGAAATGTTCTCATTGGCTGATGGCCAATGGAACAGTGCAGATGGCCAATCGAATGTTCAAGTTCTGGGTTCATAAACCCTAGGGTTTAACAACAGCCATGGCATTTTCAAGCATCGATCATGAACAACAACAACACCCAGCATCAACAATTAATCATGGCAAGGAAGTACTATCATCATGCAACATCAAATGACAACAAGACAAACATAGGTTCTTGCGAATTTTCTGGGCAGGACAAGGGGTTTAAACAGCAGGGTATCATCATCATCATGCAAAATCATCAAGAACAATCATGCCCAGAAAATGAAACTACACCCACCAACATGACAAACAAACATCACTCATGCATATTCCAACAGCCATAATCATCAAATCGAGCTAAAGCAAAAGAATCATACAAAAACAACTTTGCACATGACACTTTAACATCAGATTTCTTCCACATCTCTTAATCATTTTAAGCAAGGCATGGTTTAAAAGAACTAGCATTCAAAGACCTTCATTAAACATGGCATAGCTTTGAAAAATAAAGGATTCGAAGAAATACCAAATTGAAGAGCAGTGGAAGATTCTGGTGTTTTCTGCTTGCAAATGTTTGATACAGATGAACACAAAGACCTCAAATGTTGTATGGATGAAGCTGCTTGGCTCGAGGTAGCTTGGTTTGGCTCTAATCTTGAGCTGCCATGGATGACACCTTGAGGAAACAGTCGAGAGATGGAACTTCCAGCAGGGTTTTGATGGTGAAAATGAGCTCAATATGTTGTCCAGGTGAAGAAAGAATCATGGGTTGCTCGGGTTCTTTGAAGGGTTGGTCAGAAATCCCAAATGTGCAAAATTGCAAGATGAGAGAATGGGAGTGTTTTGATCGTGTATGGCTGCTGCTAGGGTTGTGAATTGACAGAAAATTCACTTATATTTGTCTGCTTAAGCTTGCCTAATAACATGCTAATCCAAGTTTAACTTAATGAACCATTTGCAAAAAAAATGCTAAGTTTGGTCATATGGAAAGTGGAGGTGTAGTGCTGTCACGAAATGGGCCTCAAACAGGCTGCCAATGACCTATAATTCATCTGTTTTAAGTTGCCAATGGAGTGCTGAACTTGCTTTGCTCTTATGAATCCATATTGCTAAATTTGCCAATTTTGCACCTATGCACAAAATGGTGATATGATGAAAGTATGAGCATGATTTTAAGCTTGGAACATGTTGCAAATACCATATGAAACAAATCTCAATTGGCCAAATGGTGTGAAAATCAATAATTCAAAAAGTCAATGGTTGGTCAAACTTGATTTTTAAATGAAATAGGTCAAAAAATGCCATTTTGATTGGCAAGGTTTTGGTACATGATGTTTATATTTTTGGAAAGAGGAGGAAAAATGTGGTTTGTAGGAAAAAACCCCACCAAATTTGGCCTTATGGTTCATGAGATATGGCTCTTTGAAGTTCACAAATTTTTGAAATTGAATTGATCATATCTTGACAACCATACATGGGATTTGAGAGTTCTTGGACTTTTTGAAAATGGGAGGACAAGATCTTCAACTTTCATGTTGGGCAAAAATTCATTTGAAGCTTGTATCATGATGCAAGTTGAGGATCAAGAAGTTTCCATTTTTGGCAGTTAAAATTACAGGTCCAGTTTCTATTTTGGGAAATTTTCTGATTGGCTTCAAATTCTTCCATGATGTTGATTGCCATGATATATGAGGCCTATTAGGACATGAATAAGCTCTCTCAAACCATTTCCATCCATCAAAACCATAGAATCAACCACAGTTGACCAACTTTGACTTTTCTAGGGTTTTGGACTGTCTGTGCATGAACTGATGAATTCCAAACCCTAACTCCTTGAGACCTTGACTTCAAATGATGTCCCATGTTGTATGGACTCTTGATTATTGATCATGGTGCCCAAATTCCACAAGAATGGCCACCATCCACTGCTTTGACTGACTGTTGACTATCCTTGACTTTTTAGGGTTTTTGACTGTCTGTGCATGACTTGATGACTTCTGAACATCCAACCCTTGACTTAAACACTTCAAATGGGCCCTCTAGTCATGTGAACTTGATGAACAAACCCTAGGGCCTTGGCTCCTTGAGAAACACCTTTGCTTGATTGGTTGACTGATCTCCTGATCAGTTTGACCTAATTCTTGACTTGCTTGCTCTTGAGGCAACTGGGGACAATGCAATGCTATGCAATGGACCAGGATATGCTATGACCTAATATGAAAATGTATGTACAATGATAGGTGCAAATTTGAGGTGCTACAGGCCTTTCTCTATGTGGGGAATCGACATGATCGGTATGATTGAGCCGAAAGCGTCCAACGGACACAGGTTTATTCTCGTAGCAATTGATTACTTCACCAAATGGGTTGAAGCCGCTTCGTACGCGAATGTAACCAGGCAGGTGGTTGTGAAGTTTATCAAGAACCAGCTGATTTGCCGTTATGGTGTGCCAGAGAGGATCATTACTGATAATGGATCTAATCTGAATAATAAGATGATGGATGAGTTGTGCGTTGAATTCAAGATTGCACACCATAATTCCTCTCCCTACAGACCTAAGATGAATGGGGCTGTTGAAACTGCTAATAAGAATATCAAGAAGATTATCCAGAAGATGACTGTCACGTACAAAGATTGGCATGAGATGCTGCCATTTGCTTTGCATGGATATCGTACGTCTGTACGCACTTCAACAGGGGCAACCCCTTTCTCTCTTGTTTATGGCATGGAGGCTGTTCTCCCAGTAGAGGTGGAGATCCCATCAATAAGAGTCTTGATGGAAGCCAAGTTGACTGATACTGAATGGATTCAGAGTCGTTATGACCAATTGAATTTGATTGAAGAGAAGCGGTTAACTGCCATGTGTCATGGTCAGTTATATCAGTAGAGAATGAAGAAAGCATTCGATAAGAAGGTCAAGCCTCGTGTGTTCCGAGAGGGTGACCTCGTGCTCAAGAAAGTTTTGTCTTTCGGGCCCGATTCCAGGGGCAAGTGGACTCCAAACTACGAGGGTCCATATGTTGTTAAGAGAGCCTTTTCAGGCGGAGCTTTGATGCTTACAACAATGGATGGGGAGGATTTCACTCGTCCTGTGAATTCAGATGCAATCAAGAAATACTTTGCCTAAAAAAAATGTATATGCAAATGAAAAAAAAAACGGAACAGCTCGCTAAGTTGAAAACCCGAAAGGGCGGCTTAGGCAAAAATGAGCGTCTCGGTGGAGAACCTGCAAGGGTAATCCAGGCAAAAATTAGAGACTTGGAAAAAAAAGAATATTTGCACCCCGCTAGATGGAGTACCTCACCCTGGGGCAATCTAGGCAAAAATTAGGGATTTGGCAAGTAACTGCATCCTGACAAGACTTTCTGTTTCACCAGCTGTCATTTCGTCAAAGGATTCCCGATTCGTCGTCAACTGAAGTTTCGAATACATCGAGATTCAAATTGGTAGAGAAAGGATCATTATGTTCAATGTAGCCCTCTTCCAATATATATCACTGATTTCAAATTTGTACAGATCTATAGAGTCTTGCTATTTGCAGGCTACCATTCCATCAAATCAATTTGAGCTTTTTATCCAATTATTTGCGCTCTTATTTGTTTCAATTCAACAAATGTTTTGCATGTTTTAATTGATAAAATGTCATTGTTTAAACGAACAGATTTTTCAAAATTGTTGTTTTAAACAAAGTGAATATTCACAATGTTGAAAGGATACTCAAGAATATCTCAGTGCTCTCCCGAGGATGGCATGATCTCCAACAGGTAAGACATTTGTTCATATTCCTGGTTTGGTTGTATTTTCTTTCTCCAGATCTTTGTTGGGGTTGTTCCTCAAGCAGAGTTGTTGGTAGGGTTTTCCCCCAAAGCAGAGTGTTGTTGAAGACTTCGTTTTCTCCAGCAGCAGTCTTCCCCAGCTAGGTGCTCTCCTTGTGGAAGATTCGACGGTTGATGGTTTGTCATCCTGGTGATCCGTCACTTTCTCCAGTGGGTCGACATCCCCAGACTTTGTTTGTCTCCTCATCACAGTCGCGAGCAGAGTTGTTGTCACTCTCCCCAGCGCAGTTGCCAGTAGAGTTGTTGCTTTCTCTCTATCAGAGTGTTTGTTCTCCTCGGCAGAGCAGGATTTATTTTCCTACTCTGTGGTTGATTGGGTTGATATCCCAGTTTTGCCTGTTGAATACTCCTTCAATCCCCAGTATGGTCGGATGATGGCTCTATCATCCAGAGATCGGATTGATTTCCTGATTGCTTTTGATCCTCAGTAGAGTGGCTTTTGTTGCAAAATCTACCGATGTGATCCGTCAGATGTGTGTTCTCCCCAAGTAGAGTGGTTGTTGCCGAAGCTACTTGTGTGATATGTCCTCCCTCAGTGGGTTGTTCCCCAAGAGAGTAGCTGACAGTTTTGTTCCCCCAGTAGATTTGCGTATGCAATTAGATTCTACTTGGATGATGTTTTTCTCCTTCAGTGGGTTATTCCCCGGAGTTGTTTGGAGTTGCAGAACTCTTTGTTTCTCAGTTGATGTTGAGATCCCCTGCGGATCTTCGAGATTTTCTCTTGTTCCCCAACAGATTCGTCTTGGTGGCTGTTTTGCCCGTTGTGGCTGTTTTGCCGGTTGCTTGTAATTTATCCCCAGCGGGTCTTCTTTCATTTACCCTTGTGTTGGTAATGTTGTTGTTCCCTTTGATTGGTCATCTTTATATACCTAGTTTGGTATCCCGATGCCTTTCTTTTCGGTCGATTTATCCTTTATTAACCCAATAACCGGTTGTGGATAATCTTCCATGCGAGTATGTTATTCACGGTCTGCCGGTAATGGATAATATATCTCATGTACTCTTCAGTCGAGGCCTTTCGTGTTTCCCTGGTCGAGTAAGATTCGTTTTTTCCCTTTGTGGAATCGAATATTCTTTGTTGTTGGATAATTGCCGGATGCTTGCAATTTATCCCTTTGAGTTATCTTTCGTTTACCCGGTTGCTTGGTATCGATTGTCTCTCTTCTTGGTTAGTCACCTATTATATACTTCGGTATCTCTGGTGTCTTTTCCTTTCGAGTATATTATTCACGGTCTGCCGGTAATGAATAGTATATCTCATGCGCTCTTTAGTTGGAATCCTTTGTTGATTTTCCCCAGCTGAGCAAGATTCGTATTCTTTGTAGAATCGAATATCCATCCTTTAACCAGTTTGTGTTTCGGATGATAAGTGTTTTGGCATATATACCAATTCACATGTTCGGTAGATCACCTATTATATGCTTCGGTATCTCTGGTGTTTCTTACCATGCGAGTTTATTATCTACGTTCTGACGGTAATAGATAATATATCTCATGCGAGTATTCTTATCCACGGTCTGCCGGTAATGGATATTATATCTCATGCACTCTTTGGGTTTGTGTCCCCAGTTGAGTAAGGTTCGTTTTCCCGTTGTGGATTCGGATGTCCATCCTGTAAGTCGATTTGCTTCTTCAAGCCCTCCTTTCGGATGATGAGTGTTTTGGCATATATACCCATTCACGCTTTGGTCGGTCACCTATTATATACTTCGGTATCCCTGGTGTTCCTTCCCCTTCTGCTCCCTATTATGACCTTTGGTCCCTTGTGGAGTCAGATTTTCCTGAGTTTATGTACCTTTTCCAGGTCTTTCTCAGATGTTTGGTTGATTGATATCTCGCACGTTTATACCGGTCTTAGATATTCATTCTTCCTGAGTTTGTTGCCCTTATACCGGTAACACCTCAATTCTTTGGTGCTTCCCCAGTGGAGTTTCCTGTTGCTTCTCCCCAGGAGTCAGCTTGTATCTTTTCGATGGATGTGTTCTCCTTTGGAATCTTCTTTTCCCCAGTGTGTGTCCTTCACTCCCCAGTGAGGTCTCCAGTCTGATTTCTGTTATTCCCTAATCAGAGTCGTGTCTTGTTCACGCTGTGTCAGTTTTGTTTTCCCCAACTCAGAGTCGTGTCCTGCTCACGCATTCTTTTTCTTTTACTATCCCCAACAAGAGTCTTGTTAGAGTCTCTGTTCCTGGTGAGTGTATTACTCCGATGGATCGTCTTTTCTTCTGTGTGAATCATATTCCCCACAGAGTTTGTGTCTTTTGCATGCATACATTTGCATCATGAGGTCTCTTAGGGACCAAAATTTGTCTCATTACTGTTATTTAAGCCCATTCTACCGCGTCGAGATGAAGATTTCTAAACTTCACTTCTCCGGCTAGAATGACCTTAAATAGGGGCATCTGTAAGACCCCAATTTTGTCCCTAAGATCCCTCATAGCATCATATCATACCATATCATTGCCTCAAGGATCTTTGTGCACCTTTGCTTCCCTCCTAGTGGGTGGGTTATCTTGTGAGTGTGGTTCTTGATCACCAAGCATGTATTGCATTTGTATATCATTGCTTTTCATTTGTTTACTAACCAAAAGTACAAAAATATTGTCATCTAACCATGTTACTTGCAGATGAAGCAAGCTAGGTCAAATCAGTCAAAAACAGCCATTGAGCAATAGATGGTGGCCATTCTTGAAGAATTTGGGCCCCATGATCATTCATAAGAAGTTCATTTGAGTTGTGATATCATTTTGAATCAAGATCTCAAGGGGTAGGGGCTTGGAATTCATCAGAACATGGTTCAGTCAACCAAAACCCTAGCAAAGTCAACTGTGGTCAACTGTGCATTTAATCAGGGATTTGATGGTGGGAATTGGTTTGAGAGGTCTCATTCATGTCCATATAAGCCTCATATAACATGTCAAACATCATCATTGAAGAATTTGAGGTCAGGTGAAAAGTTTCCAAAAATAGTAAGTTGACCTGTAATTGGAAATTGCCAAAAATGGAAAGTTCTTCTCCTCAAAATTACTTCATCATACAAGCTTCAAATGAATTTTTGTCCAACATGAAAGTTGAAGATCTTGTTCTCCCATTTTCAAAAAGTCCAAGAACACTCATTTCTCATGTGTGGTTGGCAAGTTATGATCAAATCATTCTCAAGAATTTTTGAACTTCAAAGTGGCATAACTCTTGAACCATTTGGCCAAATTGAGTGAGGTTTTTTGCTACAAGTCACATTTGACATGCTCTATCCAAATCCTTCATCACATTTCATCAAAAATCATCCAATCAAAATGCCCTTTTTTCAAGTGACTTGAATTAAAAATGGGAGGGGTAAAAAGTGACTTTTCATTTTAAGCCTTTTCCACACATTCTACCAATTACACTTGATTAAAAATAGTATTTGGAGTTTGCTGAGCCCAATTTTCGCACTGTAGCATGCCATGCACATGCAACATGAGTGATTTTACCAATTGTCGAAAACACCTCCATTTGAGCTAATTGCATTTACCATTCCATTAACCATGTTTAGGCATTGTTAATTAGGAGTATATATGGCCTGTTTCTGACTGAAAACCCTAGCGACAATTTACAAAACTGAGATCTGAACTTTTTCTCTCAAAAACTCTCAATTCTTCACTTGGATTTTTTCTGAAAAATCTGCAAAGAACTCGTGCCCTTGTTCATTGATTCATCACTTGCCATCATTCTTGAAGCTTTTGCAAGCATATTTCCACAACTGTAGAGCTCTTTCCTAGCACTGTTCCATTGAATATCATCCATGGCAGTTGGACTTTCGAGCTGGAATTGAAGCAACTGAACCTTCAATACTCCTCCATTCATCTCCTAGAGCATCATTGAGCTGCTGTTTCTACCTTCCAAGGCCAAATAACCACGAATCAACATTGTTCTTCAAATCAGGTAAATTTTCGAACCTTGCCAATGATGAAATCATGATATGCTTATTATAGATCTTTCCATGCTGGTTGTAATGAGCTTTGAATCGTGGAATATTGTTGAGTATTAAGGGAGATACACTGATTTAAAGTTTGGTTATCAAATGTTGTGTTGCTTATTTCTTCCATGATAGTTTGAATTAGGGTTAATGAGTGTTGGATTGTTGATGTACACTGTGAGATGAGTTGAATGGTGTATCCATTTCCAAAATCTGGGACAAAAAGTTCATCACGATGATGAACATGATGAAGGTCGTATGAACCCTAAATTCTCCAACCCAGAATCGTGTTTGATCCATTAGAATTGTTTCTGCATGCATTTCGTGTTTCCCATGGCCATGCACCAATCAGAACAGGACACGTCCTTAAGTGAAACGCGGCGTTTCACTTAAGTGGCCAGTTAATTACAAAAATGCCATTGTCCGTGTTATATTTCATTTAAATCATTTCTTTTTTCAATTTTTATTTCAATTGGTATGCCAATCTTAGAAAATTCATAACTCTGCCAATACTTATCCAAATAACATGGGATTTTTTGTGAAATGTTCCTCATGATATCTAGTTTCTTATGGTGTTTTTTTTCAGAATTTTTGCACGTGTAGATTTTAAAAATGCCTAGGGTTTGTTCATGTGTGTCCAATTTGTGTATGCCATGCCATTTTGCTTGTGAAATGATGATACCTAATCCAATGAGGCTGAAATTTTTTGTGCTTAAACTAGACATGTTCATGGTCATTTTGGTGTAGAGTTTGTGATTTTATCATTGCTGGTTGATGAGATATGATTTTTTGAATAGAGGTGTGACAATTTGTGTCACACCATTCATGTCCAACTTTTTGATTTTTGTTACCATGCTTATTGAACTCAAAATGGTCTAGATTTTTGCATAAAGATACTTGTGAAGGTTGAGAATGCTTGTGAATTTTCCTGGAATTTTTGAATGCATTTCCCATTTGTTTGATAATTTCTCCCCTGTTTGACCAATTGTTGACTTCTTGTGAGACATGTTTTCATTTGATTTGGGAAATCCTCATGCATTATTGGATGGATCTAAAATTTGGCATGTGCATTGTAGACATCTTGAGGTATATCGTGGCTTTGGTCCCATTCATTTATCATGTTTTATCACTGTTTTATGATTGGTTGAAGTTGATGCATGTTTTGATGCTTTGTATGAGCTTGCTTGAGTTTTCCTTGACTTTTTGAATTTCAATGACCTACTTCCTTTGATCCAAATGAGCTGAAATTTGGTATGCTTATCATATTGTGGATTATGTTTGATCATGAATTATTTGAGGATTTATTGAAATGTTTGTGATTGGATTTGAGTTGAGTCTTTCTGTTGACTTCTTTGAGGTTCTATATGACATGCTTTGACCTAATTTGTTTGTGAAATGATAATGATGAATGATATGAATGTGAAACCACTTGGGTTTGTTTCTTAATTGTTTGAACTTGATTTTGGATATCTTTCACTTGCTGTTTTGGATTTTTTATCTCCTTTTGACCCTAGGCTTGTCCTAGTGGTCTTGTTGCTCATGTTTGAGTTTGTTTTTTCAGGTTAAGAAGCAAATGCTTTAAGGAGATTAATGCAAGTTGATTGAGTTTGATTGATTGTCATGAACTAACTTGTTTGTTTTGTAGGATACTTAGCTCATATGCTTTGAGCTTTGTGCTTTGCGCATGGGATCGATTGTGTTGACTGTTGATCCTTATCTTATATTGGTTTTGAATTTGAGTTGCATACTGATTATGTTTGATTGGTTTCAGGTACCATTAGTTGCTAATAGTTCTTTGAGAACTTGCATTGCTTTTCTTGATAGCATTTGCATTGAGGTATAGCACCTTCTTCTTCATGTAGTCTGGAAGACCTGGCCTGTTACTTGGCCAGGCAACTGTCTGAAGTCCTCCTTAAGAGGCAATGTTTGTGCTTGTTTACTTTTGTCCCAAGCAGGAAAAGTCCTTTGAATAAGGCAATTGGTAGAACCCAAGAGATATGTAACCTATCTCCTACTATTCTGTGTGTCACTCACCTTGCTCACACCACATGTGTTGATGCATAGTGAGTAAAAGCCCAAGATCAATCGAGTCAATAATCTGTGGAGAGAGTTCCTACTTTCTGAACTCCCACACCTTCTATCATTTGAAGCTCTCCCTGACCAGGGATAAGAGCATGAGGCACACCCCTCATATCCTTTCATCTGCTTCACCTTGGCTCTCAATGTCAAGGTTAAGAGCACCATTAACCCTATTCCAGTTGGCTTCAATGCCTAACCCTTTGTATGAGCCTGATGCTTGGTTATAGAGTGTGCTAAATGACTTTGGTTGATTGATTACTTAGTTCATTTGTACATGTCTGCTTGCATGCTTTGTGCATTTATCATCAATTGCTCATTAGTGCATGATCATTTCATTTGTCTTTGTGTCATATCTTTGTTGTTTGCCCATTGAGGACAATTGTAAGACCATTCATTGGCCATTGTTCCTATGATATGGAAGTGAGTATAAGACCATTTTAGTGGCCACTCATCTTCTCTTTGCTTGATGCATTTGTTTGTTGTATGTGAGGATGCAATTGTAAGTCCATGTAATTTGGCATTTGTTTTCCTATGATCATATGTTGGAGGTTAGAGTAAGCCCAGATAGATTGGCATCTGACATCCAAGTGTTTGCTTTGTTATGTTGGAGATTGGTATAAGTCCAGATAGATTGGCATCCAGTATCCACTTTTTATTTCTTTGTTGAGGAGATTGGTATTAGTCCATAGAGTGGCCTCTGATATCCAGTTTTGTTTTAGGAGATTGGTATAAGTCCAGTGATTGGCATCCGGTATCCGCTTTGGTTGACTTTCTTCTTTTGCTTTGCTTGTTTGTTATTGCTCATTGCCTATTCCAAAGGACACACTTGAATCATCTTCTATATGATTTCAAGAGGTGAACCCTTTCTAGGAAGTTTTACACTCCATCTTCATCCATTCATCCCTCTTTGTCCTAAACCTTTTCACACATTGCCTTCAAAACTTGAGATAAATATTGTGCAAACATCTTCATGCTTTCAAATTAGAAACCTGGACCCTAAGTCCTTGACTTTTCAAACTCCATTTCATAATACTTCTTTGAATCAATCTTAATCATACTCTGACCCTCCTTTTGTGAATAATCATAATCAATTAACTCCACCCATTCAATTGTTTTGTGGCTTTGTCCTTTCTTACTGAGTTTTCATACATTAGCCATAGGTTTGATTTATCCTAATTGGTTGATGCTAATCTCACCTATTTGTCCTTAGTTGATTGAATTGTAAGTCTTCCTTGCTTATTATAGGGTTAACCCCTCACTAGCAAGTTGAAGCTTTTCTCACATGGTGGACTTGTTGTTTCATAAGGTTGAGTTTTCTCCTGTGGATAACGTAAGACCTTAGGGCTTGTGTTTATAATTGAATCCACTAACTTTTGGAAATCTTTTAGCCGAACTACGGCGTTTTGATCCTTTACCTTTTATGGAAAGGTACGTAGGCAACGGGTTCATCCGTTCAAACACAAAAACAATAAAAATTGTATATTCTTTTCTCATCATCCCATTCATGTTTGCACAATAAATATTTCATAACAAATAACAATTCAGTACAACAAGTGTGAAAAGGGCTCCCTAGGAGTACCTAGGACGTGATGGGTGCCTAACACCTTCCCATTGCGTAATTTACCCCTTACCCAGACTCTCTGATCTTTTCATTAGTTTTCTATGTGTAAAACTTCTTAGGCTTTTGTTCGCTTTTTAGCCAATCCTTTGGATAAATAAAAGTGCGGTGGCGACTCAATTCATTGTATGCTTTGCTTTTGATTTAATCAATAAATCATAAAGTGACGAATACACCGTTACAGAAAAGTGGCGACTCTGCTGGGGATAAATAGCAAATCCTTGGTGGTATTGCCTACTTTTCACCCTTGTTGTGCTATATTGTTATTTGTTATTTGACGTATTTTTGTACAATTTGGGATAACTGTATTGATTGTAATGTTTGAATTGCTTGATATACAATTGTTGTTTGCTTTGGTGATCTCTGTGAGATGAGTTCTATACCCGAACTCGAGTGCACTCTAGGATAGGAGAATGGCATAGTCTTGTTGACTGGTGTGGAGTATTCCTTAGCCAGTTGACTTGCGAGTCCATTCACTTGGTGGAGGTGATGTTGGATTAATAATGTCACACAAGTTATTTGTGGTTAGGCATTATTCTTTCAATCATGTGCCGCAGAAGCCAAGGACCGTAGTTTACCAAGCCCATCTTGGCCTTTTTCTTAGGACGTAGTGCGGAGGTCGTTCAGATGTAAGTTCTGATGCGATTGTTACGCGATACTACACTCATAAGAGTTTCTCTTGAGAATATTTTTGGAATACGAGTATTCGTTCCTCTGATAATATTCGAAAGATGGAATGATGATTATGGGAACCTCTGGTAGAACATGTCTGGCAGGTTTAAACCCTAGTACACTCCCTTTGGGTGGTTCTTAACCGAGACTCCATGCTCGTGACTCTCAGCAAACCCGTGATTCGTGGTTGAGTCGTTCAAACAACCTTAATATCAATGGAACCTGGGCGTTGATCATGTATAAAACCTAAATCCCCCAAAACGGATGGTTGATATTAAGGATGTTCGAGCCGGTTCATGTACCGTTAATATCAATGGAACTTGGGTGTCGATAAGGTGAAAACCTAAATCCACCAAAATGGATGATTGATATTAGGGATACAATGAGCTTTCCCATGACCTTTGTTTGGTGTGACTTGTTTGATCCTTGAGTGTGATTGTTGCATTCATGCATTCATGCATTCATCTACACTTCATGTCATCAGAAAAAAAGAAAATTTTCAAGGAACTTAAAAGGGTTTATTTACAAAATTTTCAGACATGGAAAGACCAAAAAGGCATACAAAGAAGTACAGCTTTAGATAGCCCGATGTAAAAGAGTTAAGGAATCTGACATCTTATGTATTAGATCCCTTGGGTTTCAAAGCTCGCTATGGGAAGCTTCTGCCTCAGCTGACTACTCAGGTTGATGAAGGGTTGATGAGTACTCTAGCCCAGTTTTATGATCCTCTGTATCATTGCTTCTCATTTCCGGACTTCCAACTGTTGCCAACTTTAGAGGAGTATTCTCACCTTATTGGGATCCCGATTCTGGATCAAGTGCCGTTCAGTGGCCTAGAAAGTATTCCGACTGCTCGAGAGATTGCCAATTTGTTGCACATAGATGAAGATTTGATTAGGGCTAATCTGACTACCAAAGGCGGAATTCAGGGTTTTCCTTCCGAGTTCCTCATTGCTCAAGCTACCTTTTATGGGAAGGCCATGAGTGAGGATGCCTTTGAGGCTTTGTTTGTGCTGCTCATCTATGGATTGGTGTTGTTTCCCAACTTCGACAAGTTCGTGGACATGAACGCCATTAGGATCTTCTCAGTTCTTAATCCCGTTCCGACTTTGTTGGGCGATGCCTATGTCTCTTTGCATCTGAGGAACGCAAAGGGTGGAGGAGTTATTGTCTGCTGTCTACCTTTGCTATACAAGTGGTTTATTTCGCACTTGCCGCAGACAGTTGCTTTCAAGGAGAACAAGGGATGTCTACGGTGGTCTCAGAGACTTATGTCTCTCACTAATGATGATATCACTTGGTATGATCGCGTGTATGATACCGTCCAGATCATTGACTATTGTGGTGAATTCCCTAATGTGCCTCTTCTTGGCACATGTGGGGGGATCAACTACAATCCCATTCTCGCACGACGTCAGCTTGGGTTCCCCCTAAAGGATAAACCTCATAACATTCTGTTAGAAGGTGTGTTCTTCCATGAGGGTAAAGATCCCCAAGGCCTGAAAGCCAGATTTGTCCGTGCTTGGCGCAGTATTCACAAGAAGAGTAGGAACGAGTTGGGTCCAAAGAATTGCATTGCTTTGGAGCCATACACCTCTTGGGTCAGACACAGAGCTGCCGTGTACTTGATGCCATATGATCACCCGAGACCTACACCGTTGGATGTGGTTGGGCCTTCAACCCTCCCTACTCAACGTGTAGAGGAGTTGAGAGAAGAAGACCTTTCACGTGCTTGGATCCGTGAAAGAGAAGAATTGCTTCAGCAGCTTAAGGAGAAGGACGCTATGATTGAGTTCCTCGAGCATCGAGTGATCGACGATCCGAACGACACTTGGACCTCTCTGCTTCCTCAGTCTTCCAAATTCTGGAAGAGGAGGTATGATCGACTTGCAAAGGAGAAAGCAGACATGGAAGCGGCCTATGAGAGAGAGATCAAGAAGCTGTGTACTTCTCGTCTTCCAGCATCCCGAGCTTCTAGGGATCCATAGGATGTTTATTTCCCTTTTCTCTTTGTAATGATCAAAAATGCTGTACTTCTTTGTCTCGATATATTGAATGAGATATTTTCCGTGAGAAATTAAAATGCTTTAACTATTCAAAATATTGCAAATAATACCCTAAGGGTTCCTTGGAAATAAATAAAGCATCTGCACAAGCATTTCACGCATCATTTTGCATAAGCAGGTACCCTTTGTTTCTGGTCTTCTTGTCCTAACTCTGTGTTCTTCATTTATTTTGAAGACAAGCTGACTCACCGGTATTATACTCGAGTCAATTCTGCAAGAGTTATGGAGCAGCTAGAACAAGAGAACAGAGAACTGAAAGAAGAGGTCGCTAGACTTGGCGCTTTGATGGAGCAACTCCTCGCTGCTCAAAATCAACCTGCTCAACCGCCTGCAACTCCTACCCAGAGGACGGTCATCTCAGAGGTCGTCGCTTCGACTGTGCCAGTCAGTGCTCATCATGTGCCCGATGCTATGCCAGTCGGGTTCCCTTGGGGAATTCCTCCAGGTTTTATGCCTGATCGGCCTGCTCCAACTTTTGCTCATATGCCGGCATCTAGCCCGGTCCCTATTGCCGCTCCTCCTGTCGTGCATACCATGCCAAGGGTAGACGACACCATCTATCACTCCGAGCCGTCTGAGGGCCCGGATGTTAATGAAAAGATGGACGCCATGAACGACCAATTCCTTGAGCTGAGAAAGGAGTTGAGGACTCTTCGAGGTAAAGATTTATTCGGCAAGTCTGCTGCCGAGTTGTGCCTTGTTCCCGGTGTGAAGATACCGATTAAATTCAAAGTACCTGACTTTGAAAAGTATAAAGGGAACACCTGTCCACTCGCTCACCTAGTCATGTACGCCAGGAAGATGTCTACCCAAACTGATAATGATCAGCTGTTGATTCATTATTTTCAAGACAGCCTGTCCGGTGCTGCGCTCAGATGGTACATGAATCTGGACAGTGTTAATATTCGATCCTTCAACGATCTTGGCGAAGCCTTCGTCAAGCAGTATAAATACAACGTTGATATGGCGCCTGACCGTGATCAACTCAGGGCCATGTCTCAGAAGGATAAGGAGACATTCAAGGAGTACGCCCAGAGGTGGCGAGAGCTGGCAGCTCAGATTACTCCACCGCTGGAGGAGAAAGAAATGACCAAGATCTTTTTGAAGACTCTTGGCTCATTCTATTATGAGCGGATGGTAGCAAGCGCTCCCTATGATTTCACCGAGATGGTGAACATGGGGATGCGTCTTGAGGAAGGTGTCCGTGAGGGACGATTGGCGAAAGATGAGAGCTCTTCTTCTAAATGATATGGGGCGTTTAAGAGGAAGGATGGGGAAGCACATGCTGTGCAATCCCATCCCAAGCACAGAAGACCCTCTGTTCAGAGGAAGCCTGCACGTCGTGCCGGTCATCAGCACCAGGTGGCTCATATCGCACCTGTCTTTAAAGACAATGCTCAGCAACATCAGCAGTATCAGCATCAGTAACAATATCAACAACCTCAGTATCAGCAACAACATCGTCCACAGCAACAGGCTTACCAGCCTCGTGGAAGTACAACCAATCAAGCTAACTTGAGTTATGATAGGAAGAAGATCAACTTCGATCCAATTCCTATGACATATGCAGAGATTTATCCTTCCTTGTTGGAAAGGAAATTGGTTTCTCCCAGGGATCCTCCTGCCATTCCTACAAATCCACAATGGTGGTATAAACCAGATCAGCATTGTGTTTACCATTCCGGTGCTCCAGGCCATAACATCGAGAATTGCTACCCACTCAAGACTAAGGTTCAAGACCTTATGAGATGTGGAATCTTGAGTTTTGAAGATTCAGGCCCGAATGTCACCAAGAACCCATTGCCGGCGCATGGGAAATCGATTAATATGGTTCAGGAATGCCTTGGGAAGTACAAGGTCAGATATGTAAGCCACATTAGACAGTCGTTGGTTGAATTACATCGTTTGCTGTGTCAGTACAGCCACATGGAGCATGACCACGACAAGTGCCGCATCTGCTTGGTTAACCGCTTGGGTTGCAATCAGGTATGAAGAGAACTCCAAGAGCTGTTGGATGAGGGTACCATTGAGATTTTGCAGAATCGCAATGTTGATGAAGACGAACCTGAGGTTAATGTCATTTCACCAGTGTTCAAACTGCCCGAGCATGTTGTTATCCATTACAATAGCAGCAAGCCGAAGGTTTCTCCTTCGTTGGTCATTAAGCCTGCAGGCCCTGTGCCCTATTCCTCTGACCGAGTTGTGCCATTCAGATACAATCCTGTCGCTGTGCAAGATGGGGTAGAAGTGCCTTTACCTTCAACTTCTGTGACCAACGTCGCTGATGTAAGTGGGTTGACCCGAAGTGGTCGTGTGTTTTCTGCGCCTCCTAAGGCTGTTGCTTCTGATACTGTTGAGCGTCCTGTAGGGACAGCTGTGAATATTCAGAATCCGGCACGTGATGTTGCCAAACCATCCTCCTCTGTGTAGCACCTCAAATTTGCACCTATCATTATACATATCATTTCATATTAAGTCATAGCATGTCATAATCCATTGCATAGCATTTGCATTGTCCCCAGTTGCCTCAAGAGCAAGCAAGCAAGAATTAGGTCAAGCTGATCAGAAGATCAGTCCACCAATCAAGCAAAGGTGTTTCTCAAGGAATCAAGGCCCTAGAGTTTGTCCAACAAGTTCACATGACTTGGAGGTCTATTTGAAGTGTTTAAATCAAGGGTTGGATGTCCAGAAGCCATCAGTTCATGCACAGCCAGGCAGAAACCCTAGACAGTCAACAATCAGTCAAAGCAGTGGATGGTGGCCATTCTTGTGGAATTTGGGCACCATGATCAATAATCAAGAGTTCATACATCTTGGGACATCATTTGAAGTCAAGGTCTCAAGGAATTAGGGTTTGAAATTCATCAGAAGTGCACAGTCAAGTCCAAAACCCTAGAAAGTCAAAGTTGGTCAACTGTGGTTGATTCTTTGGATTTGATGGATGGAAATGGTTTGAGGGAGCTTATTCATGTCCTAATAGGCCTCATGTAGCATGGCAATCAACATCATGGAAGAATTTGAAGCCAATCAGAAGATTCCCAAAAATAGAAACTGGACCTGTAATTTCAATTGCCAAAAATGGAAACTTCTTGATCTTAAACTTACATCATGATACAAGCTTCAAATGAATTTTTGCCCAACATGAAAGTTGAAGATTTTGTTCTCCCATTTTCAAAAAGTCCACGAACACCCAAATCCCATGTGTGGTTGTCAAGATATGATCAAATCATTTTCACCAATTTTTGAACTTCAACAAGCCATAACTCTCAAACCATAAGGCCAAATTTGGTGGGGTTTTTTCCTACAAACCACATTTTTCATCCTCTTTCCAAAAATATAAATTTCATGACCTAAAACCCTACCATTCAAAATGGCATTTTTGGACCTTTTCATTTAAATTCAAAGTTTGACCAAACTTTGACTTTTTGAACTAAAACTTTTTTCACCATTTTGCCAATTGAGATTGCTTTCATATCATATTTGAGACATGTTCCAAGCTTAAATTCATGATCATATCACCATTATACCATAATTTTAGCAAAGGTGCATAATTGGCAAAATGTGCAAAATGGTCTCATTAAGTACAAGCAAGGACAGCATTCAAAAGCAGACCAAAAGCAGCGATTATGTTGGTCCTTCTGCAGCATTTCACAGCCCACTCAAGCAGCAAACACACCTCCATTATCCACTTTGGTACAAAATTAGCAAAGTTGCAAATCATGTCATTAAACAAAAACCAGCTGAACACATCATTAGCAGACCCTAAACATATGATATTTAAGTCTCATTTTTCTGGTTTTGCAACCCTAGTTTTTCACAGCCACACACCAAAAATACACTATTCTCTCATTTGCATTTTGGCTCGATTGAACTTTTCTGCCAAACCCTTCAAGACCCTCGAACAAGCCTTTGTTCCTCCATCATCCAAACATCATTTGGGGCCCTATTGCAGCATCACTTACCATCTGGAAGTTCCTTTTCAAGCTCTGTTTCTTCAAGGCATTTCCATGGCAGTTTGGATTTAGAGTGGAACCAAGCAAGTTTGAGCTGAAGTTTCTTCAAGTTTTCTTCATTCCAAAGCATAGTGGACTTCTATTTGAGCTTGCAGCCACCAAACCAACACTGCAGCTCGTTTTTCTTCCAAAACAAGTAAGTGCTCGACCCTCCCTTTTCATCAAACCATGCTATGCCATGTATAGTCCTTGCTATGATGAGTCTATTGCAACTTATATTATGCTAAATGGTTGATTCTGTTGAGAGAAAATTGAATTTCATTTTTTGTGTTCATGGTAACTTTTGTTCGATTTGCCTTGCTGGAAGTGTTTTAATGAACTTTGATGATGCATTCTTGTTGTTTGATATGTGCTGATGCTATGGGCTTACTTGATTTGGATTTCTGCACATTTTGAAATTTCAAGTTACACATTGATGTTGAATCCTGCTATGGTTTAAACCTACTCTGCCCAGAAATCCATATGACTCATGCTCAGTTTGTTTGTATTATGCTGCTACATGAGCATTAAGGCCATGACATTGTGTGTTTGTGCTTGAAACTTGTTTGATGTTAATGAACCATAAACATGAAATTGATGCTGCTAATGCCCTGCTGTTATGCTTGAATCATGAATCTGTCCAGAATTTCTCCCATGATTATGCTTATGTTTGTTGTTGGTTAATGATGTTTTGATGTTGGTGTTTTTGAGTTAGTGCTCATTTTGACTGATAATGCTATGCTTTTGTTCTTGGTCGAATTTTGTTCTGATAACATGAACCTTGCTGCTGTTTTGAACCTCATGAATATGCCTATAAAAATCCATGTGAAATATGTGGTGTGCTGCTGTTTGGTTGTTGTTTGCACATTGAGGCCATGCCAATACCTGCTGCTGTTTTAAATCATTTTAACCTGACCAGAAGTGCACTTGTTTAGTGATTGGTTTATTGTTGTGTGAATGGTGCACGAACATTGTTGTCCCATTACCTAGCTGTTTGCATAATGTTGCTTGAGATTGGTCTTTCCCTGATGACTGAATGCTGTTTGCTTAAACCCAGCTCTGTCCAGATTTCCCATGATCCATGTTTTGCTTTGTTTATTGGTTGGTGCTGCATGATGAAGTTCTTACCAGGCTGTTGTGATTGCTTGCTCGATTTTGTTTTATGATAATGATAACATGATGACAAATGAATCCTGCTGTTGTTAAACCCTGCCACGCCCAGAATTTCTATGATTTATGTTTGTTTGGTTGTTGGTTGATATTGCTTGAGATCCACTATGCCAATGCCATGTTAGTTGTATGTTGTTGGAATTTCGATTGCCATGACCTCAATGTTGATTACATGATGAACCATGCTGTTGAACCCAGAAACTTGCTTGGTCTTACTGTTGTCTGTTTGTTGTGTGAACATCATCATGAATGCTATGCTGTTGTGTGTTTAATGTTTGGATTTGCTTGGATGTTGATTGAATATGTATGAAAATGCCAAGCCATGCTGCACATAAACCCTAGGGTTTTTCTTAAACCCAGAATCTTCATCCATTGGCCACGGTACTGTTTTATTGCCAGCCAGCCAATCACGTTATTTCCCACACCTCCCCAATGCACGGTCGTTTCATTTAAGTTGGCCATCAATTACAAGAATGCCACGGTTGACCTTGGTTTGACCCCATATGCCATGCTTATTTGCTCATGTTTCGTCCAAATGTCACTCAACTTCCATAATTCATTTCTAATTCATTTCAACTCCAAAAATTGTGAGATTTTTTGCATTAAACTCATGAATGTGTCCTCTATTTTATTGTGAATTTTAATTAATTTTTCATTGTCTGGATTTTTAATGATAATTGTTTTCCCAACATGTATGCATAAATGACACATTGAGCCATTCCTTTTGTGAAATACTCATGTTATATCCAATGAGCTTGAAATTTTTTGTGGTGAAACTAGACACATTGACCTTCATTTCCATATAAAGTTTGTGCATTTATCATTTGTGGATTGAGAGTTATGATTTTCTGAAGTTATGTGTTACATTTGGTGCTATATGAATGACATGCATTTTCCCAATTTTTGTTCACATACTTCCTCTTATCCAAATGACCCCAAATTTTGCATGAATCATCCATCACATGTCTAGTTTGTGTATGAATTTTCTTGGAATTAATCATGCTGTTTTCCATTTATTTGAGAATTTTCTTCCATGCTTAGTCAATTGTTGACTTTATGTGATACATGTTGCCAAATCTTTTGTGAAATCCTCATATCATATCACATGACCATGAAATTTCATATGTGATAACTAGACACCTCAAGCTTTGCATTGGTGTTAATCTCATTCATTTCTCTTCTGTTTTCAAATTGATATGATTTTTTGAAGTTGACCCATGCTTGTTGACTTTCTTTGTACATGCTTGAACTTGGTTTGACTTCATGATTTTAGTTGACTGCTTTCCTCTCATCCAAATGCCATGAAATTTTACATGTCTACCATGTTAGATGTTAGGATTGAGTGTGATTTATTTGGTGATTTTTGGAGATGCTTGGGTTGACTTTTGATGCAAGCTATTCTGTTGACTTTTGTATGCCTTCCTTTGCCTTACTTTGACTTCAAATGTTCATGAAATGATCATGATGCATGATTTGAATGTGGGCCCAATTGTGATTGCTTTCTAATTGGTTGACTTTGACTTTGAGTTGACTTTTCCTTGCTGCCTTGACTTTTTCTTTCATCTTTGACCCTAGGCTAGCCCTAGTGGTCCTTTGGACTTATGTTGAGTTCATCTGTTTCAGGTTGAGCATAGTGCTTCCAAGATCATACCAAGTTGATTGATGTTTGTTTGTCTATATTGTGCTAACCTTTTGTTTTGTAGGTGACTCATGTAACTTGAGTCTTGCTTTGCACAGTTGACCTTCTGTGGTTGACTGTTTATCCATTTCCTTTGGTTTTAACTGTTGAACTGTTTACTGATTGGTTTGAATTTTTCAGGTACTTTAGTTGCTTAAGTTCTCTGAACTTGCTTGCTTTGCTATTTAGCATTTGCTTTGAGGTATAAATCCTTCTTCTTCATGTAGTCTGGAGACCCGGTCTGTTATTTGACCGGGCAAACTGTCTGAAGTCCTCCTTAAGAGGCAATGCCTGTGTTTGTTTATATTTGTCCCAAGCAGGAAAAGTCCTTCAAGTAAGGCAATTGGTGGAAGGTAGGGATAAGCAATCTATCCCCCACTATTCAGTGTGTCCTCTCTTTGCTCCCATTACATGGTTGAAGCATTGAGATAAAAACCCAAGATCTAATCGAGTCAATAAAGGGGAAAGAGTTCCATCTTTCTGAACTCCCCCACTTTCTATTATTTAATGCTCTCCCTGATCAGGGATAGAAGCAATGAGGCACACCCCTCATCTCCTTTCATCTGCTTCACCTTAGCCTCTCAATGGCAAGGTTAAGAGCACACTTACCCCATTCCAGTTGGCCCTAGTGCCTAACCTTTGATGTTTGAGCCCCCTTGTTGGTGTGTTTATTTTATGCTGTATGTGTTTGTGTTTGCTTTGTTTGCCTCTTTAGGCTTTAGTTTAGGTTTGCCCTTGTGCAATAGGTTTGTGCTTGACTTGCTTCCTGTGCAAGTCAAGTCTGTGTGGCTTAACCCTTGTGTGAGCCATGTTTAGAACTGTTCGGCCGAACTACGGCAACTCTGATTTTCACGTTCAGGTGAGATACGTAGGCACGAGACGCGATGTCTTGCCGAGTTTGACTAACCACTAACACTAATTCTTTTCTCTCGCCCGCGTTGCGATTGAGACCTCCCCTTTCTCTTGCCCTAGTTGCAATCGAGACCCTTGCTTCCTGTGCAAGCCTTGTCTAGGATAGGTTGGCCCGTGTGCCATTTAGCTAGAAACCTTAACTTAGGGCTGACTTTTGCATGACAACATCTAGGCTCGAGTCGTAGTCTCCCTAGAGTTGTGTCTCCCTCTGTTATCTGGTTAGGCTAGATCCTTATCCCTGCGTAGGGGAACTACATCGCCCTGATCTTCATACCAGATGAAGTATGTAGGCAGGAGATTGAGCTGATCTCTCCGGGCGCCCTTTTTCTTTTTCAACCCTTTGTGTCTTAACCACCCTTGTGTGTGTTCTGGTTGGAGTCCGACGTAAGTCCAGCGATTGGCAGTTGGTTTCCTGTGCGTGTTTGTTGGTTCGGATGCTGATGTAAGTCCAGTGATTGGCATTCAGGCTCCACGTTTGCCTCTTTGTGTGCGTTTAGGTTCGGATGCTGACTTAGGTCCAGTGATTGGCAGTCGGGCTCCACGTTTGCCTGTGTGTCTTGTTTCGCTTGTGTGTGTGTCAGCCGAGCTACGAATGCTCTGATTCTTCTCTCGTCCGAGAAGATACGTATGCATAGGATGCGATATCCTAGCGAGCATGTGTCGTTTCCCCGGTCCGAACTACTTCGACTCTGATGTCTATGCCTGATAGACTAAGTAGGCCCAGGATGCGATATCCTGCCGAGTCAGTTTCAATCAGTCTCTTTTGTCTCTTTCAGCCAGTGTGTGTGAGTTTGAGCAGTGTTTAGCAACCAATTTTCCTTCCTTTTGTGCGTGGATCCCGTAGAGTACTACGGATGCGTAGGGTGCCTAACACCTTCCCTTCGCATAACCGACTCCCGAACCCATCCTCTTTGGTCGCGAGACCATGTTCTTTCCTAGGTTTACTTCGAGCGTTTCCTTTCCCTCTTTTGGGATAAATAACGCACGGTGGCGGCTCTGTTGTTTCTTTCTTTTCCCGCCGGTTTTTCGCGCGATGCGACAGCTGGCGACTCTGCTGGGGACATAGAGAAGTTGACCTATGCTGGTCCATCTTCCCTGAGCGAGTCTCTCCTAGCGCTCTCTAGGATTAGGGTTTTGGTTGCTATTGCTGTGTGTATTTTATTGCTTTCATTATTTGTTCATTTCATTTATTGTTTGCCTTGATTGTGTGCATTGATGTTTGCGTTCATATTCATTATTCATTCTACCTGGCTGGTTGTCTGTTTTTCTTTGTGGGGTGGGAGTCAGTTGAGATGAGTTCTATACCCGAACTCGAGTGCTCTCTAGGATAGGAGAATGGCATAGTCTTGTTGACTGGTGTGGAGTAGTCCTTAGCCAGTTGACTTGCGAGACCGTTCACTTGGTGGAGGTCATGTTGAACTAATAATGTCACACAAGTTATTTGTGGTTAGGCATTATTCTTTCAATCATGTGCCGCAGAAGCCAAGGACCTTAGTTTACCAAACCCATCTTGGCCTATTTTTAGGACCGTAGTGCGGAGGTCGTTCAGATGTCAGTTCTGATGCGATTGTCACGCGATACTACACTCATAAGAGTTTCTCTTGAGAATATTTTTGGAATACGAGTATTCGTTCCTCCGATAATATTCGAAAGATGGAACGATGATTATGGGAACCTCTGATAGAACATGTCTGGCAGGTTTAAACCCTAGTACACTCCCTTTGGGCGGTTCTTAACCGAGACTCCATGCTCGTGACTCTCAACAAACCCATGATTCGTGGTTGAGTCGTTCAAACATTGTTAATATCAATGGATCCCGGATCGGGTGTAAAACCTAAAATCCACCAAAGCGGCTGGTTGATATTAAGGATGTTTGAGCCGGTTCATGTACCGTTAATATCAATGGAACTTGGGTGTCGATAAGGTGAAAACCTAAATCCACCAAGATGGATGATTGATATTAGGGATACAATGAGCTTTCCCACGACCTTTGTTTGGCGTGCTTTGCTTGACCCTTGAGTATGTTTGTTGCATCCATGCATCCATACATTCATCTGCATCCATATCATCAGAAAAAGAAAATTTTCAAGGAACTCAAAGGAGTTTATTTGCAAAAAATTTCAAAACATGAAAAAACCGGGAAAATTTTTTCACCTGATATGTCTGATGAGATATTCTCATATATGATCAAAATGCTAAATATTTCAAAGTTTGCAGATAAAACCTTCGAGTTCCTTTGAAATAAAAACAAGCATATGCATAAACACTTCATGCATCATTTGCATCAGCAGGTTCTGTTCCGGTCTCCCGTCCTGTGGTCTGACCCTGCGATCTTCATTTATTTTGAAGACGCATTTTGCCGGCATTATACCAGAGCCATCTCTGCCAGATTGATGGATCATCCCGAGCAAGAGAATTGTGAACTCAGAGAGATATTTGCCAGACTTTGTACTGTTGATGGATTTATTCCTGGTTAGCCGATCCCGGGCTAGCATTGGCTACTGTTCTGGGGCATGCAACGAGCAAGGTCTGTTCAAGAGTGGAGGATTCATCCATGACGATCAACTTGAAGAAGAGGATGCTGCTATCCTGGAAGAGGACGCAGAGGACTTGAACAATTTCATCATTCCTGGTGGTGTCTGCCACAACTGGGTCACTGTGGGCTTTCCTACAGATGTTCATAAGTCTTTGTAATAATCACTTTGTTTAAAAACCCTTCTCCCATGCCAAAAGGAGAAGTGATGACATTGTTGGCAACATTTTGTGCAATGATATTTTCATTCAAATAATTCATGTTAAAACATTTGTTTTTCCAATTGTTTTCCCTTTTCAATTTTGCATGAAATTGGTGATCACAAAAAACCTTAAAAAAAACAAGAATAAAAGCAATCTTTTCATCTGCATAACGATTGTCTTGTTTGATTTTTCAAAGTGCTTTTCATATCAAAATCTTTATGCAGGTTGTTTCTCAAACCCATTGAACATAGTGATCGGACGTCATCTCCCAATTCTGAATTCCCTGTATTTGAAGCAGACGAAGATGATGTTGAAGGGATTCCTGACGAGATTCCCAACTTCTTGAGCAAGAAAAGAAGAACACTCAGCTGCATCTCGAGAATCAGCAGAACAGCCAACTGGGGCATTATAAAAAAAAAAGAAGAAAAAAAAGAGAAAAAAGAAAGAGGAGGGTGCAAAACCAAATCAAAAAAATCAATCAAAAGCAAAATCAAAAGCAAAATCAAAAGAAAAAACAAAAGAGAAATAGCACCCTCAAAGTCCCAAGTTGGCTGATGCTGAATTCGATCGAAAGGAAGAGATCAACTGCCATGTGTCATGGTCAGTCATATCAGCAGAGAGTAAAAAAAGCGTTCAACAAGAAGGTCAAGCCTCGTGTGTTTCGAGAAGGTGACCTTGTGCTCAAGAAAGTCTTGTCTTTCGTGCCCAATTCCAGGGGCAAGTGAACTCCAAATTATGAACGTCCGTATGTTTTCAAAAGAGCCTCTTCAGGCAGTGTTCGACACTTACAACAATGGATGGAAGTTCACTCGTCCTATGAATTCTGATGCAGTCAAGAAATACTTCGCCTACAAAAAACAAAAATCAAAAGCTCGCTAAGTCGAACACCCCAAAGGGCGACTTAGGCAAAAAGGAGCGTCTCGGTGGATTGAAAACCCGAAAGGGCGATCCAGGCAAAAGTTAGAGACATTGAAAAATTTGGCATCCCGCTAGATTGAACACCTCACACTGGGGCAATCTAGGCAAAAATTAGGGATTTGGCAAGTAACTGCATCTTGACAAGACCGTGCTGTACATCTGTCATCCGTCAGGGATTCTCGATTCGTCGTCGACTAAAGCTTTGAATACATCGAAAATTCAGAATGGTAGAGGAAAGGTCATTATGTTCAATGTAGCCCTCTCCAATATATATCACCGATTTCAAACTTGTACAGATCTATGGAGTCTCGCCCTTTGCAGACTACCATTCCATCACATCGATTTGAGCTTTTATCCAATTATTTGCACTCTTATTTGTTTTCAACTCAACAAATGTTTTGCATGTTTTAATTGATAAAGTATCATTGTTTTCAAAATAAACAAATTTTTCAAAAAAACTGTTCTTAAACAAAGTGAACATTCACAATGATGGAAGAATACTTAGGAGACCCACAGTGCTCTCCCGAGGGTGGTACGATTACCAACAGGTAAGACAATTGTTCGTATCTCGAGCATGACTGTATCTTTGTCCTGCAGAACCTCGTATGGTCTCTCCTCAGTGAAGTTGCCCGATGCAGTGTTGTTTGAAGTTGTTCATCTTCATGTTCCCGGCGGTACGGATTCTTCCTCCAAATCCCTGTTAGCTCTATTGTGGGGCATCCCCAGTAGAGTGCTGTTTGAGCCCTATCGTGGGGCATCCCCAGCAAGTTTGCTGTTTCGGACATAATTGTGGGGCAGCTCCCCTAGCAGAGTGTTTACTGAAGACTTCAACTTTCGCCTCTCCAGCAGGCCAGTCTTCCTCTCCACCAGCACGGGTGTTTTTCTTTGAAGATTCAGTATCCGGTGGATTGACGTCCCAGTAATCCGACATTCTCTCAGATAGTTCCCCGAGTGGAGCGGGTTTCAGTGAAATACATCTCCAGCAGTAATTCTCCTACATATGGATTGGTTGGGTCGTCCCTAGTAGAGTAGAATTATTCACTCCAGCAGAGTTCATCCTACCAGTGGATTGGACGAGTTCCTATAGTAGACTGATATTTGCATCCCCGGCTGAGTTGATTCTACCTATAGTCGGCATGGGTCACCCCCAGCGGAATAACAGATATTCTCCAAGCAGAGTTTATCCTATCCGAGGATTGGTTGGGTCTTCTTCCCAGTGAAGTCGCTTTGCTATTCCCCCAAGCAGAGTTCCCCGCAGAGTTTCCTCAGTCAGAGTGTCCCCACAGAGTTGGAATGTCTGATCTTTTTGGCTCCCTAGCCAGGGTTCATTTGCATTTTGCATGTAGTGATCATTGCATCTTCAAAAAATCGCGTAGCATTTCCATTCCTAAATGGAGCATTACACTATAGAAAAATTCAAACATATGCATTCATGTGTTCGAAACCCCATCAGACCGTATCCCCTACAGAGACGGATTTTTGTTCAACCTGTACAACGCATTTGATACAGTCGCTCCAGTCAGCATTTGGTGTCCCCACAGAGGTTTATTTCCTCACCTGTTGGTGACAGAAAGTTTGTTTCTCCCCAGTGAGACCCCCTGCAAGTGTTCAGCCTAGCCCTGTCGTCTTGAGAATATCAATACCCCGTCAGCACCCGCGTGTGTTTGTTTCTTTGGTGTCGGTAAACACCATCCGTCGGTGATTTCCAGTCATGCGTAAGTGTCTGGTCTTCTTTGGTGTCGGTAAACACCATCTTTCGGTGATTTCCAGTCATGCGTAAGTGTCTGGTCTTCTTTGGTGTCGGTAAACACCATCCGTCGGTGATTTCCAGTCATGCGTAAGTGTCTGGTCTTCTTTGGTGTCGGTAAACACCATCTTTCGGTGATTTCCAGTCATGCGTAAGTGTCTGGTCTTCTTTGGTGTCGGTAAACACCATCTTTCGGTGATTTCCAGTCATGCGTAAGTGTCTGGTTTTCCTTTGATGTCTGTAAACATCATCTTTCGATGTTCGTAACATCGTTATCCCTTCCCTAGTGAAGGTTTCTCCTCTCCGTTGGTGTCGATAAACGTCGAGTTTTTCCTATTCATCCGATGATGTCTAGTTGTACCATTCCCCATGTGGATTCTCCTCTCCGTTGGTGTCGATAAACGTTGAGTTTTTCCTATTCGTCCTATGACGTCTAGTTGTACCCTCCCCATGTGGACTTACCTCTCCGTTGGTTTCGATAAACGTTGAGTTTTTCCCAGTCGTCCGTTGACGTCTGGTTGTATTTCTCTTATTCCCATTCATCTGTAAATGTCTGGTTGATCTTTTTGGTGTCTGTAAATATCATCTTTCGATGTCTGTAAACGTCGAGTTTTTCCTGGTCGTCCCCAGTTGCTTACCTCTCCGTTGGTCTTGGTAAACGTTGAGTTTTTCCCATTTCGTCCGTTGACGTATGGTTGTATCCCTTCCAGTCATTCATTAATGTCTGGTTACCTCTCCGTTGGTTTCGATAAACGTCGAGTTTTTCCTGGTCGTCCCCAGTTGTTTACCTCTCCGTTGGTCTTGGTAAACGTTGAGTTTTTTCCCATTTCGTCCATTGACGTATGGTTGTATTCCTCCCAGTCATTCATAATGTCTGGTTACCTCTCCGTTGGTTCCGATAAACGTTGAGTTTTTCCTAGTTGTCCGTCGGCAGCTAGTTGTGATTTTCCTTTTCCCATTCATCGTCGTTGCGATGTCTGGATGCGGCCGTACTCTTTGAAAACAAAAAAATAAATACCCAGTAATAAGAATCAAATCCCAGTGGACGTTTCCATTGGTGGATTCCAGTCGGTGCAAATTTCTACGGTTCTTTAGTATTCAATCCCTGTTTACCCTGAAAGTCTGACAGCCGCTGCTATCATCCATTCGGGTTCCCAGCTGATTGAATAGGGGCAGCTGTAGCACCTCAAATTTGCACCTATCATTATACATATCATTTCATATTAAGTCATAGCATGTCATAATCCATTGCATAGCATTTGCATTGTCCCCAGTTGCCTCAAGAGCAAGCAAGCAAGAATTAGGTCAAGCTGATCAGAAGATCAGTCCACCAATCAAGCAAAGGTGTTTCTCAAGGAATCAAGGCCCTAGAGTTTGTCCAACAAGTTCACATGACTTGGAGGTCTATTTGAAGTGTTTAAATCAAGGGTTGGATGTCCAGAAGCCATCAGTTCATGCACAGCCAGGCAGAAACCCTAGACAGTCAACAATCAGTCAAAGCAGTGGATGGTGGCCATTCTTGTGGAATTTGGGCACCATGATCAATAATCAAGAGTTCATACATCTTGGGACATCATTTGAAGTCAAGGTCTCAAGGAATTAGGGTTTGAAATTCATCAGAAGTGCACAGTCAAGTCCAAAACCCTAGAAAGTCAAAGTTGGTCAACTGTGGTTGATTCTTTGGATTTGATGGATGGAAATGGTTTGAGGGAGCTTATTCATGTCCTAATAGGCCTCATGTAGCATGGAAATCAACATCATGGAAGAATTTGAAGCCAATCAGAAGATTCCCAAAAATAGAAACTGGACCTGTAATTTCAATTGCCAAAAATGGAAACTTCTTGATCTTAAACTTACATCATGATACAAGCTTCAAATGAATTTTTGCCCAACATGAAAGTTGAAGATTTTGTTCTCCCATTTTCAAAAAGTCCAAGAACACCCAAATCGCATGTGTGGTTGTCAAGATATGATCAAATCATTTTCACCAATTTTTGAACTTCAACAAGCCATAACTCTCAAACCATAAGGCCAAATTTGGTGGGGTTTTTTTCCTACAAACCACATTTTTCATCCTCTTTCCAAAAATATAAATTTCATGACCTAAAACCCTACCATTCAAAATGGCATTTTTGGACCTTTTCATTTAAATTCAAAGTTTGACCAAACTTTGACTTTTTGAACTAAAACTTTTTTCACCATTTTGCCAATTGAGATTGCTTTCATATCATATTTGAGACATGTTCCAAGCTTAAATTCATGATCATATCACCATTATACCATAATTTTAGCAAAGGTGCATAATTGGCAAAATGTGCAAAATGGTCTCATTAAGTACAAGCAAGGACAGCATTCAAAAGCAGACCAAAAGCAGCGATTATGTTGGTCCTTCTGCAGCATTTCACAGCCCACTCAAGCAGCAAACACACCTCCATTATCCACTTTGGTACAAAATTAGCAAAGTTGCAAATCATGTCATTAAACAAAAACCAGCTGAACACATCATTAGCAGACCCTAAACATATGATATTTAAGTCTCATTTTTCTGGTTTTGCAACCCTAGTTTTTCACAGCCACACACCAAAAATACACTATTCTCTCATTTGCATTTTGGCTCGATTGAACTTTTCTGCCAAACCCTTCAAGACCCTCGAACAAGCCTTTGTTCCTCCATCATCCAAACATCATTTGGGGCCCTATTGCAGCATCACTTACCATCTGGAAGTTCCTTTTCAAGCTCTGTTTCTTCAAGGCATTTCCATGGCAGTTTGGATTTAGAGTGGAACCAAGCAAGTTTGAGCTGAAGTTTCTTCAAGTTTTCTTCATTCCAAAGCATAGTGGACTTCTATTTGAGCTTGCAGCCACCAAACCAACACTGCAGCTCGTTTTTCTTCCAAAACAAGTAAGTGCTCGACCCTCCCTTTTCATCAAACCATGCTATGCCATGTATAGTCCTTGCTATGATGAGTCTATTGCAACTTATATTATGCTAACTGGTTGATTCTGTTGAGAGAAAATTGAATTTCATTTTTTGTGTTCATGGTAACTTTTGTTCGATTTGCCTTGCTGGAAGTGTTTTAATGAACTTTGATGATGCATTCTTGTTGTTTGATATGTGCTGATGCTATGGGCTTACTTGATTTGGATTTCTGCACATTTTGAAATTTCAAGTTACACATTGATGTTGAATCCTGCTATGGTTTAAACCTACTCTGCCCAGAAATCCATATGACTCATGTTCAGTTTGTTTGTATTATGCTGCTACATGAGCATTAAGGCCATGACATTGTGTGTTTGTGCTTGAAACTTGTTTGATGTTAATGAACCATAAACATGAAATTGATGCTGCTAATGCCCTGCTGTTATGCTTGAATCATGAATCTGTCCAGAATTTCTCCCATGATTATGCTTATGTTTGTTGTTGGTTAATGATGTTTTGATGTTGGTGTTTTTGAGTTAGTGCTCATTTTGACTGATAATGCTATGCTTTTGTTCTTGGTCGAATTTTGTTCTGATAACATGAACCTTGCTGCTGTTTTGAACCTCATGAATATGCCTATAAAAATCCATGTGAAATATGTGGTGTGCTGCTGTTTGGTTGTTGTTTGCACATTGAGGCCATGCCAATACCTGCTGCTGTTTTAAATCATTTTAACCTGACCAGAAGTGCACTTGTTTAGTGATTGGTTTATTGTTGTGTGAATGGTGCACGAACATTGTTGTCCCATTACCTAGCTGTTTGCATAATGTTGCTTGAGATTGGTCTTTCCCTGATGACTGAATGCTGTTTGCTTAAACCCAGCTCTGTCCAGATTTCCCATGATCCATGTTTTGCTTTGTTTATTGGTTGGTGCTGCATGATGAAGTTCTTACCAGGCTGTTGTGATTGCTTGCTCGATTTTGTTTTATGATAATGATAACATGATGACAAATGAATCCTGCTGTTGTTAAACCCTGCCACGCCCAGAATTTCTATGATTTATGTTTGTTTGGTTGTTGGTTGATATTGCTTGAGATCCACTATGCCAATGCCATGTTAGTTGTATGTTGTTGGAATTTCGATTGCCATGACCTCAATGTTGATTACATGATGAACCATGCTGTTGAACCCAGAAACTTGCTTGGTCTTACTGTTGTCTGTTTGTTGTGTGAACATCATCATGAATGCTATGCTGTTGTGTGTTTAATGTTTGGATTTGCTTGGATGTTGATTGAATATGTATGAAAATGCCAAGCCATGCTGCACATAAACCCTAGGGTTTTTCTTAAACCCAGAATCTTCATCCATTGGCCACGGTACTGTTTTATTGCCAGCCAGCCAATCACGTTATTTCCCACACCTCCCCAATGCACGGTCGTTTCATTTAAGTTGGCCATCAATTACAAGAATGCCACGGTTGACCTTGGTTTGACCCCATATGCCATGCTTATTTGCTCATGTTTCGTCCAAATGTCACTCAACTTCCATAATTCATTTCTAATTCATTTCAACTCCAAAAATTGTGAGATTTTTTGCATTAAACTCATGAATGTGTCCTCTATTTTATTGTGAATTTTAATTAATTTTTCATTGTCTGGATTTTTAATGATAATTGTTTTCCCAACATGTATGCATAAATGACACATTGAGCCATTCCTTTTGTGAAATACTCATGTTATATCCAATGAGCTTGAAATTTTTTGTGGTGAAACTAGACACATTGACCTTCATTTCCATATAAAGTTTGTGCATTTATCATTTGTGGATTGAGAGTTATGATTTTCTGAAGTTATGTGTTACATTTGGTGCTATATGAATGACATGCATTTTCCCAATTTTTGTTCACATACTTCCTCTTATCCAAATGACCCCAAATTTTGCATGAATCATCCATCACATGTCTAGTTTGTGTATGAATTTTCTTGGAATTAATCATGCTGTTTTCCATTTATTTGAGAATTTTCTTCCATGCTTAGTCAATTGTTGACTTTATGTGATACATGTTGCCAAATCTTTTGTGAAATCCTCATATCATATCACATGACCGTGAAATTTCATATGTGATAACTAGACACCTCAAGCTTTGCATTGGTGTTAATCTCATTCATTTCTCTTCTGTTTTCAAATTGATATGATTTTTTGAAGTTGACCCATGCTTGTTGACTTTCTTTGTACATGCTTGAACTTGGTTTGACTTCATGATTTTAGTTGACTGCTTTCCTCTCATCCAAATGCCATGAAATTTTACATGTCTACCATGTTAGATGTTAGGATTGAGTGTGATTTATTTGGTGATTTTTGGAGATGCTTGGGTTGACTTTTGATGCAAGCTATTCTGTTGACTTTTGTATGCCTTCCTTTGCCTTACTTTGACTTCAAATGTTCATGAAATGATCATGATGCATGATTTGAATGTGGGCCCAATTGTGATTGCTTTCTAATTGGTTGACTTTGACTTTGAGTTGACTTTTCCTTGCTGCCTTGACTTTTTCTTTCATCTTTGACCCTAGGCTAGCCCTAGTGGTCCTTTGGACTTATGTTGAGTTCATCTGTTTCAGGTTGAGCATAGTGCTTCCAAGATCATACCAAGTTGATTGATGTTTGTTTGTCTATATTGTGCTAACCTTTTGTTTTGTAGGTGACTCATGTAACTTGAGTCTTGCTTTGCACAGTTGACCTTCTGTGGTTGACTGTTTATCCATTTCCTTTGGTTTTAACTGTTGAACTGTTTACTGATTGGTTTGAATTTTTCAGGTACTTTAGTTGCTTAAGTTCTCTGAACTTGCTTGCTTTGCTATTTAGCATTTGCTTTGAGGTATAAATCCTTCTTCTTCATGTAGTCTGGAGACCCGGTCTGTTATTTGACCGGGCAAACTGTCTGAAGTCCTCCTTAAGAGGCAATGCCTGTGTTTGTTTATATTTGTCCCAAGCAGGAAAAGTCCTTCAAGTAAGGCAGTTGGTGGAAGATAGGGATAAGCAATCTATCCCCCACTATTCAGTGTGTCCTCTCTTTGCTCCCATTACATGGTTGAAGCATTGAGATAAAAACCCAAGATCTAATCGAGTCAATAAAGGGGAAAGAGTTCCATCTTTCTGAACTCCCCCACTTTCTATTATTTAATGCTCTCCCTGATCAGGGATAGAAGCAATGAGGCACACCCCTCATCTCCTTTCATCTGCTTCACCTTAGCCTCTCAATGGCAAGGTTAAGAGCACACTTACCCCATTCCAGTTGGCCCTAGTGCCTAACCTTTGATGTTTGAGCCCCCTTGTTGGTGTGTTTATTTTATGCTGTATGTGTTTGTGTTTGCTTTGTTTGCCTCTTTAGGCTTTAGTTTAGGTTTGCCCTTGTGCAATAGGTTTGTGCTTGACTTGCTTCCTGTGCAAGTCAAGTCTGTGTGGCTTAACCCTTGTGTGAGCCATGTTTAGAACTGTTCGGCCGAACTACGGCAACTCTGATTTTCACGTTCAGGTGAGATACGTAGGCACGAGACGCGATGTCTTGCCGAGTTTGACTAACCACTAACACTAATTCTTTTCTCTCGCCCGCGTTGCGATTGAGACCTCCCCTTTCTCTTGCCCTAGTTGCAATCGAGACCCTTGCTTCCTGTGCAAGCCTTGTCTAGGATAGGTTGGCCCGTGTGCCATTTAGCTAGAAACCTTAACTTAGGGCTGACTTTTGCATGACAACATCTAGGCTCGAGTCGTAGTCTCCCTAGAGTTGTGTCTCCCTCTGTTATCTGGTTAGGCTAGATCCTTATCCCTGCGTAGGGGAACTACATCGCCCTGATCTTCATACCAGATGAAGTATGTAGGCAGGAGATTGAGCTGATCTCTCCGGGCGCCCTTTTTCTTTTTCAACCCTTTGTGTCTTAACCACCCTTGTGTGTGTTCTGGTTGGAGTCCGACGTAAGTCCAGCGATTGGCAGTTGGTTTCCTGTGCGTGTTTGTTGGTTCGGATGCTGATGTAAGTCCAGTGATTGGCATTCAGGCTCCACGTTTGCCTCTTTGTGTGCGTTTAGGTTCGGATGCTGACTTAAGTCCAGTGATTGGCAGTCGGGCTCCACGTTTGCCTGTGTGTCTTGTTTCGCTTGTGTGTGTGTCAGCCGAGCTACGAATGCTCTGATTCTTCTCTCGTCCGAGAAGATACGTATGCATAGGATGCGATATCCTAGCGAGCATGTGTCGTTTCCCCGGTCCGAACTACTTCGACTCTGATGTCTATGCCTGATAGACTAAGTAGGCCCAGGATGCGATATCCTGCCGAGTCAGTTTCAATCAGTCTCTTTTGTCTCTTTCAGCCAGTGTGTGTGAGTTTGAGCAGTGTTTAGCAACCAATTTTCCTTCCTTTTGTGCGTGGATCCCGTAGAGTACTACGGATGCGTAGGGTGCCTAACACCTTCCCTTCGCATAACCGACTCCCGAACCCATCCTCTTTGGTCGCGAGACCATGTTCTTTCCTAGGTTTACTTCGAGCGTTTCCTTTCCCTCTTTTGGGATAAATAACGCACGGTGGCGGCTCTGTTGTTTCTTTCTTTTCCCGCCGGTTTTTCGCGCGATGCGACACTCTGTACAAAAAACTCCCGTTTCTTCAGTTGGCCCGAGTGGCATTGTAGATGAAGAATCTGATGAGATGCATAGGCTCATCAGGAAGAGTGAGTACAACGTTGTAGACCAGCTTCTACAAACGCCATCCAAGATTTCCATTCTTTCTCTGCTGCTGAATTCAGAACCCTATAGGGAGGCTCTGCAGAAAGTCTTGGATCTGGCGTATGTTGATCACGACGTCACCATTGAGCAATTTGATAGTATTGTTGCAAACATTACCGCTTGCAACACTTTGAGCTTTTGTGACGCTGATCTCCCTGAGGAGGGAAGAGACCACAACATGGCTTTACATATCTCCATGAATTGCAAATCTGATGCCATGTCCAACGTGTTGGTGGACACTGGATCTTCTTTAAATGTATTGCCAAAAACCACACTCTCCAGATTGTCATATCAAGGTCCTCCTATGAGGCAGAGTGGGGTTGTTGTGAAAGCATTCGATGGGTCGCGTAAGACCGTGATTGGGGAGGTTGATCTCCCAATCAAAATTGGACCAAGTGATTTCCAAGTTACCTTCCAGGTAATGGATATCCACCCATCTTATAGCTGTCTCTTAGGCAGACCATGGATTCACGAGGCTGGCGCCGTGACATCCACCCTACACCAGAAGCTGAAATTTGTCAAAAATAAGAAACTGGTGGTGGTAGGGGGAGAAAAGGCTCTCCTGGTTAGCCACTTGTCTTCTTTCTCATACATTGACGCTGAAGATGAAGTTGGAACGCCATTCTAAGCTTTATCTATTGATGAACCAATTGAGAAGAAGTCTCCATCATTTGCTTCCTACCGTGATGCAAAGCTGGCCATTGAGTGTGGTGCAGTTGCTGGTTTAGGGAAGGTGATCGAGCTTGAAGACAATAGATCCCGGGCTGGCATTGGCTACTGTTCTGGGGCATATAATGAGCAAGGTTTGTTCAAGAGTGGAGGATTCATCCATGATGATCAACCTGAGGAGGAAGCTGCTGCTATCTTGGAAGAGGATGCAGAGGACCTGAACAATTTCGTCATTCCTGGTGGTGTCTGCCACAATTGGGTCGCTGTAGATGTTCCTACGGTCATCCATAGATCAGAGTAATTGTTCACTTTGTTTGAAACCCTTCTCCCATGCCAAAAGGAAAAGTGATGACATTGTTGGCAAAGCATATATACAATGATGTTTTCATTCAATTAATGCATTGTTAAACATTTGTTTTTCCTTTGTTTTCACTTTTTGCTTTTGCATGAAATCAGTGATCACAAAAAACCCATAAAAACAAGAATAAAAGAAACCTTTTCATCTGCATAATGGTTTGTTTGTTTAAGTTCTGAAGTTTTTCATTAACCAAAATCATTATGCAGGTTGATCCTAAAACCCATTGAACATAATGATCCAACGCCATCTCCCAATTTTGAATCCCCTGTATTTGAGGCAGAGGAAGATGACGTTGAGGAGATTCCTGATGAGATTACCCGTCTCCTTGAGCACGAAGAGAAGATCATTCGGCCGCATCTCGAAGACTTGGAAACAGTCAACTTGGGGTCTGAGGATTGTGTTCGTCCGGTGAAGATTGGGGCACTTCTTGAAGGGTCTGTCAAGGAAGATTTGATCAGTTTGCTACGAGAATATTCAGATATCTTTGCGTGGTCATATGAAGATATGTCGGGTTTGGATACAGATATTGTGCAACATTTCCTACCTTTGAAGCCTGAGTGCGTGCCTGTGAAGCAGAAGCTCAGAAGGACTCATCCAGATATGGCAGTGAAGATCAAAGAGGAAGTTCAGAAGCAAATTGATGCGGGGTTTCTGGTGACTTCTAGATATCCTCAATGGGTGGCCAATATTGTGCCTGTTCCTAAGAAGGACGGAAAAGTCCGTATGTGCGTTGATTATAGAGATTTGAACAAAGCTAGTCCGAAAGATGATTTTCCTCTACCACACATTGACATGTTGGTAGACAATACAGCTAAATTCAAAGTCTTTTCGTTTATGGACGGATTTTCCGGATATAATCAAATCAAGATGGCACCCGAAGATATGGAGAAGACAACATTCATCACACCTTGGGGAACATTCTGTTATCGAGTGATGCCCTTCGGTTTGAAGAACGTCGGAGCCATGTATCAACGAGCTATGACTACCTTGTTTCATGATATGATGCACAAGGAGATAGAGGTCTATGTTGATGACATGATTGCTAAGTCCCGAACGGAAGTTGAGCATATTGAGCATTTGTTGAAGCTTTTTCAGCGTTTGAGGAAGTTTAAACTTCGCCTGAATCCGAACAAATGTACATTTGGAGTCCGTTCCGGCAAGTTGTTGGGTTTTGTGGTAAGTGAAAGAGGTATTGAAGTTGATCCTGCAAAGGTCAAAGCAATACAAGAGATGCCTGCACCCAAAACTGAGAAGCAAGTCCGAGGTTTTCTTGGCCGCTTGAATTACATTTCCAGGTTTATATCCCACATGACGGCCACATGTGCGCCGATATTCAAGCTCCTCCGGAAAGATCAGTCACATGATTGGACCGAGGATTGCCAGAAAGCTTTCGACAGTATCAAAGAATATCTGTCTGAACCTCCGATATTGTCTCCGCCTGTGGAAGGAAGACCTCTGATTATGTACTTGACAGTTCTTGAAGACTCAATGGGTTGTGTACTCGGTCAACAAGATGAATCGGGGAAGAAGGAATTTGCTATATACTACCTCAGTAAGAAGTTTACTGATTGTGAGTCTCGGTACTCTATGCTTGAGAAGACGTGCTGTGCTTTGGCTTGGGCTGCTAAGCGTTTGCGCCAGTACATGATAAATCATACAACTTGGTTGATATCCAGAATGGATCCAATTAAGTATATCTTCGAGAAGCCTGCTTTAACTAGGAGAATTGCCCGTTGGCAGATGTTGTTGTCTGAGTATGATATTGAGTATCGAGCTCAGAAAGCTATCAAAGGTAGTATCTTGGCTGACCATTTAGCGCACCAGCCGATCGAAGATCATCAGTCTGTTCAGTATGACTTCCCTGATGAGGAAATTCTGTATTTGAAGATGAAAGATTGCGATGAGCCTACACTCGATGAAGGTCCGGAACCTGGTTCCAGGTGGACGATGGTGTTTGATGGCGCTGTTAATCAATATGGAAACGGAATTGGGGCAGTGATCATTACTCCTCAAGGTTCGCACATTCCGTTTACAGCAAGGCTAACTTTCAAATGCACGAATAATATGGCGGAGTATGAAGCCTGTATTATGGGACTTGAAGAATGTATTGATTTGAGAATCAAGCATCTTGATGTGTATGGTGATTCGGCCCTGGTTGTTAATCAGATCAAGGGTGAATGGGAGACGAATCAACCAAGTCTCATCCCATATAGAGATTATGCAAGAAGGATTTCAACATTCTTCACAGAAGTTGAATTTTATCACATTCCTCGAGAGGATAATCGGATGGCAGATGCTCTTGCTACGCTTGCTTCCATGATTGTGGTCAGACGGTGGAATGATGTCCCCAATATTACTGTGATGCGTTTGGACAGACCAGCTCACATATTTGCGATCGAAGAAGTGAAAGATGACAAGCCTTGGTATTTTGATATCAAGAATTTCCTCCAGAACCAGGTCTACCCGCCTGGGGCATCTGTGAAAGATAGGAAAACTTTGAGAAGGTTGTCAGGCAGTTTCTACCTCAGTGGTGAAGTGCTGTATAAGAGAAATTTTGATATGGTTTTGCTCAGATGCGTGGATAGACACGAAGCAAACCTATTGATGACTAAGGTCCATGAGGGTTCATTTGGCACCCATTCCAATGGACATGCCATGGCTAAGAAGATGTTGAGAGCAGGCTACTATTGGCTGACAATGGAGTCTGATTGTTGCAAGTATGTGAAGAAATGTCACAAGTTTCAAATTTATGCGGATAAGATTCATATTCCTTCGACACTTCTGAATGTGATTTCAGCACCATGGCCTTTCTCTATGTGGGGAATCGACATGATCGGTATGATTGAGCCGAAAGCGTCCAACCGACACAGGTTTATTCTCGTAGCAATTGATTACATCACCAAATGGGTTGAAGCCGCTTCGTACGCGAATGTAACCAGGCAGGTGGTTGTGAAGTTTATCAAGAACCAGCTGATTTGCCGTTATGGTGTGCCAGAGAGGATCATTACTGATAATGGATCTAATCTGAATAATAAGATGATGGATGAGTTGTGCGCTGAATTCAAGATTGCACACCATAATTCCTCTCCCTACAGACCTAAGATGAATGGGGCTGTTGAAACTGCTAATAAGAATATCAAGAAGATTATCCAGAAGATGACTGTCACGTACAAAGATTGGCATGAGATGCTGCCATTTGCTTTGCATGGATATCGTACGTCTGTACGCACTTCAACAGGGGCAACCCCTTTCTCTCTTGTTTATGGCATGGAGGCTGTTCTCCCAGTAGAGGTGGAGATCCCATTAATAAGAGTCTTGATGGAAGCCAAGTTGACTGATACTGAATGGATTCAGAGTCGTTATGACCAATTGAATTTGATTGAAGAGAAGCGGTTAACTGCCATGTGTCATGGTCAGTTATATCAGTAGAGAATGAAGAAAGCATTCGATAAGAAGGTCAAGCCTCGTGTGTTCCGAGAGGGTGACCTCGTGCTCAAGAAAGTTTTGTCTTTCGCGCCCGATTCTAGGGGCAAGTGGACTCCAAACTACGAGGGTTCATATGTTGTTAAGAGAGCCTTTTCAGGCGGAGCTTTGATGCTTACAACAATGGATGGGGAGGATTTCACTCGTCCTGTGAATTCAGATGCAGTCAAGAAATACTTTGCCTAAAAAAAATGTATATGCAAATGAAAAAAAAAATGGAACAGCTCGCTAAGTTGAAAACCCGAAAGGGCGGCTTAGGCAAAAATGAGCGTCTCGGTGGAGAACCTGCAAGGGTAATCCAGGCAAAAATTAGAGACTTGGAAGAAAAAGAATATTTGCACCCCGCTAGATTGAGTACCTCACCCTAGGGCAATCTAGGCAAAAATTAGGGATTTGGCAAGTAACTGCATCCTGACAAGACTTTCTGTTTCACCAGCTGTCATTTCGTCAGAGGATTCCCGATTCGTCGTCAACTGAAGTTTCGAATACATCGAGATTCAAATTGGTAGAGAAAGGATCATTATGTTCAATGTAGCCCTCTTCCAATATATATCACTGATTTCAAATTTGTACAGATCTATGGAGTCTTGCTATTTGCAGGCTACCATTCCATCAAATCAATTTGAGCTTTTTATCCAATTATTTGCGCTCTTATTTGTTTCAATTCAACAAATGTTTTGCATGTTTTAATTGATAAAATGTCATTGTTTAAACGAACAGATTTTTCAAAATTGTTGTTTTAAACAAAGTGAATATTCACAATGTTGAAAGGATACTCAAGAATATCTCAGTGCTCTCCCGAGGATGGCATGATCTCCAACAGGTAAGACATTTGTTCATATTCCTGGTTTGGTTGTATTTTCTTTCTCCAGATCTTTGTTGGGGTTGTTCCTCAAGCAGAGTTGTTGGTAGGGTTTTCCCCCAAAGCAGAGTGTTGTTGAAGACTTCGTTTTCTCCAGCAGCAGTCTTCCCCAGCTAGGTGCTTTCCTTGTGGAAGATTCGACGGTTGATGGTTTGTCATCCTGGTGATCCGTCACTTTCTCCAGTGGGTCGACATCCCCAGACTTTGTTTGTCTCCTCATCACAGTCGCGAGCAGAGTTGTTGTCACTCTCCCCAGCGTAGTTGCCAGTAGAGTTGTTGCTTTCTCTCTATCAGAGTGTTTGTTCTCCTCGGCAGAGCAGGATTTATTTTCCTACTCTGTGGTTGATTGGGTTGATATCCCAGTTTTGCCTGTTGAATACTCCTTCAATCCCCAGTATGGTCGGATGATGGCTCTATCATCCAGAGATCGGATTGATTTCCTGATTGCTTTTGATCCTCAGTAGAGTGGCTTTTGTTGCAAAATCTACCGATGTGATCCGTCAGATGTGTGTTCTCCCCAAGTAGAGTGGTTGTTGCCGAAGCTACTTGTGTGATCTGTCCTCCCTCAGTGGGTTGTTCCCCAAGAGAGTAGCTGACAGTTTTGTTCCCCCAGTAGATTTGCGTATGCAGTTAGATTCTACTTGGATGATGTTTTTCTCCTTCAGTGGGTTATTCCCCGGAGTTGTTTGGAGTTGCAGAACTCTTTGTTTCTCAGTTGATGTTGAGATCCCCTGCGGATCTTCGAGATTTTCTCTTGTTCCCCAACAGATTCGTCTTGGTGGCTGTTTTGCCCGTTGTGACTTTCTGTACCCTGATTGGGTTGTTTGCTGATCCAGCACTCAGAGATTTGGTGTTTCCTGATATCTCTAAGCCTCTGCTTCCCCAGCACTACCCGCAGATCTATGCTTTATAGCATGTAAATCTCCGCAGATTGGCTTTCCAGTTGGTTTTTCCCTTGGAAGTATAGTACCGGGCGTTTGATTCCTGGACCTGTTTGTGTTAGATATGTCTGTTTTGTCAGCATTCATCAAAACATAAATCACGCATATTCATGCATATTCATAAACATTCAGATATTCATGTTGCATTTCTCGCCATATATCTCTTGTTGATTGTTCCTTGCTATGGTGATGCAGATCCCCAATAGATCTCCCCTAGCAGATGTCGGGTGTTAAATCTCTCCATATAGAGTCAGCCCCATAAGCAGAAAGTGTCTGTTGTCTTTCCTTCTGCAGTTCCCCACTGAGATATATCCTCGTGGATGACGGTTTCTTCCGTTTCCTCCCAACATATATATTGGGATGGATTTTCCTATTTGAGTTACATCCTCATTAGGACGTCTCTTGATTCAGTCTGTCTTCTCGGATTGATCCCGAATTGGCTATTTGTCAACTGTCTTGTGCTTCCCAGTGGGTTGTTCCCTAGCGAAGTTTTTTTTTTCGGGCCTCTACCCTTATACCGGTAGTTGTAAGTCCTATTTTTCTTTGCCCTTTCAGCGGAATTGGTGGTTATATACCTTTTATTCCTCAGCAAGTTTTTTTGGTTTTCTACCTCGTATTCGGTAGATGTAAACTCTAATTCATAGTTATCCCCACCAGAGTATGGATATTACCCCGTATTTGATAGTTGTAAGTCCTATCTCTTTTCCCCTAACAGAGATAACCTTTGTGGTTCGTCCTGATTGTAAGTTGATTCCTGTTGTTGTGGTTTTATCCCTAACAGAGTTGGTGTCTCCCTGTGGTGATTTCTATCCCCAGTTTGAGTCTGTGGTTTTCTACCCCGTATTTGGTAGTTGTAAATCCCAGGTGTTGTTTCTTTCTCCCCAGCGGAGTTTGTACCTTGTGGTATAGTTGGATAATTGCCGTTTGCTAGCAATTTTATCCTCAGCTGAGTCTTTGGTTCATACCCAGTATTCGGTATTGTTAACCTCTTGTTTCCTCAGCCAGATTTTTGGTATTCTACCTCGTATTCGGTAGCTGTAAACCCTAATTTCTCCCTTTGCAGAGTTAACCTTGTTGTTCATCCTAACCGATGATGGTTACTCCTTGTGTTTATCTTCATTCGTTGTTCGATGTTGATATTCCCTGTTGCTTCTGGGCAATTGTCGGATGCTAGCAATTGTTTCCCCAACAAGCAGTCTTCTGGATCATTGCCGTATGCTCACAATGTTATCCTTTTGAAGTCGCCAGTGGGTCTTTTCACCGTTTGCTAGTGATTTGTTCCCCGGATCATTGATTATATATCAATGCATCCCCAGTTTCTGTGGATAATTGCCGGTTGCTTGTAATTTATCCCCAGCGGGTCTTCTTTCATTTACCCTTGTGTTGGTAATGTTGTTGTTCCCTTTGATTGGTCATCTTTATATACCTAGTTTGGTATCCCGATGCCTTTCTTTTCGGTCGATTTATCCTTTATTAACCCAATAACCGGTTGTGGATAATCTTCCATGCGAGTATGTTATTCACGGTCTGCCGGTAATGGATAATATATCTCATGTACTCTTCAGTCGAGGCCTTTCGTGTTTCCCTGGTCGAGTAAGATTCGTTTTTTCCCTTTGTGGAATCGAATATTCTTTGTTGTTGGATAATTGCCGGATGCTTGCAATTTATCCCTTTGAGTTATCTTTCGTTTACCCGGTTGCTTGGTATCGATTGTCTCTCTTCTTGGTTAGTCACCTATTATATACTTCGGTATCTCTGGTGTCTTTTCCTTTCGAGTATATTATTCACGGTCTGCCGGTAATGAATAGTATATCTCATGCGCTCTTTAGTTGGAATCCTTTGTTGATTTTCCCCAGCTGAGCAAGATTCGTATTCTTTGTAGAATCGAATATCCATCCTTTAACCAGTTTGTGTTTCGGATGATAAGTGTTTTGGCATATATACCAATTCACATGTTCGGTAGATCACCTATTATATGCTTCGGTATCTCTGGTGTTTCTTACCATGCGAGTTTATTATCTATGTTCTGACGGTAATAGATAATATATCTCATGCGAGTATTCTTATCCACGGTCTGCCGGTAATGGATATTATATCTCATGCACTCTTTGGGTTTGTGTCCCCAGTTGAGTAAGGTTCGTTTTCCCGTTGTGGATTCGGATGTCCATCCTGTAAGTCGATTTGCTTCTTCAAGCCCTCCTTTCGGATGATGAGTGTTTTGGCATATATACCCATTCACGCTTTGGTCGGTCACCTATTATATACTTCGGTATCCCTGGTGTTCCTTCCCCTTCTGCTCCCTATTATGACCTTTGGTCCCTTGTGGAGTCAGATTTTCCTGAGTTTATGTACCTTTTCCAGGTCTTTCTCAGATGTTTGGTTGATTGATATCTCGCACGTTTATACCGGTCTTAGATATTCATTCTTCCTGAGTTTGTTGCCCTTATACCGGTAACACCTCAATTCTTTGGTGCATCCCCAGTGGAGTTTCCTGTTGCTTCTCCCCAGGAGTCAGCTTGTATCTTTTCGATGGATGTGTTCTCCTTTGGAATCTTCTTTTCCCCAGTGTGAGTCCTTCACTCCCCAGTGAGGTCTCCAGTCTGATTTCTGTTATTCCCTAATCAGAGTCGTGTCTTGTTCACGCTGTGTCAGTTTTGTTTTCCCCAACTCAGAGTCGTGTCCTGCTCACGCATTCTTTTTCTTTTACTATCCCCAACAAGAGTCTTGTTAGAGTCTCTGTTCCTGGTGAGTGTATTACTCCGATGGATCGTCTTTTCTTCTGTGTGAATCATATTCCCCACAGTGTTTGTGTCTTTTGCATGCATACATTTGCATCATGAGGTCTCTTAGGGACCAAAATTTGTCTCATTACTGTTATTTAAGCCCATTCTACCGCGTCGAGATGAAGATTTCTAAACTTCACTTCTCCGGCTAGAATGACCTTAAATAGGGGCATCTGTAAGACCCCAATTTTGTCCCTAAGATCCCTCATAGCATCATATCATACCATATCATTGCCTCAAGGATCTTTGTGCACCTTTGCTTCCCTCCTAGTGGGTGGGTTATCTTGTGAGTGTGGTTCTTGATCACAAAGCATGTATTGCATTTGTATATCATTGATTTTCATTTGTTTACTAACCAAAAGTACAAAAATATTGTCATCTAACCATGTTACTTGCAGATGAAGCAAGCTAGGTCAAATCAGTCAAAAACAGCCATTGAGCAATAGATGGTGGCCATTCTTGAAGAATTTGGGCCCCATGATCATTCATAAGAAGTTCATTTGAGTTGTGATATCATTTTGAATCAAGATCTCAAGGGGTAGGGGCTTGGAATTCATCAGAACATGGTTCAGTCAACCAAAACCCTAGCAAAGTCAACTGTGGTCAACTGTGCATTTAATCAGGGATTTGATGGTGGGAATTGGTTTGAGAGGTCTCATTCATGTCCATATAAGCCTCATATAACATGTCAAACATCATCATTGAAGAATTTGAGGTCAGGTGAAAAGTTTCCAAAAATAGTAAGTTGACCTGTAAATGGAAATTGCCAAAAATGGAAAGTTCTTCTCCTCAAAATTACTTCATCATACAAGCTTCAAATGAATTTTTGTCCAACATGAAAGTTTAAGATCTTGTTCTCCCATTTTCAAAAAGTCCAAGAACACTCATTTCTCATGTGTGGTTGGCAAGTTATGATCAAATCATTCTCAAGAATTTTTGAACTTCAAAGTGGCATAACTCTTGAACCATTTGGCCAAATTGAGTGAGGTTTTTTGCTACAAGTCACATTTGACATGCTCTATCCAAATCCTTCATCACATTTCATCAAAAATCATCCAATCAAAATGCCCTTTTTTCAAGTGACTTGAATTAAAAATGGGAGGGGTAAAAAGTGACTTTTCATTTTAAGCCTTTTCCACACATTCTACCAATTACACTTGATTAAAAATAGTATTTGGAGTTTGCTGAGCCCAATTTTCGCACTGTAGCATGCCATGCACATGCAACATGAGTGATTTTACCAATTGTCCAAAACACCTCCATTTGAGCTAATTGCATTTACCATTCCATTAACCATGTTTAGGCATTGTTAATTAGGAGTATATATGGCCTGTTTCTGACTGAAAACCCTAGCGACAATTTACAAAACTGAGATCTGAACTTTTTCTCTCAAAAACTCTCAATACTTCACTTGGATTTTTTCTGAAAAATCTCCAAAGAACTCGTGCCCTTATTCATTGATTCATCACTTGCCATCATTCTTGAAGCTTTTGCAAGCATATTTCCACAACTGTAGAGCTCTTTCCTAGCACTGTTCCATTGAATATCATCCATGGCAGTTGGACTTTCGAGCTGGAATTGAAGCAACTGAACCTTCAATACTCCTCCATTCATCTCCTGGAGCATCATTGAGTTGCTGTTTCTACCTTCCAAGGCCAAATAACCACGAATCAACATTGTTCTTCAAATCAGGTAAATTTTCGAACCTTGCCAATGATGAAATCATGATATGCTTATTATAGATCTTTCCATGCTGGTTGTAATGAGCTTTGAATCGTGGAATATTGTTGAGTATTAAGGGAGATACACTGATTTAAAGTTTGGTTATCAAATGTTGTGTTGCTTATTTCTTCCATGATAGTTTGAATTAGGGTTAATGAGTGTTGGATTGTTGATGTACACTGTGAGATGAGTTGAATGGTGTATCCATTTCCAAAATCTGGGACAAAAAGTTCATCACGATGATGAACATGATGAAGGTCGTATGAACCCTAAATTCTCCAACCCAGAATCGTGTTTGATCCATTAGAATTGTTTCTGCATGCATTTCGTGTTTCCCATGGCCATGCACCAATCA